>NC_140580.1:361895156-362630512 GCF_964204655.1 Triturus cristatus
GCCCGTACCCACGTCCTGAGGGCGTGGGTACGGCCCGTACCACCATTGTAGTGGTGACGTAGGGCTACGCATGGTACAGCCCGTACCCACGTCCTGAGGGCATGGGTACGGGCCTTACCACAATTGTAGTGGTGACGTAGGGCTACGCGTGGTACGGCCCGTACCCATGTCCTGAGTGCGTGGGTACGGGCCGTACCACCATTGTAGTGGTGATGTAGGGCTACGCGTGGTACGGCCGGTACCCAAGCTCTAAGGGCATGGGTAGGGTCCCTTCAACGCGTACCAGTACGTCACCACTGCAATGGTGGTACGGCCGGTACCCACGCACTCAGGACGTGGGTACGGGCCGTACCACGCGTAGCCCTACGTCACCACTACGATGGTGGTACGGCCCGTACCCACGTCCTGAGGGCGTGGGTACGGACCGTACCTACATTGTGGTGGTGATGGGTACGCATGCGCGGGTATTAGTGGACACGCCCCCCGAAGTGACCAGACCCTGGAGGTCAGGTATGTACAGTTTATGGTAAGTTTTAAATTATGTCGAGGTTATGTTTTCTGCCCCTCGCACCCCCTATGCCCCTGGGTGTGGTTCTGACCTGCGGCGTGCGCGGCGGTTTCTGTGCACCAGGTCGTAGGCTATGAGGGCCGGGATGACACGTAGGTTGGGGTCCATGTCTGTCCGTCGCGTACCGCTGCTCCTTGTTCGCGTCGTCCTCAGTTTCCCGGGAGTTTTTGGCTGCCGGAAAAATATATACGTGCGGAGTGACGTCGGCACAAATCGTACTTGCTGGTTCGTGGAATGCTGCCTGACTCCGTCTGGACGTCACGTACAAGAAGGCCAGATCAGAATTGTGGGTATTTTTTGCACGCTCGTAAATTTTTACGAATCGGACGGAAATGGGCTATCGGGACGAATCGTACTTGCTGGTTTGAAAACTGGAAATCCCAGGTACGAGTCGTATGGAGAAAACGCTCCGAACTACGATTCGTACCGGGGTTTTCCATGATCGGAATCGGCACCTTAATGCCTCCAAATGTTAATTAATTCACTTCCCCGGGTGAAAGAAACACTTTTTGAGACCTCAGAGTGAGTAAATTGGCCATTTTCATTCACATTTGCCCATTCCACAAATCTTCCGTTTAGGGACCCTGGAAGCATGAACATCACTTTAAACATGCTCATTTCGGGCCATATGTAGGAAGCCTAATACCGGTCGGTAACGGACGATTTTCGGTAAAAATCCCGCTACCGACCGGTAATTAGGCTTTTGGTATGTAGGGGGCACATTTCAGGATTTGGTAATTTACCGAATCGGTAAAATTACCGAATCGGTAATTTTACCGATTCGGTAAATACCGAATCCTGAAATGATATGTAGGGGGAGTGTGTGGTAGGTGTGGGGATTCGTTATTTACCACCAACTAAAAGTTGGTGGTAAATGACGATTAGCTGTAAAAAAAACATTTTTGCGCACTTTGAAGTGTGCAATGTGGCAGACATACATGCCCTTAGGGCATGTATGTGTGCCACATGTGCACACATGCACGAATCAGGGGTGCAACAGGGTGTCAATGTGACACCCTGCCACCCATGATGATGCCTCCCCCATTACCGAATCGGTATTTACCGATTCGGTAATGGCAACTGGCTTCCCATTCATTCCTATGGGCCTCCAGGCCCATAGGAATGAATGGGAAGCCAGTTGCCATTACCGAATCGGTAAATACCGATTCTAAAATACCGACACTTACCGATTTGGTAATATTTTACCTACATTACATTTACCGATTCATAAATACCGAATCGGTAAAATTCGGTATTTAAGAATCGGTAAATGTAATTTACCTACATATGGCCCTTCATCTCTAAAAATGATGACCCATGTACAAATGTGAGATGTAGTTCAAAGACGCAACATTGAAAAACTGACCATTTTTTACCTTTTTGAAGCATGTCGTAAGGGGGGGTGTTATCTCTTTGGTCAAAACTCAGGCATTTTTACTTGAACATTAAATGCCTCCAAATGTTATTTAATTCACTTCCCGGGGGTGAAGAAACACTACTTGGGACCTCAAAGTGAGTAAATTGGCCACTTGCATTCACTTTTACCCATTCCACAAATATTGCGTTTCGGGTCCCTGTAATCATGAAAATTACTTTAAACCTGCTCATTTATCTCTAAAAGTGATGATCCACATACAAATGTGAGATGTATTTAAAAAACGCAGCATTTGAAAACTGATTTTATTTACCTTTCAGAAGCATGTCGTAATGGGGGGGTGTTATCTCCTTGGTCAAAAAGCTGGCGTTTTTTGATTTTTAGGTCTCGCCTACACAGCGCGCATGCTCTGCTTAGGAAAAAGACCTTTAGAAATCGATTCAGTTTTGCAGTCAAAAACGTGCACACATTGCATTGCTTTCAATGGCAACGCGTGCACGTTTGGCAATTCCCTTGCGGGAGCGAGCTTTCAAACCATCAGTTTGTAATTAACAGATGATTCCTGCTTGCTCCTGCAAGGGAAACAGGCGCAGGCTCCCTCCTCTCTCCCCTCCCCCTGCTGTAGCAAATCCTGGTCACTGTTCGCAGTCAGGCCCCGTTTTTAAATCCCTGTAGCTGAAGTCCTTACTGTGGGGTCCTTGTCCCTGTCTGCATTGAGGCCTATTGTCTAACTTTACTCACACTTCCTGTGGTAACCCATTCAACTGAACAAATTGGCCTCACCCAACAGCTGAGGTCTGCGCTACGTCACCGCTGAGCTATCCTGGTGATAAATTCACGTCTTTCACTTCTCTCCGCAAATTCACTTCAGACCCTGAAAGTGTCTTTGAAGGTAAGGGTACATTGTGGTCAGCCGGGCCGGGTTTGAAGGGCCTCTCTCCAGCTCGCCGGGGTCTGGGCTGAGGGAACAATGCGGCTTTCACGGGGCTCTCAAGGCTGCTTTTCACGGGGCCCTCAAGGATGTTTTCAAGGGGCCCTTGAGGCGGATTTCATGGGGCCCTCAAGGATGCTTTCACTGGGCCCTCAAGGCCGCTTTCACGGGGCCCTCTGCCCTCATCCGCAGGCTGGCCTCACTTACTGCACACGAGCATACAGACTCCCCTTACACAGAAATAGCTAGGTGCCTTTAAGTTGGGATGTCATCGCATGGCCTGTCACTGACTCCTTGCTCCAGCCCTTCACAAACTGATGCATTTTAGGAGTTGTAGTATTGGTTTGCTGACAATGGAGTAATTGGACTAAACTAAGAGCACTAATGGATTCGATAACAATGATCTGTATTTTAAAAAAACACACAAGAATGGAACAATTGCGCCCTGACGATGTCTAACAAGTTGTAAGCTCCAAGTACAGGCACTGCTGAACTTTAATGTGCTAGAGTTAAGGTGAGTCCCACTAGGAACTTTTCCAGACTGACCCCAGCAGTCTTTCTACTTTAGTTTACAACATACTTTTCAACTAGTAGAAACAGGATTTTATTTGGAGAACAGAGGGATGAAGAAAGCAAGTGAGGCAACTGTTTAAGCTACACTGTTTCTACTTTAGGCACCATTTTTCAGCATCCCGTGTGAGAAGTGTTACAAGTCCCTGCTCTGTGTAGAACCAGAGAAAGCTCATGTTTTTAGAACATAGACCCCCAACCCCAAGTGACCTCTGGAAGATTACCAACCCCTCACCCCGCCCTTCTCAACTCAATCGTGAGATATTCTCTTACAGACATCCTTTGTAAACAAGCACTGGCAACGTCAAAGGCTCTGACATCTACAGCCAACTTTATGCATTCGATAATGCTTAATTTCTTTTGTCATGGTTTTTGTACAACTGTATTGTCAACAGCCCCACTCCGCCCCAACAGATATAAAAACAATTGGATAAATGCAAAAGTATTTTTTGGTCTCATAAAGCACACATTGCCACAGTGGTGTCTGGCACTTAGGGAATTACTCTGTGTGTAGATAAGCTCTTTGTAAAGAACAGGATTCTGAATGGTGCTTTGTACAGCACAGTTTTCACAGATAAAAGGTGATCTCTCTCTCTCTCTCATACGCACACCTTCATTCCACAAATAAGTGCACTGATGTTTGGGTTAATTCATGAACAATATTAAACAAATTAGAAATCTATAGATCGCAGGTTTTCTTGTATGCATTTTGTATATTTCTACCCTTAAGGGGGTTGATACAACTCCCGGGTGTGCACTTTAATATCTACATGATATATTTCCACGAGTATATAATCCTGTTGATTGACCGCCTGCTGCCAGGCCTGCTGAACTGGTGATGTGTATTATACATATGTTTAGCTTTCCATGCTGGGATACTCCATCACCTAAAATACAGAAGTTTAGCCCCCCCCCCGTATTACACATACTCAGACACTGTTTAGTGGTCATGTGCACCAGTACTCTGTGAAAAGTCATGTGAAATGTTTGTGAATCTTCACAAGTTATGGTTTTGTGGGCGTGCCCCCCTGTCTGATGGCCTCTTTCCTGCCCCTCACCTGAAAGGACCCTCACTGCCCTCCTGACATCCGCCTTCCAGAAGTGTCTGGAGCATTCGTTTCTCACCGAGTATGTCGGAGTCACTGAACCAGGTATTATGAGCCTCAGAAGACACTCTTTGCACGTGGGTGCACAGAAGCTCTGTGCTGTCGGTGAGTTAGAGAGGAAACCTCCAGAGCAAAGCAACACAGGGTCCAGGTCTCAGGACATTCGTAAAGGTGCACCCCAGGTTTACACACCTGCATGGGGAACATCAGCTGCTGCCAGGAACCCACAAAGTTCACCTTGATTGTTCTTGCTCCGGATCCTTCCTACAACCTTAGCCTTTGAACTGTGTTATACAAGGACTAGAGCCGTTGCTCTGTGTTTCTCTGATGAGCAGTAGTGCCTAAAGAATTCTCCTCAGACTGTTTGATTCATGTGTGATCCTTGCACCGAGATCAGTGTTCTTAGTATACCCTGAAAGTGTCCTACTCCAACCTGTGTTCCTGGTGTACCTTGGGAGTGTCATCCTCCAATCTGTGTTCCTAGTATACCTCAGGAGTCACAGAAACTTCTACTCGTGTTTCAAGTGTAACCTTGGGAGTGCCAGAAACTCCAACCCATATTTCGAGTGTAACCTTTGGAGTGCCAGAAACTCCAACCCATGTTTCAAATGTAACTTTGGGAGCACAGGAGCTCCAACCCATTTTTAAAGTGTAATAAAGGGAGTGTCAGTAACTCCAACCCATGTTACGAGTTTTGTCCTGGGAGTGTCAGAGACTCCAATTAGTATTTTGAGTTCATCCTCGAGGGTCTCTGTGATTCCTATCTGTAAACCTTGTTATCCTACTTTCATGCATATTGTAGAGGAAGCAGGTAAGTGAATGTTACTAAAGTTAATGAAATGACAATGTATAAGAAAACCTGTTACTGTACTGATGGTAATTGCTTTTCCTGTTTTTCCCAGTGTATTACATCTTCACAAAACCATACATCCCTACCTTTGCAAACACAGATGGTCTCAGGAATGACACACCCTGTTAAGCAGTGTGCATTGCCGCAGAGCAGATCCAGCACCGCAAGTTTCTCTTTTTTTATTTTGTCCCTACCTCTCTTCCCCCTCTGGAGAGTGCGTGATTTAGGAGTCTCGTCCCTGGGTCTCGCACTTTTCTGAGAGGGATAGGAGGTCCCGCATCGATTCCAGTGTTGTCTCCATGGTTGCGACCAGGTGAGTACATGACAACAAATGGCAAGCAATTTTTTTTTTTTTTTTTTTTTTTTTTTTGAAACCGTTTATTGCAGTTTATAGAAGTTACAGGTATGGGCCTACAACCACCCGGCCGGCCGCTAGAGCATCAAAAGCATATTACATACATACAGCAAAAAAATTTCTCAGCGGTGCACAGTAGGAAAACAGGAGTGATCAATGGTGCAGGCCTCAAAGCTCCATGCCCACAGTACGGTTCCATTTTCTTGATACAAAACAACGTAAACAAACCACAACCGCAAGGCAACCCTCGATCCAAAGTGACAACACGTGCTCCATAAGTGGGGGATCCACACCAGCAGCAAAATTCTGAAGAGGGGGACGGGAGTAGATCAGGGACTGGGGGACCGCGCGCCCGCGGCCAAGGGAGGGGCGCCATCTAGGGAGACGGAGCCGGCGAGGCCGCCGGTAGCAGCGGCGGCTCACAAATACCCCTGCGGTAGGCGTTCCAGGGGCCCCAGAGTTTCATCCACGCCCCAGGATTACCCCTCGCCACATACACCACCTTTTCACGAAACATACACCAATCCATATGCTCTTTCCAGGCCGACACCGCAGGGGGCCTCTGGGATCCCCACAATTGGGCAATATCACGCTTGGCTATCATGTATCCCAGAGTCACCCACCGCGCCTGCGGGACCGAGTAGTCATTTGGTTCCCAGACATTCAGCAAGCATCTCCTCGCTTCAGGCAGCAGCGTGACACGCGTAACCATTCGTAGAACCTCATGCACACCACGCCAGAATCGCTCCACCGTCGGGCACTCCCACAGTATATGCATGAAAGTTGCCAACGCACCACAGCCACGCTTACACATTCCATCACCGGCAAAACCCATACGTAAAAGCCTTGGCCCCGTCACGTAGACCCGGTGAAGGATCTTGAGCTGGACGAAACGAAGGCGAGCCGGGATGGCCACCTCTTTCGGAGAGGCCACCGCGGAAATCCAATCCTCGTCGTCCAGCTCCAGCCCGTCGGCCACCCAAGCCTCGCGGAGACTAGTCAGCAGACACGATCTATCGTTAATCAATTTTTTGTATATGAGGGAGATCGTGCTGTCCGGGACATGGCCATCTAGCACTCTGTCCTCCAGGGGGGAAGACTCCGGAATGGATGCAACATCCGGGAAGACGGAGCCCAGCGCATGGCGGACCTGTAGGTACCGAAAGTACTCACTGCCCTGCAGCTGAAACTCCGCCTGCAGCGTCTCAAAAGTTTTGAATCCCCCCCTCGTCCATAGATCTCCCACCGTGCTGATTCCGATCGTGTCCCACTTCTCGAAGCCCTTCGACGTCCACAGGGAGCCCAACCTCTCAGATGCATACAGCGGAGACGCTCGGGTCAAACGGTCCTTCCACCCCATAGCTGCATTAGCCGCGTGCCACACACGCACCATGACACGCGTCGGTCCCGTCAAACGGGAGTCGGGCGCGCCAGAGTAGAGCGCTCGATTATAATCGCCACCGGGCAGAAGCGTCCTGTCCATCTCGAATGCCGGGTTCAAGGCGGGCCCGTAAAGGCCATGATTAATTGCAGCTAGTTGGGAGGCCCAGTAATACCGTTTGATGTCCGGGAGGGCGACCCCTCCGTCGTACCACGGGAGCGTCAATTTAGCCAGAGCAATACGCGGCCTCCCGTCCCAGAACAGGCGCCGCTGGAGGCCCTCCACCTCGCGAAAGTAGCGTGCCGGGACCAAGTCCATGGTATTCTGGAGGGCGTAGAGGAAGCGCGGCAGGGACATCATTTTAAATAAGGCCGCTCGGCCGAGCGGCGAGAGCGGCAGACGCCGCCAGCGCACCACGTCCTCCCGCAGACGCTGGAGGGGGGGCAGCAAGTTCCGCTCATAGCGGGCCTCCGGGTCAAGAGTGATATATATACCCAGGTACCGGAAACCCTGGGAGGCAATCTGGATCGGACAATCCCGTGGCAGGACCGGGGCCTCCCCGGAGAGCACATAGACACAGGATTTCGCCCAGTTGATGACCAGGCCTGAGTTGCGACCGAAGGAGCGCAAAACATCAACCAGGACGATCAGTGACTTGCGCGGGGAGGCGAGATACAAAAGGATATCGTCAGCATAGAGAGACACGCGGTCCTCATGCTCGGGGGTCCAGCGGAGACCACGGATAGAAGGGTGCCACCGCAGCCACTCCGCCAGGGGCTCCATGGCCAGGGCGAACAGGAGAGGCGACAGGGGACAACCCTGTCGCGTGCCCCGCCCCAGCGCGAATGGGGCCGATACTCGCCCATTGACCACCACCTGCGCCAACGGGCCCGAATATAGCAATTTGACCCAGCTGACGAAACCCGGGCCGAACCCAAACTTCGCCAGCATCGCCCAGATATATGGCCATTCGAGCGTATCAAACGCCATGGTGGCGTCCAAGGACGCCAAGATGGCCGGCTCCCGCACAAATGGGACACGCGCGAGCACCCCGTGTAAGCGCCGCAGATTAAGTGCCGTGTTGCGGTGTGGTATAAATCCCGATTGGTCTTGGTGGACCAAATCGCCCACCACGCCAACCAACCGGTTGGCCAACACCTTGGCGAGGATTTTGGGCTCCGCGTTCAAAAGCGAAATCGGCCTATAGGATGTGACCCGTTCACGGGGCTTCCCCTCCTTGTGGATCACCACAATTGTAGCCAGACGCTGGTCCGGCGGGAGGGAGCCCCGCGAGTGGGCCGCAAGGAACATCGCGCGCAGGTGGGGCGCCAACACATCCGGGCGCAACTTGTATAGCTCAATGGGAATACCATTGGGGCCCATGGCCTTGCCGGATGCAACCGAGCGAATAGCCGAGGCAATTTCGTCCGAGGTGGGAGGGGCGTCCAGCGAATCCCTGTCCTCCACCGTAAGGGAGGGCAGTGCGATGTCCCGAAGCAAGGCATGGGAATCTTCCTCCGAGCAGGGAGAAACCGGGGAGTAGACTTCGCGGAAATAATCCGCGAAGCAGGAGACAATGGCTTCCGGCTCAGTGACGCACACACCATCCACGCTCTCAATCAAAGGCACCACGCGGCTCGCTCTCTCCCTCTTGTCCAACCACGCAATCAATTTGCCAGCCTTGTCACCCACATCATACAATCGCCCCTGCTGCTCTCTACTGAGGCCCCTGGCCGCCTCCGTGACGAGGGCCCGATAGGCCGCCTGCTTTAAATGCAAAACATGCAACTTGGCGTCTGTTACCCCGCTCCCCAGGTCACCCTCCAGTTCTGCAATCTCGGCCTCAACCCGGGTCACCTCCTCCCGCTCGCGCCGCCGGGCATTGGAAATAAAGGAGAGGGCCTCCCCTCTAAGAACCACCTTGAAAGCCTCCCACAGGGAGATGGCAGACGGGACCGACCCCACATTCTCATCGAAATAGCGCTGTAAGGATTTGATCAAGTCTGCACGAATGGTGGGGTCGCGCAAATGCCATGCATTGATCGGGGCCACTCTGCCATCCCCCCTCGGGAAGACATCGAAATGCAACAACAATGGGGAGTGGTCTGAGATACCCCGTGCCAAATGGCGCACCTCCCCCACCCTCCCTGCATGGGCCGCCGGGACAAGGATGTAATCAAGCCGCGAGAGGCTACCATGGGCCCCCGAGTGGAAGGTGTACTGTTGCAATACGGGATGCTTTAAGCGCCAGCAATCCACCAGGCCCAGCGTGTCTAAAAGGCCGGGCAGCCACGCCTGTGCCCGGGGGAGGTCCCTAGGGGGATGGCGATCCATAGACCCAGAGGCAACCGCGTTAAAGTCCCCTCCAACCACCAACAGGCCACCCGGAAGGTCCAGAAGGAGGCGCCCCAAGTCCGCAAATGTAGTGGCTTGTAACCCAGGCGGGACGTACACTGATATAAAGATAAACACTCTACCCTCCATTCGTCCCACCAAAACAGTGTAACGTCCCCTCTCATCATGGCGCACCTCGTCAATCTCCAACGGGAGCGAGTTCTTGACCATAATACCCACCCCCCGCGAGCCCGAAGTGAAGCCGGAGTGGGCCGCCAAACGATATCCCCGCCGATTCATTGCATGAAAGGTGTTACCTATAAGGTGTGTCTCCTGCAGGAAGACAACATCTGGTGAAATACGTTTTAAATACTGCAGGACCACACCACGTTTAATCCTATCCCCCAGGCCGTTAACATTCCATGACAACACAATCAAATCCCTACCCCCCATGATACGTAAAAACAATCGGTCGCCCCCCACCGAGCATCTTAAAAACGACAAAACAGTTGCGGGTTTGCCTTGCGGTATTAACAAACAACACACCCCCCCCACCCCCCGATCCCAACAGAACTCCCCCCTCCCTGCACCCCTGCATGAGCCCAGACAGCCCCCCCAAAGTGCAGTGTGCCTGTCGCCCCATAGCTAAATACTAACTAGTCCCCCAGAGGAGGAGGGAAGCCCCCAGCAGACCCCACCCGACCTCCATGGGAGGGGAACATACGAAAGCAATATATGGTAAAGGAATAATATCCAGAGCAAGGCCTATACAGTCACCCCTCAATTCTGATCCGGCGGGCCCTCCCCGCCAGCCGCGCCCCCCCCACCCCGGTCTCCAGGCAAAGTATCTAACCAGTCCCCAGCCGCCTCGGGCCGGTCGAAGAAGTGCGTACGGCCATCCACCTCCACCCTCAGCTTAGCTGGAAAGAGCATTGAGTACTTGAGGTTTAGGTCCCTTAGGCGACGTTTAATACCGAGAAAGCTCTGTCGCTGCTTCTGGACTGCCGGAGTAAAGTCTGGGTAAAAGTGTACATCCATGTTGTCCAGCCTGACCGGTCCCTGTTGCCTGGAGGTCTGGAGAATGGCGTCTCTGTCCCGGAAATTAAAAATCCGGGCAATAATAGGCCGCGGCGGGGCACCGGTCTTAGGGCGGCCCCCAGGGACCCGGTGGGCACGCTCCACCGCAAAAAGCTTACTCAGCCCCCGGGGCTGGAGATGGGTCAGGATCAATTCTTCCACAAAGAGATCTGCCGCCTCCGCCTCTCGGCCCTCCGGCACACCAATAATGCGAACATTGTTCCTCCGGGCCCGACCCTCGGAATCCTCCAGTCGCCGGTCCATCAGGGCGCTCGCCTGGCCAAGCCGGCGCACCTCCCTCTGGAGGGCCACCACGTCCGTCGTGAGGCTCGTTGCGGTGTGGGCCAGGGAGTCAACTCGGTCGTTCGTTTTTGACAAGTCTGCCCTCACAAGGCCCACATCCACCAGGACCGAGTCAATTTTTTGCGCCAAGGTATCAAAACGCTGGTCCACCGAGGCCTTCATCTCTGCGATGGCGCCCATGACGTCCCGGAGGGTCAGATCCACCGGTTGGGCAGGCGCCTCCGTCGGGCCCACCAGGGATGACCGCGCTGTCTCCGGAGAACCCTTCTGGAGCGTATAGCGATCCATACTATTGGCCTGGTGCGCCGTGCCACGGCGGGTTGTCTTCATCTTCGCCCGGTCGCCATCTTGTTTGGTGGACATGCTGGCCCTTACACCGTCGTGCCAAGATCTCCAAACGGGCCGCCACACCAAATCACGGGTGTCAGGGGGGGGGACGGGGGCGACCACCAGGCAGCGGGTCAACCCACCGCCGGCGGGTCAGCCGGGCACCTGGACAAGGCAACACCACCGCACCCCGCTCCGCAGCCCGACCCCGCCAGAGGCAAGGAGGGCGCAAAAGCGAAAGTGAAAGTGCGGGGTATGCGAGTCGCCCAGCCCCGCTCGCCGTTGTTATTCACTTCGTCCCCGGATCGCCCCACTACTCCAATCCGGGGGGCCGGCGAGGAGAAGGCCGCAACCTTCAATCGATGCTCCCACCGGTGTTCGGGGTCCGATTCGAGCCCAAAGAACGGGCGGCGCCTCAGCTCGGGTTCACCGACACAGTCCCCTCAACAAGGACAGGATATCGCCAGGATTAATTCAGGAGGTCGCGGAGGTCCTCGGGAGCCTCGCACCTACGCGGCCATCTTGGTTGCGCGCTAGGCTCCTCCTGCCAAGCAATTTTTGAGGGGTAAATCAGAAAATTTAAACGGGTGCATTAAAAAAACATTTATGAGAAATCAGATAGCAAATTGCAATTGCCGGGTCCTCCTAAACAGTAAAACAATTACTTAGCCTCTTCAGCGCTGCGCGGATTCCCGCGCAGTGCTGAAAGATCTGAGCGCGGGCGGGGCCATGACGGAACGGTTCCGTCATAAGCACAGCCCAACCGGCGTGCGTGACGGAACCGTTCCGTCATCGGCATCGAAGAGGTTAAATTAAAAAACAAAAAAAAGGTGATGGGAGGGGTCGGGAGCCTAGGGTCAGGGAAGGAGGGAGTGAACACAATAGGGTGAACAGACAGAAGAGAAACGGGGGAGGGTTAAAGAAAAAAGTGGCATTCGACTGGAAGTATTGTGGGAAGCAATGAACAAGTTGAAGGATGGGAGAGCAGCACCGAACAGGGGTGTGGAGGAGGTAGTAGCACACAGAGGAAGAGAGAGAGAGAAAGAAAATACATGCAATCCTATGAAGTGCTGACAGAAAAAGAAATGTATTTCCCTAAATGTAAGGAGACGAAGGACACAAGTCATCCAATCAGAATGTGGTACCAATGAAATGCTCCAGAAACTGGGAAAAGGGAGGAAAGCACTGAATCCAAAGCAAGTGGCTGACTCAAAGACCACTGCTGACTCAAAGACCACTATATATATGTTTTAATGTATTTGCTAGATAAGGTCTTCAAAAACAGACTGCTTAATTGGTATGTAGGAAAGACTTAAAAACATCCTATCCAACATTACCCCACCCCCCTCCCAAGGGCCCAATACATGATGTGAAGGTGTATGGTATCAATTATTTTGAGGTCACAAAGCCTTTTATTTTCAAAATCATAGGTTTTATGATCTCAAATCCCTAAGTCACAATGTACAACAGGAACACTGAGTCACAGATACATTTTTGACAATGGGATTCCTTGCTCTTTTGAAGTAGAAAGGAAGGCCATGAAAATGTGTGTCCCATGTACGAACAGCAGTGAACGTCTTAATCCTTTGCTACTGCAATGGCCATTGAGGACATATTGACTTCTCAATAGGGTGGTACTATATTCACATTGTGGAAGATGCCAATAAAGGCGAGTTTCCACTTTGAGAATGTGGGCTCAGGCGGTGTGTGTGTGGGGGTGTGTGTGTGTATGGGGGTAGCAGTACATAGCAGTGCAGAGAACCCTTGCCTGATCCCCAGTGCTATATGAAGCATGGTATTTTTTGTATAGCAGCACGTCTCTTTAAGTGAGGGATGCCACTAAAAAAATTAAATTTGATTGCAGGGATTGGAGGTATGCTACCCCTCGCAGGCTTCCATTCTTGCAATTACATACATTCTTAAGGCTACACAAATGGAATCGCTGCCTCATTTAATATTAAAGGAGCAGGGAGTCTGTGAACCCTCCCAAATAACATTTGCGGGTGTGATGAATTTGGGTTTACGATGCAACTGAGATTAGTTAATCAGATTAACAGTGTATTATACTGTAAACTGTATTAAAAAAAAGTCTAGACTCATAACACAAAGATTTATTACTTTTTTTAAATGTATAATAGCACTGAAAGGACATTAGGTTTACAGTAAGTTTTTTTTTATTTGATGCCCTGGGAACGGGAATTTATGAAAGCCTGCCTGGAGCTAAATCACACATTATGTACAGCGCCTGCTCTGGAAATGTCAGAATATGATAAAAAGTTATTTTTGTGTTGTCACGATAGAGATAGGTGCTCTCTGTCTGTTTTTCCCTCAGCACCACAGCGGTGGAAAAAGACCTGCTGCATATTTTTCTGGAAACCTTGATCCAGTTGTTGTTGCTCTTCCTAGATGTTTGAGATCAATAGCAGCTTTTGTAGCCTTTTGCCAAAATGATTCAGTGGTTGTGGGTCATAGTGGGTCATACATAAATTGTGTTTGTGACACTGTCGCTTGGCATGAACAACTCTGTACACTCTTGGGATGTGTGGTATTAATTTTTATTTCATTGCTTCTAGGTACAGGGTTTAATGCACTTTCAAGTTTTTGGAGTTCCGAATTCTCAGAGGTCTTCTTTTGTCTTCTCCCAGGTTGGACCGGTAAGCCACTCGCTGGCACCGGTAAACAGTCATAATATTGAAAAAAAAATATTGACTGGACAGAATATCGAGTTTGTAATATAGAATGGACAGAATATCGAATTGCCAAAATATAGTGGTGAAGAATATCGAAAATCAGGTAAGAAATATCGATTAACATAATATAGAAGTAAGTAATATCGACAGTCATAATATAGTTGTTAAAAATATCGAATTTTTTTATAGTGTTTTAAGTGTTAGTATATGTGTTAAAAGTATGTATTAATTTTGGAATGTATGTTTGAATATTTTTAAAGTAATTAATGTTATGTTATTTAATTTTTGTGTAATTTAATTCCGTAGCGGGTTGTGGGTTTATAGGGGATTAGGGTGGGAAGTAATTTAATTATAGTAAATTAAATAATAATTTTTAGGAATTATTAATAATTTTTAATTTAATTTTGCGTTTTACTTCTGTAGCGGGTTGTGGGTTTATAGTGGAATAGGGTGGGAAGTAATTTGTTATTAAGTCATTATTAATTGGTATTGAAAATTCATTGGTTGTTGATTAATTATTAATTGGTAAATAATTTGTATTAATTGGTAATTAATTTGTATTAATTGTTTAATTGATAATTATGTTAATTGTATTAATTTATTATTTGTAGCGGGTTGTGGGTTTATAGGAGAATATGGTGGGAAGTAATTTAATTGTAAATAATTAATTATTGAAATAATTTTTGTATATTGATAATTAATTTAATATGAAATCATTATTAATTGGTATTATTTGTATTTATTCATTTTTGGTATTGAAAATTAATTGGTTGTTAATTAATTATTAATAGGTAATTAATTAAAATAAAAAATGTATTGGTATTTATAATTAATTAATTATTAAATATTGTGTGATTGGTAATTAATTGTAATACTTTTTTGGGGGTATTAATAATTAATTTATTTTTAATAAAATATTAAATTAATATTTTCCCTACTATTGCACTCACTGGAGTGGGAACAGTAATTTTTACCCCTACGCTATGCAACGCTTTCCCTACTATTGCACTCACTGGAGTGGGAATAATAATTTTTACCCCTACGCTATCCAACGCTTTCCCTACTGTTGCACTCTTTGGAGTGGGAATAGTAATTTTTACCCCTATGCTATCCAACGCTTTCCCTACTGTTGCACTCACTGGAGTGGGAATAGTAAATGTTACCCTCCCGCTATCCAACACTTTCCCTACTGTTGCACTCTTTGGAATGGGAATAGTAATTTTTACCCCTACGCTATCCAACGCTTTCCCTACTGTTGCACGCTTTGGAGTGGGAATAGTAATTTTTACCCCACGCCATCTGACGTTTTCCCTACTATTGCACTCACTGGAGTGGGAATAGTACATTTTGCCCTCCCGCTATCCAGCGCTTTCCCTACTGTTGCACTCTCTGGAGTGGGAATAGTAAATTTTACCCCTACGCTATCCAACGCTTTCCCTATTGTTGCACTCTTTGGAGTGGGAATAGTAATTTTTACCCCTACTCTATCCAACGCTTTCCCTACTGTTGCACTCTCTGGAGTGGGAATAGTAATTTTTACCCCTAATCTATCCAATGCTTTCCCTACTGTTGCACTCTTTGGAGTGGGAATAGTAATTTTTACCCTCCCGCTATCCAACGCTTTCCCTACTATTGCACTTACTGGAGTGCGAATAGTAAATTTTACCCGCCCGCTATCCTTTGCAAAAAATATTGAATATTTTTAAATAATATTACGTTGATATATATGTCTTAATTTTTTTTTTACTTACATTCATTATTTATCAATTTTAAAGTTATTTAAGTGTTTTTAAGTATGTTTTAGTTAATTATATGTATTATTTCATTAATTTTACATTACTTTTAAGACTTTTAAAAAATTCGATATTTTGACCAACTATATTGTTAACAACGATATTTTGGATTCTATATTTTTGTACTTACCTGTTGGTAGATAGGGATTCAATATTTTGGCATTCTATATTTTTTCCTCGATATTTTGGCAGGTCGATATTCTCCTCGATATTTTGTCAGTGATCCGCTGGCACCCTCGAGATATGGAAATACACAGGTAAGTCCTATGTCCTCAACAAGATTACTTGTCTTAGCTATCCTCTAGGGTTTATATTGCTCTGTTTCCCTGGGTTTCTCTGTTTCCCTTGGTTCTCTGAAATTATTGTGCTACTGTTTGTTGTCTTTTTAGGAAATCTCTGCCTGTTATCACCGCTCAGACAGACACCACAACAGAAAACGTAAAAGGCGAAGGAAAGAAAAAAAGACAATATCTGCTAATCCTTTCGTAAACGTCCGCCTCCATATCCTAAATAAAAGAAAACCTCATTGGTGTATACCTAAAAAAACACGCACTGTCACATAGTTTGGTTTTGATTTTCACAGGCTTCTGTATCAATGTTTCCTCCCTCAGACTCTTTAAACACTGCCTTTGTTAGAGGGGCGACTTTTGCACTTCATTGCCCTGCCCACTTGTCGCTCCCTTCCCCTTCCTGTTTCAGGACAATAAGCAGTCAGGTACCTGCGTTAGCCATGATCCTCCGGGATCATGGCGGGTTGAAGCATCCTGCCAGCGGTGTTTCAGGTCTTCGTTATTGCTCTCCTTCTCCTTCTGGTGGCCTCTCAGCAAGGGTGGGATTTTAGGCTTCCCTCTTGTAATTCTCCACTTTCTGCGCTGATGGCAGTGGCGACTCCTGCATTTTCTTCCTCACCTCGGAGTTATGCCTCAATGAAGTCTCCTCCTCCATTTGCTCCGATGACCCATGAAGTCTGTGTTCACTTTCTTTTCTGTCCACGCTAGTTGCATGTCCTGTTCCCGCCTTTTGTCTCAGTTTCTTGCAAAATGAAAACACCTTATGTTCTTTCTTTTTCAGGTACGCTAGACACAGTGGACCAAAGTTTAAGTCCAGGTAAGTCGTTCTCCTGTTCCCCCTCATACCTTTCAACCTGACTGCCACATTCAGAGGAGCCACATTTGACCCGAAGCAGGATCCAACATCTCACTAATAGGAGATTAACCACAGCCCCAAATGTGTCGATCAGAACATGTGGCACTTTGAATGCTGGCACTCTTGCCACTTCTAAAAGTAGAGATTGATATTGCAATGATGACAAAGAACCTGATTGTTTGGAAGTAACAGATTTGTTCACAAAACCTGTTATACAAAAGGTGCCATTGATTCAAGCTGATTTGGTTCTATTTGAAGATGGCTCTTTTTTAAGAGACATTAAAGGACTTTAGTGGGCAGCATATGCTGTTTGCACATTAACGTACATTGCTGAAGCATCAAATTAGTGCAGTGTATTTTCTGCCCCAGTTGCTGACCTGATTTCTCTTACTAGAGTCTGTTTATCTTGTGCACAGTGTTGCCCCGGTTACTTACTGGTAATCTTCATCACTCAGAGTATAGTCTTCCTCACCACATGAAGAACAAAGTGAGTTTCAGCTCCACACCAGAACCCTCCAAAGCAAAAGCTAGCCTCCCATTCCTTCCCAACATGGCTGACCCCTATCACCCTTGACCTCTATAAGGTGAGGGCTGGCCCAACCTCAGCCTGAGAACTACCAAGCATACACATGAAGCCAATAGCCACACAGGGAGGGTGGGATGGGAACTCATGTGGCGAGAAAGACTATACTCCAAGTAATGAAGATTATGGTAAGTAACCAGGGCATTATCTCCTCGTAAGTCTTCCTCGCCACATGAAGAACGAAGTGAGCACATACCCAAGCCGAGAGGCTTCATCGTGCACAATAAACCACCAACAAGGATGGTTTGATAGCAAAAGACAGTTTTAACCCAGTGTACCAAACATACAGGAGAAAACGCAGGACAAACCAGAGGGACAAATCAAGGGACGGACGACCCGGCCCCCAGAACAGCCCCCACAAAAACCCCAGGGGAGAACCACCCAACACCACCCGGTAGTGCTCCATGAGCATGTGCGGAGAAGACCAAGTTGCAGCCCTGCACATATCCTCCATGGAAACCCCCTTAAAAGAGGCCCAGGACACCGAGAGGCCCCAGGTGGAACGACCCTGGACCCCCGCAGGGAGCTCTGACCAAAGGGACTTGTAGGCCAGCAGGATAGCCTGCTTAAACCAATGACTCAAGGTGGAGACAGAGGGCTTGTGACCAGAACGAACCGGACCAAAGGTCACAAACAAACTGTCACAATGACAAAAAGCGGACGTGCGGTCCAGGTAGACCTCCACCGCTCGCCGAACATCCAGCAAGGCCAGAGAGGTCTCAGACCCAGACGGAAAAGAAGGCAAGACCACCTCATGGGAGCAGTTTGCGAGAGAGGGGACCTTGGGAAGAAAACGAGGGTCATGGCGCAAGAGCAGATGGTCCGGGAGAGCCCGCAAGAAGGAAGGAGACCGAAGAAACAACCCCAGTTCACCCATCCTACCAGCTGAGACAATGGGTACCAAGAACACCACCTTGAAGGTAAGAAATTTCAAGTCCACCGAGACCAGGGGCACAAAGGAGACACCCTGGACTGCCCGCTACACCAACGGGTGATCCCACGGAGGAGCCAGGCAAATAGCCCGAGGCCTCGGCAAAAAACAGCTCCACATTAAGCGTAGCCACCAAGGGATCGAGCCTATCCAGGACTGGACTGCGGAAGGCCCGTAGGGCAGCCCACTGAGCCCGCAGAGTGGAGGGGGCCAAACCCAGGGAAAAACCCTCTGCCAGGAAATCCAGGACCCTCATGGGGTCCACCGAGACAGGGTCAAAACCCTGCAGCCCGCACCAATGAGAAAAGGAGGACCAGTGGCGGGAATAGGACAGCAAAGTGGAGGACCTACGAGAGCCCTGCAGCAAGTCAACCACGCCTGTAGAACACCCCTGGGCCAACAAGGTCACCTGCTCAAGAGCCAAGCCTGGAGATGGAGCTGGTGCAACAATGTCCCGGGGAGCGGATGGCCCTGCAACGGGAAGGTCAGATCCAGAATCGACCAGCACTCCCGAACAGTCAACTCGCAGAGGAGAGGAAACCAGGTGCGGCAAACCCAACCGGGAACCACCAAGAGCACAAACGCCTTCTCCAGGCAGATCTTGCTTAAGACCCGCGGGATCAAGGGTAATGGGGGAAAGGCATACAGGAGACCCCGCAGTCAAGGGAACGACAACGCATCCACCCTCTACCCCCCCCAGACACAGATGGAACACGCAGAAGCAGGGAAGGAGAGAATTGCCCTCGTCCGCGAACAAGTCTATCCGCGGAAGGCGAAACACCAAGGGCAACAGGGAGAGGGCAGACAGAGGAGGAAACACCCAGCTCAGATGGTCCACCACCACATTCTCCTTCCCTAGAAGATACACCGCTCTGACATCAGCTCCTGGGTCAGCAAGCAAAGTTAGCGACCCCGGCAACCCCCCTGATGGTTGATGTAAACCCGCACCACCTGGTTGTCCGTCCGAACCAGAACATGATGACCCCGGAGAGAAGGAGCAAACTCCCGACAAGCCAGCAGGACCGCCTTCAACTCGCGGAAGTTGGAGGAGTACCGCGCCTGAAGAGGATCCCACCGCCCCTGAACCGACCAAGATCCCAGGGTCGCACCCCAGCCGAGGTGACTGGCATCGGTCGTGACCACCTGGGTCGGGGAAACCAGGAAGGGAAGACCCTCGGAGAGATGAGCCTCCACCAATCACCAGCCCAGGTCGGCCCGAATCCAAGAGGACACCAGGACTGCGGTCTTGTAGTCCGCCAAGCAGGGATCCCAGAAGGACAGGAGATGATTCACTAAGGGGTATAGGTGCAGGCGAGCCCAAGGCAGAACATTGATGGTGGCCGACATCAGCCCCTGAACCCTCAACCAGACTCACAGGAGCGGAATCCCAACCCAGGAGAGAACCCAGAATCCGCCACAAGGTGTTCCAATGTTCCACAGGTAGGAACACCTTCCCCTGGAGCATGTCCAACTGACCCCCAATGAAGACCAAGTCCTGGGAAGGTGACAGGTGAGATTTCTTCAGATTGATCAGGAAGCCATGGGAAGCCAACACCTCGCAGACCCTCCTGACGTGAAGCATCCCCTTGGAAAAAGAAGAGGCAGAAATCAGCCAGTCATCCAGGTATGGGAAAACCCTGATCCCCTCCGGGAGGATACCCAGTAAAGGGGGCCAGAACCATAGTGAACACCCTCGGGCAGAAGACAACCCAAAAGGAAGTACCTGGAACTGGTAGTGGCTGCCCCCTACGCAGAACCTGAGGAAACGCTGAGAGGCTGGATGGATGGGCACATGGAGGTAGGTGTCCAGCAGATCCAGAGAAGTGATCACCTCCCCCTGGACCAGCAGCAGCAGAATCTCCTGCAGAAAGAGCATTTTGAACTTAATGTGGGGAATGAAAGAATTAACCCAGTACAAGTCCAAAACAGGACGAAAGACCCCAGACACTTTCCTTACCAAGAACAGGATGGAATAGACGCTGCAACCCCACAGACTGCGGGACAGGACAAATGGCCCCCTTGCTGATCAGATCTTGGATGCCGGCCAGTAGGGCCACCTGCTTGACTGGAGAGGAAGGCAGCGGGGTAGTGTGGAAAGCGTCCGGAGCAGTGGAGCTGAAGACGATGGAGAAACCTTCCCAAACAATCCGCAGTGCCCATAGATCTGTGATGAGGGCTCCCAAGCAGAGAGAAAGAGGCGCAGGCATCCCCCCACCCGCACACCACCAGGCTAGGACGGAAGATAGTCAGGACTTAGGGGTGGAGGAAGAAGCCGCTGGCTGAGACTGGGATTTGTGGAAGAAATGGGTGCCCCGGCTGCGGCCCCGTCCTCGAAAGGGCCCACTGTCCGGAGCTGCAGACATGAAAGGAAAATCCCTCGTGGGCCCAGAAAAACAGCCCCTGGAAGACCGGATGGGAGCCAACAGCTTACGGTCCTCCGTTGGCTTCTTCACCATGTCCTCCAAAGAAGTCCCAAACAGCTTAGACCCCGCAAAGGGGATCATCATAAGTATCGTTTTTTGAGCGGCATCCGCCTTCCAGTGTCTAAGGCAGATCTGATGCCGAGTCTGAATAGCGGCGCCACCAGCCATGGCCACGGCCCCCAAAGTGTTGAATGAGATGTCAGACAGGAGGTGAGTCTGCTGCTCCATTAGTGCCAAGGTAGTAACCACATCCATTTTCTCCTTGATGTGTTGGAGCACATCACGCAGCTCCTGGCTCTGGACATACCGACCCTGGAGGTCCTCCTCCTCCCCATCACCATCAGACACCAGAGGGGGATCCATGCTGTTTGGGGGAAGAAGGACCCTGACCCCCCTAGCGCTGATCAAAGGCCGTCGACACCACAACCTGGATCATGTCCTGGATGGACTGCAAAGTCAGAGCCTCAGCTGGGACCTGTGAGCACGAGCCAGCCCCCACCGGGGCATCCGCCCCCTGCTCCATGAAAGAAATAGGGGCGAAAACACACATGCAAAACACGCACCTCAGCCACAGGGTAGAGCCACAGACTGAATGCCCAACAGAACCGGAGTCCTGGAATAAATAGGCCAACCACTGCAAAGTATCAACAGCTGTGCAAGAAACCCCAGGACCGGCTGCACCTGATAAAGGACAGACGCTCGGCAAGTCGGACGATCCCGACCCCGGCTCCTCGGAGGCTGGCTAAGAAACACAGCGGAAAGCGGCACCCCGCCCCGTAGCAGAGCTGAGAGGAAACCAGACGAGGCCATGAGCGCTGCAGGAGAAAGCAACCTGCGCTGGGGACTGCACACACCCCAGTCTCAAGAAGGTAAGCCCCACAAGCTCCGAGGAGCTCTGAACACAAAAGAAGGGAAGCCCTGCGCTGAACGCCAGTACCACAGGACTGAGCACGCGCCGTGAGGCTCCCAGTGCACCAGGCAAAGCTGCCACATAAAACAACCAGCCAAATGGAGGCGCGGCCGTGGCCTGCAGAATGGGCCCCGCATCCAAAAACAGCCGAAGTCCACTCCCACACCAGGCCCCCCCAGTGAGGAAACCTGAGATTTGGGGAAAGGTGCCCGCACCAATCGCCCTAATGGAGGAAGGCGGAGCACCCGTGAAAGAACAAACTCAGGCCCAAGCTCGGGACAACGGCAGAAATTGGTAAACAGCCAGCATGCCACAAATACGGCAGGGAGACAGAAGGGCCATTGGGTAGACCCCCAGACCACCCCGGCTGCCCCCCCTGTAGACCCATGGCTTGCTAAGGCAGAACCTAACCGGCCCCAAAGGAAACTGGGGGAACGAAGGGGGGGAGGTCCCGGATCCCCAGGGCCCACTAGAGCAGGACCACCAATCCAGACCCATGTACCTGCTACAGCAGGAACCACTTACCTGATGACGGTGCAGCTGGAGAGTACTCGTGCGCAGAACCAAAAAAACAGGCTGAGGGTTGGGCCGGACCTCCTTCTATAGAGATCAAGGGTGATAGGGGTCGGCCATGTTGGGAAGGGATGAGAGGCATGGGAGGCTAACTTTTGCTTTGGAGGGTTCTGGTGTGGAGCTAAAGCTCACTTTCTTCTTCATGTGGTGAGGAACACTTACGAGGAGTTAATGCAATTTACACTGACAGTCAGTATTCTTTTGGATTTGCGACAATTTTGACTATTGTGATTTCAGCACAATTTTATGACTTCCGATGGGTCACCAATTCGAAATGCATCACGAATACTTGATTTATTGTATTGAGATTAACAGCTAAAATTACAGTTGTGAAATGTGCAGGACATGGACAGCGAGTGATGATGTCACTAAAGAAAACAATTATGCAGCTGCAATTGTACGTCATTATGCAGCACTCGGTACTGCATTGTTGATAATCACCCTGCACCTACTTGTATATCAGCACAATCGTTGGATGTATTGAGGGAAGAACAAGTTGAGATGTTAGATGAAGAAAAGAAAGAATGGGAAAATGAAGGATGTAAACAACAATTGAATGGCTTCAGGAAAATTATAGATGAAATGTTTGCTTTACCAAAATTCACTGATTTTGAAGGGTTTTGTTTATACAATTTTTGAAAGACTATTTTTTTTTTTTTTTTTTGCAGGACAAAGCGGAAGTTAAAATGTCCATAAAAAGAGAGATTATTTGCTTCGCTTCCAAAGTAATTGTAGTAGCTTTATTCCTGGTTGTTGTTATTGGACTGCTAATGTACTCATTTCCTCCTGTGGGGTTTCTCTCAAAGACTGCTAATAAGAATAGTACTGGACATGAATTAGATGTTAAAAATAATAATGAGCATTAATATTTATTAGCATTTAGAAGATACATATTTGTTACTGTTAACTATCTCGGTGCTTTGGATGGCGTTGATTCGTGCTCTGCCACGGTGGGCGTGTGCTCCGGATCGTTCCACACCTTCCTAGCGCCAACCAATTTCAGGAGCGCTCCACCCCACAGGCCGCCCGCAATATGCCTCTATTGGGGGTGGCAGCAGAAGCGCTTCTGCTGCCACCCCCAAACCCGCCTTGGCGCACACGCCGTACACCGTCACCAAAAGATAGATGGAAGCTGTTTGCTTCCAGTGCGTCAGAGGAGCAGGCTGAGTTTCTCCTCCGAGGAGAGTTCGGGGAGGGCAGAGAGGCACCGGGGGAAGGGAAAGAGTTTTTCCTTTCCCCTGGTGTCTCTTTACAGTGCATTCCTGCTCCACGATCGCAGGTGGATCCACGATCGTGCAGCAGGAATGCAGTACTAAGCCACCAGTGATTTTCTTTTTGGGGGGTGACCCCTTCGGCAAGGGTCACTCCCTTTTTCGGTTAGGATATATTTTTGCTGTTTCTGCCCCCTTTAGGGGTAGATCACTCACACTTTTAGGCCGATCTGCCCCCAAAGGGAGCAGAAAGCCACTAGACACCAGGGATAATGTTAGGTGCATGACGGTGAGCGGCCCCTTTGGGAAGGGTCTCTCCTCTTTATTGGGGCACATATTTTGGCTGTTTCTGTCCCCCCTTGGGAGCAGATCAGCCATATTTCTAGGCCGATCTTCCCCCCAAGGGGGGCAAAAAGCTACTAGACACCAGGGATAAGGTTATGTGCCTCTCATGGGGCGGCCCATTGGGCAAGGGTTGCTCCCCTTTTGGTGGAAATGATTGGTCATTTTCTACCCCCAGGTGGGCGATTGGCCATATTTTAGGCTCATCTGTCCCCAAGGAGGGCGGAATACCCCTAAACACCAGGGAACGTTTCTGTGTGTGTGTGTGAACTGAAGTTCAGCTGATGGTCTGAGTTTCCTGGCATTTGTCTGATTGTGTGTACTGGCATTTGGCTAGCGGTGTGTGTCGACTGATGTTTGGCTGATGGTGTGTTTGAACTGGGGATTTGCCTGGCTGTGTGTGCCGACTGGATTCTGGCTAATGGTGTGTGCCAACGGCTTCTGACTGATGGTGTGTGCTGACTGACTTCTGGCTGACGGTGTGTGTTGACTGGCTTCTGGCTGATAGTGTGTGTTGACTGGCTTCTGGCTAAGGGTGTGTGTTGACTGGCTTCTGGCTGATGGTGTGTGTTGACTGGCTTTGGGTGGTGGTGTGAGAAGTGCTGTTTGACTATGAGTCACTTTCCTCTAAGGTGTTAATTTCTTGCCTTTGATTTCCCCCTTTGGGGGCAGGTCAGAAGTTTGAGATGCTGTTTTACCACAAACGTCAGACTCCATTTTTATTGTAGTGCATAGCTTTTGATTTCCTTTGTGGCTAATCCTGCTTGCAGTATCGGCAAATTCTCCTTGGATTTGTGCAAGACGTGTATTGTGTTGTTTTGTGTGTAATTTTCTTTTGTTTTTCCTTTCTAGTATGATATTGTTGGTGCTTGCTGTGTCTGTGCAGAGTTGGTGTGGGTTATCATCAGTCTAGCTGTCTCTTTCAAGTGAGTGGTATAGTTTTTGAGTATATAGGATTTTGTGTGCTTTGTATTAATTGGCTTTTTCGTCCAGATTACTATATGCCAGTAGTTATAATTTCTGTTTAGAAAAGCCACATTTATTACTTATTTTACACAGTGTTGGGGAACTGTTGACTTATTTGTTGTGTTACTGTTATTAGTAAGGATTGTGGCTAGCCACAGGATTACCGCTCAGCAGGTTGTTGGTTTGCTTTTCAGCCTTTCTCTGATCATGATTCCGAGACTGACTGCATCTTAGGCAGAGAAAGAAGTCCAAAATTCTGGCAGTAAATTTTGTGTCCGAGAGGAATCATCTCTTGATAAAGCCACTCTCAGTGCAGAGGAAGTGCTTCTTTTAGAGGAGGACACTGATATGCCGATAGTACAGTAAGAGACATCTGGATAGCAGCCTAGGGTCGAAAGGCTTCCCATTGGAAGTGCTGAACTCTGGATTGCCCCAAACATTGTGCAGCCAGTGTTGCCTGCCTTTACAGGGTGTAGAGTCAATACTGAAAACATTTTGCCTATACGTTTATATCAATTGTTTATGGAAGATGTAATTTTGGATGAGATTATTCACCAGACTCATTTGTATGCTGAACATTATTTGAGGGACAACAATGTCAGACTTAAGCCCCACTCTAGATATACCCAGTGGACTCCCACATATCTGGATGAAGTGAAGAAGTTCCAGGGATTAACTTTTTTGATGGGATTGATTAGGAAGCTGTAGCTTGCTTCATATTGGTCTACAAGTCCCTTGATGGCAACTGCTATATTTCCTGCCACCATGAGTCGTGATCGATATTTAATTCTGCTTTGGATGCTGCATTTTGTTGATAAAGCTTCAGCATTGCCACTGGATCACCCTGATTGTAACTTTCTCTGCAAGATTTGGCCTGCCCTTGATAATTTTGTCACCTTTCAGAGATCTATGTTTCAGGGAAAGAAATAGTTGTGGGTGAGTCTTTGGTCCTGTTCAAGGGCCATTTGGTTTTTAGGCAGGACATTCCTAGCAAGAGGGCATGTTAAGAAATTAAGATGTATATGCTGTCTGAGAGTAGTACTGAATATGTGTATAATTAAAGGTGTAGACGGTAGGGATTCTACTTCTGATTCCCCCTGGTTGACATACACTTTAGAGTCAGTGAGAAAATTGTTTGGGAACTTGTGGGGACGTCTTAACAAAGGGCACCATTTATACATAGATGCATGTTTGTTGCATGTGGCACAATCCGCTCTAACCATAAAGTGCAGTGCCTTGGGTAGTGATGGACTTCTAGCTGTGAAAGTTTCATACAGGAGAGATGTCTACATGCTGACTGTGAAGGTGGCTTGGTATATGCTGTCCACTAGTTAAAGTGGGCACACTGTACCAATCCACACAACCCTTATGATGTACGAGGTCAAAGATAACCTTTATGAAAGCTATCCTAGTGGTAGCTACGGAGAGCAGCCTTCAGTCTTAATCTTGAAGGAATGTAAAGCGGCTTGTTTTACCAGAATTTCACCTCCTGAATGACTAAATGAAGGAGAACCGCAAAGCAGTTATATAAAAATATGTATTTATTAACATAACTCTCTCTACTTTCCTCTACGCGAGGTTAGAACACAAAGCACATAATACTGGATCAATAGAACAGTTGTAAGTAGCACAATACACAGCGGGCTCCAGGGGGGAGACCGAACCATATACTAAAATAGTGGTATAACAATCACGACTTGATTAGACACAGTGCCTAGAGCACGTAGAATCGCTGGGACCCCAAAGAACTACCCAAGTTGATGACACAGGAGACCCATGGAGGACGGGTGCAGTGAGGAAACACGACCGCTTGCTCCGTACAACTCTATGAGAAAGTCGGGTTGCAAAGTTAAAGTTTAAGGATCCTTCTAGGAGGACTTCGAACAAACCCTTCGGAACTTAAGGGTTTAAAGAGCCACCCCACCCGGGGATACCGTAGTATCAGAGTTACCTAACCCAGGGAAGCCGGGTGCATAGGTCTGAAGTGACGTCGGAAACTCTTGTCGTTCTCTATGGAAGGAAATGAAGAAGTGCTGCTGCCGTGAAGGTGAAAAGGGTCCGGAGGAATCCAAGCCTGGATTCTAAATGGAAGGAACCTGAAAGCAGAGGGGACAGAGTCTGGGTCATTTCAGAATGACCAGGGGCTCGGTAGACGAAGGCCCACCGATGTCGGGTGCTTCAGGTGCGAAGAAGGGATGCTTGACTCTGCAGCCACGAGGACCATGAAACATCGAGGACAACCAGGAGCCGGAGGTGAACTGTCCCATGGAGGATGTCGAGTACTGAGTGGTCGGTGCCCGGCAGGAGCACCAACAAGCCTTGTCAACAGCAACCCACGCAGGTAGGACAAACAGGTTACGGTGTAGACCAGCAAGGCCCAGGGGACTCTCCAAGCAAAGGAGAGTCAGGGCACATCTGGAGCAACCAGGAAAGCCCAGGAACGGTGAACAACCTTTACAACGCAACTATTACAACGCACTACACTTACAACTACATTTTTACAACGCAACATCCACTACAACGCATTCCATTACATCGCATGACACTACAACGCATGTTTAAAAACGACCTTTACAACGCATTCCATTACATCGCATACTACCTTTACAACGCATACCATTACAACGCAATCCAACACTTACCCTACTGTTGCACCCCCTGGAGTTAGAATAGTAATTTTTACCCCTATACTATCCAATACTTACCTTAAATGCAATTTAATATTATGCGTTGTAATGGTATGCGTTGTAAAGGTAGTATGCGATGTAATGGAATGCGTTGTAAAGGTAGTTTTTAAACATGCGTTGTAGTGTCATGCTATGTAATGGAATGCGTTGTAGTGGATGTTGCGTTGTAAAAAATGCGTTGTAAGTGCATGCGTTGTAAAAGTGTGTGTTGTAACAACATACATCCCCCAGGAACAATCAAGTTGACCCTCAAGGGAACCCACAGGGCAAAGGACCAGGAGACGCAAGGGGACCTCAAGCATGTTTGCAAAGCACCAGCCCATGAAGCACATGGTGTGAGGAGGCCACAGTTCTTTGGTGGAAATACTGCTCAGGGTCAGGACCACACGGGGTCCAATGCAGAAGCTCAGGAATCACAACAAGCATATGCACTTGCAAATGGGCGCGGTGCACAGGGGTTTGGGTAACGCAGCCCCCACAAGGAATACTGGCCTCAAACTTGGTGAGAGGGCAGATCAGCCTCAGGGACTTTCACGAAGCCACCTCCTGTGGTGCTGAATTCTTCTGAGTCTGCAGGAGCTCAGGAGCAGCTACTGGTCAGTTGCGTTTTAGGTGCCTGCGAAGCAGGGGGCTGACTCCTTCACTCCTAGGGAGATTCTTCTGTTGTCTTAAGTGCCCCACAGGTCCTGCACAGAGCCTGTATGGAGTCACAGCACAAACAACATTTTGGACAGAGGGGGGGACGTAGTCAAGCCCAGTCGAGGTCCAACGAAGTTCATGGTGTCCAGACGGTCAAAGGTCAGTGGTTTCTTCTTGTAGAATCTTGTCCACATAAAATCTAATGTCCTGTAGCCAGGTAACCCATTTCTACCCACGGGAGAGGGTTGGCCAGATTCAGGGGACCCTCCTAGGGGAGGGGCAGCACAGAAGGGTCGCTACACCCATGTCCTTTGTCCAGTTTCGCACCAGAGCAGGAGCCAATGGCTCCCAGAACTGGTTTGAGCTGGACTATGCACAGGGACACCAAATGTGCCCCCAGTGCAGACTTTCAGGCACTCTCAGAGTGCACCCACCCAACCCCAATGCACAAAAACGCTGTCTGGGAGGTGGTCACAACTCCCTGTGACAGGATGCCTAATGTGCTGCCTTCCTCTGCTTGAGCTTGGCTCAGCAGCAGGAGGGAAGAAATATGTCTCTGGCTGGCAGCATCCATTCTGTGCTGTCCGGGTTGAGAAGAACGGTACCGGGTAGACCGGTGACCCCACGAAGCTCGCTTCTGAATGGTGGAATCATACCTCCCATACCAGTTACGGGTGTGGAGGTATGATTCCAAGGTGTTTGACATCAAACTCGATATGTTTCTATGCAGCCGTTTTCGAGATAGCATTTACCTCTACCTATATGTTCAGCTGAGTCACAGACAACCCGGGAGAATGGTCTCCAAGGCTGCAGAGAGGCTCTGCTCATGCAGGGGCACCTTCTCACATAAAACCCAGCATCCTGCCTTCAGGATTGTGAAGGCCTGCTATAGGGCTGACAGATAGGTTTTAAGTGTAGTGACCATTAGATATAGTGAACCTATATCCAAAGTAAGTGGTGCAAGCACCAGCTTACATAGGCTGCAGTAGCAGACCTAGAGTTCCATTTTACATGGCCTCTCATTGGTGGCATAATACATGCTTCAGCCCATGTGAGGCCTCTTGGGTACCTATGCCCAGGGTTTATGGTGTACCATATACTAGGGACTGCTAAGGGTACCCCCGTATCCAATCTGGAGTGTACCAAAGTACATGTAGGTCAATTTAAGGGAGAAAGAAGATAGGCTGGGGTCCTGATTTAGCAGGATCCCAGCCAGACTAGTCAAAAACAGTGAGACATCAAGAAAAAGTGGGGTTAACCATAAGAAGCAGATCCTACTTTCCTACACTGACTACCATTCATGATGAAAGTACTTCATCTGTGACTGTTTGGGGTCAGGTTACTGAAATGTGCATACCTGTGTGCATTTTAGACAACAGTAACCACATGGGTAGTGTAGATAGAGTAGATCAGAGGTTGGAGCCTTGCAGTGATGTCCGTAAGTCATACATTTGGTGTAAGAAGTTGCCTGTCCATTTGTTTAATTTGCCAGTTTTCAATGCTTTTGTTGTATTCAAGCATTGTTCTCCAGAGTCAAAGATGACTTTTGTTCAGTTTCAGCAATCTGTGATAGGCAGTCTTGCTGTAGTGGAGTAGACAAGTGTTCCTAGAGTTGGAGCGGTGGTTGTGGCTAGATTTAAAGATTGCCACTTTCCTGAATATATTCCTCCCACATCCCAAAAAACTTTCCCTGTAGGAGATGTAGAGTCTGAGTCTGAAGAGGTGTGTGGAAGGAGAGTAGTATGTACTGCCTCAAGTGTCCTTCTAATCCTAGGCAATGTGTGGCTGCATGATTTAAAGCGTACTACACACAAGTGAAGTTTTGGGAGCAACGAAGAGCATAAAAGTGAACTGACTGGTCTGTATCGTTTTATAGTTTGTATTCAGTTTCGCAGTTAGCAGGTGTGTGATGTATTTAGTTAGAGCTGTTGTGTTTGTAGTCATAGTTGGGATTTTTTTGTGTTGAAATTTTTTATAAAATTTTACAATAAAGTATATAATACAATATTGGTAAAACAATGAATCATTGATAAGCACTTAATAAATATATGGATTAAAAAGAAAAGAAACATGAAATACATATTGTAATCATGAATTTGAGCTTATGAATACGGAATCAATCTGTATTAAATATGTAAATAGATGAATAGATAAATTGTAGAAATAACATGAATAAGAAATTGATATATCATATATTATAAAATCTAAAAAATATAAATAAACCTAAATGTAAATAGGAGAAAATAACTTTATACGAGATAGAAACATTAGTAAGATTAAGATGCAAATGTTTAAGGAGCAATAAAAAAAATGGTATGAAAAGTGAAAGGAAAAAGAGAAGAAGGGAAGATAGAAACTTTGAAGAATAGAATGAAAGAATAGTGAGAGAGAGTAGAGCCAGAGTAGGGGAGGGAGGAAAGACAGGAACAAGGAAAACGTAATGGCAAAGGGAGAGGGAAGAGAGGAAGGAAAAAACAATAAAAATAAAAATAAATCAAAAAATGATGAGAAAAGTTTAATATATAAGTATGTAAGATAATTAACTAATTGATTCGTTTTGAGTGGGGTTGATAATATCGTCGGTTTTCGCTTATAAAAAAGGAGACCAAGTTTGGAGAAAGATATCAGCTTGGTCCTGGAAGTTATAGATCGTGCGTTCATGTAAGGCCGTTTGCATCATCGCCACTAGCCATTCTTCCTGAGAGGGTGGAGATGGAGACTTCCAATGACGCAAAATACAAATTTTAGCAGTAGCTAGTGCAGTGTGTAGAAGACGAATTTTGTGGTTTAGAAAGCTTTGGAGAATGACGTAAATCATGCAAAAGAATAGTAGCAGCTGTAAGTGGTAAAGGTAATGGCATTGCGGAATGGAGAGTTTTGCCAATAAAGGACCAAAAGGATATGGTTGCTGGGCATTCGCAGATAATATGAGCGATATCACAACCAGAGGTGTGACATCTCCAGCAATTAGTGTGTGGGAGTAGTCCAGCTTTATGCAATTTAATCGGTGACCAATGCCAATCATGAAGGATTTTAAATATACAAACTTTAAGTCTTGCTTCACGAACTCCTTTATGTAGTCCCTCCAGTATCTGGTACCATTCAGAAGCCGTATATAAAATAGATAAACGGAATTGCCATTTATTTAGAAGAGTATGAGAAAGGGACTGTGAGAATAAAGGAAGCATAAAGGTTTTATAAAGACCAGAAGTTACTCCCTTAAGCTTCCCCCACAAGGTTAGGTATGATAATATTGGAGATACTTGAAGCAACCAAGGTGGAGATCATAAATGTTTCTTCAAACATTGTTGAAGTTGAGAGTATTTAGAGGAGTGTTGTGCAGGGAGATTCAATTCCTCACATAGTTGAGAAAAGGTTTTAAAATTACCATCATGGAGAAGTTGATGTGGGTAATTGATGCCAGCTGCTTGCCATAGGGGCCAAGATAAAGTGCGACCATTGATGCGAATAGCTGAATTGTTCCATAGGGGAGCCTTAACATGAATACGTGCATTTGAGTCTAGAATGCGATGTGCCCTCTGGCAAGACTTGAGCATGACTGATAAGATCGGATTTTTGGGGTCAGAAGAACTACTGGATAATGACTATGGATATTGGATAAAAGATGACGCTCAACGGAAACCCATTGCGGGACATCTAAGTTCCTGGCAGAAAATATGAGAGTTGGGAGATGTGTAGAGCAAGGGAATAGTGTTCGATGGATGGAAGACCCATACCACCGTATAACTGGTGGGCCTTTAATTTTGCCATAGCAAGACGTGGTCTAGCTGAACCCCATATGAAGAGCTTGATCTTGGAATCTATTGCTCTAAGAGTAGCTAGGGGAACCTGGAGGGGGAGCATACCTAGAACATAAAAGAAACGTGGAAGAGTGACCATTTTGATAGCTTGAACACTACCCCAAAGAGATAGTCCTAAAGCCTTCCATTTATCAAAATCCCTCTGCATTTGGGAGAATAAAGGGGTTAAATTGTCTGTAACAATGTTTTCCAAACCTGTAGTGATTAAGATTCCTAGATATTTAAGATGTGAAGACTGCCAATGTAAAGGGAATCCGTGAATCGCTGCCTTTGTAGTGCCACCAGAAATGGGTAATGCTTCACTTTGATCCCAATTTATTTTGTAACCCGAAAAGGAGGAGAAATCATTAATAATTTGAAGAAGGGACGGGAGAGATCGGGTAAGATTAGTAAGAGTAAGAAGGATATCATCTGCATATAAGTATATTTTACAGTGTCCAATTGGGAGGGGGACACCTACAATGTCATCAGATTGACGAATCGTAGCAGCAAGTGGTTCCATTGCTAAAAGACCAAGAAGGGGGGACAACGGGCAGCCCTGGCGCGTTCCCCTCCGAATTGGGAACGCATTAGATAAAAAGCCACCGCAATTTACCTGAGCTGAGGGGTTGTCATACAGTAAACGCACTTTAGCTATGAATTGATCACCCAACCCAAATCTGTGCATTATAGTGAAAAGGTAGTCCCACTCAATGCGGTCAAACACTTTTTCTGCATCAAGCAAAAGAGCCAGAGCGTCTTCTGGAAGATGTTTAGCAGACCACAATGTATGAGCCAGGATACGGAGATGATTCCGAGAGGAACGGCCCGGAACAAAACCCACTTGACTATGATGTATTAAGGAAGGTAATACTTTGCAAAGCCGAGAGGCCAAGATACTGGCTAGAATTTTAATATCACAGTTCAATAAAGAAATGGGACGATAGCTACCACATAAAAGAGGATCTTTGCCAGGTTTAGGTAGTACGGCTATAACTGCCTTATTAGAAAGAGGTCCCAATGATGATTATTTATTAGCCTCAAGAAATGCAGTATGTAAAGTATCAATAATATTATGACCTGCCCACCTGTAGAATTCCGCCGGGAAACCATCCTCCCCAGGAGCCTTATGATAAGGGAAAGCAACAATAGCTTTAGAGATCTCATCTCTTGTGATATCACCATCAAGTAGAGCTCTACCATCATCAGAAAGACGAGGAAGAGTTACACTCTCTAAAAAGGAAGACATCTTATCCAGATCTATTTGGTTACCTGGGGTATAAAGGGATTGATAAAAGGGGACAAACTCATTAACAATTTCCTGGGGTCTTGTAAGTATATTACCTTGAGTTGACCGAATAGTTGGAATAGCCATTGCAGCTTCTCTTTGACGTAATTGTGCCGCCAATATCCTCCTGGCTTTCTCCCCTTGCTCATAATGCCTCCCTTTCATTTTTTGTAAAGCATATTCAGCTTTAGATGTAAAGAGACTATTAAGAGACATGCGTGCTTGCTCCATTAATTTGCGACTATGCAGGGTAGGATCTGATGCATATAGACATGAGTAAGATTGGCTGTCTTGTTCCAGTTCAGCTTGCTTTGTAATATTATTCTTATTAACGACCGCTGCATCACACATTACCTGACCCCTAATAGTGGCCTTAGCTGCCGCCCATACAGTTCTACTGGAAGAAACAGAGCCTTGATTAGTAGAAAGATAATCTTGGAGATGGGATTGCAATTAAAGTTTATCCTTGGGTGTCCTGTGTCGCTGAATGTTTATTCGCCATGGTTTCCGTCCTGGACGGGATAGACCTAGATCTAAAGATAAAAGAACAGGAGAATGGCCAGACAAAGCAGCTTCTAGGACATTAGACTCCGTGACCAATTGAACCGCTTTGTGTGACACCAGAAAGTAATCTAAGCGGGGAAATGTGCCTTGCAAGGGAAAAAAGAACGTATACTCTTTATCTTGTGGATGGCTAAGACGCCAATGATCAACCAAGCCATTATCCGAGAGTATATCATTGAAAATAGCTCTATCCGCTGCATTGGCTTTATCAAACAAACCTGTTTTGTCTAGAATAGGATCACGTACCAGGTTCCAATCCCCACCAATGAGGTATTGCGAGGCATCAATCTCTGTGAGAAGACGATTCAATTGGAGGAAAAAGGACTTTTTAGTACCAATCGGAGCATAGAATGATCCCAGGCAAATATAATAATCCCCAATACACAATTTTGCAAATACGTTTCGACCATCAGGATCCGACCAAGTCTTAGATACCGTAACGGGAAGTGATCTTCGAATAAGGATTGCAACTCCACATTTGCAGACAGGATTAGCATCTGTAGGGTCAGTTTTGTGAATACTGCTATGGATGACCTTCCCCACCCAGTCTCTACAAAGTTTGTCAGATTCAATCTCATCAAGATGCGTTTCCTGTAGTAAAGCTATGTCTACATGTTTGGACTGTAAATAAGAAAGTACCTTCTTTCTCTTGATTTAATGGGTAAGACCATGAACATTCCACGTAATTGTGGATAAAGGGTGAGTATTAACCATGATGAAATATGGTCAAAAGGGATTAGTAATTCAGGAATCAATGTATTAGACAAAGTAAGAGAAATAATAAATTAGTGGGAATACAATGAGAGAGAATAAGGCAGGATGAGGAAGAAGAGAAAGAAGAAAAGAAAAGGGAAAAAAAGGGAGGAAACTCTGGCTGATATGTAATAGAAACGTGTAAGAGAATAAAAGTGTTAGAGGCTGGAAGAATTAGTATCTAAAGTAAAGGTTATTGACTGATGAATGAGAAATATGATAGAGAAAGAGAAGAAGAGAAACAGTATAACACCTACAAGTATCTTATAGAACAATAAAAGATGATATGAGAAAAGTAAAAGAGAATGCCTATAGAAATGTATATAGAAGATTAAACTGTGCTATGTAATCAATATGTCTCTAACTGTCAACCGTGTGTCTAGGCTCACTGGAGCACCGCCGCGGGTGGGAACTCCGTCAAGAGAATAAAACCGTAACTATGAAAGAAAAACTAAAATAGATTAAAAGATATTTGGCTCCGAAGACCCGTGAAGGTAAAATATTGTCACTAAAGCAAGTATAAAGTTGTCAATGCATTTATATAAAATCAAGAATTTGAAATACATTATGAAAAATACATAACCTCAAATAGTATTCAATATAAGACATAACCTTTAATAATACAAGCATAAATGCAATTTATAATAAATATTAAAATATGTATAATAATAAGAATGATTATAAACCTATCTGGTATAAAAAAGCAACAGGAATAGATGAGTGAATGACAATTAAACTCATTGTATACCCGACATTACAATTCTATTAATATGTTTTAAAATAGAATATAAGTGCAGGGGTGATTATCAATATATATATTATCGAATATATGTAACAAAATATATATAATAACTTTTGAACCATACTTACCCGTCTCAGAACCTAAAGAATTTCGTAGAAAGGCAATATCAATGCAATTTGAACCATTGTAGATCACAAATGAGGATCTTAGTTATCATTTAGTTGTCGAAAACCTAAAGAGAGAAAATCATGAAAATACAGCATAAAAGAATAGGGCTGTAACAAAGAAGGAAATATCACCAGAGCCTATTTTCCATCTGAGGCAGATTTCAGAGGGGATCGAGATTTGTTCCTAGGACGATCGTGTGTGAAGGCGGAGACTGCCTGTAGAGCAGAGGCTTTGTTTTCATGGGTACGATGCAATCTTTCAAGTTCTCTGTCACGATAATGGACTTCGCTGGTATAGTGTTGTTGATTGTCGGAAGATTGTTGAAAGGATGTAGAACTTGAAGCAGACAGATCAGCAGGAGAATGTTGTATATCCATGCCTTGAAGGGAAATACTATCCAGGAAGCGTTGCAAGTCTTCAGGATTATAAAAATCCTTTAATTCGCCATTATTGGTGATACGAAAACGAGAAGGATCAAACAAGCCATATTTTATGTCCATCTGCTTGAGTTGTGGTCTCATAGATAGAAATGCCTTTCTTTTTTCATGAGTTTCTTTTGAAAAGTCAGCAGCCATGCGTATTTTGTGACCATCATAGATATAAGAGCCCTGTTTGCGTGCTTCCATCAATACTTGTCGTACTTGATCATGTCGTAAAAAACAAGCAATTAGGGGTCTTGGGCGGGAACCTGTTTCTTTGCGTGGTGGACCAAGTCTATGAGCACACTGAATTTCCAACAATGGTTCAAAGGTGATACCAAGAAGCTTGGGAAGAACGTTACATAAAAACAGTCGGGCATTCTGACCTTCAACTTGTTCTGGAAAACCAAAAAAATCTAATATTATTTCTTCTAGTGCGGTCTTCCAAATCCACAAGCTTACTGTGAAGAGATGATAAGTCTTGGTCTTTGATTTGTACTGATTCGAGTCTAGCTTCGACTATAGTTAACCGCTGTTCCAGTCCCTCCATTTTAGCATGGAATTGTGCAAGGTCCGCCTTAATTGATTTGGTTTCTGTCGTGCGGGAAAAGATATTAGCGTCCATATCTGTCAAACGAGAGCTGATTGATGAAACTTCTTGTAAAATGCGATTTAAAGGGTCACCTGACAGCTCAGATGAGGTGAACGAGGGTGGGCTAGAGGTTGGGGAAACTGAAACTTTTGCAGATCTGGTACACAAATGTTTGGAGAAGACATTTGTGAAGCGAAGACTGAACTAGCGTGAAGAATTGCTGGCAAATACACTGCAGTGCTGACAGAGTGGCTTGAAATACGCAGCGCGTAAAGTGCCTCAGGAATCTCCCTCACATACTGCTCACCCAAGACTAACAAAATGGAAATGTAAATGCATTGACTGACCAACAGCTAGGGGAACACTCGTATGATTCGAAGAATAGCAGGTAAGATGAGTATAATTCTGTCAGAACATTCACAGGCATTTAGTAGGTGGTGTGCCACGTAGAGCTCTGCTTCACTTTTAGTGCAGAATTATTAGAATAATATATCGGTCTCCAAGATAGACCGTGACAATAGTCAGGCAACAAAGGAGGAGTACCAGCGTAATAGTGAGGAGTTCCAGACGTGTAGTTGCAATAACAAAAGAACCAACAGCTGACTAAGGTCTAGCACTTGTTTTCCATGTATCATCCGTATGGGTATATGAGTGCCACAACTTCCAGTATCCGCTGTATAAAGATACTTGTAAGCCTTACGAGCACCAAACAGCCATCGAACTGTGTTGCAGACAGACTGCCGAACTTAGCAGATACACCTTGAGGAATTTCTCGTAACCTGCTCCCCGCTGTATTTAAACAATAAACTACGGGAGCTCCTTTGGATATACTTCAAGAACTGTACGCACTGATGTCGTGCCTGTACGTTTATGCTTTCATTGGTCATTATCATTTGACGTGCTAGTGGACACTCTAGTAATTTATATTGAGCCCTGACGAAGTTCCCAAGGCACAGGGGAACGAAACGCGTTGGCTGTGTGCCTGTCTTTTAACAAGACTACGAATAAAGAAGATATTTTTGCTACTACAGGTGGTGGTCTTTGTATGACTCGTGATAGAGTGCACCTTCCAGACGTGTAGTTGCGCTGACAGAAATAACTGACTGAAAATGCAATTCTCTTATTCTCCTTTCATATGAGTTTCCATATGGTATGAAAAAGAATTATGCAAAGCGCCAACAGTTCTTACCAGAGGAGGAGAACCGGAACTCAGAAGTACATTTTCTCCTCAGAATCGGGAAACGCGAGCTCACACGTGAGGGCGGCAAAACCGGCGGTCCAGCTACGCAAGAGCCGGAGCTTCGCTGCGTCACAAGGCCCAACACACGATGTTATGCTCAGGAAGACTGCAAGCATAAAGGATTCGTAAAGGGACCCATTTCATTGTGAAATTCGAGCCAGTTGGTACTGCCTTGCTTGGGTCTTCGAAACCACCACTGCTGCAGTCACAAAGGTGCTGGAAGAAGCGCCACCTCCATCCGGAGTTCGTCCCCGAAGCAGAGCTCCTCATTCAGACGGCCATCTTCCTGCGTGGCCAGACCACGCCGCCCATAGTTGGTTTTTCATCTACTTCCAATTGGTATGTGGTTTGGTTTTTGTTTAAGAAAATGTGATGGCGGTGTGTGTAGGCTGGCACTTGGCTGGTGGTGTGTATCAACTGGCACTTGACTGGCAATGTGTCTGGACTGGTGCTTGACTGGCAGTGTGCATGACCTGGCACTTGACTGGCGGAGTGCATGGACTGGCACTTGCCTGGCAGTGTGTGTGGACTGGTGCTTGGCTGACCGAGTGCGTTGACTGCTATTTGGCTGATGGTTTGCATGGACTGACCTTGGCAGGAGATTTTCGTGGCCTGGCACTTGACTGACAGTGTGCGTAGACTGGTGCTTGGCTGGCAATGTGTGTGAGGTATGTAGGGAAATTTTGCTAGTCACTGCACACACATCGCCAGGCAAACGCCAGTCCACACACTCCATTAGGTGCCAAGTGGTGTTGTTGCTGTGTTGTTCTTGTGGGCGTATGAAAGTGATAGGCACATGATTGGTGCTATTTGTTGATGTGAGTGTTGTAATGTGTTGGGCCCGCGGTTGGAAGTGTGAATAGTTTTTTGTGTCACGTATGAAAGGTGTGTTAATAGCCTGTAAAGTGGTTGGTACCTTGTTGTCGCTTTACAGCTGACCAGCTGCGAGTCTGTTGTGTAGTATCTACCAATCAGTTGGATCTGCGCGTTTGCAGACGACATAAACTTAGGATGGTGCCAGACTGATTCCATGCATCCCCACTGGATATGTTGTCCCTTGAACCAGCTAGCTTCCAGTGCCACCGCTAGCCACCCTAAACCTAAACAGGAAGCAAACAGTTCTGGCAACCACTGAACATGGCAATTCTGTTCCCACAGGAACCGTGGTGACAGACCAAACTTTCGCTCAGTCACTTGTGCTTTCTTTTGCTCAGAAAAACAAATAAAGAGTACACAGAGGAGCGTTTTTAATATTTATTGAGCCAGAGTGATTCCTATATACAATACGTGGGCTGCGATGATTGACAGAAGCAGAAAAAAGTTAGAATCAGTGTCAACACAGAAAATAAAACAAAGAGCTCCGCCATCTTGTTGAGACAGGTAATATATGTGTACATATAACAGACTGTAACAACTATGATGCTAAACCTTAACCTATATGTCTAGAGTGTGAATATATGGTTTGCTAAGAAAACCCCTGTCTGGATGATCTAACCTTCAGCTGATTGGTAAGGGTGTACCACCCTGTCTTGTGTCGAACTGGACACCCCTCAAGGAGAAGTCAGTCAGCTGCTAGGTGAAAGCTTCTGCATGCAGTTACCCCTCGAGAGCAACAGAAGTGTCTCCTCTGATTGTAAGGAAACAAAAGACTATATATAGAAAATGGCATCCGTGCCTCGGGTCAAGAATTTAATCTGGTAGCCATTGTTTGTGTTCTACAGATAGCTGTGCACCCCACAATATGGATGAAATAATAAACCACATTTGTATTATGCACATGAGAGGCCTTGCACCAAATGCCAAGGCAGTGTGATAGGATTCTCACAAAGTGTTCTGTGTCAGCAAGGTAAGTGTTTCTGCAAAACTAAGCATCATGAATGCAAGATGTGTGTCAAAGGTTAATGTGACAAAGAGAAGGCAACTTTAGGAAGAAGGATTTGTGTATATGCAAGAATTATATTAATTCCTACCGGGCCTAACTCGGACACATGACAAGTCACTGGTTCCGTTTTTTGAACTTTCAATTGTTAGCAGTGTATTTTAATTTCGTGAACTTCCTTGTTAACAAAATTTAACGTTTGAACCTTTCACTCACCCCTGTGCCAAATCCAACCAGTTTGTGTGTGTACTTGAGGAGTAGATGGTTCTGCAGTGATATTTGTCTTTTCTGCTTTTCTCTGCCAAGGTGTACATTGTCTCTAGAGAAGATCTACCAACTCTAGATTTTTTCGTAAACCGGACTCCAGGATGGCTCGCGTGGATCCCTCAAAGTGCTTGAATCTGATAGGAGCCTCAAACTTCTACCACCCAGAGTTCCTGCATATCTTGATATAAAACCAATACCTAATTTGTGTGGTTGGGTCTAGTGCTCGCAAGAATGTGAGGTCCAAGATGCTATGTGGTGACTTCAACAAAAGGGGCAGCTACAGGTTTTTGGGTCTGGGTTCAGCGGCCACTCAAAAAACCTACCAAACCTAGGCATTCTGAAAACTAGACACCCAGGGGAATACAGGGTGGTTTGCCTCTCATAGATTTCATAAAGTTTCTTACCCACAATGCCCTGCAAACCTCAGCATTTGACTTAAATTGCACATTTTCCTTGCATTTCTTTGCGGTATTCTTCCTGAATCAGAACAAACCCACAAAATTCCTACCTCTCAGCGTTTCCCTGCTTTTCCCAATAAAAATGCCACCCGACATGTGTAGCTGGGCCCAGTGCCCGCAACAGGAACTGATCAAACTTGCATCAATGGGAGTACTAGCAATAGGACACTCATTGACCTTGATTTTTTCTGTTCTGTCGCTGGCACTAGACCTTCCCACACAAGTGAAGTGCCATTTTTATCAGGAGACTTGGGGGGAATGCGGGGTGGAAGGACATTGTGGCTCCCAACAAATTCCAAAACTTTCCACACACAAATGAGAGGAAATTGTATTTTTTGCAGCCAAAAGTTGAGTTTTGCAAAGGTTTCTGGGTAACACCACCTGTTAAGTCGCCACATCCTGGATTCCCGTAGGTGTTTAGTTTTAAAAAAATTGACAGATTTGCTAGGTTTCCCTAAATGGAGGTCTAAGCTAGCCCAAAATACACAGCTAGGTACATTGCAAAAAACAGGACCAGTTTTCAGTGGAAAAATGTGATGTGTACATGTTGCGTTTTGGGCCCTTTCTTTTCGTGGGCACTAGACCTACCCACACAAGAGTGGTACAATTTTTATTGGGAGTTTTAGAAGAACACAGAATAGTAGAACAAGTGTTAATCTCAATTGTATTTCTCTGCATTTGTGCCTTCGAAATATAAGATCGTACGTTGGAAAGAAGTCATTTTGGGAAATACCCTATAATTCACAGGCTAGTATGGTTACCCACAAGTCTGCAAATAACCACTGCTTCTAAATTCCATATCTTGTGCTGTTTTCGGAAATACCTGGGTGTTCTTGATACCTATTTTTCACTCTTTATATTTTACCATATCAATTGCCCTATACCCAGTGCTCCATGAAAAACCATTGCAATGTGCAGCTCCGTTATTAGCTCTACGAACCTAGAGTTCTTGGAAAACCCACAAACCCTATATATCCCCGAAACCAGAAGGGTCTTGCAGATGTAATGGTATAGTGCTTTGGAAATTGGCCATCATGATGACAAGTTACAAATGAGAACGTTGTCACAAATGGCAGTTTTTTCCTATTAATTTTCAATATTTTTTTATTTCAACACTTTTTTTCTATGGGAAAACCTTGAAGGAGCTACACAAATGACTCCTTGCTCGATTCAGAATTTTGTGTAATTTTCAAAAATGTATAGCTTTTGGGTTCCACCATGGGTTTCACACTCATTTCCACCATAAACTGGAAGGAGGTTGAAAGCACAAAAAAAGTGAACAAATGGGCTATCTACCAGTAAAATTCCAAAACTAGGTTAAAAAAAATTGCTTTTATGAATTCTGTTCCTGAATGCTGGGAAAATGGTGATTTTAGTACCGAAAATCTTTAATTGAAGCCATTCGCAATGAAAAAAACCCTTTCTTCTGCAGCTCTTTTTTTCCCATTTTCCCCCAAAACCCAAATTTAGTCATATTTTGGCTAATTCTCAGTAACCTCCAGGGGAATTCACTAACCCTGGGTACCATTGGAATCCCCAGAATGTTGGGGGGGAAAAGAAGCACATTTGGCATGGATACCACATGTGGAAAACTTTTTAAGGAGGCCTAAGCGCAAACTACCCCAAAGGGCGAAATAAGGCTTAACACTGGGTGGGGAAAAGGCCTAGCGTTGAAGGGGTTAAATAATTTTAGAGAGATCATGAATATTACTGATGTTTATGTTTATGTTTTTGAAATTTTTATTGCGCGCAAATACCCTAGGGTGTCTCGGCGCATAAGAACTTCCAAAGACAGAGGCATCTGAACGGATCACTGGTTGAATAACCAAGTTTTCAAGAGCTTGCGAAAAATGGTAAGGGTAGGGGAAGTTTTTATGACCAATGGGAGAGAATTCCACAGCCTGGGAGTTGCTACCAGGAAGCGTCTGTCTCCCCAAGTGGAAGTTCTGGTGCGTGGTACCGGGAGCATATGCGTGGAGGCTGATCGTAAAGTTCTTATGGGGGCATAGATTTGGAAAGCGTCCTTCAGGAACTTGGGTCCTGATTCATGAATGGCTTTATAGGCAATACATAAAGCCTTAAACTTTATGCGGCTCTTTACTCTCAGCCAATGCAGATGGCGTATGGCCGCAGAAGTAGGGTGACGAAATGGAACGCCAAGCAGTAATCTTGCTGCCGCGTTCTGTACAGATTGCAGCTTGGCTAAGACCTGCTCCTGAGCATTAAGAAAGAGGCCGTTGCCATAGTCCATTTTTGAAAAAACGAGGGTGGTGATTAAGGTTTTACCTGCAGTCGAGGGGAGATATGGCAACAACTTCTTGATTTTTCTCAACATATAGAAGGATGATGTCGCAACTGCGTTGACGTGATGTCTAAAAGAAAGTTTATTGTCGAACAAGATACCGAGATTCCTAACCTTGGTTACTGGAGTGGGGGGGGACCCATCTCACTGGGCCACCAGGTTGAAGACCACTCAGGGGAAAGCTTTCCAAAGGTTAGCACCTCGGTCTTATCCGAGTTCAATTTTAAACTATTATCTGCCATCCACGAGCTGATGGCCATCATCCCTTCCTGAAAATTAGCAGCGACTGCAGGACCATCTTTGTGAACAGACAACACCAGTTGGGTGTCGTCAGCATAGGTGGTTAACAGCAACCTGTGAGCTTTTATAACCCTCGCCAAATCCGCCACATATATATTAAATAATGTGGGGCTTAGCGAGGATCCCTGAGGGACCCTGCAGGGGAGAGAGAAAGTGGGTGAGTAGAAATTACCCAGCTTCACCGCTTGAGTTCGGTTGGCCAGAAACGAAGCAATGAGATCTTTTGCACGATGAGTTACACCAATGGATGCGACACGGTCGACCAAGATGGAGTGGTCGACCGTGTCGAAGGCGGCGGACAGATCAAGGAGCACCAAAACCGCCGCTCCCCCCTGATCCATGATGGTCCTGATCTCATCAGAAGCCTTTATCAAGGCCGTTTCCGTGCCATGATATTTCCTGAACCCAAATTGAGTATCATCAAGAAGATTGTGATGGTCGATGAACTCGGAAAGTTGCAGGTTCATAACTGACTCGAAGATTTTGGCCGGGAAAGGTAGTCAGGCGATAGGCCTGTAGTTGGCTGAATCAGTAGGATCCAGAGACGGTTTTTTCAAAAGAGGTTTAATAACTGCCTCTTTCCAGACTTCCGGATAAACACCTGCTTGAAAAATGGAGTTACAAAGGACCGTTAAGGGAGGTGCTATAACCTCAGTGAGAGTGTTCAATATCGCAGAGGGACAAGGGTCCAGAGGGGAGCCAGATTTGATAGAAGTGACCAACCTGCTTATGTGTTCAGTTGAGACCGGGAGAAAATTGGTGAACTTAGGCGAGTCAGGAGGGGGATCGGGAGCAACAGAGCAAGCGGGGAGGAAGAATGGTGAATAGATCTTAGAGATCTTAGTAGAAAAGAAGGTGGCCAGCGTATTGCACAGAACTTGAGAAGGTTCCGTCGGAGGGCCTGTGGGGGGGTTGGAGAGGGCATCAACTACCTGGAACAGCTTTTTAGCTGAGTTTTGAGCTGATTCAATTTGGGCGAGAAAAAAGATACTCTTGCATTTCACAATGGATTTTTTGTACAGTGCAAGGGCATCCTTATAGGTCTGCCTATCAACACGGTTATAATGCCTTCTCCACCGCCTTTCCAGGTTCCTACAGTGTTGACGGTGTAATCGGAGATCGTCCGTAAACCACGGGGCCGAAGGTGATGCTCTGTTCAAAATAAAAGATTTGGCCGGAACCACATGGTTTACTGCGTCAGAAATCCATTTCTAGTATCTGCTGGACGTTACGCTGGGATTAGGGGAAACCTCGTAACGGGAGTCTATTAGAGTCTGGGAAAGAAATAGGTGATCGAAGTTATTCCAGGCTCTCGAGCTGATGGAAATGCGGGGCATGGGTTTGACGAGGTTGCGATTGTTAGTCTGGATGGTAAAAATAACCGCGGAATGGTCTGACCATACCACAGGACTAACTAAAGAGAGAGAAAGCTTGGGGTTGTTGGTGAACAGCCCATCCAGCGTGTGTCCGGCTTGATGAGTGGGGGCATTCACCAGTTGCGATAGCTATATTTTTACACACCTCTGTTATTTTGTATTGCACTTGCCCCCTTTTCTTTATTTTGTTGTCCCCCCACCCCTCTTTTCTTTCTTTCTAATGGCTGTGCCCGCCTTTTCTTTATTTTGTTGTCCCCCCACCCCTCTTTTCTTTCTTTCTAATGGCTGTGCCCGTCTCGCACTTAGAACATCTATCTATATCTATCATAGCTCAATTAAGGCAATCTTTCGCTCCGCCTCCAATTCAGCCTGTGAGGCATTGTGTAACCTTAGCCTATCCCACCATCATACCTTTAAAGGTATCTTATTGTATAGACCGCCGGGGACTAGGAACCCCTTCATAGCATCAATTGGAAATTTGCTGGAAGAAGGTCTCTGCACAGATGCCTATACAATTATGGGAAACTTTAACTATTATCTGGAGGCTCTCACCGAACCAGATACAGCAACCTTTATCGATATGATGAATAGCGCTGACCTCATGTGGCAGGACATACCCTGGATGGTATTTTTTCTAACCACCCTTGCTTCTTGTTCACTCGTTTATTGCCTCAAGTTTAGACAGATCATGTCGCTGTTCAATTTTAGTTGGTTCTTACGGACCAGCGCGCGGGTGTGGAACCTCCTAAGAGACAGATAGAAATCAGAGCCTGAAATAAAGTTGAGGGTACTGCTCTACAGGAACTCCTCACCACAACGGCGGGCCAAATGCCTTCAGGAATGGAGGAGGCTACCACCGCATACACAAAATGGGTGGAGCAAGCCTGTTGTAAATTATCCCCAGTAAAAACTCTTTTTCCCAGAAGATTACAACCCTCCGCCCCATGGTTTATGGAAGAATTGACAATTCAAAAACTCACATATAAGTGCCTTGAGCGGAGCTGGAGCAAAGGCTACAAAGAAACAGAGGAAAAGCTGTATAAAAACAGCCTCCTGATTTATAAACAACTCCTTTTTACTACAAAACAAAATATTTACGTAAACCGAATTGATTTCGAGAAAAATTTGTCGAAAGAGCTCTTTAGGATGGTATCTAGCCTGGCCTCCCTGTGCCCAGCTAAAATTCAGTCGAGTCAGGAACTATGCGAGGACATCACTAAGTTCTTTTTGAATAGAGTGGAGATCATTTTCTCGGCGTTTAGCAGCCCAAGTGCAGTAGGGATGGCTATGGTAAGGGAGGAACATTAGTCTACTGAGGTTTCCCCTTATACCTTTGATAAGTTTGCATCATTATCCATGAACGACACTCTTAGGCTTCCCATGGCAGCAAGATCAGGGTCGCCCTATGATCCATGCCCGGTCGCTGTGATCAAATTGGCCCCGGGTCCGGTTGCCCTATCACTCACATCTATCTACAATACTATGTTTGAAACAGGGCAGTTCCCTAAACTCTGGAAGGTGGCCTCGATACTGTCCCTTCTAAAGAAGCCTAGCCTGGACCCTAAGGACCAAATAAATTTCACCCAATTTCACGTCTTCCGCTTCCAGCAAAAATGATTGAAAAAAGAATAAATTTACAACTTAGAGCCTTTTTACGCGAAACCCAAGCCTTGGATCCCACCCAATATGGCTTTAGAGAGGGACACAGTACTGAGTCAACTCTCAAAGCAACAGAGGAGATTAGGGAAGCTGTAGATCGGGGTGGCAAGGCCGCCCTGATCTTACTGGATCTGTCTGCGGCCTTTGATATGGTCCATGACTTGTTGATGGATCGCTTAAAGGCATGTGGGATCCAGGCTAAAGCATGGGAACTTATAAAATCATTTTTAACAGACAGATCACAAATTGTATCTCTGGGTGAATACCACTCCAAACCTTTTGCTCTGCCCTGTGGAGTCCCGCAAGGGTCATCGCTGAGCCCTACACTTTTTAACGTTTATGTTTCATCTCTGGCCTTGGTTTTGGCCTCACCTCTTATGCGGATGACACCCAAATTATCGTGTCTCTGCTACTAGGACAGGAGGTGGGAATGGACAAACACTTCCAAGACTGTATGGAGTCAGTCGGGAGATGGATGTCGGAACATTGCCTAAAGCTTAATTCAGGCAAAACGGAAGTCATACTGTTTGGGAATGATGCCAATTTTTGGACCCCAAGCTGGTGGCCAGACTCCATGGGCACTCTTCCTACGCCCACAAAAAAAGTAAAAAATGTAGGAGTATTAGTGGACGACAGACTTAACTTTGGTGACCAAGTAAACGCAGTGGCATAGACAACAGCCTATGTTCTGAGAACAGTCAAGAACAATCTGCTGTTTCTAACACCTGTTAGCCAGCAAACAGTGGTTACAGCACTGGTCATGTCAAGGCTGGATTATTGTAATAGTCTATATTTAAACATTCAAGAATGTTTCATGAATAAACTCCAAATGCTGCAAAATGCAGCCGCGAGACTACTGACTGGTACATCCAAGTTTTCTTCAATCTCTAAAGAAATTTAAAAAACTGCACTGGCTCCCAGTGAGGAATCGAGTGTATTTTAAATCTCTCTGCACTGTTTTTAAAGCCCCTCAAGGAATAGGACCTGACCATTTAAAATGAAAGTTTCAATGGTACACACCGAAAAGAACTCTTCGTTCGCTGGGAGCCAAGTTGGTTACAGTACCATCCACAAAAAAAGTAATGTGGGGTGGGAGAAGCTTTGTCCTGTGTGCGGCTAAAGCCTGCAATGACCTTCGCTTCCACCTGAGAAATGCCACTGATCTTATGGCATTCAGGAAGGGATTAAAAACCTGTTTTTTTGACAAATAAAACTTCTGTTTATTGCTCTTAGGATAAGTAACTAGCGCCAGGACACCCTTGGGTAACCGCTGCACTCTAAAAATGTCAATAACATAACATAACATGCAACGACTAAAGATTCTAAATAGGATAGCTAAATTATGACTGGTAGAGTATAGCTGGGATTCGATTGCTTAAATAAAGCGCTCCTTTCTGATAGAGACATCTAGCTGCAAATTCCTTACTTTAGAATTCTCCCCAGGCACCAGACTGGATCCAGAAATGTTTGTACAGCAGTACCTCTGCGTGCCAGTTGAGGGCGTCAAGCGACTCCATAGCGACGTCGTCCTCCCGATGTGACATCGATGGAGTCTATGTAAGCCGTACTCTGAAGCGCTGCAGTCAGTTTCTTCTTTTCCGTGCTTACAACACGGATCCGATTAGCGGATCCGATTAGCGGTTCCTCCAGCTGTTTTTTGGCCTACCTCGACGAGTTTGTCAAAGGGAACAGTGCGCCTCTTCTATGCTTTGGGGCTTAAACACTGTGGGTCCTGTGGACGACAAATGTCGACCATGAACCCCCATTCTATTTTTTTGTGGTGCTTAGGAGTGTGATTTATGTCAACGACTTCCACCAAAGGCGTTGAAGGACCGTTGGATGAAGTTCATGTGGCGTGGTTGTCGCAGTCTTCGAAGACGTCCTATCGGCCTTGGTCCTCTTCATGGCTCCAATCCAGGAGCCGTTCCCATTGATGTCACTCTCCTTCGACATCTAAAGGTGAGTTTCTATGCAGGTAATAGAAGTCAAGGCGTTGACCGACTTCGGCACTTGAGGCCTGGCACCAATCTTTGGCTGAAAATTTGGTGAATGGGTCTACCACGCGCCTCCCAACCTATCTTGGAGCAAAGACAACTATGACCCAAATGAGGGAATATTATAACTCCCTCCATAGTTTCCTTGGGTCTTCTCCTTCCCATGAAGCGCCCTCTGGCCCCAAGGAGGTGTTCTAGGCCGTGACTGTGTCCACGCCGGCTGGTTCGCTCTTAGCATCAGTCCAGTAGCCAGATTGAAAATCCGTTCCAATGCCGGTGAACAGCTCTTTGGGGTTACCACCTTTGACATCAGGTTCTGGTCCGCCGACTCCGGCAACGGCGTCAAGGTCCGACCCGTCGACTTCAATTGTGGCGCTGCTCCATATTCTTTCCTTTCTGACATGTCGCCTCTCCGGTGTCTCATGGAGTCGAGTGTGACGCCGTATGCAGTGTCGGTGGAGCCGTCCATTTCTGAAGTCCTTCTTCCTGCTTTTTCTGCAGAGGAACATGGTGTTGGTGGTGATAGAGTTTTTCCAGCCCATTTTTCAGATGGTTTAATCTCCTACAGACTCTAGTTGGTTGATTAAGTTAGGGGAAACTAGAGGTGTGGAATCTTTCCCAGCCTCGGGCCTTCTGTTACCTCCTGGTTTGACTACAGAGATTGGCTCTTCATTGGCAGATCTACTCAGATGGGTTTCTACCGTTCTTGAGGTATTGATTCCCTCTCTGGAGGTCTCAATAGATCAGTTATTTGGTGTTTTATGTCAGAATCAATCGGGGCAGAGATGGTGCTTCCTTATACTGAGGCCCCTTATGATATTTTGTTGGGAGCTTGGGCTAATCCCAAGTCAGAGGTCCTTGTGGATTGTTCGGTTTCAGCACGGAGTCATTTGTGTAGCTCCTTCGAGGTTTTCCCACAGAAAGTAAGATTTGAAATAAAAAAGTATTGAAAATTAGTAGGAAACAACTGCCATTTGTGACAACATTTTGATTTGCAACTTGTCGTCACAATGTATCCTTCCTGGCCTTGATGTGTGGAGTGATTTTTGCACTGCCATCCGATATTTTTGAGTTTGTTTTCCCACTTGGCATGGTACTCGAGCTTGGATCAGAGGTTTTAGACAGGTTTTGCAGTCTGGTTTCCTACCCTCTGGATGGAAATGTGTGGTTTTGTGGAGGTCTCCTGCGGGTTAACCATTAGTACGACTGTAACCTTTGATGGACCCCTGTGGTGCTCTTCATTCCTTTTTGCGGAGTTTTCACTTCTGCTGTTTACTTTTTATTTCTGGGTAACCGCCTGATGGTAGCCTCATCAGTCAGTAGTACTGGTTCATGGGCAGTTGCCGTTATTGTTCTGGGTTGGGTGGTGCCTCCTCTCCCACACACTTCTTATAGTGTTTGCTAATGTATGTTGTGGTTGCATCTGTTTTTCTATGGATACCTCTATTCTATGGGTCTTCCATGTTGCTACACTGGTTAGTTTCCCCTGCTTTTCGTGGAGGCTCTGGCTTGCTCCCTATCGGGAAAGATAATTTTGGTGTATTCTGATACATTGGTATGTAAGTGTATTTATCTTTATTTATATATACTATAGGGTGTACGTATCTGCTGTGTTAGCTACATCTTTCTTGGTGCTTTAGTTCGACCTTATCTTGGTCGTTGCTTATGCTTTTCTTTCTTATCTGGGCTTCTATGTTGCATTGTTCAGAGAACTGCTTTATCGCTAAAAGGGTTCTGCCTACTTCTCAGTGTAGTATTTCCCAAATGTGGTAGTTGTTCTCATAATGTTTTTCTTCAGCATTGATGGGATCTCTCTCTTTCTCTCTATCATTACATCATGGATGTACTCTGAGATTCTCTTTTGTGTGTCTTACAGAGTAGCTTTAATTTAGTGTTATGGACTATTGCCCTTTAGCTTAGTCCAGTCATGGGTGGAATACCTTCGGCAGGATTGCATAGTATAGTCATGTCTGTGAAGTCTTTTATCTTCCACTTCCTAATCCCTCTGCGGTGTGTTGTTGTACACGTGTTATGTGAGCTTTTCGCATCTTAGTTGGTGGGCATATTCTTTGCTGCACCGATGATTTTTTAGGCAGCCTGGTTGCTTTGACCAGGTAGTCTTGTTCAGGGATCTTTGCTTAATAGTTCAGTTCTCATGGCTCACCTCCAAGGATGGTGTTGCTTTGGTATGTAATTCTAAAGTAAGGAATCTGTGGCTAGCTCTCTCTATCAGATAAATAAGTTACTTACCTTAGTTAAAGCCTCACCTGGTAGACTCAGGATCTAGCCGCAGATTCCTTAAGACCCACCCATCCTCCCCGCTCTGTGAAGTGTTTGTCCAGTTACCTACAAGATCCCTTTCTTGGCAATCTGATGCCTATTTCAGGACTTTGTATTAATTTAACAAAGAAGATATCTCTCTTTTTTCTTGGCCCACTGTTTCCATATACAGTTTCTAAAAGTGGCTCTGCGTTGTGGGCACAAATGTTAGTCACAGAAGAAACTGAAGTCTGCGCATCGGAGGAGGGCTTACATGGACTCCGTTGACGTCCCATTCGGAGGACGACGTCACTACATAGTCACTCGGAGCCCTCGCCTGATGCGCGCAGGCACTGCTGTACAAAAATTTCCGGATCCAGTCTGGCGCCTGGGGAAAATTCTAAAGTAAGGAAACTGCGGCTATATCCTGTCTCTACCAGAGAAGGCGTTACCGAAGGTAAGTAACTTATTCGTTAGAACATTTCACACTTTTGGAGTCATCTTTTCCCTGCTACAACAATTTCCCTATTTCTGTTTATGAAGGTGTGACTTACATGCAACTAACTTTCTTATGCTTCGTCCTGTCCAGTATATTACTCGATAGTACTGCATCGGAGTCTCTTGGAGGAAATTATTACAGGTCAAAATGATCCCATATATGAGTAACATGGTTATTTTGGGAGAGTGTTGTTCCTATAAAGTTTCACAATGGCAATTGTGGTGAATCAGCCACTTTTGTGGTCTGACACCCTATGATGACCCTCAACCACCACCATTTTGTACTGACTTAAGTGTGTTATGTTACCTTAGCCTTAATGTAGGATGGGTTTGCATATGCCTGCTTTTCTTCTGCCTTTTAGTGGAATAGTCTTTCCAAGAATAGAAGGTATGGGATGTTGAGGTGCAGTCTTGTGGGTGGTAGTGCACACATGTGCTCAATGTTGTATACTGAGGGATTAAGTGTATAATGTTATTTGGGTTAGCTGAATTATGACTTTAACCTATTGGCTTTGACATGGTCTAATATCAGTCTGCCTTCTGACTTTACCTTGCTTCAGACGACTTTTCTGTGTGCACAGTGGTGCTTGAAAGTTGTGTGGATGAGAATTATAGGTGCATCCTTGCTTTTCTGATTCCATCCTGCTTTGGGCCTTTGTGTGCATGGCTTAACTAACTCTGAAGCCATTTTCTGTGGCTGCACGAAGCTGCAAAGTGGGGAGGGCATGGTCGGCTCTTTCCTCCTGTGTTTTGCGCATTTTACTGACTAGAGAGAACTGGTTCTTATCAGAGGAATGTACATGGTTTGACTCGTAGCCATAGCGAGGGCCTGATCAACCCTTTGCTGTGACCTTCAAGCAAGCTGGTGGGGGCTCTCATGAGAACTAGGGGGCGTGGCTTGCTAGAAGCTTCGCTGTGTTTGAATGTGTATTAAAAAGGAGAGTCTACACTGGCTTGGTGGAAGTTCATTCGTGGAGCCGACGTGCTGTCACGGAAGAGTGGAGGCTGGTGTCACCTCTGAGCTTTCACCCAGTTCAAGCAATGGACTCCCCTTGAACAAAGTGGGGTGAAATGATGGCGCAGTAGGTGAGGTGTCTCTGCTACTAACTGATTATTTCCTTATTTTCTGATTCTTATATCCATACATAGATATTTCTACAATCATACTATTGATATGTTAGAGTCTGCTATGTTAGGTGCATTTGGCTTACTGTGTGGTGCTATTTACTAATAAATACAACCCAGATATAGCAATTCGTCTTTTCCTTGTAGCAGGAGATGTGGACTCTTCTTGGCCAAGTATTATGTTGTAGAAGGATGGGTGAATTCCCTTCTAGCAGGTAATTGTGTTATAGGAAGTTGTGCTACTTACTCCTCACAAGTGATGCGCAAATTATTGTTTTCTTGCCTTGCCTTTGGGGGAGTGTTGAAAGTTTGCCCACCTTAGGAAGTGCTGTGTATATGTTATATTCCATAAGTTTGGAACTGATATTCTCTCCCTGGGAAAGTGACGGTACATTCCTTGGTCCAGGGGAGATCTAAAGTTTGTCATTACATTTTTGGCGTAGTCGGCAGGATCTGAACGGAAGAAATATGTTTTTTTTTTTTTAGAAATTGAAAGCAGACTCTTAGATATCAATTGATTTATTTGCATGGGGGTAGCCCATATGATGTGCTGGCTCGTGAAGTGAGCCAATTGTGCTGAGTTAGAATTGGTGTGTGTGTGTTTAAGTGTGTTTTGTAAAAAGTGCTTATAAATAGCTTGCTACGTTAGGCAGAATGGGCTGGATCCCTTTCAAGTGTTTGTTAAGGAATGCATATCAAAGGTTTTCAGTTGCAAAGTGAATGTAAGATATCAGAGCATAACTCTGAAACGTGGGACTCCGAGATTACAGACTCCGGAGTTGCGATGAAGGGTGTTAATCAGCAGGAGATTTATGACATTTTAGACAGAGACAGCGGTGTTATTTTAAATGTGTTGGTTAATATGCATCAAACATGTGGGCATTTGCAAAAAGAAAGTAGTGAGTTGAAAACAGAGCTAGTCGATGCCCAGTTTGAAAATATATCTTTGAAGACAGAATTAAACATGTACCAGGCTCTGAAGCCATTTACTTTGACCAGCCAGAATGATTCAGATATGATAAATGTAACAGAGAATGCAGTCAGACTACAAGCTACACAGACAGTTTTAATTAATTCTTCTAAAAAGGTTTTTCAGGCAGTAAGGAATGTGCATGAAAGTAAACAGACTAATTTTTTAGGCTTACCGATCACCGGTTGTGGACATAAATTAGACATGACAGTGAATCATACATTTTGCTTCGAAAGAGAAATGCAACAATATGATTTTGGATGTGAACAGCAGATTGTGTACAATGATTACAGGAAAGTGCAGGGAAATGAAAGGTTACTTTTAAATTCAGCTGCTGGACAAATGCAGATGATTCTGTGTTTTCTGGCACTAAAATATTGTGGACAGAACAGCGTTAGAGAAAATGTGGTTTGCCTATGGGAGATTGCAATGGTTATTAAGTGGCATGTACAGACAGAAAAACAGTTTGCACAGGATTTAATAGAAGTTCCTGAGGTGAAGTTTGAAACACAAGATTTTCAAGTGAAGGTGCCCCATGTTACAAAGGAAATTCATTTGAAACAGGATAGAATGCCAGATGGGCGTGAAGGGATCAGTGTGATCATTCAGGGCTTGACAGATTGAGGTGGTGACAATTCTTGGTGCATGACAGTTGATTATTGCGAATTGGACAAATATATACCTTCTTTGACTGATGCTGTCCCAGATATTGTTACAGAAGTAGCATGGGACTTGATATGTGACTTTTGATATTGCCAATGCTTTTTTCTTTTTTGATATGTCAAGAGCAGTTTAGTTTTTTTTCATGAGGTGATAGACTAATGACAGTTAAGACTTTGCTTGAATTAGTTAGACAGAATGGGGGAGCATTTTCAGATTAAAGAATGTGAAGTCTTGCTGGAGGTCAGGAGAGGTTAAAGCTGTTTTTCCTCTCAGACATGTAAAGAGTTGTTCTGGGAGTGGTTCATTTGAAAGCGTCTTTGAGACTGATGTTTGGGAGGCTTGCAATGAGATCATCCAGCGACGCTGAGAAAAGCTCAGGCTTTCTGTGAAGTCTGAAGAGGAATTCCTACGGGAGGGGTCATCCCAGCTCCTCTCCCGAGTAGACAGACAGCTTCTTGGACATAGATGTCTGGGAGGCTTGCAAAGGTGCAGGTTCTCCCCCCCCCCCATGAGGAGAGTCACAGAGCAGATAGGAGCAGCCGAAAGTTGGCAGGAGTGCAGAGCACTTCGACCTTGAAGGAGATAAGGTGCGAGCTAGAGGCAGCGCAGAAATCTCCGCTTGTTATGTTTGGCGAGGGGCCATTTGGTGTCCGCAGAGATTTCTGAAGGGGGGCAGCACCTGTGAGGGGTGCAGTGAGAGAAGTGAGAGAAGGAGACTGCCCCAGCCCTTCTTGCTGTGTAAAGAAAAAGAGAGATTTTACCAAGAATTCAGAGGCTAAAGCGTTGGTAGTGTTCTTGGATGTAGAAATGCAAGACAGAAAAGGTGTGCTTTTGAAAAATGTTTTTTGCAAGAAGAGTGATGCTTGTTTCTTTTTCAGATTTGCCCAGTTCTCCGCGTGTGAGTGGGACTCCCTTCTCCCGTGTGAGTGGGGCCCTTCCTCTCCCCCCACCCCCTTCCCTCTCCCCCCCCAAGCCTGGAGTGATCGCCAGACCAGACGGTGGCGGCTGATGCCTGTGGCTGACCAGACTGGATGGGGTCCTCCCTTGTCAAGGTGATACAGATAGATGGAGAACTGTGTCCTGCACAGATGGACTGCTTCTTTCCAAGCAAAGAGGGATCAGCAAAGTGTGGAACTGTTTCCCTCATGTGAGGTCGACTTTACATGCATGAAGGCTGTGTGTCTTTCACACAGGGTGACTGCTTGTGTGACTGTGAAGAAAAAAAAAAAAAAAAGAGGGAACTACAGAATGTACTTTGCCAGAACTGTTTTATCAACATGAAGTTCAGATGCGATGGGAGACGGCTGTGTGTTTTTTCACACAGAAGAACTGTTTTTGTTTTTAGGGATGGCGACCAATAGAGACGCTTTGCTGGAATCAGAGTAGATATTTTCTGTGTTAGTGACTGAACAGTATTAACCTGTAGCTCTTGCTACAATAAATGAGTTTGGCAGTAGAGTTTCCAGTTTAACCATTAGAGGCATTAGGAGCATTCAAAAGCTTGATTCATTTATTTTGTGTATTCATTTAAACATGTATCCAGATATCTATGAGCTATTTCTAGATGCACCTGATTTATTACTTCTACGTGTATTTAGAGAATGCAGTCTTTATTTGCTCTAAAGTGATTATCATATATTTTTGATGAGTTTTTCAGTTTTGCAATGGAGCATTTCGATCATAGTTGCTTTTTAGTCATGATTTGTTTTGAATTATGTATTTTTGTGTAGCCACTTCAGCACATGAGTTGCTGTTTCAACATGTGCTTTTTAGTAGATGTGCCTTTCAATTTAGAAATGTTGTTTTAAATGGTTTTGCTTTCAATTGCGATATGCAGAGCTTCAATGATAGTTTTGTTTTTCAGTTATGAGATACAGTTGCTATTCGCTTTGCAATTATTTCATTTTTGCAGTTAAGAGATGCAGTGCTTCATTCATAATTGTGCCTTTAGTTGAGAGATTTTGTTTTTGACATATGTGAATGGTGATGATCGAGGGTCATGGGGTGCAATGTGGTGAATCAGCCACTTTTGTGGTCTGACACCCTATGATGACCCTCAACCACCACCATTTTGTACTGACTTAAGTGTGTTATGTTACCTTAGCCTTAAAGTAGGATCGGTTTGCATATGCCTGCTTTTCTTCTGCCTTTTAGTGGAATAGTCTTTCCAAGAATAGAAGGTATGGGATGTTGAGGTGCAGTCTTGTGGGTGGTGGTGCACACATGTGCTCAATGTTGTATACTGAGGGATTAAGTGTATAATGTTATTTGGGTTAGCTGAATTATGACTTTGACCTATCGGCTTTGACGTGGTCTAATGTCATTCTGCCTTCTGACTTTACCTTGCTTCAGACTTTTCTGTGTGCACAGTGGTGCTTGTAAGTTGTGTGGATGAGAATTATAGGTGCATCCTTGCTTTTCTGATTCCATCCTGCTTTGGGCCTTTGTGTGCATGGCTTAACTAACTCTGAAGCCATTTTCTGTGGCTGCACGAAGCTGCAAAGTGGGGAGGGCATGGTCGGCTCTTTCCTCCTGTGTTTTGCGCATTTTACTGACTACAGAGAACTGGTTCTTATTAGAGGAATGTACATGGTTTGACTCGTAGCCATAGCGAGGACCTGATCAACCCTTTGCTGTGACCTTCAAGCAAGCTGGTGCGGGCTCTCATGAGAACTAGGGGGCGTGGCTTGCTAGAAGCTTCGCTGTGTTTGAATGTGTATTAAAAAGAAGAGTCTACACTGGCTTGGTGGAAGTTCATTCGTGGAGCCGACGTGCTGTCACGGAAGAGTGGAGGCTGGTGTCACCTCTGAGCTTTCACCCGGTTCAAGCAATGGACTCCCCTTGAACAAAGTGGGGTGAAATGATGGAGCAGTAGGTGAGGTGTCTCTGCTACTAACTGATTCTTTCCTTATTTTCTGATTCTTATATCCATACATATATATTTCTAGAATCATACTATTGATATGTTAGAGTCTGCTATGTTAGGTGCATTTGGCTTACTGTGTGGTGCTATTTACTAATAAATACATCCCAGATATACCAATTCGTCTTTTCCTTGTAGCAGGAGGTGTGGACTCTTCTTGGCCAAGTATTATGTTGTAGAAGGATGGGTGAATTCCCTTCTAGCAGGTAATTGTGTTATAGGAAGTTGTGCTACTTACTCCTCACAAGTGATGCGCAAATTATTGTTTTCTTGCCTTGCCTTTGGGGGAGTGTTGAAAGTTTGCCCACCTTAGGAAGTGCTGTGTATATGTTATATTCCATAAGTTTGGAACTGATATTCTCTCCCTGGGAAAGTGACGGTACATTCCTTGGTCCAGGGGAGATCTAAAGTTTGTCATTACAGCAATATTGAAAATACTAGTGTGAAGAATATTTATTTTCTAGAGACAGGGGTGAGCTAACTAACTGAAATGGAGTGTTGTTTTATTAGGACTACAATATTCAAAAGCAGCATTTTAAACCTGATGTTATGAAGTGGTAAAAAGCCACAAATACACTCTTTTTTTGGATCTGGAAAGACGGACACGTGTTTGAAACGCGATGTGGAAATAGTAAAGTCAAAATAGAAAATAGTAGATGTACATATACTTGTAATGTTAATAGGCACTTTTATTTAGGTACTTGTCCTATTTTTAGATATATTTATCACATATGTAATAAGACTGCTTATTTCACTCTTCCAGTGGGCTGAACACATAGTTGTTATTTAGTATTAGTTTTTCCAAACATTTATCATTTGAATAGTGTACAAGATGTTCACTATAGTAGAACTCCACTCCAATCTACTGCACTTGTACCCAATCTACTCCACTTGACCCCAATATACCCCAATTCAATCTACCCACTTCAATCTACCCCATCCACCCCATCCCAATCACCCCACCCAATCCACCACCCCAATCTACCCCCCTCCCCAATCTACCCCAATCTACACCACTCCAACCCAATCTACCCAACTCCAAACTACCAGTCGTGGCTGGTGTCGGGAGAAAGTGGCCGAGCAGGGGTAGGTGGGGGGACAAGAGAAAGAAAAAAAAAAAGAGTACCTGAATCCCACCGTATTGTCCCTCTTCTGGCTCCCAGCCTGCCCTGCGGCCAATCCTGATGCTGCTCTCACAGAGTGAGAGTAGCATCAGGATTGCCTTAGCGCCCTCGATTTGCGCTCCCAGGGAGACTATGAGCCTGTGCCTGCTCTCTCCTACCCAGTAACACAGCTCGGTTGGCGAGAACTTCACTGCGCATGACGGTATGGATGGCCTGAGACGGCTGGCCAAACCATCATGCGCAGTGAAGGCAATGCCCACCAGTCCGCCTCAGTGCCTGTCATCCTGTGGCACAGCCCCCAAGACTACAAGGTAGGAGAAAAATAAAACAATAATAAACATGGTTTATTATCATTTTATTTTTCACGTTTTGCAGGGCTGCTGCTGGCGGGGGGGAGCGATGCTCCTCCACCATAGCGGAGGAGCCGCCCCTGCAAACTACACTAATCTACCCTCACTCCATTCCAATCTACCCTATAATCCTTCCAATCTACCCAACTCCAATCTACCCCAATATATCCCACTCCACGCTACCCCAATCTACCCAACTCCAATCTACCGCACTCCAATCTACCCCACTGTAATCTACTGCACTGTACTCCTATCTACGACACTCCAACCCAATTCAATCTACTCCATTTTTATCTACACCGCTAATCTACCCAACTAACCCTGCTCCATATCACCCATTACCCCTACTCCACGCTAATCTACCCCACTCCACACCAATCTACCCCACTCAACACCACTAAGTATTAGCCATTCTGAACAGCATATACACTGGTGGTGTACATAATGGCTAAAACAGGAAACAGCCATTACAACGCGGCTGTTTCCCAGCAATGCCATTACATCGCAAGCATAACAACGCATGAGATGTAACAACGTGTAGCCATTACTACGCGTGTTTTTACATCGCATGCACTGTTACAACGCATGCGATGTAATGCCGATCCACCTCATTGTGAGGAAACAGAAGCTCTTCCGTTTCCTCACAACAACGTGCACCGCCCCTCGACGTGAAGCAGAAAGCAGGAACCAGGAGCAGAGACGGCAACGCTGGAGAGGAACCACGAGGAAAGAGAGGTAAGGGTGATTGTGCTTCGGGTAGGAGTAGTGTTTTAGGGTAGTGTTGTAGTGTTTTAGGGTTTAGGGTAGTGTAGTGGTGTTTGGATAGTGTAGGGGGTCGTGCTAGGGGTAGTGTTGTAGTGTGTGTGTTGTGTAGTGGTTTAGGGTTTAGTGTAGTGTTGTAGTGTTTGTGTAGTGTAGTGTTTTAGGGTTTAGGGTAGTGTTGAATGTGTGTAGTGTTTTAGTGTTTAGGGTAGTGTTGTAGTGTTTGTTTGTGTAGTGTTTTAGGGTTTAGGGTAGTGTTGTAGTGTTTGTGTAGTGTTTTAGGGTAGTGTTGTAGTGATTGTGTAGTGTAGTGTTTTAGGGTTTAGGGTAGTGTTGTAGTGTTTCTGTAGTGTAGTGTTTTAGGGTTTAGGGTAGTGTTGTAGTGTTTCTGTAGTGTAGTATTTTAGGGTTTAGGGTAGTGTTGTAGTGTTTGTGTAGTGTAGTGTTTTAGGGTTTAGGGTAGTGTTGCAGTGGTTTTGTAGTATTTTAGGGTTTAGGGTAGTGTTGTAGTGTTTGTGTAGTGTAGTGTTTTAGGGTAGTGTTTGTGTAGTGTAGTGTTGGGGGTTGTGCAGGGTAGTGTAGTGTTGTTGTAGGGAGAGGACTGGGGGTTGGGGGAGGGTTGTGCAGGGGTAGTGTAGAGTCACTTACCTTGCAAACTTTAACCACTAGTATAGCTTTACCACGCATGCCTTTGTGTTGTAATGGCATGCGTGGTAAAAGCATACTTGTGGTAAAAGTTTGCGATGTAATGGCATGTCGTTGTCATAGACATCGCGTAGTAATACCTGCGTTGTAATGGCACGCGTGGTATTGTATGCGATGTAATGACATACATTCGGCTAAAACACATTGCCAATAGCTATCACAGAGGCGAGACCTGTTGCTTTGCTTGTTATAATAATGGTTATTGTTATTGTTTTTGTCTCTACTTTTATGATTATATGTATATAAACACATAAAGTTATTTAAATGAAAAACGAATGAATGGGAGATACCTCCCCCTCGATTTTCTTAAAGTCTTTCTTTTCTATTCCCAAATGTTGCCATGATTGCAAATGTTTTAGAGATAAAAAACAGTGGACTGTAAAGGTATTACCTGGCTAGATTGTTAATGAACAGGAAGTACCTTTTGGACGCTTTCTACTTTTAAACAGCCTAAACTTTAAATATTGCTCTCTGTTTCCATTGTAACTATTTAGTACTCGCCTTTTTTTCAACTCTTATTGTCAATTTGTTTCACTTTTTCTTTTTCTTGACTGAATTTTCTTCCGTTTTCATTTTTAATTAGAATTATTATTCTTAACTTATTTCCTCCAGTTACTTTTTCTTCACAACCTTTCCTTATTCTGTTTCGCCTTTTCTTTTCATTCCATTTTTTTCTGCTTTCGTTTTGCGTATCGTTCGGATCACTCCCTTCTAATACTGTTCCCTTTATTTTAGTTATAGCGATCAACCCTCCAGGAAAAGTCCTCCATCCTCGAGTTATGTAACATGAGACTGGAGCAGTTGACAGACGTGTCTCCCGGAAGCCGAAAGTCCCGAATGTCAACAGACCCGCCCTGAAGCCAATAGCAATAGAGACTCTATGTATAATTACCAATGAATGTTTTGAGGTTGTTTATTGTTCGCGTGTCCGCCAATATACATCGTACAAGTGAAAGGAACCTTCACATTTTGCCCAATCACAACCAAGAGGGCGGGGCTCTTTAACTGCTGTAGACATTGACAGTTCAGGGGCAGGACTGTGTTCAGGCCGCCTTCGGTCTAGGCTGTAGTAAATTAGGCGCTGTCCAATGTAGGAAATAAGGTGTGGCTAGATTATTGCTTTGTCCAATACCAACGTCGGGAGTCGGAGCTGTCCCTAGCTTCGGTCCTCCACCTCCTGGAGGGCGGGTCTTATGTCACGTTGCTTTGGTTCTAAACTGATGCTGAGTGTATCCAGGTGAGCACAGAAGGAAAAGGGGCCACGCGGGCCCCCCGAATGGAGCTGTAGAATTTACTGGACGCCAGCCTTCGATGTGCAATCCATGTTTACAGGTGGGTGAAAGCGGAGGACCCTGTCTTTGAGATCCGCGCTACGCGATAGGAGATATTCGGTACTGGGGATGCTAGAGACTGAAACGTAGATTCTGAGATGAGAACAGAAACACTGAAAGCAGGCTTAGTAAAATCATTTAATCGGGAAGGAAAACTATAGACCTAATAAGGACAGAGCACCCGAGACCTGGACAGGAATCATGAGGTGGGTATTAAGAGCTCCAGAATGTAAAGACAATGTTCGTGAAATAATGTAATGTAGTGTCTAGAAAATTTTATGGCAGTACATATGCCTCGTGTCGAATGTTTTCTAGGTATTTTAAATTAATATCTGTATTCCATTTTCAGTTCTGTGACGCCCCTGTGTGTCTGCTCTATGCTACGTAAAACCTAACTAGTATTAAAAATCAGGACAGTGCGAGAATCGTGAACTAAGGATATAGTCACAGAGATAAGGACAGAACCTCTAAGATCAGGTCATGGACTCCTCTGTGATAAGGAAATGTTTAACTTTGAAGGTCAGAACAGAGACACTGGCACAGCGAAGGAAGACCCTACAGGCGAGATTAGCACAGTCCTCCAGAGAGGAGGGTAGATCAGCCTTTAAGACCCGGAGACAAGAAAAAAGGATGCAAATGTCAGACGGAAAAACTGAAATCTGTACATTGAACCACGAGTTGAGGGAAGAACTCCTAAATCACTCCAGAGAGCCTAGAGCGCAGGGCGAAAGTCCACGAGTTACGTAACTGTAGGAGGGACGCAAATACTTTATGCTGGTTTCAAACGCTTTATGTGGGCGCAAATCCCTTCTCAGTCTAAAGTACTTTGACAATAAAACGGGATTCGAAGTGAATTGTTCGGAGGCTTTACGAAAACCCAAGACATTTTTTCTTTACAGCCAGGGTGTTAACGAACAAAGCTTTCCAAATTTAAGAATCTCGATAAAAGAACGGGCCACGCGGCGGCCACCTTTTGAGCTTGTATGGTACTAGCAATGACTGTAGTAGGCGAGTCCCCTTAATAATAATAATAATACGCAGGAGACAAGGACATAGAGTGGGACTGGTGGTCCGTTGGCCACTTGATCATCACTGGGACCCTTGGATCAGTGCACTGTCCCTCTGATATCGGAACAGGTGGACCCTGCGTCTACTTTTATCATCCTCTGTGATCGGTGCCCATGAGGTCAAGGCAGTAGAACAGTTTTGTCCTAATGACCTCACCCCCTTCCCCCGAGCTTGAGGCAGAGGAGATAACATGCTAAGATCAGGACAAGAGAAACTGTTCCCCTCCGAGATAGAGACAGTGAAACAAGTGCCATTCTAATATCAGGGCAGAGGTGACATTGGCTGTCTTCGATAATGTGTGGAGTAGATACAAAGAGATGACAGGAAGTGCAGTAGGACAGATCGAACTCTGTGCCCCCTCTCTCAGTTTCTATGTCTTTCTTTCTCTCTCTTCCCCAACTCTTTCTCACCTCTCTTCAAGCACATTTTCTCCTCTCACTCTTTACTCTCCCTCTCCTCTTCCCTTATCTCTTGTCTCTATATTTTGTCCCACTTCCTTTCCACCTCTTTCGTTTCTACCTTTGCTCATGCCTTTCTTGCCCTTTACCCTTTGTTTCTCCCGCTCCAATTTCACTTCTCTCCGTCTTTGTCTTTCTCTGTATACACCAGCTGCCCTGACAGAGGTTTACAATGTTATTTGTGTCATTGGTTTGCAGAGTTTTGACAGCTGTACCTGTTCAATGACGGATCATATCATTTTCTAATCTGGTTCGTTGATCGAGGAGGTTGTTGCTGACAGCCTGCTTCCGGCATTGGTGAGTTGATTTACTGTTCAACTGAGAATTTACAGCACTGTGACTTGTTATTCTATTTCATTGAATATGTGTTCAGTTTCTAACGCTACCTTAAACTTTATTTGCGAACCGGGAAGTTCCGCGCCTTTCTCGGCCAATGAATCTTTGTCACAGTTTTCGAATGGAGCATTACACATCAAAAGACCTCAATATTAACATTTGAAGTTCAGTCTCGATTACACAAATAATGACAGATAAAGTTGGGTAGAACAAGCATAAAAAAATGAAACAGTGTGTTCCATTCAGAGTCTCATCCCTATTCTAAATTAAAGGGCCTATTCTACCATAGCAAGAACCCATAAAGAGTTCTTTCTGGAAAAGAGGAAGTGGATTTCAGAAAATATTCAAGTAGCTAAAAGGAAGAACACTCTCCACCATGCAGGGTTGTTTTTGAGACTCAGCTGAGTTCTCCTGACAATTGCAGTAGCAACCGTTTAATAAGAGAGAAAAGGAAGGAAACACAGCAGTAGCTATGATCAGCATAAATAGAAATTCTCCTCACAAAATGTAAGGAAGCAAAAGAATCACCGCAAGCAGATTATGGCAAGTCGGGCTAGCACAGCAAATTGCCAAGGGGAATGACAGGGTGGGGATGCATGGGAAAAATCTTGAGTCTCTTTTGCTAGGAACATGTACTATATAGAAAGCAGCTAAACATGTTGCAAAAACAGGTGAATGCAATCATCTTCTTCCAATAGTAAGAGGTCTTTTAATGGTCTGTAGTCTTCTCCCTCAATTCCCACGGTAAACGTCCACGCCAACATGAAGTCAGTTAAAAATGGCTACATTGTTATTCTGTAAAAATTACATTTATGAAGTTTCTCATGAGAACCTTTTTCAAGCCTACTCTGTTAGCTGTCTGGTTTTTCCCCGTATAACAATGAGCTGTTCTATGAAATTAAATATTCAAATTCTGGTATGTTCTGTTTAGATCACAGAATGTACGCTACAGCAAGCATTTTCTTTTCATTAACATTCTTGTTCATTATGCATGTGTGGCAAGGAAACAATCTAAGTACAGTGAAGTCATATGGTGTGAGGGAAAAGAATACATTTTCTCAAGACACAGCACATTTAACAAAAAGTCAAGCCCTAGAGTTCGATCTAACGTTAAATCACTATTTTATTAGAAGCATAATTTTATCTTAAATAGACAGTGTTGGATAAATGAGCAGTGAGGCCTTGCAGGTGAAGAATCACAGGAATTAAAGATTTCAACAGAATGTAAACAACATTTTCACTTTTGTATGGTAAAGTAAAGCCTCATTTTCCTGGCATTTAACTTATTATGCATGTTCAGGTTTATTATCTAACATGTTTCTTATTGTGTGGTAGAATTTGCGTAGGATTTTTCAGCTTTATCACTCCCTTCATTGAAACCAAAATATTTTTGATGGTACAGTTTTTGTTTAAGTGCGATCATTGTTCTATCAATTATTTTCAGGTTACAGTGCTATTACCCATAAATACTGTCTATTGTTTGAACAATTGATTACTACTGAACATTTTGTTGTTTATTGATAGTTTACAGTGTCACAGGGTAGTTTTTACAGTCTAATTGATCAATATTCTGTTTTGCATATTGGTTGTGATATTACATGTAGCTAGGATGCTTTATTAGTGGTTATCAGGTTATTGAATGCTAGTTTAATGGATGGGTACAGTGATGTTATTCAAAGTCTCATTGTTTCTTTGCTGGCTAACAGTGTTTTTCAGCTTTGATGGCCAGATTTATTTAGATAATTGTTTGTGATTACCAAACATCGAATATTTGTGATTTTGCTATTTGGTAATCGCAAATACCCATGTACAAATTTGTGCTTCACACATTTTACGATTCCCAGTGGGTCGCAAATAGACCTACCTCATTAATATTCATGAGGTAGGTCTCAGTTTGCGACCCATCGGGAATCGCACAAATCATAGGGATGGGGGTCTGTTGGGGGCAGCACAACACCAAGTCTGTGATTGCTTTTCAATAAAACACTTTTTTAAATGAAATGCTGTCCATTTTCCTTGCAAGAAATTGGGATGTGTTTCAAAAATAAAAATTAAACGATTTGTTTTCATTTTTTAAGAGTAGGCAGTGGTCCGTGGGACCACTGCCTACTCTTAAAAATTGTTTTTACAAACATTCACTTAGGGGAAGGGGTCCCTCGGGGACCCCTTCCCATTTGTGAATGGGTAACGACCTACTTGAAGTAGGTGGTAAAATGTGTATGTTTTGCGACTGCATTTCGGTTGGAAATTTGTTCACACATACCACTGCGATTCTGTATTAGAAAGGGATGCCCTAAACACACCCTTTCCTAGTGCTGAATCACTAACCCAATTTCCAATTCTGTAATGGGTAACCCAAGAGCTAATTAGGCCTTTGAACATTGAAAAAAGCCTTTTTTTGTTCGCAAATGCCCCAAATTCTTCTAATCGGCTCGTTGGTGAATAAAAAAAAAAAGCTTTGTGGATCTGGTCCATAGTTCATTAAGGGTTTCACTGTTATCAATTCGTTCAAATAGAGTGTTTTTGATTTTTATCTTGCTTAATTGATGGGTCCCCTTGTTTCATTAGTGTGCTATTCCAAGTGCTGTCTCTGGTTTGTGCCTGCTCTGGGAACATCACATTTGCTATGACAGTAGAGTATCAGAAGTCAACACTGTCAGACCACCTCAGAAGCTTGCTGATGGTATCAACCATCATCTCTTTCAGTTATTTAATATTTAATATTGTTTTTGGCTTAGGGATTACTGGAATTTTTTTAATTTCCATTTGCTGTCATACATTTTTTCAGATTTTGTTGATTTTTTACTTTGATAAGTTGCTCAACACCACTGGTGGATTTTCACTTATTGAAAGCAATCATAAAGGAGCCAGAGCCTATCCCCTCACTCTGCATTGAACCTTAACACTGATCTTTCGCTCTCTGTGTCAAGTGGCACCAGTGTTGATGCCAAAGTCTACCAAGCACTCCTGTAAAATGATTCTGTAGCTGGATTACAGTATTATCTATAATACTTTAATTTGAATTCTCATTGTAATTGTGTAATTCAATGGCAAATATATTACTTAGTTTTTATTTATGAGATTTCACCAATTGTAGCCTTTGTTGCATAATGATACATTGACATTAATACAGCAAATACTTTAAATAAAAAAAGAAATAGACAGCTGCTTTGATCTGAGTTTGGGGGATTTCTGATGCTTGTACAAGGAGGAATTCAAGACTGTGAGCTATATAGGAGCCTTTAGCCGTGGAGCTGTTACACAGTGAAATGGAACTGGAGATAATGCATACTTCAGACTTACATGTTTATGCTAGATCATTTTCCTTGTACTTTGCTTCCCCTTAAGATCTTTGGCACATGCTCATTGCAGTGAGTGTTCAAGCAGTTTTTTGTTGGTGTGTAATATGAGTTTTGTTTAGCCTTTTATGCACATAGCCAGTCCAGCCTTGTCCCTTAGCCCAGGTAATGTTGCATTCAGGAGGGCATTTTGATGTTTGGGGATTTCTACTGCAGTAGAAATGATGATTACATTAGTTAATCTAGCCATTAAGTCAACTCTGATATTTCTCCCTCATGATGGGCATGGCTATCTTGACATCTTCAACATCTGTAATTAGTATAGAGTGGGACAGAGGTGCTGGCATATTTTCAAATGTCTTCCAGTTTCCTATAGTAATTATTATAGAGTCGAACAAAGTAGGTATCACGAGGCAATGTAGTAAATTAAAACTTACATTTAACAGAACTTGTAGAAACTACACTAATACCTACCAGGCGTCCTTAGATAATAAATGTATCAACAAGGACTGGCCTTCAAAGGAATGATCAGTTTATGTCCATGAAAACCATTAAAAAAAAAAACCCTCACCTGCCAACCTAGTTGGTGGCATGCTTCATCATTGGGTTCCCACCCAAGGCGCTGAGTGCACCTTGGGTGTGCTTCAAAGCCTGAACTACAGTGGAGCGTTTTTTTTTTGGTGGTGAAGTGAGTGTAGTGATTTGTGATTTAAAACTGTCTATAGAGTCCCCCTCAAAAAGAAGTACATTTAATAATGGGGCCCTATGACAGGGTTAAAAGTAAGTTAAAGCTGATACCTTGCGAGTTTGGGTTTAACTCATGTATCCAATAAAAAGGTCTACATGTTTCAGCTAGTAGATTCCATTACCTGGCTTTCGTCAGAACCAAAAATATTGTGAAGATGACTGGGTTGAGGTCCTCAGTCTAAGGGTGAAAAATGTGCGCACACGCTAAGGTGCGAAACAGAAAGAAAGAAAACACATTTGTTTTCTGTGGTTGTTTACCTGCAAGATAATAAAGACCCAAACAAAAATCATCAAGACACACGTAACATAGAAACACACAATATAGATGATCCATGCTTGCACTCATGTGTGCATCACAGTGCATCAGGTTTGATCAAATGATCATAGTGGTGAGGACAAATCATACACCCATACATGCATGGCATTAACATATTAAATTCATTTTTTGCATATAGATTTTTATAGACTATGATGGTCCCTTTAATTCGAAATCTATTCCATGTTTGTAATGGGGTGAGGGCGGTATGGCTGATAGCTATAGTTCGTTCTTCTTAGTGCAAAAACAGAAGAGTTAAGACGTGATGTCTTACTTAAGTCGCTTAATTTTAATGCAATATGGATCCCAAGGAGGGGGCAGTGCCTGTAGTCAACCACTAGAGACAAAAAAGGAAGAGAGAAAAATGAATGAAGACTCTCATAGCAGGGAATCGCGTTGATGCCTGCTTTTATTTATGTGCCGGCAAAGCGGGAAGCATCCTCGTGTCTTCGTGATGTGTGCCACGGGGGCGTGGTCTAGCATCCTCTTGTGTGCTTGGCAGTGATAAGAGAAAAAAGAGTGTGAAAAGGGACTCTTCTTGCCTTGTATAGTTGTTTAGTAAAGATATGTCTAAATAGTAGTCGTGTGAGTAACATTATAATTTTTGGAAATTACAAAAACTACAAACACTACTAATTTAATTTATGATAGAGAATTTTGAATAAGAAAATCTTTTTTCTCCCGACAGGGATCCCAGTGATGGGACCACCCTTCATTATGTGTTAAAAATCAGCAAATATGCGGCGTTGTGTTAGTTGTGTATATGGATATTCCACAACTAATCATTGGCCAAATCGTGTTCTAATTATCCTTGATTACAAAGAATATGTGGCCAGGGCAATGGGATGTCTTTGTTTAGTGTGTTTAATCATGGATGAGTCTTAATGAGGCCAGGAAGGACCTATGAATGTGGTTATTTGTCTGCACACAAGTTATATCCAGGTTAAAGAATTCCAAGGGCTGTTGTCATTCAACCCCTGTTTGTGGATTGACAGGCAGTAAATTCAACGTTGTTCTTTATTTTGTAGTGTCTTCTCAGATGTCGCTGATGTGTTGTCGACCTGTTCAATAATCACCCATTTGATGTCATTGGGTATGTGTTTATTTAAAAAAAAATTATCCGTCATTCTTGTTGTATTGCGTTTGCAACGGATGTTGCTTCCGTGCTCTCCAATCCTTATCTTGTCCTTAGATAATAAACACTGGGACACCCTTTGTGCGGGGAGATGTTAGTCGAGGTGAGGAAAGGGGTTAGCAGAGTGAGTTAGTAGGCAATTAGTTGCTGAACCTTTCAGTTCTGAGGACAGTTGGTGGCTCGGAACACAGTATAAGAGCTCAGGGTACAGGGTAGCAACTTTGCCCCCCCCCCCCACTGACTGCCCTCTACAGCACCATGGGGGAACGGACAGTGCACCCCTGTACTGCCTTTACCCTCGGCTGACCCTCTTATCCATCAAATTGCCACCAGCCCTCCAGCTGACACTTTATTTTTCTGAGAACAGATGGAAAATGTCAATGGTTTTTATCTTCAGACCGGGGGGGGGGGGGGAAGCTTATGGAAAAGGACCAAGATTCCCATCTCTGTTTGGTTGTTCTCCATTCCAGGGAGAAAACTAGTAACCGCCAGATCCTGATGCAGAGATGCATGCCTGAATCGGGAATTCCAGCCCTCCAGTATCAGTGCTCCAAATTATGGCAACCATTAATGAGGGCCACTGTATCGTGTAAAGAAATGCTGACCTGCTGGCACTAAGCCTGTGCACAGGTGTAGACTAGACACTAATAAATGCAATGTGTGCCAAGGTAAATTGAACTCTTCTGACAGTAGAAAAACCAACCGAAGAAGGCATGTGTTGTGTTCCATTAGGTGGGTAGTAGCCTTGTTTTGTTTATATTTTTCTACTGACGGTTTACAGTATTACAATTGTCCATTAATGGATACCTGTTATTGAGAATTACATTTTTCTATCAACGTAGCAAACTGCTATTGTTAGTTCATTACGGTTTTCAGTTTGTTTTTCACAGAGGAGAGTGTTAGAATTACGGTCATTGTAGTTATAATGAACAATGAATGACATCAACTTCATTGTTCAGACAATCTATTGATTGGTTGAGATGTCATTGGTACTTCTTTACTTATTGCTTGTTTGATGGCGAAAGATGGTGTGCATGATTTGCTCGTGCCTTTATAACTTAGAGGTTTGGTGCCATAGATGCCTTACTTTAACTTGACAAAACTTCCTTGCCTGATCACAAAGTTAGATTTCATTATAGAGGTTTTCCAATGGTGAGTCCTTTTTATTGGCAATTGACTATTTGCACATCTGTTTCGTGTTATTCGGGTTGAAGAATAGTCATGCACTCATCGTGTTCCTGATTTCATTAGTGCTGTTCTGGCTTTTAGCCAGCCATGACCATACCATTCCAGCAGATTCACCTGTGATTTTCAAAATTGAAAATGTTTGAAAAGAATCGGCAATTCTTTTTCCTCTGCAATTCACTTATTGTAATCTGAAGTCCTTGGAATGACAATAGCTCTAAAGTACTTAAGAGCAAACTGTTATTTTTATACCTCAATTTTACCCAAGTCTATTTATATGTATCCTTTATATATTATTTCTATTATTGGCTTAAAAGTGATATTTTGGGGAATGAGAGGCATCAATGAGCAAAGCCAGGCTAAGTTAGTTTCATGTGCATTACTGGAATGTGTCCCAACACACATCAATGAATCATTCTCATCATCAGTCGTCTTGATTCTGTGTTTCACGCCTTCTGTCAAAACCATATTTTATTCTTTTAGTCCACCGAATGCCCCATATATTTTTCAGATCAACTTATTCTAGAATGTCATCTACCGTCCCTCCCTCGTTCAAGTCCTTCTTTAATCCTCACACTCCATCAGACTTGATCTACTATTGTATCATATATAACCCTAAACACTGCTTTCTTTTGGGCATGTCGCTGCGGATTAATTAACTGTATCCACACACAAATTCTCGATCCCAGCTCATTGCCTGTATGCCAAGCAACCCTTTCTGTAGTACCCATTCTCTTAACTAAAGATGTGTATGGCTTATCTGCGCCCTTAATCTAGATCATACCTTCAGGATCGCCTCACACATGCCATCCCATTAAACCCAGCCTAATCTTTCAATTCCTGGTGATCCACTTTCTCATTATTCCCTGTTTCTTTGGGATATCCTCCTTCCATCAAATTTCCTCCTGGACTTCAGTGCATGCTCCATCAGACCAGTTGTTAGAAATGCTGGGCTCTGATTGGCAGGGGTTTGCACCCTTGGCCAATCAGGGACCTCCACTCTACTCAGGGCAAGTCTAAAAATTCCCTAGGGGATCCTGTACCCACCCTCTGGTAACTTGGCGCAGAGCGGACAGGCTTATCCTTCGAGGCAGTGTGTAAAGTACTCGTGTAACACACACCCACGTAACCCAATGAGGACGCTGGGAAAAAAAAGACACAACACAGGTCTAGAAAAATAGCACTTCCGTTTTATGTATAGAAAAGATTGAGATCATAATCAGAAAGGTTCAATCAGGGGTTTGAGGGTATTCCGTTGGTGTCTTTCAAGCAGTGCTGTCCCTGTGATAATGCCTCCGAACAAAATACGCTGCATATGATTTTCTTCTGTAAATTTTACACCCTGTTAAGTAAGAAATTTATTTGCCCCATTTTTAAGAACTGTCACTTTGAGCAAGTAAGGCCCGCATTGGTATTCCTGCAAATGCTGGGTTCTCCTTTTGCCTGTTTCGGAGTTGCCAGCTATCTTTCGGGGGCTATTAGAAGTAGAAATCGAATGTAGTTTAATATATCCTAGTCCTATTTTTCAGTATGTTTGACAGTCCGAGACCGGGCCTTTTTACCCTTTTCTCTTGAAACCATGAAATAGTTTTATAAATTTTGGCCTGCCTTACTTTTTAATGTCAATATTCGCCAATTATTTGTTCAAACACGTTCTTATGTATATTTGTGAACTGCGCATTGTTTAAAACTCCTTTGTTAATTATTTTCAAATGTAACTATTTGCAAATGAAATTTTGTGTATGCTTTGATGGTTTTAATTATTAACCGAATAAAGCTATTTGTTGACTGACAGTGCTTTAGAGCAAAAGAACAACAGGTCCGATTATAGAATTGAGATATTGAATTTGGAGTAGCGTGTAATCGGTTGCAGGCCGTGACACCTGTGTGCTCTTATCTGACAGTTCAAGTTTGTTCGGGGGATTGCGGCGCGCAGCCCAAGACCGGCTACCAACCACAATTACCTGCGGAGAGACTTCGAGGCGAGTCACTGTCCACACCGCCCTCCAGGAGGTTTCCGGCATGGAGGTACAGTCTTGAAGGGTCTCCCGGCCTGGCTGGGTGTGGCTGGAGTAATGGTGAAGTCGCGAGGAGTTTCGGCAGTCTTGGGTTCCTGTACCTTGTCTGGAGGGGGGTTGCAGCGCTCAGGTGCCTGCACTGAGTTTGCGGTGGGTGCTCTGTCACTGCGGAGAGGCTTGCAACATAAAAGTCAAAGTGCACTGGGGCCGCGGCGAACGGCGAGTACGGTCGGGTGAAAGAGCCGAATCGTAGGCTGCAAGATCTTTAATCACTGGGACCTCAGGGAATCAGGGGGGCACCAGCAACACTTAGAGATACTCTGGGTGGATTCCTTAGTTCTTGTATCAGGGCAGCAGGCAGGAGTGTAGTTGCACAAAGCAGAGCAGCAGTTTCAGGGAGCAATCCAGCATGGCTAAGAGACAATCCTTCCAGTGGAGCAGCCTTTAGTCCAGCAGAGTTTTTTGCAGGTCCAGTATTGTAACAAAGATGTGTGGCCAGGGCCCTATTTTTATTGCCTGGTGCCCAGGTACTAGAAGGGGGCAGAAGCTTCTGGAAGGGTCTTTGAGGTTCTGGGGTGTTCCCTGTCTCACGTGACCTGGCTCCTGGCTGTCTGCACTGACAAAGCAGGGTTGTTAAACCTATTGTGGGGCGGCAGGGCACAGCCTACTCAAATGTAAAGTGTGAATCACCACTCCCTCCACTCAGTCCAAGAAGGTTATCAGTATGCAGATGAAGGGAGCCCTTCCCTTTTTGGGGGAGTCTGCAAGTGTGAGGCTGCTACCCTGGGCCAGACGTGGATTGGGGCAAGGTACAGGTACACAAAGCTAAGTGAAGGGCAGAGAAATGCCCACTTTGGCATTTCTGAGACAGAAATGTCAAAACTCAATACACCACTAGAGAGGGTTCCTCACTACCATTCCAACCATATCAAACATGACATATCTACTACTTCCCATTCAGGAGTTATCACTTAAAGGGATTTAAGGGAATTCCCAATGCTGGCCTATGGAGGGGTAGGCCTCACTGCGATGGCAGAGGCCTGCGGCAGGAAAGCCAATGTCACCATATTTTTAGTAGAGAGCCCCCACACCTAAGCACTAATCAGCAGTGGTAAAGTGCCCAGAGTCCTAAGTCCAACAAAAATGTAGAGTCAACTGGGGAGGCAAAAGGGCAAAAAGGTGGGGGGTGACCACCCTAAGGCTGACCGGTCCAACACGTGTCCCCCTCCCCAGCTGAAAGCGAGAAGAACTACCCAACTCTAGCGAGTTCTCATCACTATGGTGGATGAACCTAGACAGACCGTCAGCATTGGTGTGGTGTACTACGGGTCGGTGTTCCACCCTGAAGTCCATACCCTGTAGGGAAATGGACCACCTCAACAATTTGGGATTTTCGCCCCTCATTTGCATGAGACACCTGAGGGGCCTGAGGTCTGTCTGAACCAGGAAGTGGGAGCCAAACTGGTATGGCCTCAGCTTCTTCAGTGCCCAGACCACAGCAAAAGCTTCTCTCTCTATTGCACTCCTCCGCTGTTCCCAGGGGAGTAATCTCCTAGAGATGAAGGCCACTGGTTGGTCCAGGCCCGCTCATTGAGTTGCAAAAGTACCGCCCCTATGCCATGCTCCGAGGTGTCCGTTTGAACAATGAACTCCTTAGAGAAGTCAAGGGCCCTGAGCACAGGAGCTGTGCACATGGCCTGCTTTAGGGAGTCAATGACTTTAAGGCAAGTCTCGGTCCAGATCATCTTTCTGGGTTGTTTCTTGGAGGTTAACTCAGTCAAGGGGGCCATAATGGTACCATAACCCTTGACAAATCTCCGGTAGTATCCTGTGAGGCCCAGGAAGGCCTTGACCTCAGTCTGGGTTTTGGGGGCTCCCAGGCCAGGGTGGATTCTATCTTGGCCTGTAGGGGCTGCACCTTACCCCCGCCCACCAAATGTCCTAAGTACACCACCGACCTCTGCCCTATCGGGCACTTGCTGGCCTTGATAGTCAGGCCTGCCTGCTGCAGGGCCTGAAGCACTTCATAGAGGTGACACAGATGGTCTTCCTAGCTGCTGCTGAAGACAGCTATGTCGTCCAGGTAGGCAGCAGAGATGGCCTCTAACCCGGAGAGAACCCTGTTCACCAGCCACTGGAAGGTGGCAGGAGCATTTTTTAGGCCAAAGTGCATCACCCTAAATTGATAGTGGCCCTCTAGGGTGAAGAAGGGAGACCTCTCCTTAACTCCATTGGTTATGGTGATCTGCCAGTACCCCGACGTGAGATCAAAGTTACTCGGGTACTGGGCAGCTCCCAGCCGATCAATGAGCTCATCTGCCCTAGGGATGGGATGAGTATCAGTCTTGGTCACAGAATTTAGCCCTCTGTAGTCCACACAGAACCTACGTTCAGGTGTGGTGCCCGGTGGGGCGGCTTTTGGGACCAGAACCACAGAACTGGACCAAGGACTATTGGCGGGCTCTATCACCCCCAATTCCAGCATCTTAGTGACTTCACTCTTGATGCTGGTTCTCACCTTATCGGACAGCCTGTAAGACTTAGTCTTGACAGGGAGAATGTCCCCTGTGTCCACTTCATGGGTTCACAGGTGGGTAATCCCAGGGATAAGGGAGAATATTGAGAAGTACTGTTCCTGGACTTGGCAGCAGTCCGTCTGCTGCTCGGGAGTCAAGGATGGGAGAGGACCACTCCCTTCACCAACCCGTCCTTCTCTTGGGAGGCAAAGAGGTCGGGGAGGGGTTCACTTTCCTCTTCCTCAGCCTCATCAGTCACCATCAGCAAGGTGAGCTCAGACCTCTCTTAGTGGAGTTTGAGGTGGTTGGCGTGTAGTACCCTTTGGGGTTGCCTGGGGTTCTTTAGGTCCACCACGTAAGTGGCCTTGCCCTTCTTCTCAACCACCTCATAGGGGCCCATCCAACGGTCTTGGAGGGCACCAAGCTCTCCAGGTTCCATGACCCACACCTTCTGTCCAGGCTCTAATTACAGAAGGTTAGAATTCCGATCATACCACTCCTTCATTACCGCCTGACTGGCCTCTAAGTTGTCAGAAGCTTGCTTCCACAACTTAGCCATTTGGCTACAGAAGGCCAGCATGTAGCTTACTACATCCTGGGGAATCCTCCTGGGAGTTTTCTCCCACCCATCCTTCACCAATCTGAGAGGTCCCCTAACAGGGTGACCGTACAAAAGCTCAAAGGGGCTGAAGCCTACTCTCTTCAGTGGTACCTCCCTGTAGGAAAACAACAAACGGGGCAAGAGGATGTCCCACTTTTTCCTCAGGCAGACTTCTGATCAGGCCCTTCAGGGTATTGTTGAATTTCTCCACAAGTCCATTCGTCTGAGGGTGGTACAGGTTGGAGAACTTATAAGTAACCCCACACTCCTTCCACATAGCTTGCATATATGCAGACATAAAGTTTGTTCTGCTGTCAGGCACAACTTCTTTGGGGAAAGCCACTCCGGTAAAAATCCCCTTAAGGGCCAGAGCCACCGTAGGTGCAGTGATGGTCCTCAGAGGGTTGGCCTCTGGGTACCGGGTGGCACGATCCCCCAGAACCAGGATAAACCTGTGACCAGAAGAGGTGAGAGGATCCATAGGCCCAACAATGTCGATGGCCACCCTTTCAAAGGGGGTGCTAATGACAGGTAGTGGTTCCAGGGGAGCCTTCAGCTTTGTCCCTGTTTTCCCACTTGCTTGGCAGATCACACAGGTCCTGTAGAATGTGTCTGAGGAGGCCCTCATCTTGGGCAAATAGAAATGTGGGACAAGCCTAGCAAAGGTTTTGTCTTGGCCCAAGTGTCCTGCCAATGGAATCTCAAGAGCCAACCCCAATAGGAAGGCCCAGTAACATTGGGGGACCATCAAGGCCCTTGATGACCCATGCACAGGAGCCTTAGGCTCACTGTAAATGACGCTGTCCTCCTAGTAAATGTGATAGTTCCCGGAGGCATTGCCTGCTGCCTGGGCTGCAGCCTGTCACCTCATGCCCTCAAGGGTGGGGCACCCCCTCTGTGCCTGACAAATCTCCTCCCTGTTGGGTCCTCCTTCCACCTGCCACTCGGCAGGGGCAGGCAAGTCACCAAGGGGAGCAACGTCCCCATCCGTGGACTCCGGGGGCCACCTCAGGTGCCCCATCCATCTCACGTAGAATACATCCCAGGACGGATTTCCCACGCCCTCTGCCTTTTCCCTTTCTAGCAGCTGGCTGGGCCGTTATTCCAGGCTCCAGCCCTGTCGGCCTCCTTTCCTGGGCAGCCATGGACCTTGTGGTAGCACAGATCCACTCTGGTAACCCCAGCATCTCCACATGCGCTTTCAGCTTCACCTCCTTCCAGGCAGTGTGCTCAAGGTCATTTCCCAACAGACAGTCCACTGGCATGGCAGGGCTCACAGCAATTCTTAGAAGGCCTGAAACTCCTCCCCACTCAAACTGAACCAGGGCTACGGGATAGTGACACTCTCTGTTGTCAGCCCTCACAACTGGGTAAAATGCATTGGGAATTACCTGCTTTGGGGACACCAGCTGACTCCTTACCATGCTGGCACCTGTGTCCCTCAGGGCCTCCACCCCCTAACCATTGATGGTGACCCACTGCCTATACTTGGTAGTATTTGAGGGCACATGAATCTTAGGAACCATCTCACTGTCTCCCAGGGACACTAGGGTGAGCCCTGCCCACTCACATTATCTGGGACCAGCTCCCCCCCCAGCACTACACTAGCCACCCCAGTGTTTTTACCTCCAGTGGGAGGGTGTGCACTCTTTGGACACTTGGAATCCACCTTGTAGTGTCCAACCTCACCGTACTCATAGCACCGGACAGTTCTAGGGTGCTGACCTTTGTCAGGATAAGTTGGCTTTTTGTGGCCAGATTGAGGCTGGGACACAGTCCCTTCCCTTGCAAATTGTTTTGGGGGCCTTTGTAGAAATGCTTCTTTTTATCTCCCCTCCCTCTTTCTTCTGGTTGGAACCCTGACCACCCTTTTGGGAGTCCCCTCCAGATCCCTTGGTGGACACCCTGGTGCTGACCCAGGTGTCCGCCTCCTCTGCAATCTTCGTAGGGTTAGTCAGCTTGTGGTCAACCAGGTGTTGGCGCAGCTCTGGAAAACATTTCTATAGAAGGTGCTCCCTCAAGAACAAGTCACAGCCCTTCATACTCATTTACATTGCTGCCCCTCACCCAGCCCTCCAATTCCTTACTAGCATAATCCAGGAAATCTACCCAGTTCTGCGTGGGACATTCGTGGCTATTCCTGAACTTCTGTCTATACCTTTCAGGGATAAGACAAAACGTTTTAACTAACGCGGCCCTCATGACACGATAGTTGGTCTGATCTGCCATGTCTAGTGTAAGGAGTGTGTCCCTCCCCACCGGAGGCATGTACTTCTACAAGCTACCCCCCCAGTAACTCTCTGGGACCACATGGGCTCTTAAAGACACCTCATAGGCTGCTAACCATCTATCAATATCATCCCTCACATGAAAACTGGCCACCACATCTTTGGACATACAGACCCGGGACTCACGTGAAGCTTTAGTAGGTATGTTGCCACCATTCTCGTTGTTGCTGGCCCCTATTTGTAGGTCCCGGATATCCAGTTCCTTCAGGCTGAGCTCATTGGCAAGTTTCCTCTCCTCCCCCTTGGCCAGCCTCCTTTCTTCACGAGCCTGCTCCAACTTGGCAAGCTCCAGTTTCAACTGTCTCTCCTGTCCTTTAATTCCTCGGAGGACCGGCTCTTTGAAGATATACTGCTGCCTGCCCTAGAAGGTACTCTCAGTTCTGGAAGAAAATTGTCTCCTTCTTCTGTAGGCAGTAGGTCAAGATCTTCTGTGGCATCTTGCTCTGATCCTTCCCTGTCCCCTTCTCCCTCTGGGTGGGCCACTGCCCATGCTCTCAAGGTTTCCTGAATCTCTGCCTTCTTGGCACTTCGATTGTAGAACACCCCTTTCTCCTAGCAGAAATCCCTGAGCTGCGCCACCATGTAAGCTTCCAGGTTGGCCAACTCGAGTTCCATCTTGCTAAGTAGGACCATAGACGGTTGCAAAGAAAACCAATGGGACTTAGGCAAAGGATGCTGAAAAAGAACTGCTCACAGCTGTCAATTGGGGAGAATTTTGAAAAAAAGAAAATGCCAATCAGAGAGAACAGACAAAAATGTTGCCAATCAGAGAAAAAGGTTTGAATTGAGTCAGGTGTAAAATATCGGTGTACACTGAGTCACTGTATGGTGTTACACAGGCAACAGTGCTATCCCACTGCTGAGCACGAATGTTAGAAATGGGGACTCTGATTGGCAGGGATTTCCACCCTTGGCCAAGCAGGGACCACCACTCTACTCAGGGTAAGTCTATAAATGCCCTAGGGAATCCTGTACCCACCCTCTGGTAGCTTGACGCAGAGCAGACAGGCCTATCCTGCAAGGCAATGTGTAAAGTACTCGTGTAACTCACACCCACGTAACTCAATGACGCTGGGAAAAGAAAAGACACAAAAGCGGTTTAGAAAAATAGCAGTTCCGTTTTATGTATAGAAAAATTAAGATCATAATCAGAAAGGTTCAATCAGGAGTTTGCGGGTAGTCCGCTGGTATCTTTCAAGCAGTGCTTTAGAGCAAAAGAACAACAGTTCCGATTCTAGAATTGAGATATTGAATTTGGGGAAGCATGTAATTGGTTGCAGGCTGTGAGGCCTGTGCACTCCTATCTGACAGTTCAAGTTTGTCCGGGGGACTGCGGCGAGCTGCCCAAGTCTAGTTACCCACCACAATTATCTGCGAGGAGACTGCGAGGTGAGTCACTGTCTGCACCGCCCTCGAGGATGTTTATGGCGCGGAGTTGCAGTCTTGAAGGGTCTCCCGGCCCAGCTGTGTGCGGCTGGAGCGGTGGCGAATTCGTCAGGAGCTTCGGCAGTCTTGCGTCCCGATACCTTGTCGGGAGGGGGGTTGCATCGCTCAGGTGCCTGTGCTGAGATTGTGGTGGGTGCTCTGTCACCGCGGAGAGGTTTGCAACATAAAAAAGTCAAAGAGTGCTGGGGCCGCAGCGAGTGCGGTCGGGTGACAGAGCCGGATCGTAGGCTGCAAGATCTTTAATCCCTGGGACCTTAGGGAGTCAGGGGGGCACCAGCAGCTGTTGTAGACACTCTAGGTGGATTCCTTAGTTCTTGTAGCAGGGCAGAGGTCAGCAGGCAGGAGGATAGTTGCACAAAGCAGGACAGCAGTTCCTGGGAACAGTCCAGCACGGTCAAGAGACAATCCTTCCAGCGCAGCAGCCTTTACTCCAGCAGAGTTCTGTGCAGGTCCAGTAGTGTAACAAAGATGTGTGGCCAGGGCCCTATTTTTATATCCTGGTGCCCAGGTACTAGAAGCAGGCAGAAGCTTCTGGAAGGGTCTTTGAGGTTCTTGGGTGTTCCCTGTCTCACCTGGCTTGGCTCCTGGCTGTCGGCACTGACAAAGCAGGGTTGTTAAGCCTATTGTGGGGCAGCAAGGCCCAGCCTATCCAAATGTAAAGTTCGAATCACCACTCTCTCCTCTCAGTCCAAGAAGGTCATCAGTATGCAGATGAAGGCAGCCCTTTCTGTTTTTGGGGGAGTCTGCAAGTGTGAGGCTGCTACCCTGGGCCAGATGTGGATTGTGGCAAGCTACAGGTACACAGAGCTAAGTGAAGGGCAGGGAAATGCCCACTTTCTAAAAGTGGCCTTTCTGAGATAGTAATGTCAAAACCCAATACACCACTAGAGAGGGTTCCTCACTACCATTCCAACGATACCAAGCATGACATATCTACTACTTCCCATTCAGGAGTTATCACTAAAAGGGATATAAGGGAATTCCCAATGCTGGCCTACGGAGGGGTAGGCCTCACTGCGATGGCAGAGGCCTGCGGGAGGTATGCCAATGTCACCATGTTTTTAGGAGAGAGCACCCACACCTAAGAACTGATTAGCAGTGGTAAAGTGCCCAGAGTCCTAAGTCAAATAAAAATGTACAGTCAACGGGGGAGGCAAAAGTGCAAAAAGGTGGGGGGAGACCGCCCTAAGGCTGACAGGTCCAACACCAGTCCTTTCTTGATCCATGCTATCCTTGGGAAGAATGCCCTCTTTTCAGCTCCCTCATCATACTGCTCTACATGATCCACTTACCCATCCCTTTTTAGCCTCTGTTCCTGATACAAACATTCAGTCATCTTCTCCTCCTATCAATCAATCAATCATTTGTTAAGCGTGACTACTCACCCGTAAGGGACTCAAGGCGCTCGGGGTGTGGGGTGCAGGTTCCAGTCCATTAAGGAGGGGGTCTGTCGAAGAGCCAGGTCTTGAGGTCTGTTACGAAGATGGGAAGCGATGTTGTCTGTCTGAGGTGGAGTGGAAGGGTGTTCCAGGCCTTGGCTGCGAGGAAGGAGAAAGAGCGGCCTCCCGATCTGGTTTTTCTGGTGCGTGGGACCATGGTGTAGGAGAGCTGGGCTGATCGTAGGGTCCTTTGGGGTGCTCGGAATTTGAGTCGCTGTTCAGGTATGCTGGTCCGGTGTCATGGAATGCCTTTTGTGCGTGGGTGAGCATCTTGAAGGTGACTCTTGCCTCGATGGGAAGCCAGTGGAGTGTGCGCAGTTGCTGGGAGATGTGGCAGTCTTTTGGCAGGTTGAGAACCAGTCTTGCGGTGGCATTCTGGATGCTCTGTAGCTTGCGGGTGAGGTTTTTGTTTATCCCGGCGTAGAGTGCGCTGCCGTAGTCGAGTCTGCTGGTGATCAGGGTGTGAGTGACTGTCTTTCTGTGTTCAAGGGGGATCCATTTGAAGGTCGTAGGAGGCAGAGGGTGTGGAAGCACAAGGACGATACTGAGTTGATCTGGCTGTCCATTTTGAGCTCGGAGTCCAGGATGATTCCCAGGTTGCGTGCGTGGTCTGTGTGGCTGGGCGGGTTTTCGAGGGTGTGGGGCCACCAGGTGTCATTCCAGGCATCGGGGTTTGGGCCCATGATGAGTACTTCTGTCTTGTTGGTGTTTTGTTGTAGGCAGCTGTTTTTCATCCATTTGGCGACAGCTTCCATGCCTTCTCAAAAGTTGTGTCTGGCGGTGTTGGGTTTGTTGGATAGGGAGAGGATGAGTTGGGTGTCGTCTGCGTATGACACAATATTGAGTCCGTAGGTTTTGACGATGGGGGCCAGCTGAGCCATGTAGACATTGAAGAGCTTCGGGCTGAGGAGGGACCCCTGTGGGACTCCGCAGGTTGTTGTTGTAGGGTCCAAGAGGAAAGGGGGGGTCTGACCCGCTGCGTTCTGGAGCTGATCCAGTCGAGGGCCTTGTCCTGGATCCCTGCGTCGTGAAGTCTGCGTATTAGGGTGCGGTAGGAGACCGTGTTGAATGCCGCTGAGAGGTCGAGGAGGATGAGTGCTACTGTTTGTCCTTTGTCCAGTAGGGTGCGGATGTCATCTGTTGGGGCGAGGAGGGCGGTTTCTGACTGTGGGTTTTCCTGAAGCCGGATTGGGAGGAGTCGAGGATGTTGTGCTCTTCGATGAAAGTGGCGAGTTGGCTGTTGATGGCTTTCTCGATAACTTTCGCTGGGAACAGGAGCAGGGAGATGGGTCTGTAGTTTTTGAGGTCGGTGGGGTCAGCCGAGGGTTACTTCAGGAGGGGGTATACCTCGGCGTGTTTCCAGTCAGGGAACAAGACGATCGCCAGGGAGCAGTTGATGGTGTGGCGGAGCATGGGTGCGATCGTGTCGGCAGTGCTGTTGAAGATGTGGTGGAGGCAGGGGTCCGTGGGGGGCCCCGGAGAAGATTGACTTCATTGTCTTCAGTGTGTCTAAGGTGGTGAGGGCAGTCCAGCTGTCAATCGCTGGCTTAAGAGTGTCAGGGGTGGTGGGTGGTTGGTGGGGGTTCCGTGTGTTGGTTGTTTTCCTCGAAGTTGTCGTAGATGCTCTTGATTTTGTGGTGAAAGAAGGTGCTGAGTTTGTCGCAGAGGTCTTGTGAGGGAGGGATGTCAGTAGACTTGCTGGTGGGTTGGGCGAACTCCTTGATGATGTTGAAGAGTTCTTTGCTGTTGTGTGCGTGTGTGGAGATTCTGTCTTCAATCACTTTTTTCCTCGTTTTTCTGATGAGTTGGTGGTGGGCGTTGGTAGCGGCTCTGAAATTGTTGTGAGTTTCTGTGGATTTGGTGTTGCTCCAGGCCTTTTAGAGGCAGCAGCAGGTTTGTCTGGACTCTCTAAGTTTGATGGTGAACCATCTGGCTTTCTTGGTGTGGGTGTTGTTATTTTTCTTGAGGGGGGCTATGATGTTGGCGCTGTCGGAGATCCATCTGTGCTGGGTTCGGGCTGCTGTGTTGGGGTCGTCGTTTTCTGCGATGGTTGGGGTGGAGTTGCTGAGTGAAGAGGTAAGCCGGTCATCTGTGATTTTGGTCCAGTTTCTTTGTGGGAGCAGGTGCTGGTGTCTGTGGATGATGGGCGTTCTGAAGGTGAAGTGGACACATTGGTGGTCAGTCCATGGGAGTTCGGTGGTGTGGCTGTAGGTGATGGAGTTTCCTGTTGTGAAGAGGGGCTCGAGAGTGTGTCCTGCTGAGTGCGTGGGTTCGGTCACTGTCCAATGTTGTAGAGGTTGTCCAGGAGGGATGAGGTGTTGGGGTCTAATTGGTTGTCGATGTGGAAGTTGAGGTCTCCCAGCAGGGTGTAGTTGGTGGATGCGATGGCATGCGGGCAGATGATGTCCGTGATGGAGTTGGTGAATGGTCCGTGGGGTCCAGGGGGTCAGGAGATGAGGGTTCCTCGGAGGGCTGTGGTGGGGTTGGTCTGTATCTTGAAGTGTAGATGTTCCATCATGTCGTTGGGCTCGTCGGGGAGTGTGCTCAGGCGGAGGGTGGATTTGTGGACGATGGCGATTCCTCCTCCCGGGCGGGTGTGGTGGTCCTTTCTGGAGATCTTGTATCCCTGGGGAATGGCGATGGCGATGTCCGGTCCCGAGGTGGTGTTGGTCCAGGTTTTGGTGAAGAACGCTACATCCTGGGGTGGTGCTGTCGAGGAGGTCCCAGATTTCGGTGGTGTGTTTGTAGAGGGATCAGATGTTGAGGAGGATGCATTGGAGGGTCTTCGGTTTGGTTGTGTTCTTGCAGTTGGGTTGTGCTGGGTCCGTGTTCCTGGCGGTGCTGTAGGTTTGACGGTAGCGGTGGCAGCTGAAGGGTCCGTGGGTGTCAGCTGGCGAAGCTAGCTTGCAGTTGTTGTTGCAGCCTGGGTTGAGTGCGTGGAGTGCTGTTGGGTCATAGTGTTGATAGTGAGGAGGTCCAGGGTTCCTTGCGCTGGTCGTGGTCGGGTCGCGGATGGGCGCAGACGGGCTTGTCTTTGGCGCGGCTGCCGTTAAGTAGTGGTCGGGGAGGGCTGAACAGCTGGGAGGCGGGAGCGGGGAGGGGAGGGGAGTTTGATTGGTCACGCTGGGGGGGAGGGGCCGCGGGGGCATCACCGGCGGGGAAAGCGGGCGGGAAAGGGAGGAATAAAGAAAAAGGGAAAGAGTAAAAACAGGAGAATAAAGCAGGAAATAGGTCAGATAAATAGCAGGAATGCAGAAAAGTGCTGATGGGTGAAAAAATGAGTGAAAAGCTGAGCGAGAGGAAGGAGACAGAGGTCCACTGGACCACCAGGGATGAGGCACAGGGAGACCTGCGGGTGGAGGAGGGCCTTGAATCAACACTCGAGAGTGCAGGGGCAGGCCTCACTTAATGCTGTGGCTACGAGGGTGGGAGAGCAATTCCACTGACAATTAGTCAGTGGTCTTACTATCCTTCAATACCCCTTCAGTCATGGCAGTAGGCAGAGATCACTGTGAGAAATGGGGGTCTCTAGTTGGCAGTGGTATACACTCTGTCCAAGTAGGGACACTTCCTTCTAAACAGGGTAAGGGGATTACACACCGAAAATAACCCCTACTCACCCCCTTGGTAGCTTGGCACGAGCAGTCAGGCTTATCTCAGAAGCAATGTGTAAAGTATTTTTACAAAACATACACAGTAACACAGTGAAAACACTATAAAATGGACACCACACCATCAATCTAATCAAAACAAGACCAAAATGACAAAAATCCAACATACACAAGCAAAGATATGACTTTCTTAAGAATAAAGCAAAAATACAGTTTCCTGAAGTCAAGACCCGGGTTATCATGGTGCCATAACCAACAAATTCAACAGTTGGTTGCGGGGAAGACCCATGAACAGTACCTTACTGTGAGGCGTAACGGTGAGGCAACGCTGGAGTCGAGAGGTGTCTCTGCGGCACGTCGGGGAGTCCTTGAAGTCAAATGCGTTGCAGATCGAAGTCAGGAGTGCTGACGTCAGCACAGTGCCGGGGCTGCGGTGTCATTGTGGGTGGTGTGTCGTGCACTTCATGATGCGGTGTCCATGGATTTGGCGCAGGCAGCGCCGTGGTGTCAGTGTGGAGCGAAGGAATTGGATTCAATGGTTCTATTGTAGGCAGACCAGGGACTGCGGTCTTGTCAAGGGCAGTGACCACGGCTACGGTGCAGGCAGTGGAGTCGGTAGAGGCGCGAACGGTGGCGTCGGTGAGACCAAGGATACAGAGTTGTCGAGGTCAGTATCCACAGCCACGGTGCTGGCAGTGGTGTCCATGACAACATCAGGCGTCATTGTCAGTGAGTCCAGGACTGCGGTGTCGTCCAGGTTGATGCTGCAGTCACCCAGCGAGCTGTGAGCATGGCGTTGGTGCAGGCAACGTCATCTGTGATGGCGTCCGAAATGCTCTTCTTCAAGGTACAGCCCAACAAACACCTCCAGTGGCCCAGGACTAGGATTGGCACCAATTGGCAGGTTCAGGACTCCCAGAAATGTAGTCCAGGTCCTCTAGGTGAAGTCTTTGATGACCCTAAGACTTCCAACAGTAGACAAGCACACACATGCCCTTAGAGAAACTTCACAAGCAGGCTACACAGAAAAGACCAGTCCTTTTCCTCTCCAAAGCAGAAGCAACAACTGCAGCCCAACCCAGCAAAGCAACACATAGCAAAGGGGCAGTACTGTTCCTTACAGCTCTTCTCCTTGCCAGAGTTTCCTCTTGTTCCAGAAGTGTTCTAAAAGTTTGGGGTTTTAGGTCCTTTTGGCCTTTGAAGTAGACATTCTTCAAAGGATTGTCCTTGTAGTGCATAAGTTCTTGTCCTGACTAATCTTGGCTCCAGACACATTCCAGGGGGGTTGAGCCAATATTGTGAGAGGCCAGGCACAACCCTATTCAGGTGTATGTGACAACTCCTCCCACCACTTTATCTCAGGAAGGCCCATCATTCTGTTGATGGACCATCAGGATATGCAGGGCACACCTCAACTCCATTTGTGTGGCTGTCTAGACTGAATGCCCAAACAGGCCCCTGTCCATCTAAACCAGACGTTGATTCCACCGGTAGGCATAGGCACAGGATGGTTAAACTAGAAAATGACCACTTTCTAAAAATGGCATTTTCAAACCCACAATTAAAAAAAAACCACCTTCTCTAAAAGATGTTCTTTTAAATTCTAAGTTCAGGGACCCCAAACTCCAAATCTCTAGCTGTCCTCGATTGAAAGTTACACTTGTAAAATGTTACAAGCATCTCCAATGATAGCCTATGGAAGAGCTAGTCCTTACAATAGTGAAAAACTAATTTGGCAGTATTTCACTAACATGTAAAAAAACACCAGTACATGTCTTACATTTAAAATAACTGCACCCTTCCCATGGGGGTACTTTGGGCCTACATTAGGGGTGACTTATATGTAGAAAAGGGGAAGGTTGGGGCCTGGCAAGTAGGTGCACTTGCCAGGTAGACATGGCAGTTTAAAATGCTCTCACTGACACTGCAATGGCAGGCCTGAGACAAGTTTCCAGGGCTACTCGTGGGGGGCACAACCACTAGTAGCATATGATTTACAGGCCCGGGGCCCACATAATGCACTTTACTAGGGGCTCTCCAGTAAATCAAATAGGCCAATTAGGGATAACTAATCAGAATTATAATTTACACAGTGAGCATATGCACAGTGGTAAAGCGCCCAGAGTCCTAAAGCCAACCAAAGCAGATCAGAAAAATAGGAGGCAAAAGTTTGTTGATAAACCTGCACAAGGGACCACCAGGTCCAACAGTCACGGCAAGTCTCTATTGAGACTTTAAATATTAGAAGGCTGCAGCACTATCCAGAAGGTGAGATATCATCTTAGCCTGTGTGTAACTCTTTCAGTGGTGTTAGTGCTTACAAAGTCACCAGCTAAAGATCACTATAATCTGACAGCATTGAATTCATCTAGTGTGACTTTGTCTTTCGATACCATTATTTAAAGTCAATGATATTGCATGGGGCCTCCGACTTTATTTTATGGCTATGCTATTAGCAAGTAATTGTCTTCATTAAAATATTTATTGAATATAATTAGAATATATTATGCAAATTGTGATTTTAAAAAATTAATGAAACCTCAGTAACAGTAGCAAAATTACATCAGTTTTAATGCAGCAGCAGCAAATGGCAATAAAACTGTCAACAGTACAACACTTTATAAATATGGAAATAAAAGGAAACAGATAGATCTAGTCTTTCTTCAAATATCACTTACTTTGTGGACAAACTTTACATAGAAATTGTGTAAGAGCAGAAAACACTACATAGCCCATTGTGGAACACTGAAATTGTGTTCTTGGATGGCTGATTAGCTCTGCTTAACAAGAGACCTTTAAGCTAAGCTTTCTGAAAACAACTCTCCGTGGGGCAGTAAAGAACAAAGGACCCTAGTCACAAAAGTATTTTGGCCCTAAACATAAGTTTACTGCTGAAATATCTCCATTTGCTCTGCCAATATTACACAAAAGGATTCCAGGGAGAAGAAATGTGTTTACTACTGCATATTTCTCTAAATGCCACTCAGCAGGTCTGCCTTGAAGGTTTGAAGAACCCACAAACATTTACTATTGTAGTCATTCCCAAACTCTAGTCCAACCCATTCCCATTCTGACAGTGATCAGAGACGGAAAGAGCAACAGATCATCTCCACATTTGGAGGTGGTGTAGGGAAAGGGTTTACTTCATGGAAAAAAAGATTTTCCAACAGACAAAAAGAAACAACTTTCATCTGTACAAGGGGCTCCTTTTCCCTCTCTATAGAATTCTGTGCTATGTAGAAATTGATACAGAGGGAATATGACCTCAGGGGATATGTCACAAGACATTCCCAGAATTACACCTGGAAGAGAGGAAGCAAAATGGCGGCCTACTGATACGGCCGTAACGCAGCTCTCTGTCTAGCCTTTGGGAACCACAAGCATGCTCAACTACAGGGCTGTGCAGCAGACGCGGAAGGGGCATTCTACTAGGATCCTTTACAGGGCTCTGCTTGACTCTACAGCATTGACGAGGCCACGATACCAAGTGCCGGAAAGCCCAACAAGGAAAACCTGTCTGAAACCGACATCATGTGCCCAACGGCGGAAACGCCGTCTGTCCGGGATTATGTTTGGCTTACCACTGGCCGACGGGCACCTTTAGCCGTCAGGAGCCACTTGGTTTGACCTGGAGGTTTAAACTCCAACCGCCGTCTTTGTAATGGGGCGGTTGGAGTTTAAACCTTGAATGTCGGTCGGAAAGCCTCCAACCTGTGGTCGGAGACTTTCCGACCAACATCCAAATGAGGTCCTAAGTGATTTGCCCAGAATCACGGGCTGTTAAGCTGACACCGACAAACCTGGTTCCCTAGCTTCAAAGTTGGCAGCTCTGACCATTACACCACATCCTCTCCCCACTTTCATGGTTAGTAGTTGGTTCTGTTTTTGGTGGTGCTAACAGTAGAAATGGGCTGGTGCAAGCTGCCTCCTGACTAGAGCCCCGGCACTTATTTGTTTATTCAAATTAACCACTGCTTTTATCTGATCATAGCCCAATAAGATTGGAAGTATTGGGGTTGGCAGGGACCCGACCACAGGTTAAGTGGTCCTTTGATAGAAAACTTGTTTTAAATATGCAATAGGTTGAGCAATGAGGAAATGGGTAAGGGAATTGTTTTGTTATGAATAGATATAGTACCTAACTGGGGATGGTCTGGGATGCTTTTAAAGCCTATTGAGAGGTGAGACATTAGTCTTGTCACACACAAAAGAGGAGATCAGGCGGTTGTATGGACAACAAGGTCCACTGGAAAAAATTATTCATACAGAGGGGATTATAGGGGGACAAGATATGACCTACTCAGCTAGAAAATAAGTTGGTGAAAGCTGGGATTAACAGCTATCCCACTAAGGAGGAAGCAGAAAAGTATCAAGTATACACAAATGAAAGCTACGAATTTGAGGAGTCGGTAGGGGGATTTTTAGCCTTACACACTTGGCGAAGTGAAGTCAATAAAAATATTGATAGGGTCGCGAAGGATGACGGGTCGATTGCCACAGATACCAAAGATATTACCCAAGTATTTAAATAATTTTTTAGAGATTTGTATTGAGAAGATGCCTCGCACAGTAGTGCAGTGGTAGAAGATGCACAGCTAGAGGATGGAGAAGGCCTGATAGATTCAGATCTAAAAAGGTAGTCAGAAACATATATAACTCTAGAAGAAGCTTCCAATGCTTTAAATTCCCTGGGTTCAGGGAAGGCAGCTGGCCCTGATAGAATCCCTCTAAAATTCTACAAAACACTATATCTAGAATTAGCTCCTTTTTTGTTGGGCATGCTAGTGGGAGTGTAGTGGAACGGGGTACCACCGCCATCATGGCAGAGTACAAATATTGTGATTTTTCCATGGGAAAAAGATAAGCGTCTGGCCTCTTATGGACCTATCTCTTTGACAAACTCTGATGCTACACTATATTCAGACATTTTGGTGGTCCACTTGGAGAGGATTATAGCCCCCCTGGTCACACTGTAGCAGCACGGATTTATTACCAGCGGAGGAGCAACAGATCATGTTAGACATGCCATTTCTCTATTTGATGTCATGGAAGTAACGGGTGACCGGATGGCTATGATCCTTCTCAATGCCAACAAAGCATTTGATCTTCAAATGGAGCTATTTGTGGCAAATTCTGAAACTCAAGGGGTTTGGCCCATGATTGATAAAGGCAATTAGGGCCTTATATTACACTCCCTATGCCAACCTCCAAATTATGGGTCGAGAATCCGGGAGAGTAGCTGTAACTAGAGGAACTAGACAGGGGTGTCCCTGCTCCCCAATCCTGTTTGCACTGTATATAGACCCATTTATAAGGTAGATAGTCTGAAGTCAGGATATAAAGTTAGTCAGAATGAATGAATTTGACACAAAGGTTTTAGCCTACGCAGACGACATCGCGGTAAGAAATTCAGATCTTTGTACTGCAATACTCGAGATTGAACATCTGGCTAGGGAATTTGGGAGAAGGTTTGGCTACCTATTGTATAGGGAAAAACCCAGACTGTATCTATTGACAACATTACCTTTACAGATACTTGTAGGACTGACATGGCTGTGTACTTAGGTGTCAAGGTAAACTCCAAGGTTGAGACTATATATCACGTGAACCTGGAACCTCTAATAAAAAATAAGTTGGATTACATCTAACGTTGATTGGTAGATGTAACTATCTTAGAATGACAGTCCTGTCTAAGGTACAATAATTGTTTCAAACTATACTCCTTGAGGTAGATGGCTTTCTGTTTAGGAAGTTGAAAAGACTAGGCAGGCCCTTAAATTTCTAGCTCTTCCACAAGAACAGGGAGGTTGTACAGCTCTCAACTTTCTGTTGTACTATTGGTTGTCCCTTCTACAGCAGATGGGGGTAATGTTTTCGGCAGAGCAGGGCAAAGGTGATTCTGGCTATTGTGTATCTCCCCCTATGATTTACGAGTTGGCTCTTGGGAGTTCAGCATGGGGATGTCTCCTGCAACAGGCTGAACCAAGCTATTGCATAAAGGCATGGTTTAAGACCGTGATCACCGCTTGGAGAGTTTCGATCAAAGTTAGAAAAACACTGAAGGTTAAGCGTTACAACTGGTATACCCCCTTGTGGCGTTCCTCTTTTTTCCCCCTTCTATCAGCCTTGACCTGGTTGGTAGGCAGTGGAAGCAGTCTGGTATTAACCAGATTTTGTGCTAGAGACCAGGACCTTTTTTGAAAACTTACAGTAAAGGAAAAGTTTGCAAAAGGTTATGTCGTGTACACTCTTGCTTGAAAGAATACCCTTCGTAGATACACTGCTGTGGTCAGGCAGCAAGATAGGCTGCATCTACAAATCTTTTATCAATATGACTCCGGATGACCTGGAGAAGGAGTAGATAAACTCGGACAGGAAGCCTGGGGAGGGGGATGTGAACTTGCAGGCCTCAATTGGTTTAGAAATTAAGTTTTTTCTCTCATCCAACTTGAAAGCGCAACACTATAAATCTATATTTAGGTTGTATTTTACTCTGGCTAAGTTGTTTGGATGTGGTAAGAGGTAAGATAATTTTCCTAGATGTAGAGAGGACCTGGCCAATATGATACATATGTTTTTTATCTGTGAGAGATTGGTGGCGTTTAAGGAAGGCATCAAGTCACTTTAGAAGAAGCTGCTTATTATAGAGATTCAAATGTAGTGTTTACCAGCTGATATACTGTATGTAACAAATGTGTGGGAGAATATTTATTACCAGTTGTATATTTGTAATGGAAATCATGGTGGCTCTATCTCTGTCTATCTTCGGATCTTGATGATAAATATGGGAATAAGGGAGCATAAAGCTACTACTGGCTGGAAAGACCCATGGGGAAACATGGTTTGCATCCGTTTACATTCTAAATAGTCTGGTGTAAGATTTTGGTATTTTTGTGGGTCCCTCAATGATGAATTGGAAGAGTAACCATGGGGGTATGATTATTTTTTTGGTGGGTAAAACAGCAAAAAGGGGAAAGCGATATGGGGCAACATAGTAATCAACCTCAGTGTTGGGTTATATTACTACATCTTTAATGAGTTGGAAATGTAATGTTTACTTCTCGGGCCAGCTTAAAAAACTTTATGTATGATTTTTTCGGGATGACGTGTGACTCAATGGTAACAATAATTATGTGGTTTTATCTTTTGATATTGTTCTTAAATATATAATGAATGATGAGGTAAGCCCTATGATAACAATGAATTGAATGTAATGGTATGCTCAAGTCTTTGGGAAATGAAAAATACTTTAAAAAAAAAAAAAAAAGAATTACACCTGGAAACGTGCTCCTGGTGCTACCTTCCAGGCATACGTCTAGGAAAAGTTGTGAATATTAAAAAAATATGCTCCGGCAGCATGTTTTACCATTTCTTTCTTGAAATGGACCTAAAATGAGTAACAGTCTTAACACCGATGGTGGAACACACTCATGTACACTGATAAGTGACTTAACTTATTAAATCAACTCTGGTGGCGACAGTGATTGATATTCTAAGGTACTTAATAAACCCTTTTCAGCCACCTTCATGTCATGCCTTGACCATTGGAACAGTTGAAAGGTGTTGCTGAGTCCTGCATAGAATTCTTTGGTATTTTGTCTTCAGGACCTAGCAGCATGCAAGCACCTTACTATATGGTTTATCACTGACAATTCGTACTGCAGTAGCCTTGCAATCTGTTATTAAGATGTTGCTTCTGGAACACATTATTTTGAGTTCTTATTGTGTGCTAGTTCAGATTTGTTTTACAGTCCTCCAAAGTTTTTGTATTTCTGTATGCTCTTATTATGTAGCCACACTGGGAGCACCAATAATCAAGATACTTACCCCTCTTTTCAGCAGTATATGAAAACTGGCCCGTTATTGCTTTTGGAGAAGAGAATTGCATATTCTTCAAAACAGATCTCTGTTAATGTTTAAGGTCAAATCAAATATCTTGTTAAATGTAATACAGAAAAACAACAGCAGCACAATGTAGACACCTAGTTTCACTGTCATTATTATAAATCTTGCGAGTTGTACATAGACTCTTAATATGTATCAGTAACTTATTCCAGGACAGACACCTTGTCATTTATTGAGCCATAAATAGACGAAGGGTAATGAAAACAATCTAAAATAGATTTCGATGTATATAAAGGAGTCTTCTTTAGCAAGTACGTAACCCAATAGATCATTATAACGTGAAGAACTCCCACCCTGATCTTATCAAATGTTTAATCTTTGAGCACTACAACTATTAAATGAGTTTGTGCTGGGGTCTCCTATAACCTCGTTCTTGATTCTTTGGTAAATCTGTCCAGTACTTTGTGATGTAGTTAACATTTAGAGCCTCTCATGTTAATTTTTTTTCCAATTATGACTCAACATTTACTTCTGCTTAATATATTGATTTGGTTATTGATTTCTGTAGTCAAACTGTTTGCTAGATATACAAGTTTGGATAGTCAGTTCAGAAGTATACGCTGCTAAGAAATTATGAAATCAAAGTGGAAGTGGTATCTTAAAGCAAATAATTTTAACATGCCACATATCTGCACCTCCATGATTTTACTTCATTTGATTTTGAGAGATGTGAGCGCCCTAGTGGATCCCAAATTAGTGTTAGAGAATTGGGGATTAATTTAGAGGTTGGTGGAATAACTAGTAGTAGTAGTAGTAGTTTATTTGTTTGCATAGTTACTGAAAATCATTGCAAAAGAATACTGTAGGAAGTTGACTCTTCATATATCAAAACGAGATATATCATGTAAAAAGTCCAGGGGTTCTCTTATGAGTGAACAGAGGGCTTGCTATGGTAATCCCAAGGTGCTCCGCTAGAGGGTAGTGTAGTTGAGCAGCCTTATGCTTATCACAGAGGAGTGCAAGATATTGTCAATAAATGAGACAAAAGGCTGAAGGAAGAGATCCTCACCAATTTATAAAAAAATAGCAAGTATCTTTACATATGTTTAGGCATCAGAAGAAAATTGTTCAAGTACGTTTTCAAAGATGAATTCTTTTTAGTTTAAGAAATCAACACTTAGTGCAATTTCTGGAGGCTGCAATGTTATCCTATGGGAGGAAAAGTCAATGCGGCATGCAGGTATAGACTTTCAGGACTCTTCTCAAGGAGTTAAGGTGAGTGGTGGGCAAGGTGCAAGGCAGCACCAGCAGAATACCACCAGCGGCACTAGGGTGGCTGGGTGCAGAGGTGTAAAATGGCATTGGGCGCCCAATGTTATTCTGTGGAGAACAGTTGCACTAAAAAGAGGCTGAAGGCTTTGACTGGGGGTTAGTCTGCTAAACCAACACGGGGGCTCAGGCCTCACGGTGCTCGGGGACATAGGGACACCGTTGGTCCTCTTCTATATGGCCCAGGGGTGACAGGTGCAGAGGTGTCTTTAGCTGTTGGGTTTTCTTAGTCACAATAGAAGGGGCCTGAGTGCAGAGGCTGCGGGTGATGTCGGGGAGTTTACAAGAGGTGTCACCACACTGGACTTGATCTCTTTAGGGCTGGCGGACCCCGCTGACATCATTAACCCACTTCAACTCTAGCTCGGAACGATGGGTTCAATGGTGTCTTTAGGCGAAGGGTTTCTGTGGTCACTGAGTCCTTCCAGAGGTCTTTGGATGCCTGCAGGATGCAGGGAAGCAGGTCTGCTGCTTCTCGGTCTTGGCTCCTGGGTGAAGTGCTGGCAGGTCTCCCAGGCTTTGGGGGCTCAGCAGCTGCAGGGCAGTCAACTTTTGGTGCAATTGGCGAAGGCAGCAGTCTTGGCGCCAAGTCAATTACTGGATCATCTGTTCTTGCAGGATGCAACTCTTCTTGTCCTTCTTCATCTTTCAGGTTGGCAGGATCTGTTCTTCTGGTACCAGGGGCTCCCCTAAATGCTGATTTTAGGGGCTTTAGAGGAGTTAAGGGTAGTAGCCAATGGGCCACTGACACACAGGGTCCCTACGCCCCCTATATGACCACTTCCTGTGGGAAGTGGGCATAACCCTGTCTCAGACTTATTAAATATGCCATCACAAAGACGGCTACTTCTGAAAAGTCGTGTCCACCTCAGTTTAGCCCACTTTCGGGACAGTACCAGCCTGAGCGTGGCACGTCTTCCTGGCTTGCTAATTTTGCCATCTGTCCAGGTGCCAAGGGGGTTCTGGACAAGAGGGGTCGGTTTCCTCTCCTGTGAACATTGTCTCGGGTGGCAGGCTTGCAGAAACCAGTCAGCGAGCTCATCGGAGGCTGTCAGGATTTCACGGGGCACTTCAAAGGTGTCCTCTGTGTGCATGTATTAGGAAAATCCAACACTGGAATCAGTGTGGGTTTATCAGTACTACATGTTTGATACCACACATCCCTATTTTTAGTGAAGCCATCATTTCGCTAGGGAACCTATTTCACCACTATCCAACACATGCGCCAAAATGTCTTTCCTGTAGGGGTGGGCGGAATTTGCGTAGTCGCGCTACGTAAACCTCTGCAAAACGGTAAAAAATCTCCATGAGCACACAAAAGTTCCGCGAACACGTGGAATTGCTTGTTCCGCCCGTTCGCGATGCTTTTTTCCTGTTCGCGAACGCTGTTTGCGTGCTCGGGGAGAAATATGTTGCGAACACGCATTTTGAAAACGCGAACAAGCAAAAAATTCCGCGAAGCCGCAGATTGCAGAATTTTTGGCAATTCCGCATTCTTCGCGGAACGCGAAATTACCCAAATTCCGCGAGCAGAACGGAATTTACCGCCCAGGCCTACTTTCCTGTCCACTTGCACTGGCAAAACTGAAACTGACCAGCACAGGGGCATATCTGCTAATGCAGGTATGTCCTTACATGTAATACCAAGCACCCTGCTTTAGGGCTTTAAGGCCCACTGTAGGGATGACTTGCAAGTATTACATGCAGTGTTAGGGGGCCTGGCACTCAGGGATGTGTCAGATTGTGTTTTCAGTTTGGTCTGCACCAAAACACGCAACCTACAATAGCAGCTCTACATATGTTTGGTGAGGGGTCCCTTAGGGTGAAACAATTCATGCTGCAGCCCTTAGGGACCCTCTTTAGTCCCTCAGGCCGTAGGTGCCAGGGGTACTCTTTACTACAGACTTCTAGAGGGTGCTAAAGGTTTTTTCCAATTGGGGGAAACAATTGTACAGTTTTGGGAAAGAACACTGGTACTGGGGAACTGGTTAGCAGAAACCCAGGACTCTTCACCGAAAGTTGTATCAAATACCAGCCAAAAAGTAGAGAGGTACTGCAACAAGAACCCAGCTCCCTACAAATTCAAAAAGCAATAAAACCAAGAGTACACATTGATTTAAAAAAAAAAACTGTAGCACCAGTTCCCTCAAGTAGTTGTAGCAGCTGGATAGGCTTAAATGGATTACCACAAAAATAGAATTAAAAGTACAAAGCAGCTAGGCTTAATGGAAAAACACATCAGCGTCCGGGAACATCCAATCATTGCACAGTGATTTAAAGTGGAAATGTGCAAAGTGCGAACGTTTGGGAACTAAAGAGTGCTAAAGTGTCTATGTGCAACCTCTTTGCACAAATTCAGATGGCAGTATAGAGCAGATATTCATGCTTATTAGACCACCACCCATTAAGGTTAGCAAATTTGGGGGCCACAGTATATGGACATTAAAAATGTGGAATGTATAAGTGCCAGGCGTCCATTATATGGCCACCTTGGTTTCATTTGGAAAGTGAAGCTGGGTGTGACAGATTTTTTGGGCCCGCCGAACTTAAGATGAATATGTCAAGGCAGGGGTTTTGCAGAAATGCATAAATATGCTTGGGTGACAAGTTCAAGTTCAGTTGACCATCCTTCCCTGGATCAGAAATCGGCAGGCCAGATTGAGCATCTGTAGGGCAAACTGTGCAGTATGGTGCTGGCATTGGTGCCATGCTGACCCGTTTTGGCATTTTCTTCCCAACCTGTACAAGATACTTTACAATGCGACAGTTCAGCTGCAGGTCTCTATGCGCCAAGCAGACCTTCACAGCTTGCCTCCGCGTACAGAGTCCTCTTTGATTAAAGGAGACTTCAAGCAACTGTCTCCTTTTCCCCAGAAGCTCTTTACAGGAGCATAGTAAGTGCGTCTGGTCTACCGGTCCGTTGCCACAAAGACGGCAAGCGAGTCATGTTGGGTCCGTCTGCCAGGGGGAAAGATGCAAAACAGAAGGGAGTAGCCTCAAGTGGTATTTTATACATTTATCTTTGGTGGCTCTTGGATACCCTAAGGTGTTGGGGGTCTGCCTTTCTGATTTTGTTTCAGCAGATTATGAATGCCCCTCACCTTGCCAGGGACTGATTTTGCAGGCCAAACTCCAGCCTGATCTGTGCCAGAAACATGTAATTCGGAAGATTGAAGATGATCCTGTATGCTTTTGTCAACGTATTTTCCAGTATTTTGGTGTCCCTGCCTTTCAGAAGTTCGCTGCCATATGGTATAGTTGGTAATAACTTGGCTTGCACTACCTGAAGTAGGGGGAACAGTACACGCCCTGTTAGTTTCAATTTAAGATTTTTTAACCTTACTGCCAGGCTCTTTCTTTTGATTGACTCCTTCTGACGTGCAAATAGGCTCTTTTTATCAATAATTACTCCCAAATATTTGTATTCTGCTGCAGTCTCATTTGGTGAACTGGCCCAGTGCCGAACCAGTGTTCTTTTTGTTGTTATTGTTCTCGTTGTGTCAAGATTGATGTTCAGTTCTTTCTCAGTAGGATGTTCCTAATTTGTGTTGGAAAGGTGTTGCAGTCCCACCTTGGTATGGCTCACCAGAACCACTTTATAAGCATACAAAAAGCTGGAGAGTTTTATGCCCCCTAACTTTGGGGCATGAGAGTTGCAGGCATTAAGCCTCTGTGTCAGGCCATCCAAAAAGAGGTTAAATAAGATGGGTGCAAGAACACACCCTTGCTTCAGCCTTTTGCTTGTTAGTATTCATCTGGAAAGGTGTATTTCTGTGCTCAGCTCGACCTGACACTACGTCTACCTGTGAAGCAGTATGAGCAGATCCGGCAGGTCCTGGGGGATGTTCCTAAGTACAGCCTGCTCCAAAGTTTGCCTCAATCTACATGGACAAAGGCTGCCGTTAGGTTGATAAATAAGAGGTGGAGGGGCAGCTTGGAGACTTTTGCCGCATCAATAAGAAGTCACATGGCCAAGATATTAGTTGTCGTGCCTGTCGTTTTGGAAAACCCTGTCTGGTTGAGCGGGATTACGAGTTCTTGGATGTCCAAGTCGTAAGTTCGTCTAGCAGTGTCCTGGCAAAGTATTTGGCCACTTTGTCGATGAGGGCAGCCAAACTGCAGTTTATTGCCAAAGACTTGTCTCCACTTTTGTAGATCATGGAGACGCTCCATAAAGCTGGCAGTATGCCCAAAAGCCTGATTTGAAAAAAGAGTGATTCCAAGATCTCTGTCCAGTGCTCAGCATTTTGCTTGAAGTGTAAGGGATACCATTGGGGTGCGGGTCCCTTCTCTTCTGCCTTTTGCGATTTGACATCTGATCGATCTAATATGGGATAGTCTGAAATCGGACTGTAGACCAACTGCTGGTTGAGAGAAGGGTATAGACGGGCTAGCTTCCTTTGAATGGAGGTTCCTGGAGATTTACTTAGGTATTTTTCTTAATGCTTGGCCCAGGGCATTTGTGGCCGAATGGTGATTGAAGCGGTTCCCCCAGAAAAGCTGCCCAGGTTTCATCAGATGTAGGGGATGATACTCCTTCATGTAATGGGCACATTAGCTTACTGGCCGTCGCCCAAAAGTGTGCACTGTCATTATTCTTAATGTCTGAAAATAATCTGGCTCATAGCTTATCTTCCCATGACCTGCTAATGGCCCACTTCAGTTTCTTAAGTGTGTTTTTTTGCTGTCTTAGTGTTGCTTTGAGTCCTAAGTACCCCGGTTTATGGTGAAAGGATCTTAAGGTGCTGTTTATTGCCTTTTTGAGTTGCTTCAGTTGTATCAGTTGGATTTTAGGAGTACACCCTAATTCAGTTGGTGTTTGAGGCCTTAGTTTAGGTGAGGTGGCAAATGTTTCTACCAGCCTTCTGGTGAAGCACTCTCACCTTCCTATAACGCAAGCGAACGTTCCCATCAGTGCTTGTAGCAGAACCATTGCTGACGATGATAGTTCCTCTATGGTTGATTGTGAGTACTTGCTTTCTTAAAGTTACCCGAAAGACGGAACCAGGTGCCTGGGCTGTACAACTGAGTGTGGGCAGAGTCACTAGTAAGGACACCTCTTGTGGGAGATGATCTTTGTCTTCTTTATGCCCTAAGCCAAATGGATAATCCCTGTGGAACAACGAAAGAGTGACAAAAGTGTAGTCTAATGTCGAACTGGCGGTGGAAGAGTGCAATGAAGTCTTCGGCTGGGAATCCTCAACAAACCTGCCATTGAAGGCCCTGAAATTAAGATGCTCTAGATCGTCCAGTAAGTGTCTGTTGGTTTTGTTAGTTTTCTCATAAGGGTTTCCGCCTTGCGCCGGTATATTCCAATGTGAAGATTGGGCAATCACAGAATCATCTAGGGAACAGCCAGGGAGGTGCAGATTCAAGTCAACTGAGACGACAAAGTCAGAAGTCTCCTCCTCACCTATGTGCTTCAGAATCTACTCCACAAGCTGTTGTGAGGCCTTTGATCTGCTTTTGGGATGAATGTAGACATTTATACTTACTACCTCCGTTTCACCATTTTGGTTAAGTATGCTGCTCTTAATTGGAATGAATACCGGTGAGCTACACTGTAGTGACCTTACTGAAGCTATTGAAGGTGTAAGTACATTTTATTTCTTTAATTACTTAAAATCTTTACATGTATGTATCTTAAAAGGATAGTGAAATACGTAAATACTACAAAAATATGTTATAGAAATGCTTAAAATTTAGTATTTAAAAAGAGTTTTTCTCCAGAAAGATCTGTGATTCCAGGCTTGTGTCCTCTTAGTTGGGTGGCAAGCTGGTCTTGGTGGAGTTCTACCCCTTGGGCTGTGCAGTAATCAGTGCAGCTCTAATTTCATCAATACATTTCCCCAACCTTGCTAGAGACTGTGGAGTGTTGTTGGAAAAGGACATGCCTGATACTTCCCTGCAGAGTCTGAGACCATTTGCTCGGCAGAGAGGAATTAGTAGGCGATGTTGGTCATTGGCAAGGTGGGGGCAGCAGCACAGCAAGTGCAGTAAGGACTTGTACGATAATTACATAGACTACAGGAAGATAACCCGTCCCTATGGGCCCACTGGGGGTTAAAGTTGGCGATGGACAGCGCTAGAAGTCTCATATAGGTAATTTTCTTTAGAACCTGGGCAGATAGTGAGTACTTGAAGTATGGCTGGCCTTTCCCCTGAATGTAGGAGTGTCCGGGGCTGGTAGAAGTAACTGTGAGTGCCATTGGAGCCTTCTTCTTCAAGAATTATTTTAAGTTGGGCTTTAAGAGATGGGGCTGAAGCACAAAAGGTTCTGATGTAGTATTTATTTAGGTTGCCTAAGCAGGTGACATCCAGGCTTGCCAGTCCCAGCTCCAGCGTCATCCTTGCCCTCCTTGCATGCCGAGGATAGTTGAAGATTTTTTGTTGTTGCCCATTGTTTGGAAGTTCCAGATGATGAGACATCAATTGCCAAGCCACCTAGTAGGTGACAGTGTTTTGCCCTCTTGACTGCTGGACCAGAAAAGCATGTAAACCCCTGTAGATGAAGCTGTTCAGCAAGCCAAGTATCCTGCATCAGGATGATGTCGAAAGATTTTACATAATTAAGAAATTCAGGATCAAATATTTTACTGGCATGGCTATTAACATTCCATGAGCATAGACAGAGGAGGCCTTGCCTTTTCTTGGTGTCTGTGCCAAAGTCTGAGTCTTGTCATGGGCTGCCAGGTAAGAGATTTGTTGATCTGGAGATCCACTTTAAATCATGATCGTATGGCCTTGTTGTGATCGAACACCGACCTTGTTAGTCATTAGATCCCGCCCTCTTTGTTAGTGAATGCCCCAAGGCCCCCTTGAGCATAGAGTAAATGGTTTGTGTGATCTAGTGACTTCTCTTTTCCGGTAAGGCAGAAGCAGGGGTAAAGGGTAACCTGGTTCGGAGTGAGCGGTAAAGTTTGTCTCCCATTCTTAAAGGTAAGCTGTTCTGTCAGTGCTTTTTGGGCTATTGCAATGTTCTCTAAACTGCCTTTGTGGTTTCACCCACTAGGGAGGTCATCAAAGTGGATAAACTCTAATGACAGTATGTTGGTTTACCTATTGGAATAGATGATAGTAGCAATAAGATATTACCCCTGTTCAGAACATCACAATTCCCTCTAGATTTATACTTAGGCATGAGGATTTGTGTGTTTGTATCTAACAGCTGTTCTTACGACACCTGAGGTGGATGTTTGCTTCCCCTGGAGTGTTGGGTTGCTTGTCTATGGACATCCAATGAGCTTTGCCCCCTCTCGCTTGGTTCAGTGGTACCAGTCTTTGGAGAGGTAGGGCAAGTGGTTGCTGTCCAGGCAGCAGCCGACTCTATACTGTTCCCTCCTTACCAGGTATCTCTTGTTGCTAAAGTAATTTTAATGCCTGAAATTGTTTGCTGAGCTGTGCCCAATTAGATGGCGCCAGCCCTTGGAGCATTGGGGCCCAGTCGTTGCTGTCCTGGCATCACCTGAATCGGTGCTGGGACCGCCTTCTGACCTGATGTCCATTGTTGGCAAAGCAGTCTTTTTGCCTAAAGTTTTTTACTGAGATATATTGCTAGGTTGAGTGCAAGGTGTGCTTCTGACATGGTGCGCTGCTGAGCAGATTTTTCTTCTTCTAACATAGGCATTGCACCCCTCATGCCCACGGTCATTAATGATGCCTCCCATTCGGGGCTAGCTTCCTCCTCCATTGCGTGATGAGTGCTGAGCCCTGCGCTAGACTCGGGATGGGTTGATTTTCAGGCGCTAATATATCTGAAGGTTGGGTGGCCGAATCTAGAGTTGTCTCCTCGGTTTGTCTACGTGCTGGTCTAAAGAGGGGGGTAAATGCCCAGTTGGTTTGATCTAGCGTTGTTTTTGTTCCCAGCTTTCCTACTTTGGGTCTGTATTTGTCTTACGTTTGTTTTGGATTCCAGTACATTATCTGGTTTGACGCTCTCCCCCTGTAATTGTTGCCAGTTGGTCTAATGGGGGAGGAGGCAATGCTCCCCCAGATGATCTACTGGAATTTTGTGGTAAGCAGGTTTCTAGAGTAACTAACGAGCCTTGTGATTCAGCATTGTTGGTTGCTTCCGAGGAAGGGCAGTCCGAAGGGCCCCAGGCTGTAAGTAGGTTAATGAGAATGGCAGGAAGAGAGGACAATTTGTCCACAACCGGAACACCTGTACAACTTGCTTGCGTCACAAATTCTTTTGACTTTGCCCGTTTGATGACTGAGTTTAGGTTCCCTAACTTCTGGTCGATCCCGGCTGCAAAATCAGCCAGAGTGTTAAGCAGTGACAACTGAAAGTCCATTTTGTTTGATTGATATTGTACTGTGTCCAATGACTGCAGCAACGTATTCAAGAGAGCAGCCCATGCAGTGTCCATGAGCAATGCTTTGTTCTGGCCAAAATCAGCCTTGACTCTATGATAAGGTTAATCAGGTTCCCCCTTGTAGCCATGTGGACCAGCTGCGGGGACATTTTTCTGGGGCAGGTCTTGCGGGAATGGTGCCAGCATTTCATCCCAATCTGATGTACCAAGATCCGATGTACCAAGATCTGATGTACCCTGCATCCTTTGCGCTCCCTCCTGGTGCTCAATAGGGAATTACTTGATTTTTCGCTAATAAGCGAGGTGAGCAGATCTGCAAATCCGCGGAGAGATCTGATTTTGAGTCCGAATTTGCAATTTCCAATTGTTCCGAGGGTTCCTCCTGTAACGTGGCTAGTGGCTCATTTAGTTGGAGGTTCTGAATCTTCCCCTTATGATTCTCATCATCCTGAGGGTTTCGCCTGCCCATGCCACCGCTTGGTCTAGTAGGGGTGTGGGTTGTGTGTCCCCTTGCTGTTGTGAGGGGAAGGTGGGAAACCTTGCAGGCTGAACCTGAGACCTGCCCCTGATCCAGGGCAAGGGGTCTGCCCGCCATGGGGTCAGTGGGCTCGGCTTGCTCGGTTCCAGAAAGAGCTTGTGCACAGGCAGTAGGCAAAGAATCGGTGGATGACCTAGATCTGCCCTGGCTCCCAAGCAGTGTGTGTGATCTTCAGTAAAGAAAAGGCTGAGTGGCTGACCTAGGGCCCCCTCACTTGACCAGCTGCCAGTTGAGCTTGTAGTCGTGACTGCAAGCCTGGGAGTCCATCATTACTTGAGAAAAGGGCAGAGTACATTTTCACCTGAAAGATGTGGGTTAGGTTCTTGGCATCTTTCGCCCCGTGTCTAAATTAGAAGCACCAACTGCAATGCATTGATGCCAAATTTCCATTCCGATTGTAATTAGAGGCAACCCAATGTGCTTGTGCTGGCCGCAATTGCTTCTTGTGTTTTTTCCACTGTGGGCCTTATATGAAGTGGTCACCTTATTTTCCCCATTCTCATTGGATTCCTGGCCTCTTGACTCCTAGGACCAGTAAGACGCAATACATGGTTCCGCAAGTGCAGCTATGAAAGATTAAGGAGAAAAGAGCTCCTTCCCCAGTGCCACCATCTGGAGTGGTGTGTGGTTCAGCTCAATCAATTTTAGTGCCACCTTGCCTCCATGAATGGTTGCCTTGGCACAAGGGAATGGGAGCACATGCACGGAAAAGTTATTTTGGATGAGGTCTCTCCTGACACGAGGGCTAAAGCTGGGAAGTAGCTGACAGACGGCTGTTAGTTGCTTTTAACGAGTAATTGAGATGCAGCAAGTGTTGGCAGGAGTCAGCGGGTGTCAGCTAGGAGGAGAGACTGTGGGCCAAGTGGGCAAGAGATACGGTGGGGTGGGGGAGGGTGAGAACTGTAGATGAAATGCCTGGGCTAGCACAGTGTTGGGTGGGGGGAGCGCACCCAGGCCACAAGCTACACCTGATCCTAGACAAGCCGCTTCCGCTCACCTGGGGCTCAAAAGGTTTTAGGTCCTAGGCCTTCCAAACCTACTGCCCGGAGCCAATCCTCCCCTCCCCTTACCTCCACTGCAGCCTGCTGTGCTTGCTCTGGAGACTGGAGGCTATTGCAGGACCTGAAATAAAACTAGGCCGGGGCCTGTTTCAGAGCAAGGTGTCTCACTTCATGCGCCTTTTCCTCATTCAGTCCCAGCCCGCGTTTCTTGTAGCAAGGATGGGACAGGCACCAAGAAGTGTATTCTAGTTACTGCAGCTGTTACAAAATTTTAGGTGCAGCTCACCTGCGCCCGTGACTGCAAGGATCATGCCAGCGGGTGGGCAGAGTGCAGGTGGGTGAGTATATGTTGGGAGCTTGGGAGCCGGAGCCACAAACCAATAACCTCAGTCAATTTCAGTCGGCCTTTGGCTGGTGTGGACCAAGGGTGCTATATGCTAGGATCGTGGTCCGCTCCTCACTCCCTACACTCCACAGGAGACTCCTTTTATTGGGTACTAAACCTCTCCTGGTCAAACCAGACCACCATAAATGAGCTACACCGAAATACTAAGCCACAGAACTTTCATGAATAGTAGTGCTTCACCTCTCTCACAAACATGCAGTTTCTTCACTTCATGTAGAAGTGGAAGAACCGTAAATAGACTGCTTTTGGAGACTACGAGGGTCGAATTGTGTTTAATTAGCTGCCAGTATACCTTAAGGTCTGCAATGTTTCATGCGTTGAAAGGTCTGCCCTATTCAGGACACTACTGCAGATGCATATTTTCATGATGGACCTGGGCAGGGAAAGAAACGATGCCTCTCTGGAAGATGTAGAACATTCTTTTAGAGAACCATTCTTTTTCTTTTACTGAAGCAAACGCTGGCTTTGGGGGTTTGAATCTGCACAAAGAATTCCAGAGAATCCCCACAAAAATGCATTCTTCAATTTGCCGAGAGCGCATCCTTGATTGGGCAGCAATCCCTCCATTCAGGGGACAGCCCTTCATCAATTTCTAAATGACCCTTGTAGTGGTTTTTTGAACCTCCAGCACCGAAAGGCTTGGGCTCTACAGCATATTTCTGATTTCTGGCTTCAACTACAGCAGTCATAGAGTAATAAAAACAATGGGTTCTTCCTCCTCTTTTTCCTCCCACTTTAGACTTTTTCCATAACTGTTGGTGTTCTGTGATGCTGCAAGGTGACACTTCCTGTGTGTTGCAAAAAACACCCTAAATAAACATTTACATTGTCCAGGTTCCCACAGATTGTTACTTTTGCTTGAGTGTGTATTCTGTTTCGATGTTTATAGCACACCAATGATTCTACTGCTGTTAGTCAGGAGGCTAAGCTCCTCACTGGATTTCCTGAGGAGGTTTGAGAAATGTCATATACTCAAATGTACAAGTTGACAGAGTATTGTATGTGGCTACCTTGGAGTGTGAGGTCGAAGTTAAAGAAGGGGGTGAGATTATTGATACCCATGGCACACATGTTGGTGGTGTGTATTTATGGTCTGCATAGGCAAAAGGATTCTATTTGTGATATGCTTTTAAGGACACAGGAGATACGTTGGAGTCCTTTGCTGGAGATACCCCGGTATTGGGGCTCCTGACCAGGAAGAAGTGATTTTGTTGAATGTCTCTGAAAGGGACAGTGTGATCCACACTCTAGTGCCTCCAGATCCGACCTCCTTTAGGTTTCTCTACTTGGAGATTGATATGATTTCAGTCTATATTCCCTCGTCAGAATCCTGCCTGTGTCGTCTGTAGTAGCTAGTTGCTTTCCATAAGTGATGACGTCGGTCACAGATCTCTCCTTTGGAATGGAAAGGAGTCATGAGCTGGCTCATTAGCTGTAAAGGTATCATGATTCCATCTCTCATGACTGGTTTTATGTGTGCTCTTTAGATTTGTTCATATGTGAAGTTGGTAAGATTGAGCAAAGCATGTTATCTATGAAGGATAGTGCTAGTAATTCTTTTGGCAGAGATGCTGGGCATTATTATTGATAATTAATAATTGTATAACGCATAGTTTGCCATTATTATGTCTGTCTTCCGTGGAGCCGTATTATTTTATTTGGAATATTGCAGATTGCAAAATTGGGTTGCTTGGTGCTGTCCGTGCTAGGGTTAGTAGGAGGCTCATTTTGAGTTTATATGTGAATGTATGGCTTCTGCTTTACATGTGAAGTGAAGCGAGCGACTGTAGAAATAGTTGACTGCAGAAATGGGTTCTTTACATCCAATCTTGCCTTGATGGAAGACAGCTTTCATTATTTATTTTCTGCTTTCTTTTCTTCCTTTTGTCTTCTTTCTTTTTGCCTGCTTTCCTTTTTTTCCTTTTCTTCACTGACTTCCTCGATTTTTCATTTATTCTTTCTGTTTTGCCTTCTTTCTTTCCTTCTTTATTTTTGGTTTCTTTCTTGTTTTCTTTCCTACTGTCTTCCTTTCTTTTTTGCCTTTTTTACTTTTTTCTTTTTGTTCTCCTTGCTTTTTACTTTTTTACTTTCTTTCCTTCATTTTTTTCCTTTCTTCCCTTCTCTCCTTTTTTCCCTTTTTGCCTCCATTCCTTTAATTTTTGCCTCGCACCCTTCCATTTTTGCCTGCCATCCTTCCATTTTTGCCTCCCTCCCTTCCATTTTTGCCTCCCTCCCTTCCATTTTGCTTCCTCCTTCCTTTCTTCCTTTTTGACTGCTTGTCTTGCACATTACAGGCCAGGAGGAGCTTGCTCTATTTTCGGCCTTTAATTGCATGTAAACATATAAACCCATGCCTTCCCTCTTCAATATGAAAAAAAAAAATGGTTATGATTGCCGGTGATGTAACAGCGATGGGTTCGACAAACGACTTCCAAGAAAAGGGTGGTTGGCACTCAATTATCGTATACAGACAGAAGACACACTTCACTGCAGTCACATGCCCCCTGGTGCGCGCTGAGTCAAAGCACAGGGCGTTTAATGAAAGTAGGCATTCGGCATTGTTCCTACTAAATCGTCCGTGTTTCGGCGATTGGAAAAAACGCATTCTCGGTTACTCTACTCTCCGCACAGAAGCCCTTATAGTGTGGCCCCATTTAATTTGCAACGCATAAATTAGCACATTTTTCACAAAGTTATTAGGGTTAGAATATTGCAATTCCTCCCTTCGGCAGACTACCCTATGGTCTGAGGGAAGGTTTTCCAGGTGTCGGATGGCCTAGATAAATTGGCCACATGCACAAACGATAGCTGGCTAAGACCAACATTAATTTGCGGCCCATGTTTTTTGCAATGTTTATCGCAAATAAATTACGATTCGTGTGCATCATTCTGTATCGGGTGTAATGAATAGCGCCTATTACGAATGCAAAAAAAAAAGTAGTGCGTGGATTTTGATGCTTTCTGCACCAAAATATGCCTGTTTTGACATTTATCGGTCATTGTTCCCCTAATAAATATCTTTCGGCTTGACCTGCCGCAATTTATACAGGGAATGTGGTTTTAGTTCCAAAACTCGTAATTCTCATATATGTGTTAACAGGAGTTCATTTTGGAAAAATGGTGCATTCTACAAAATATTTTCATTATATATTCCCTTTTAGGGCATAGTAATTGATGACCTTCCTTACAGTGCACCAGGATACGACAATCTTGTTTTCGGAGCCCTTCAATCATTCCCTCACTATTACCTTCTAATATTGCCTCTCAACTCTCCACACCCCCCTCCTTCATACGTTTCAATTGTTTTACAGGGCTTCTCATACCAATGTAGGGAGCTGGAACACTTTACATCACGCACACATACAGAGATAATTAATCACACGCCTGTAAATAGTGTTTATAAAATGTTACATAAGACAAAAGGGATTACGAAATTTAGGATGTGTCATCCATACTGCGAGGCTTGGTCTGGAGAAGCACAAACTCAGGATAAAAAATGTAACACAGTGGCTGGATTTACTAATAAGCATGTATTTCTACCCAAACAAACCCTTTTTAGCAACATTAGGACATTGAAAGGCTGGGGAAAAAAACATAACTTTCGAACCTGTACCGTGCAGTTTGCATGCAGCTCTTTGATGGCAGATTCATAGCTCACTGTACTAGATTTATTAAGATTGTAAGTTATGAATTGCATTTGCAAGTAAGAAAAGGACCTCTGTGACAAAAGCAGTAACCCACTGAGCTGTGTACATTAAATACAGTTCTGTGGTCTGTATGGTACACATTCTCCGCAGCAGGCATATTAACCCTCAGCACTACATTAGATGAGTCAAAACTACCAATAAACAAAACTCTGATCTCTCTTTCCTGCATGAGGACAGACCACAAGCGATATCAATCTTGACACTTGTATTGTTGCCTGAAAACTGAGGGGTTTACAAGGAACTCTGTAGTGAGAGTGAGAAGTGAGTCAATATGCTGGACAGTCCTTCTGATTTTGTTACTGGGGTCAATATTGCAGCACTGCTGCAAAACCGAACCCCAGTAACAAAATATGCTTCCAACCCCTCTAGCTTCCTGGGGAAACACCCAATTCCTGGTACAGCCAGTCTGGCCTTGACTTTGGTGCCTGGCCTTGAAGGTTTTGCAGGTTTGTTGCCAAATAAATGTCTTCTATTTCCTGAAGAAGATTACTTGATTATTAATTTATAACAGTTATGGCAGTGAGGATGGGATGTCAAAAAACATTTGAACGTTGGTTTGAGGACCAGAATGTGTGTGAAAAGGTCTGTTTGGACTTAATTGATACCTTTTTATATTTGCCTGAGCACGAAAGCTCTGCAGCCATTGTGGTGGAAATTAAGTCCAAGTGGATTGAAGTGGTGATCATGAGAAATGTAACCACGTATTCCACAATTGGTGTTCCTGGGCGATTTGTTTTCAGAAAAGGGAATTTATTCATCTTGTCTGGTTATGAACAATGGCACACAACTTCAAAAAAGACGTCAATTCTTACAGAGTTTTGACACCAAACACATCCCTACCTCTTGTTGAACCCTTAAGAGAATGGACAAGTGGAAAGAATCAAGGTGTTCTGTTTGCTGAAGGTCACACGATTAATTTACAACAGAGCTGTCTTTAAGGCACCATTTTACTACCATAAACTGCTGACATGAGTACTACATGCAGTTTTCATTCTATCCACAAAGTTGTAGCAGGACCGCGTTAATAAATGCCAAACTACATCATGCTACTATATGCTTGGCTTCCAGATTTTCAAGTGGCCCATATCCAACAAGTGGCTAAGGAAGTATGATTATATAAAAGGCTCCCAGTTTTCCATTTTTACTGATTTTTACAGATGAATACAGACATAAAACAATGTGTTACCAGTCTGTTTTTATTGTTAAAAGAGGAACAATACATAAAATTAAGCATTTTCTCAGTGACTCTCCTTGTTGTTTAGGAATTCCCAGCTAGTAGTCATGTCACTTGAGGTCATATGTAGTTAAAATACACATTAATTAGTTAAAATACACACGTCATGATGGGGTCTCCCATTATGATGACGGGGAATGATTCAAGCATGTGAATCTATGAAAGCTTCCAAAACTGGAGAACTACAGTTACAGGTTAGTAAATTATTTCTTAAAGGGAGCTGTAAAAATCTAGCTTAACTAAGCAGTCAAGTTTGGCAAATGAGACAAAATCTTTAGCAGGAATGGGTATGCTTTTATAACTCCCGGAAACAGGATTGAGGATTTTCTCCTGTTAGATCTGGGGGTCTCTAGTTGGCAGAGGTAGGTACCTTTGACCAAATAGGGACCCAGGCTTCTAGTCAGGGTAAGGGGGATACACATTTTAGATAACCCCCTTGGTAGCTTGGCACAAGCAGACCGGCTTATCCCAAAGGCAATGTGTAAAGTATTTGTACCAACACTCACAGTAACACAGTGAAAACACCACAAATGGACACCACGCCAGTTTAGAAAAATAAAATATCTTTATCTAAACTAAACAAGACCAAAACGACAAAAATCCAACATACAGAAACTCAGTAGAATGTCTTTAAAAAGGCTGTTGCAAGAATAAACTTGTAGATGATCAAATGCGACACTCAGTCTCAAATTAACTGGGATACGTCACGCAAAACCACCAAAAGGGGCGCAGAGAAGGCGATGCGTCGATTCTTCCTGCACTCCTGTTCCGATGCAACAAGATGGCGCGATGATCCAGTGCGATGCGACAAAATGCCGTGTTTGTTGCGATGCGACAACATGGAGGCGATGCGTGCAAGCCCGATGGCCGTGCGGCAAACTCAGTGATTTTCTGAGCCATGACAGGCCCTGCGACACGCTTCTCCGGTGTTGCGGTGGTGATCAGCGGCGGCACGCTTCCTCAGTGATGCGACGGCCCTGCAACACACTTCTCCGGTGATGCGACGGCACCCTCTGTGCGGCGGCACACTTCTCCGGTGATGCGACGGCAAACAGCGGCGACACTCTTCCTCGATGATGCGACAGTGGCTGCTGGGGCAGCGTTACGCTTCTCTCTTGTTGCATCACGCTTCCCGCTCCCAACAGCAAAAAGGCCTCACACACAGTTACAGGCCCTCCTGGCACACTGGAACTCCCAACAAGGAAGTTCAGGGAGTTGGGGTTGAAGTCCTTTTCTGCCTGGGACTTCAGAAACAGGAGGCCCACTCTTCTCAGGCCCTTGGAGACTTTTTCTCAGAGGGACACAGCACACAGCAAAGTCCTTCTTAAAGCAGAGGAAACAGCAAACCGCAAAGTCCTTTAGATCTCTCCTTAGTAGAAACAGCAAACTGCAGGCCAGCCCCAGACACACAGCAAGGTAAGTACTTCTCCTCAGTCTCTTCAGCTGATCTTCTTTGGCAGGGATTCCTCTTGCTCACAAAGTAGTCTAACTTTCAGGGATTTCAGTTCTCATATTTATACTCCAAAAGTCTTTGTTCTCTATGTGTGAGGGGTTGTGGACCCAGTCTAAACCAGTTCTGGGGGCACCCTGCCAGTGCACATCTTCTTCCTTTGTGAGTGTTGGCCAGGGTCATCAGACACACCGCAGGAGGTGGAGCCAGAATTGTGGAAGGCAGGCACAGCCCTATTCAGGCCCAGGTGCTACTCCTCCCACCACTCCAAATGCAGATAGGTCTATTCAGCCTAGTGCTGACTCACCCAGACACCTGGAGCCAACCCAGCCCCTGTCACTCTCAAACCAGCCAGTCAATCCACAAACAGGCAGAGGCACACAAAAAGGTTGAACAAGAAAATTGCCACTTTCTAAAAGTGCTATTTCCAAACACTGAATTTAAAAACCATCCACCCTAAAAGATGTGTTATTAAATTCTGAGTTCAGGGATACCAGATTCCAAATCTCTATCTTGCTTCTACGGGAAGATATGCTGGTAAACATGTTACAGAGTTTTCCCCATTCCGTCCTATGGGCAAGATAGCCTTACAATAGTGAAAAACGAAATTGGCAGTATTTCACTATCAGGACATGTTACCCACACTAGTACATGTCCTACCTTTCACATACACGGCACCCTGCCCAGGGGGGTACCTTGGGCCTACGATAGGGGTGTCCAATATGTAAGAAAAGGGAAGGGTCAGGTCTGGCAAGTGGGTACACTGGCCAGGTCAACATGGCAGTTAACAAACTGCGCACAGGCACCACAGTGGCAGGCCTGAGACACCATCTTAGGGCTACACCTGTGTGTTGCACAATCAGTGCTGCAGGCCCACTAGAAGCATTTGAATCACCAGCCCTGGCACACTCATTGCACTTTACTAGGGACCTTCTGGTAAATCAAATAAGCCAATCATGGATAACCAATCACAATAACAATTTACACATAGAGCATATGCACTTTAGCACTGATCAGCAGTGGTAAAGTGCCCAGAGTCCTATAGCCAACAACCACAGGTCAGGAAAAACAAAGGAGAATGAATCAAAACGTTTGGGGATAACCCTGCAAAAAGGGCCATTTCCAACATCTCCCAACACCTTTCATATTAAAGTTGAATGCACTGATGTATTTTGAGGCCTATTTCTAACATATGTATCTGCAATGAGGTACGGTTGTGATTGTTCATTATAGGGAGCACAGCTTCCGCCAGGTCAGTGGTGGTTAACCTTTTGACTTCTGTGGTCCTCCACTAAATCACTACTGGAAGGCAGGGCCTCCGGCCTAAGAAGTTTCTTCTATTTGAACTTCAAAACAACACATACAAATCCAGAAACAAGTATACATCAAACAAATACATAAATTACAAAATATTTAATATATTACACGAAGGAAAAAAATGCAAAAATCTAAATGTTATTTTTTTTAGAAGTTTGGAACTTTTAAACTTTGGTTTAATTTCTAAACTAAAAAAGCTTATGCTAGAGTCTAGCACATCACTATTACATGTATGCTCCTAATACTTGTTCTGTTTTTGTCAGTGCATACAAGTGCTTTAATTAAGGTCACCAAATATTTTTACTAGAGTCTGTTTTCTCTACTTGCACTGCCTCGTGAATCAAGCTAATGATGCTAATTTAGGGCCTCATGACCACCATCGCAGCGGGATTGAGATCTCCCGACAAGTAGGCTGCGGCCCACTCGCAATATTTTGAGAAGACTGCCGTGTAGGCAGTCGTAAACTGCATTTTTCTACTGCGGCTTTTGCTACGGCCCGCAAATGAGCCGCAGCATAAGCCGCAGTCGAAAAAGGCATGTTTTCGGACATCCATGCACCATGTGCCAGGCACCATGTGGTGCCTGGCACACAGTACATGGATGTTTTGGGGGCCACTTAGCAGTGGCTCAGGGGGGACGGTGGCCCCCAAAGTCCCTTTACCACAGCTTTTGCATGGCAGTGGGACCGCCATGAAAAGGCTGTGGGAAGTGGACATCCTAATCCCTACAGCAGTGCCTGCACAGACATCTCTTCTATTGTAGGGATTACTGTCTAACCGCCGCACCGATGGCAGTGGCGGCTGGTGACATTTGAAAGTGGTAGGGCGTAAAATGAATGTTGTACTGCACTGTGGTGAGTGACCCCGAACAACCTACGGAGGGGTGGGGGGAGAAAAGTTTGAAAAAAGATTGGGTAAATGGTGCATTTTCAAACACATTTGAGGAAGCAGGAAGGTTAATAAAGCAATACGATTAAATTATTTATCATTTAAGAAATTGCCAATTTTTAGGAGCTATAGAGGTGATGGAGATACGTCGCTCCGCAATTATCTAGTGTTACCATTTTACAAAGTGTGCATTTCCTGTGTTCCAATGCCACTTTTAACTATTATTTTAGATTTTTTTGTATCTTCTTCTTAAGGAGATAGACTTGTATTTACTCGTTGATATTGTAAAACATACGAATAATATTTTAACATGCAGCACATCCTCCTGAATAATGCCAGAAATGGAATACGGTGACTTGAATGTCTTTTTTAAATTATTTTTCTTTTTTAAGAATGCTGCATGTTTCCTGGTCTGTGAAGATTTATCTCTGCAGTTTTATTTACTGTGGATGCACACCTTTGAGAACCTGATTAGGTCAGTGAAGAGTTATTTTAGACATGCTGCTATTACTTTCATGCTGCTTATCAAACCGCCCTCTGCTTCACCCTGATGTCTCACCTTGGACAAGTGATTCCTTTGTTCAATGCCCAGGCAGACGGACTTATTTTTCTTTCAGAGCCAGGGGGGCATCTGCATTCAATTTGAATCTCTATGTAGCGTTATTGCTTGATATCTAAATCATAACAGGAAACCAAAGAATAATTTTGTTCTTCCAAATGTTCAGCCACTAACTAATACAATTGGAAAAAAGATTTTTTAGCTCTACTTTTATTTGTAAGCATTTTTTACAAGTTTTACTGAAATATAGCTAAAACGTGACTTGGTTTGAAAACACGCCTGTGGGAGAGGGGTCACAATATCTGCTGTTAGCTCACAGTAAAATATGTACCTACTGCATCTGTTCTGCGTCTGAATGTAACTTTTTTTAAAATTAGAACCTGCTTTTACTTTCAATTGCCAGATTTCCATACCCACACTGTTATTTGAAAGCTATTTCAGCTGCCTCAGTGCTGATCTGAAGATTGTGCTGCCCTGGGAGAATCTTTGCCATGTTCAGTGTTTATGCGCCCCTGGGGTCCACAGAGGTCCTTCTTATGATGCCCCCATTCGGTTTTATTTTATATCATCACCTTGCAGCCTGGGATTTTTAAGCCCCTTCTTATAATACAAGTCACAAGAGACAGGTACGGGCTGCCACGCTACAGAAAGGCATGCAATGTGCTCTGCAGAGACAGACATGGGGTGAACCGGACCCTACAACAAGACACAGGCATAGGATGTGCACTGCCGAAACAGAAAAACACAGGCTGTGCACGAGGTGAAACAGAGGTTGGAGTGAAACAGATAAAGTAGCCTGAAAGTAACTTTCCTAAATGAAACTGAAATTGTACCTACGTGGCAAAAGAAACATGGTATTATTATTTACTCCACCATTAGCATAAAGGCTGTGCTGCTTTTTTCTATCACTCCTCATGTGTCACCCCTTCTCTTGAGTCTTACATTCACGATATAGCCCTGGCTCACAGACACGTGCCTCCTCCATATTGAAGCTCCACTCGGCAGTGACACACCCGACTAACAATCACAGCTGAGCACAAACCCATCAACCTGATTCCGGGTCCCTAGCTCACAAGGAAGGCAGGAGACGGACAACTTTTCGAGAGAGGAAAAAAAAGCACTACGCGCTGTTCGAGTCTTGGCACCGTATCGATGTAGCTAAAAATAGCTGAACTCTCTAATGTAGCCACGGGGGTCATGTAATAGTAGCTTAAAGAAAACATAAGTGCCAACCTGTATTCTTTTGGGCCTGTGTGTCAAACAAGATGAGAGAGGTGTTCACAGAGAAAGGCCTCAGGCTCAGCTTCAGCTAAATAAGTAATGTTTGCAAAAGTGAGAGCACACGACGCACGAGGAATGAAGGGAGAATCCAGCTGCACCCCTCTTACAGCCCACCCCCTCTTGTGATGAGTTTAAGTTGATACCACCCATTACCTCATTCTCCTTCTCGGCCTGCCCAGCCCCCCTGCCATTGTAATGAAAGGAGTTCTGTGAACTCCTCCCAGGGCCATTGTGAAAGCACCCGAAATCCAACCTTATTCAGGGCATTGATAATCGGCACGCCTTCTGCCCTGATGTCACAGCTGTAGTTTGTGCCTGCAGGTCGTAGAATACCTCGCCCAGCAGGCACATGCACATGCACAGCAGGAGCAGGACATCTGCAAAGGTTATCACAGCTGCCCATAAAAAACAAGAGAGCAGCAAGTAGTATTTTATTTTCAGCTGTGTGATGATTTTCCAAATTCTCTTTTTGCCTCTCCCCTCAGAGTGGTAGGGGCAGGGCGATGCCCATTTTGCCCATTAACACTAGCCGCCCCTGCCCGATGGGCTCCTTGAGCCTGTCAGAGGTGGCGATCTGATCCCCAGACCAATGCGGTCCGCCCGGCTGCTTCTTAATGTGGCGGTCAGACCGATGGCCGGTGTGACATCAAAATGAGGCCCTTAATTTATAGCCTCCAAATTTAAATTAGTTCATGTTTACAAAACATTTTAAAATGTGAATTTTACGTTTTGTTTATTTTTGTGTACTTTATCTGCTAACATGAGTTAATTTTCTAAAAAATGGTTTACTCGCTGAGTAGGTGGGCAGGACCCCCAGGTCACACGCTTTACAGGTTAAGAAGCCCTGACCTAGACCATTATTGACAGTAAATAATAAAAATATCCATAGTGCAGCTGCTTCATAGTTCGATCAGACAGGTGTTCAATATGATCCTAGGAATACTATTGATAATCACTAAGATTGGGCAATATTTCTAAAATGGTTGTCCTTGATGAATACAGTGCAATGAATACTGTTCCCAAATACTGTATGCTAAGCAGTAAGCATCACTGTGTAGTAGGATAACACCTCTCAGGATATTTTGATGGGGACAATTGCCTTCAGACTATTAGGCTCAAATATACCCAACAGACAACAACAGAGCCACATAATATATATTTATCACAATAGTGAACAGTAAAACAAAGCCCTCATCGTATGTTTTTAAGTACCGCTTTATGTTTTGCAACTTACATATCAACAGATTCTACGTGTGAAATGGAAGCTCCTACCTCAATACTAGCATCTTCTATGAGGATGTATATGCAGCTCTTATTCGAAAGATTCTGCCTGTTTATTTTAAACATGCATTTTCAGGTTTGAACTGCCATTGTTCATTTTTTGCTGTAGTTCTTGTGATTGAGTTTAATTGAACACTTGAGAACTAATTTATTCTTAATAAGCACAAACAACATAGAAAAGATTCTAAAGGATTTTTTTTTGATGGGATGAAAGCTTCAGATTGTTTTGTGACATGAGTTTGAATGCAAATAAGTTTTCCTTTCTATTGTAGTAATCTAACCATTTTGAAGCTTCAGAAGAAGTTTATCAACCTAGTATGTATTGCCCATATGACATCTGTGGTAGTTCTAATTTGGAATGTTTATCAAAATAAATTGATGACAAGAAGGAAAAAAAATACTAGCCATGAACTGAATGCATGCAAAAAGAGCAAATGAAGACTACTTCTGTCTGTGCAGTGTGTGTATTGTTAGCAACCTGTGCTACTGGCTAAGGTGGTTAATTGAAAGCGTTAACCCACAAGTTTGGAGGTTACATACACCAGCTCAATGAAGGTTTGAACTGATTATCAAGTTCCAAATGTTATAAAGAGAGTTTATGCAATTGACAGATATATAAAAGCAAACCTCACTCAGAGCTCTGATTTTGATAGTACCCAGATTAGTGAGTGCAGTGGGTTCTGTTCTTGATCATTCAATTGCCAATCATAGCTCTGTTCTTCATACACAGACTCAGTCAGATATCTGCTCTTGATAATATAGAGATTTGCTGAGAGCTCTTTTCTTGATGATAATTATTTATTCAAAGCTTTATACTTAAGGCCTTATTATGAGTTAGGTGGTCAGAATGCTGAAGACTTCAACAGAGACAGCACCAAGACTGCCACATTGGCCGTCTACTGGCCACCTTATTACAAGTTGACCGTGAGGCCCGCTGTGAGACTGCGGCAGTTGTCAATGTATTTCCATATCTTTTGATGCATGAGTGTACATTTCGACAGCATATGTGTCGAATACAGACATATGCATTATACATATGGAAAAATATCACCTACCCATTGCCTGAGTCTGACCCATATGTGGGCAGCCCGGCAAAGGGTATATGGTATAAATTGCACTTACCTGTGTTTCGCTGCAGACGGGGTCGAATTCCTCGGGGTGAAGATGCTCCTGTGTAGGAGGACCTGAAGAAAAGGATCTACCTCAATTGCTGGGAAGAACTGGACAGGGGTGAGTATGCACCCCAAATCCTTTGTTTCTGCCGTCCTCTGGGCGGTAGTCCCACCACTGTGGTCGGCTCGTGGAAACGCAAACTCATAATACTGCCGGCGGTGTTGATCTTCTGTACTGCCCTATGAAGGCTGCCTTCCCCCGACCGCCATCCCCTTGGTCGGCGGTGTGCCGGTGGTGTTGGCGGCCCAGCTGCTGTCTCTGCACAGGCAACACTTCCAACTCGTAATACTGTGGACGGACAAGCTTGCTGCCGTCGGACCACTACTGCCGGTACGGCGGTCCACGGCCCGTTAAATTCTTAATAAGGCCCTTAATGTGACTTTGACTAGCTGAGGGATATTCATTTGATACCCAGATTGATGTAGGCCTCTGCTCCATTATGAGGCTGTGCTTGATAATGTCCGTCCTCTTGTGGAGCTCCACGTGATTATGCATCACCCATACCACCAAACTGCTTCTCACTATAATAACCTGAACCAGTTTTGAACTTGATTATGCACAAGAAAATATCCAGACAGACTCATGATTCTATTGTTATAGTTCATGCACTTTCTGAATTCTACTCTTCATCTCTGAACTCTGATTAGCCTAAACTCTGCTTCTTATAATACTTAGATTCTCTGAGAGAGCTCCTCCTTTCAGTACACAGACTTGATCATCACACTGCCTTTGAAAAACCCTCATTGATATCACATAGTAATTTATACTCTACTGCTTCTAATACACACACATACCACAACTGACTTGTGCTTCTGACAATATTTCCTAGGAGTCCACCAGAGCATTGCCTTTGATAATACCCATCCTTACCCAGAGTTTTTCTGTAAGAGCCAGGCTCAAACAGACACCTGCCTCTGATAATGAACAGACTTACTCAGTGCTCTGCCTATGATGCTACCCAGACCTATTCAGTGTCCCGCTCCTGATAATACACAGATCCGCTCAGAGCCCTTGCCCACCTGTCCACTAGCCTAAGCTGGTACCTACTGATGCTCAGGCAAGTCAAAGACCAGTAGGATGTAATTTGCCCTAGGAAAAGGAACGGAACACAGGCTGCCAATCCCCAAAGGAGCCAAGCCACCCATCCCTCCATTCACATTGCAAATTTACATTCAAGTGAGTTGGGCAAAATTTATATTGACTGATTTAAATAATTTTGTGTGAGGAGCCTGCACTTGAATTTACACAGTCTGCTATTTGCTTATAAGATTAGTAAATTGAGATCATGTTGTTTGACCAAATTCCTCTTGTTGAAGATTGTTTGTTTAAACTAAGTTTACTATTATATTTTTGTAATTCTGCTATATTTTTTCAGTAATGCATACTCAGCCCAAGCCACCTTCACAGTATAGAGGCATTTTACTGGCATTATGTGCAGTATGGATGAAGTCAGTCAGTCAGTAAGGATGGCAGGACCTGTAGTGGAGTTCTGACCCTCACAATGAGTACCACAAGCCAGTACAACAGCTCCTGTAGGCTTATATTCCTATTGCAACGATCCCAAAATACCTCACATTGATGTGAAAGCCTAATTCTACAAATTACAGTTTACTTCTGTAAAGCATAGCATAATGAAACCCCAGCTTTGCACATATTTTGCCGCATTACAACCTAATGAGTTGTTGCACAGCAAAACTTCAATATTCTGTTTTTGCCAGCTTGAAACTGGATAAAATTAAAAGTGCATTATTCTATTTTTTATCTTCCATTCCAACCTGCAGACTTCAAGGTGGGGAGGTAAATTCACATTGAGAAAAATTCAAACACTGCGGTTTGGGTATTTCTCTAGAGCACAATCTCCGGGAATATAGTGGGCCTGTAAAAGAGAGTCTAAAAAGAGAGTAACATTCCAGGATCACAAAGTTAAGAGAAACATAACCTACATGTGGATATCATTTAAATCATGTGCTGATAATGTAAATGTTTTCTTATGTTGTGGTTATGTATCACAACACACACTGATTGGTGACTCTGCAAATGCATTAAGCTTAACTGAGCCAGGGATATTTTTAAGGAATAATAAACTAGATCTTATGTTATTTGTGCATTGAAATACCACAGCACCCTAAATTAAATTGCATGCATTGAGTTCTTGGAAGAGCAGTCATGAAAGGGGAAGCGAGAAGAAGAAGAGCAGTGTTTGGAAAGGCAAATGGGTACTTTATCGAACGGGGTCACTTTGATCAACGCATTAGTGTTAAAATAATTCCAAAACGTATTTGCACCTTTTTAAAAATACCCTCTATTCAAAGCAGAGTGAAACTTGCACCCAGTGGGGAATTTGAACTCACACTTATCGCCAGCTTTATATGTTGGCGCTAAAAAATAGAAAATGGTACAAAAGGGGGTGGTGATGGACGGAGCATCAGAACCAATCAAACACTCACACCCAGTCAACAGATCTGGGTTTGATCCATCACCGTTCTTTAGCCCACTCTGCTACCCCAGTTCAGACATGGCCATATGCAAGTCAGTCTGACCCTGTGCCTCATGGGAACAGTCCAGGCCAAACTGCCAAGCCATGCCTTCCCTGGACCGGAAACAAGCTTCCTAGGACCGGTTTCTGGCATTTCAGCCGTCTTCAGCCAGGCTTGCTTGAATCCAGTGGCAAAGTGAGCAAGGGACTCACGTCTGAGCATACCCTGCCAACTTATGGCGAACAAAGCTGTACAAAAGGGGGTGGTGATGGACGGAGCATCAGAACCAATCAAACACTCACACCCAGTCAACAGATCTGGGTTTGATCCATCACCGTTCTTTAGCCCACTCTGCCACCCCAGTTCAGACATGGCCAAATGCAAATCAGTCTGACCCTGTGCCTCATGGGAACAGTCCAGCCCGAACTGCCAAGCCATGCCTTCCCTGGACCGGAAACAAGCTTCCTAGGACCGGTTTCTGGCATTTCAGCCGTCTTCAGCCAGGCTTGCTTGAATCCAGTGGCAAAGTGAGCAAGGGACTCACGTCTGAGCATACCCTGCCGACTTATGGCGAACAAAGCGGTACAAAAGGGGGTGGTGATGGACGGAGCATCAGAACCAATCAAACACTCACACCCAGTCAACAGATCTGGGTTTGATCCATCACCGTTCTTTAGCCCACTCTGCTAGAAAATGGATCACTAGAGTGTGGAAGCTTGTGCCTGTTACTTCTGGTTTTCAGGGACGGAATGGTAACCAAAACCAGCCCTGGCAAAAACTTTCAAAGTAGCCCCACATTTGTTTCTCAGATGGAGTGTAGTTAGAAAGCCTAATTGGGTTTAGTAGGTTTAGTGTGGATGTGCTTCTAACACAGTGGCGTAGGAAGGGGGGTGCAGTGGGTGTGGGCTGCCCCGGGTGTCATCACTGAGGGGGTGACAAAATGGCAAAAATGTGTTTTAAACACATTTTTTTCACATTTTGTCAAGCCGGGGGTGACAAAAAATGTTCCGCACCGGGTACCACCTGACCTTGCTACGCCACTGTTCTAACAAAGACATTTTTTGAAAAAAGTGACTAAACAGCTTATTTTACAACACGTTTTAGGTTGAACCTAGTAGACCGCACATGCGCTGTCTGTTGCGAGATATTGTGCTTTTAAGAATTCAATGTTTTTGCTATGGTGTTGGTTTGAATCAAACCCTTGTGTTAAAATGTTGAAATGACTACATAATATAGCCACCTGATGTGCTGTATAACCTAATAAATCACATAATATGCTGATTTTTCTATCAGCAAATTCTAGTTAAACCTGTTCCACTATTTTGTTCTAAATAGTTGAGGAATTCCAACAGTCTTGTTGAGTACAAAAACACATGAATTGTTCATTCTTATTGGTTTCGTTTTCAATTATATATCATCTTGAATGTTAAAACCAAATAGCAATTGAAACAAAACATTTACTCTGTGATTGGGAATCCGATGTCCAACACTGGAAATCGCTCCCGTTGACTCTCTTGGGGCGCGCAGCCCTGTTCAAGATGATGTCACTTGCCAGACTGTTAAACGCGTTACAGAACGCCCCGCTTCTGGTTACCGCCGCATACTTCAGGGACCTAGACGGTGTTGTTCGGGATCTCCTGTGGGAGGGTAAGCCACCATGTATCGCCACCCATAAACTCACGCTGGGTTGGTTCGATGGGGGTATAGGGCTCCCAGATATTAGGAAGTATTATTGGGCTGCCTATAGATCGCATGATGACTCGGCCTTTCAAATCGACAGATTGCTCCTCCTGGGGGGTTGCTTTGGAGGTGAGTTGTATGCACAACCTTTGTGGACGGCACTGTCTGGCCCGACTGGGCATGCAGTTACCATATGGAAGGCGGCCAACAGGAGTCTGGGCTGGGAGTGTAGGATTACTCCGCAGTGGTGGCTGGTGAGATTTGAATGTGGTAGGGCGTAAAATTATTGGCGTACTGCACTCCGGAGGGTTCAGGGGGGTTCTCCTCCCGAGAAAATGTTGACAAAAGAGTGGACAAATGGTGCATTTTCAAGCAAATTTGAGAAAGCAGGAAGGTTAATGAAGCAATTGTGAAAGTGCAGTTATTGCATTAATAAAGAGATGCCATATAATAACATAGGTAGCTGCTTATTCTGTATAATGAAGGTCATGCCGCCCGCTGCTCCAAGCATTCATGCTTGTGTTTCTAAAACTAAAATGCAGTAAAATATGTGTGTGACGTGCAAAAAAATAAAACGTGTTCATCACCATATTTCTTTCACATCCTTCAGGTTTATCTTTCACCCCAAGGCCATTGCACACTGCTCACTCACTGTCAACAAATTACGATGCAAAATGGTTTCCTATTGGAGAACACATTAGTTCACCTTGCAGGGGCTAATTTGTACAGTGATTAAACATTTTGTTTCTTGCTTTCCCTATATGCTAGGGGTGGGCGGAATTTGCGAAATCCACTTTCGCAAATTATCGTGAAAATGTTAAAAATTATCGCAAACACGCGGAAATATCGCGAAGATGCAGAAGTTTTTTTCCCGCATGTTCGCGAGATTTTCTGCATGGTTGCGGCTCGCCAACTTACCCATGTGGTTGCTCGCGGGCGCGGCTATCTTGTTTTCAGTTGTCTCGCGGTGCATGATCGCGAGAAGAAAGACGTGATCGCGCGACGCATGACGTCACTGCGGGCGCGAACTGTCGCGAGACAGCGCAAATGGCTAAAAACAATACAACATCTCATGGAGAACGCGATCGGATCAAGAAAACTTGTCGGCGAACGCAGGGATTCAGGTAAGGCGATCGCGCGCGAATATGTTTTATTTTACAGCGCGAGCAAGAACCAAATTATCGCTAAGCTGCGGAATGCGGAAATTTTGACATTTTCGCGCTTTCCGCGGAACGCGAAAATGTAAAATTATCGCAATTTCCGCAAACGGAAATTTTCGCCCAGGCCTACTATATGCCCCGTGAAATCTGCACGTTTGAGGAAACTCAATTAGCTGCTAAAGTGGATGCCTGGGTCGAGCTGTGTTAACATGACTAGGCCTGGCCTCATGTTCTGTAACAGAAGAGCCTACAGTACTGCTGATGCATTTCTGGGGTACAAACATTCATCATGAACTGCAGTAAGCTAATTTCAGGAATTTCAAAACATAATCTGTAATTTTTTCAGCAAGGCACGCATTACTTAATGGACATGTATGTGTTTATGATTTAAATATAAATCAACATGTTTAATTTGGCATCGTCAAAACCGTTACTCATGAATGACACAAGCCACCACGGTGATTACATTTGCGATACATGTGGATGCACTCAAGACGGCCTGGTGTATGTATTTAGTTGCCAATATAGCTAGGGGAAGGTAAGCTTAAGGGTTCGTACCGTTTGCTTCTATTTTCCCTTTACTTGGAGATCATAAGTTAGGACAGAGTAACGCAGCTGTTTTATATGTGAGATGTGGCAGTGGCACGAGGGAGTCGAGGACAGCAGACTTCCTGGTACCAGTAGTGTACGCCTCGCCAAAAGCTGTGTTCTCCTGAGGGTTTAAAAACCAGTGTTCAGGCCAAAGGCTGTACGTTTTGAGCGCTGAATTTTCTAATTAAAAATTGAATGTCAGAAATAAGCATATGCAAAAAAATAAGTAAATGTTATACCATTTTTTAATTGGTAGTCACAATATAACCAACTAAAACTAGTTGTTCTATATGTATGAAAAACAGTTTTATGCCACTAAAGGTCTGAAATATGGTGTATTGAGTATACATCAATGCAATAACCAATATTTCTGAACCATATTCAAGTCGCACGTACTTGCAGTAGAAACTGTGTGCAACATTGTTTTCTCCCATCTTCGCCTGTTGGTCACAAACACTATAAAAAAAATATGTGAAGGTAAAGAAGTTATATGCAAATGTGTAAGTATTTTGTACGCAGGTGTAATTTGATGTACCTTTCGCCATCAGTGTAGAGCCACCCACGAGAAAAAGCTAACTTATGCACTTGTGTGCAAAATGCTTGAGTGTTGCTAGCACAACAGGGCTTCAGAGAACTAGCCAGGAAACAATTAACAAGGTGTGTATTTCACACCCAACACAGGCACGAGTTACAACACATTTTCACAGCACTGGCGAGAATAAACAAGTATGCAAGCTAGGGCTTATGGTACAAAATGCTCGCAAATTACACGCACTAACTAATACTTTAAAGAGAAAAAAACACGAATTGTAGGCACTCTGCTACAGCTACAACAAATATAAAAGAACGCATTAATGCAGAAAGAATTAAAGCGCGTCTTAATATATAGACCAGCTATACTCACATGATGTTTGGAGTAGGAAATAAAGTCTAGTATGGTCACGGTGTTGCAGTAGACAGAGACGCTGCACACCAACAGTCCACGGTAGATCTTTCAACGAGGGCTATTACAGGTGGTGCCGAATAATCTTAATGTAAAACTGAGTTGGATGTCCGTTTTATGAAAGGTGATCCCAAGCACCGGCTTTCTGGTGAGATCAAGGGAGTTGCATGTTGTGGAGAGATCCTTTACGATACACATGCTTCATGGTGCATGTTTGTACTACCTGATTAAGTATCAAAACAATATCATACCTCTGTTGCTGCCTTTTTAACATGGCAGGCCTGCGTGGATTGTGGAGTGTGATTTAGGCTCATTAAACTTGAGAACCCATTTTCGTAAACTACCACTCCTTAAAATCGTAAAATAAAAACTCCAGAGCCCAATTCCGTGTACTATTAAAGTCATGACTTAAAATTATAAAAGCAAATCCCTTTTCTTGTAATACAACATTCATTACGGTATTGAGGGTGAAACAGCTGATTCCAGCTGCCTGAACGCAATTCGTGACTCCTGGTGTGCTGCTCATGTGGGGCACACTAATCATTCAAAGCAATGGAAAGGGAGAAAGTAGGTACAGCTGGAGGGAATGCCCTGATTCCTTGCCCGTAATGACTATGCTAATAGAATGACTGGCATTATAGTTACCCACGTACACCTCTTATTGATAAACTTAGTGGTGAATTATTCTGCAAGTTTAGCGCTCGCAGTGCATTTTTCAATTGAGGACACAAGCGCTCATCTTGGTGAAAAGGCCTCAAAGCATTTTGCAATACGGAAATGTACTTCCTCCTACGCCGTGCAGAACCCAGTTGAAGGATGTCACTTCCTGCAGTTACCTGGAGACTTCTTAGTCACAGGATTATTGGAAAACTCAACATGATTTACATATTAAGCTGCTCGTGGTGTCCCGCCGCACCAACCGCATGTGACTAGATGCTGCTTTTTCCCATGAATGTCTTCAATAAGAAAGTCGTGTCTCTGAAGCCAAGTCCTGGCCGCCATGTCCACTGAAGAACAGCCCTGTCTTTCCATTAAAGCTGACTGCTCGAGGTCCAGCTGCAGGTCATAAAATCACCACTCGCACAAGTCCTACATGAGCACCAGTTGCATTACAGACTAACACGTTAACTTTTAGGTGCGGAGAGATTGAGTGATTTGCACAGAATGTTAATCCTGCCACCAAGACTCGAACCTGGTCGCGGGCGGGTCGTGTGGGGTTGGGGGGGCCGAGGGAGAATACAATTTTGAAAACTTACTTGACCGCCTCTGATCCTGGTCCGCGTTGGCACCTCTTCAGGAACAGTACTGCACTGGAGTGGCAATCCCTCAGCCAATCCTGGCGCTGCTGCAGCGCCAGGGTTGGCTTAGGACACGGTTATTCTTCGCCCGCCACCTGCCCATTAGGAGACCGAGGGGCTCCTAATGGGCATGCGCAAGCCAGTGCAAACACAAGTGCGCATGACTGTGCATGGGCGAAAAATTCGGTCACCTTCCCCACTCATGCGCCCTTATGCTGCTGCCTGTCCGTGGCTGGTTTGACAATGCATGTCAGTCAACATGATGCCGGCCCGCCCACCCCCTACAGACTCTGAAGGGGGTGGACGGTCCGACATCATGCTGACTGACGTAATTGTCAGTTCTCCCTCGGCGTCTCTGAACTTAAGTAAACTGAGTCAGAGACGCTGAGGGAGCTGCGGGCGGGGGGGCAATGCCCCAGCGTCCCAATGGACGCACCACGCCTGTTACTCGGGCCACGCCACTCTGGTATTGTGAGCAATTGGGTACGCTGATTCGTTCAAAGGGTTTCGACAAATGGGACCTCATAGGTATCTCTAGAGTTGGTGACTTATGGAAATCGGGTAATGTGGTGCCCTTTTCCCGTCTGCAGCAGGAGTATGACCTCACAGAGTCTGAATACTTTAGATATCTTCAAATCAGACACGCCCTGCTCGCAGTTATTTAGAGAGGTAGCGATCTCCTTGATTCCTCTCCACTTGAAGATAGGGTTCTCGACGGAGACCTGCCGGAAAAAAACATATCCCTCATTTACAAGAAACTCATTAACAATATGGCGGATCCACTGACCCACCTGCGTTACTGATGGGACCACAACGTTGCTGGTCTAGAGGACGAAGAGTGACAGGCAGCGGTGGCTTCTCCTCCTGAGGTGGCAATTTCCTCACGGCTCTGGCTGGTCCAACTAAAGTTACTTCACAGATCCTATATGTGAGGGCCTTTACTGGTTTGTATGGGTTATGTCCCGGAGGGTGGCTGTGTACGACAATGCGGGCAGGAGGGCACATTTATTCACACTCTCTGGGAATGCGTTGTTATCCAGGGGTACTGGGAACGGCTGGTGGGCCGAATGGAGGATGCACTAGGGCAGCAGATCCACTGCAATATAAAGTTAGCATTGTTGAACAATTGGGATCCTACAGATCTAAACTCCAGGGAGCGACTGTGGGTCACGCTTGGGCTCATGATTGCCAAACAAAACATTGCGCGGCTTTGGAGGGCTTCTCACCCGCTGAAAATTGCGGACTGGTCCAACGATATGGATTGGTGCATGGTGACAGAAAGATTTATCTATGAAGCTAGGGGGTGCTCGAAGAAATGGACGCAGGTCTGGGGTCATTGGAACACTTACGGGGCGAGATTTGTGAGCCGCCAGGAGCTCGAGAAAATATTGTGGGGGGCCTAGATGTCACATAATGAACACTGCTATCCGGGAGTTGGAGTGTGTACACGGAGATGAGGTTTTTCAATGTGTATCGTGTATGACTATTTGATTACTATTGCTGTGACCATGTAACATGACGTTTTTTTTTCCCTTTCTTTTATCAAAAAAATAAATACATTTTTTAAATACTTTGTGATTGGGTCCCCTCTGTATATCAGACTGTTTATTTTTCGATTACTATAGTGAAATCACATCTCCCAAGTTAAATTATTTGTTTTGTTTCTTTAGTAAATTAAAGACCATTATTTCAATCATTTCCTCTTTTTAAATCTGCCCTAGAGATAGCCTTCATGTTTTTCAAGCTTCATGTAGTTAAAAAAGATATATTATATTAATAAATCTGTACATAATGTGGCTTTCAATCATCCCTCTTCATTCATTGGTCTGTTCAACTGTCATTCATATTTTGCTTTTGCCCACCAAAGGATTCAGCTTGGGGAGCGGGTCAACCCAAGTTAGCCATTAGCTCTCTTGTACTTTGAGTGATGACATTTTGCCTGATCGCAGGTGCACACCAGCCTAATCCGTGTAATTTAGGCCATGGCTGGTGAGCCAATACCTTGCACGAGTTTAGTTTCTTTCTCCTATTTGTAGTCATCTTTGTGTGTCTGTTTAAACAAAGTGTTTACTGTATTTCGGAGTTAGTAGGACCTTTGTTGTTTTCATAAGAATTGTATCTTCATGTGATATGGATTTAAAACTAAAGAAATGCTGTACCTCGTCCAAGTGCAGCTGCCTGCGAAGAAGCAGTTGTACCATTTTATTAAAATCCTATGTAGTGGTTCATTTTTTCAAACACAAAATGTGATTGCTAGCAAAGGGCTGCCACATTTTGTTGATGGCTTGTTTTCTTCCATTTCTTCGTTTTATATTTGTGACATATGCTTGCAATAAACAATTAGAAAACAAACCACTGCACTGGTTTGCCAAGGCCAAACCAATTGACTTTGTCAGTGCTTATTTTTACTTCAAAGAAATGCCTTCCCTCAACATCTGCTGCTGTTTGGGAAAATCTATTTAAAAGGGTGGTGTGCTTAGGAGGGTAAGCGCACACGTAAGTGTGATGTATGAATTTGTTTTTCTCTCATGAAAAGAACTCCACCCCCCTCCCCCCAGCCAGATGACCTGAAACTATCATGTATTTTTAATCGTGTGTGGAATGGAATGGCTTAGAGTGTTAAGTGTTAGTGGGCTGTCTTTTTTCAATGTCTAGGAAAAACATCCAGTTTCAGCAAATAATACTACTTTGTTCTTCTTTCTTGAGGAAAATTCTGAACGACCGGATTCATGAGCCACACTAGAAATCCTTTTTGGATTTACCTTTTTATAGCTATTTCCATTGAGATGTACTAACATACTGGTCACAAGAAGCAATGGCAAATTGCTTGCTCCCTTTTTGCGACCAGTATTTTATTTTGAGAGCCAGCCTATGTACTAAGAGTTCTCTTCTCAAAATAAGGAATCGCAGAGGGTTACAGACTGCCCTGACCAATTACTATTTGTTGGACCTTCTATCCTTGGTTTGGTCTTCCCCCCAAACTTTTTGCCTTTACCCTCCCTGTTTTCTGAATTTGTTTTTGTTGGTGTTAGAACTTAGCACACTTCACCACACTAAAAAATGCTAAAGCGCTTGTGCTTTTTCTATAAAACATGGATACCCCGATCTATACCTGATTGGCACATTTAATTTACCTATAAAGTCCCTAGTGTGGTGCTACATGTACCAAGGGCCTGTAAATTAAAAGCTACTAGTGTGCCTGAAGAACTTATTGTGCCACCCACTGAAGTAGCACTTTAAAGCAAGTCTGAGGCCTGCCATTACAGCCTGTTGTGCAGTTTTAAACTGCCATTCGACCTGGCAAAATAAACCTTTTGCTAGACCTAATCCATCATTTTTAATGCACGTCACCCCTAAGGTAGACCCTAAAGACCCATGGAGAGAATGCATTGTATTTGAAAAGTAGGACAGGTATTCTTAATCTGTACATGTCCTGTTAGTGCAAAACTTGTAAATTGTTTTTTCACTACTGAAAAGAGTACCCCTCCCATAGACTTACATTTGGTTCCCCTATTACATTTCATTATTAAGTGCTAACGTTTGATTGGTAGCAGGTAGACATGTCATGTTAAGACTCAATGACATTTAACTTTAAAATTCTCTTAAATTATGAAGTCATATTTTAAGTGACAACTCTGAAAATGCCACTTTTAAGAAAGTTTGCATTTTTCTGTGCTGATCATTTGTGTTGTCTGCCAATGTCCTGGGTCACATGACTGTGAATGGCTCTGCTGTTGGGCTTTCTGTCTTCCTTCGAGAGAGTAAGACAAGAGGGGGTGCTAGGTGTTGGAATGATGGACCATCCTATCGGGAACTGTTCCCTGGCCCACTTACACTTCAAATAGCCTTCCTCCAGCACACACAAAGGAACCTGACACTAGTCTTTTGTGACCCCCAATTTATTGGAGCCTTGGCAGGGGAATGGAAGACCTACCAGATATAGCGGGAATATAGTGACCCCCCCCCCCACTTCAAAGGCAGGCACCAAGTATATTGGACACAACTCCTTAGTGCACTCACTTGTGGAAGACTTCAGAAGGACTGCCTTGACCCTCACAGGATTGCCCTGCTGCTAACAGAGGACTGTCCTTTTTTCTTGAAGGCCTTGCTTGCTGCTTGAATGAGAACTGGACCACCTCCTTGAAACCAGGACTGCCAGAAGTGACTCCAAGGGCTAGTTGGCTGGCCTCTTGTGTGAGCAACAGAGACATAACAAGCTGCTAAGTCCTTCAACCCTGCACCTGGGCTCTGCTGGAGTGAGCCCTAATCCCTCAAGTTGTGTCCCTCAGGTCCTGGACCCTTGGAAGAGGGTTTAGAGGTGCTGCTCCTGCCTTGCCCTAAAATTTGGGACTTGGAACATTTTTTATTAAACACTTCCTGGAGAACCGACAGAAGACTGGGACCTACCTGCCAGTCGATCTGCTCAAGGAATATCGCTGGTTGGCCTGATATAGTGGTAGCTCCCATTACTTTCTTTTCTGCAGCAGTAAATCCTATTCAACTGGACTTCTTGGTGACGGTATCCTGCCTCGTGGAGCCCTCTTCGGCTTACAGCCTGCAGCTTCATCCCACTGGAGGTTTTCAACTCAGAAAACGTTGCCTAATTCTAAAGATAAATATCTTTACTGAGCTTGCCGGTGACCTGTTGCCTGTCGATGACCTCCTCTGTCTGGAAATCAAGCTTTTCCTGCCATCATCAATTACTTCACCGAGACTTGGTCCAGCCTTTCCCTGTGTCCTGGACTGTTCTACAAGACGTTTTCTAAGTACAAAAGTAAGCAGAGACCAGGCGCAGTCTACCCCTTTTATCTAAGGCTGGGCGTAGTGGGCGTTGTGAGGCTACGCGGAGCATCACGGAGTGGGGGCAAATCTACGCCCACCCGCACACTCCGCGTAGCCCCACTACGCGCCACCCTCCTCCCTCCCGCTTTTAAAATACATTAAGAATTATGTTAAACTTTAAAAAAACATGGTTTAAGTAAATTAAATAACTTACCTGAGCTGCGGCGTCCCGGGGCTCCCTCTTCCTTCTCTCAAATGCACATCCGCGGCCACCCTTACTTAATGTATTTTAAAAGCGGGGGGCAGGGAGGCAGGTGGCGGGCAACTCGCTCCGCCGTGGGTGTGCGTAGCTTGCATGCCCTACGCCTACTTCGCGGATCGCGAAGTAGGCAAAGCTACGCACACTCCGCGGCTGGAGTGTAGCACTGCGCCCAGGGTTACTTTTGTCCCACCTGACCTGGTATCGCACGCCCAGATAGCCTTCATTGATGCTTTGGAGGCTAGATTTCACAAAAACCTCTAAAACATCATAAATCCATTTCTACTGATTGTATCCTTTTCATTTTGATGTCATTTTATTTATTAAAATATATTTTTTCTCTAAATTGGTTTTGGATTTTTTTATGCATTTTGTTTTCACTTTATTACTGTTTGTGTGCTGTATAAATAATGTTTGCAGTGCCTCTGAGTTAAGCTTTTTGTGCCAATCCACCAGAGGGTCAAGCAGATGCTAATTTTGTGACTTTTTTAATTCAGTCTGACAAGGATTGTGGTTGTTGCTTGAGTAGTATTTTCAACCGCCTCACTCAATAACCCGATTTCTTTCCGTATTCATTAGGCAAATTGCAACCCCCTGCGATTGGTTACAATCAAAATATTGGTGGCCCGCAAGGGACAGCAGACTAGCATCCCTGTGACTGCATTTCAAAATGTAGAACTTTATTTTTTAAGAAAACCAAAAAACAGCCATAGGGAACCAAGGCCATTTAAAGAACAAAAATACATTTTCAGTTTTGGAAAACTTCAGGTGAGAGCAGGCAGTGATTCCCCTGAACCAGTGTCAGCTCCCTCTGAATCTGCCGCCCAGACTCCCAAAGTGGAGTTAGTTACCACCCAGATTTGAGAGTCAGTAACTGATCAATGTTTTGCTAATAGAACTACATTACAATGCATTCTATAACAATTTACAATTGGGAAGAAACACCCTTTACACATCCCTTCCAAATTGCATTTTGTTATGGTTTGAAAACCCCATTTTGCGATTAAGAAATACTTTTGCAAATCACAGGTTTTGCAGACCTTAAAAGTAGTTACAAAAATATTGGAAAAGCAAGAAGCATACTGAGTACATTGTGTACAGGTCAATACATTTTCCTAATGAAAGTATAAAATATCTATTTTAAATATAAAATGCACTGAATTAAAAGACCAATGCACAAATTAACTTTTAATTTAAAGCCAGCTGAAAAGTGTTCCACAGACTTACACTTTTTCAAAGCTGTAGAAATAGAAAGCTGAAAAAATAGTGCACATAGCCTATGTACAGTACGGAATTATTATATGCATTTAAAATTATCATTACTAATCCTGTAATAAAAATATTATGATATATGAAACAAAATTCTAAACATATTTATCAAAACAAATATATGATCTAGTAAATATTGTAAAATTTAATAATATTGATACAAATCAATTTTCTACTTTTAGTCTGCTCTTGTATCTGCATCCACAAGTGCAATACCTGGAATTTTTCCATAAGCAGTCAAAACTCCAGAGCAACATTCTCTCAACATACATTAATATAGATGATGATAAATATGCATAGTTATTAAATTGACGTCCCTTCTGTAAAGGCTTAGAACACACTATGCCAGATTTTATTGCAGTCCCCTTTCATCAATTTATTTTTGTATTATTGCATATCCAAATTCCAGTCACAAAATAAAAAACATTTTCCACCTTGAATAGAATTCGACATTCTATAGTTATCTTAAAAATATATCCAAGCCATGCTCTCAAAAGTTGCCTCTGCCCCCTTGCTAACCCACATGTTGTTTCCATGTCCCACTGCTCTCCACCATGTTGCCTTTGCATGTTCTGCCCTCACCTCCGCTTGTTGCTTCCGTGTCCCCTCGCCCTAACCATGTTGCTTCTGTGTCCCCTCACGCTTCCCTGTATTGCTTCAGACCCCCACTAATGCTTCACCCAATTGCTTCTGCTTGCTTTAAAAGAAATAAATGTAATGCTTTTTTTTTGTTTTTTGTTTTTAGTTACAGTTCAAACTCAGATTTTGTAACAAAAAACTGCTGTCATTTTGTGGGTGCATTCATGCATAGTGCTCATGCCTACAAAATGACATGGGTGGAGATATATATATATATATATATATATATATATATATATATATATATAAACAGTACTTATTTTACATAAATTTGTCGACTCTTTTTTGAGTAGCTATGTGAAAATGTTACCATCTTACATACAGGACACGGAGGATTTTTCAAAACGAATCTATGACTTCCCGTGGGATAATGATCTGCTTTTGATAACAGTCGATGTTTCCACATTATACACTAGTATCACTCATGTGGATGGACTTAGAGTGGTCAGACACTTTTTAGGAGCCAGGCCACTGACACTTTGGCACCATACATCTATGTTGTTGAGAATGGTGGAAATGTGTCTCACCAGTAATTTCTTTCTCTTCAACAAAGATTTTTTCCATCAGAAATGCGGTGCAGCACTGGGCACCTGCTTCGCCCCCAGCTATGCAAATCTGCATATGGGTTGGTGGGAGGAGCAGGTGGTCCAGACGCAATACCAGGAAGTATGGCATAACCATAAAGAACAGTGGTATAGGTACATCCATGACCTTTTCATTATCTGGAGAGGTAGTCAGAAAGAGGCAGAAAGATTTTTTAATCAAATGCAGAAGAATAAGTTAAATATGCACTTCACCAGTAAGATTCAGTGCTTATAGTGTTGATTTGTTAGATCTCACGATATATATAGCCAATTATCTTCTGGAAACAAAGTTGTTTAGGAAACCTACGGCAGCCAATACGTTATTGCACACTGCAAGCTTCCATCCAAACAATTTAGTAAGAAGTATCCGGTATGGTGAAGGTTTGAGAGTGAAAAGAAACTGCAGTGACAGTGTTGAGTCAGAGAAAGAGTTTCAAACCTTGAAATCCAGATTCAGCAAGAATGGTTAGCCTAAAGAATGGATAAACACTGTATTAAGCAAGGTTAAGAAACACCCAAGAGAACAAATACTGTTGAATGACAAGAGTATGAAAGGCAATTTGAAACGAGATCAATCATCACACTTTAGACTGATAACAAGCTATAACACTTAAGAGTCCAATATAAGAGGGATAATGATCCGATATTGGTACTTAATACGTAACAATCCAGTACTAGGCAAAGTGGCTCCTCGTAATCCTGCCATAACATTTAGAAAAGCTCCCTCTATGAGGCAGACGTTGGTCAGTAATATGTTGAGAGAGGTCAAAACAACTAGCAGCACAACTTGGTTAAATAGAAAACCGGGTTTCCTGAAATGTTCAAAATAAATGTAAGGCGTGTAAGCATGGAAAAAACACCACAACATACAGCACAGCTTTAAACCCTAGGCCCAAGAAAATCAAGGGTAATTATACATGTACGACGGATCATGCTGTGTACGTTTTGCAATGTCCGTGCAATTTAAAATATGTGGGCAGCACGACATTGGAAGTACATAAGCGCATATTACAATACATCCGTGCAATAAAACATGGAGACAAAAACTACCCAGTAGTACGCCACTTCAGTGAGTTTCATAACCAAGATACGAAAAGTCTTTTATATTTTGTCATCGATGCGGTATGTGAAAACATAAGGGGTGGCAATTGCGAAAAGGCTCTGAGGAGATTAGAATCACAATATATCCTCGAGCTGAACTCCAAAAACCCAGGTGGTTTGAATCTAAGTGAGGATCTGCATACACACTTGTAATGAACATATTATATTTTTGGTTGAATTCCTCTTCCCTCAGTAAATTAATAGTAACAGTGGACGGATGTCCTTATGAAATGTTTTTAAACTGGTTTTAAATCACTAGCACAGAGTGTATTTGTATGTTTTGTTTTATAGATTTAAGGCAACAGATAACTTATTGACTGCATAATTAGCCCACTGGGGCTTGATTGAGGATATATTTTGAAATTTTCAAAACTAACGTTGACATTGATATTTATGACTGACAAATTGTCTAGAGGTGCATATTAATTTCAACATGTATGGTTTGGCCAATTGCCCACTGGAGCACAATAATGAGATTGCGCAAAATGTAGGACTATGTTTTATATTCCTTTTTTTCACTGTGAGATTGCCAAAATATGTTGGTAATCTCAACACTTTTGGTGTATCATCACAGAATATATTTGCTATATCAAATATGTTAATTCGGGCCATTGAACATGCAAGCGCTAACAAGTTATGAGGGTGATGAATTACGAGTCTGTTGTTAGTGTCTATACATCGGTACTTACACTACGATGTTAATGTGAAACATATGCACCTTAACGTAAATTGTTATAGAATTTAATTTGACATCTACGTTGTTTTGAATTTGAAGTCGCTCAAAAATTGTTAAAAGACTATTACAACAAAAGAGTCAAAAACTAAATGAGACATGTATAAAAAACCATGTGGTGATGACGGCCTAAAAGATTGGTTGTAACATGGCCTTGGTACTGGTGAACAAGGAGCGTGAAGCTCCAAAACGCGTCCGATGGTGGCTGACAGAATAAATATTCAGTATCGTACACGACGTCGTCTCTTTTATGTAAAAAAAGGACTGTTAGAATATTTGGATCGTCCTATAGGATCCAGCTGACGACGTGCCCCCCGTTCTGGAGACAGCGTGCGAGTACAGGAAAACTCACGGTATATATATATATATATATATATATATATATATATACACACACACACACACACACACACACACACACACACACACACACACACACACACACACACACACACACACACACACACACACACACACACACACACACACACACACACATACACGTGTTACCATCCTTGTGGGGACTATGTGTGGATACCTGCCTTGTGGGGACTATCCTTTCCCAATGTTTTTAAAACATACTAAGAACAGAAAAATATCAAGAAAAAATTCATGATATAGGATCCTGCTTCAAATTTGAAAATATATTGTTATTTAATCGCGCGCACAGAACCATCCTTGTGGGGACCTGAACACGTGCTACCATCCTTGTGAGGACCTAGTCCATACCACCATTTGTGATTGAATACAGTTAATGGCACATGGCTAAATGTTTAATTTATCAACATAATACACAAACAACATTATAATCTATTCATATATGAATCTCTGCATGTATACTAGGGGTAGGCACAAAAGACAGATTATGTTAATGTGTCAGAATATATCACATCATGATTACCCAAGGACAATTAAGACTGTATTTAACTCATTTATTAGTGCTTAAAATATTAGGAGACAAGGGAACTAACAAAAAACTAAATTAACATATGGGACCAAGGAATATGATGTTCAAGTCCCCACAAAGATAGTGTGTTATTATAGTGTTGTTCAAGTCCCCACAAAGATAGTGTGTTATTATAGTGTTGTTCAAGTCCCCACAAAGATAGTGTGTGAAGACGATTGTGTTTAAGTCCCCACTGAAATAGTGTGCAAATTCAAAGGTTAAATCCCATTGTAAAGAGTGTGAACATGATGATGTTCACGTCCACACAGAGGTTATGTGTAATTAGAGGAGTGCTCAAGTCCCCACAGAGATGGTATGTTATTATAGTGATGTTCAAGTCCCCACAGAGATGGTGTGTTATTATATTGATATTCAAGTCCCCACACAGATAGTGTGTTATTATAGTGTTGTTCAAGTCCCCACAAAGATAGTGTGTTATTATAGTAATGTTCGGATCTCCACAGAGATACTGTGTTATTATCGTAATGTTCAGATCTCCACAGAGATGGTGTGTGAAGACGATTGTGTTTAAGTTCCCACTGAAATAGTGTGTAAGTTCAAAGCTTAAATCCCATTATAAAGAGTGTGAAACCAATGATGTTCAAGTACACGCAGATGTTGGGGTTAATTAGAGAAGTGTTCAAGTCCCCACAGAGATGGTAAGTTATTATTGTGATGTACAAGTCCCCACAGAGATAGTGTGTTATTATAGTGATGTTCAGGTCCCCACATAGATAGTGTGTAAAGATGATTGGGTTTTAGTCCCCACTAAAATAGTGTGTAAAGACAAAGCTTAAATCCCCATACAGAAAATGTGAAGCTAATGATTTTCATGTCAAAACAGAGGTTGTGTGTAATTACAGTAATCCTCAAGTTTCCACAGAGATGGCATGCTATTATAGTGATGATCATATCCCCACAAAGACAGTGTGCTACTATTGTGTTGCTTAAGTCCCCACCAAGATAGTGTGTGAAGATGATTGTTTTTAAGTTCCCACCGTCATAATGTGTAAAGTCAAAGCTTAAATCTCATTACAGAGAGTATTAAAAGAAATGGTGTTCAAGTCCACACACAGGTTGTACGTAATTAGAGGAATGTTAATGTTCTCACTGAAATGGTATACTGAGGGCAATGATTATTTCTGTGTAGGAAGGTGTCCCTTCCTGCACAGAAACAATCTTTAATTTGTGGTTTGTAACTTCTATGTATGCTGCATAAGGCAGCACACATAGAAGTTGCAACTAGTCAGTTTTTTTATGATTGTTTATGTGCAGGAAGGGACACCTTCCTGCACATAAACAATCAATGGCATTTTACTGTGTCTATGTGTGCTGCACAACACAGCTCACATGGAAATAGCAAAAACAAGGAGAAATAAAGCAGTTTTCCTTGTTTTGCCAGGCAAAGACCAGGTTTTTTGGTCTTAATTTTGGCGCAGCCACATATTTATGCCACCCTTGTAAATATGGGGCAGCGTCAAAATCAATGGGTGTTACAGTGGTATGCCCACCACAACACCCATTGCCCGCTTCTTTCACGCTAAGCATAGCGTGAACCGGTGCCTTATTTACAAGGCAGCGTTAAACCACATTAAGTGGCTTAATGCTGCCTTGTAAATAAGGCGAAGCCTGTATCACCACCATAACGTCACTAAAAGTGACTTTCTGGTGGCGATAGGGGCTTGTAAATAGGCCCCTACAGGAGATGGAGTCGCATCCCAGGGTTACATCCTAAACAGCCGACAACCTCCTCTGACAGGCCCAGTGCTTATCCTCACCACCCTAGGGTCCCAGTTGGGGTCTCAGACACCCACCCATAGGGTCACAACTTCAGAAGCTCGATACACCCTCTAGGTCACGCTCACACCTTTACATTTCTGCTTTACCATCAAGAGCATGGGCTATCCTCCCATCTATGATGCATTTGCTCTCAATCCACGTCCCAAATAGGACTTAACTTACTTTGTTTTGTTCTGACTTGGTAAGGGGTGCAGTATGTGTGTGGCGGTGGTAGCGGGTGTGTGGAGGCAGGTGAAGTGGTGATGCAAGCAGGTAAAGGGGCCCCCTGTGGCCTGGGATGCAGCTCAGCAGCAGCATTCGTTGTAGCGTACACGGTTGAGAAGGTGAAGTTTGCCAGCAGTGTAGCTGCGGGAGGTGTTTGTACCAGGGTTCCTAGCACTGGGAACAGCCATATAGATGAGTGACGGAGTGGAGTGTTGTAGAGTGGAAATCAGTTGAGTGGAGTGAGGTAAAGTGTAGTGGGGTAGATTGTAGTGGCATACAGTGCTATGCCATACTGTGGAGTGGCTTAGAGTGAAGTGCGGTAGAGTGGAGTGTTGTACAGTGTGGCTCACTGGTTAGAGGAGGCATACCCTGAAGCAGAGGTCAGACCCGGGACCAGGGTTCAATTCCCGACGCGGCAGGTTCTGAGCCCAAGTGTCCACGGACTCGATAATTCTCTCTTCAGTGCCTACTCGAATCATGGGTTCACACTCTGCAACTCTGGGCAATAGCTTGCTTAATCTCCACTGCGGCCCCCCCCCCCGCGGCGGGATGCCTAGCTTTCACCTTGGGGATGCCCAGTACGGGTTATCTCACAGGGAAAAAAGCGAGGACGGGTTCCCAATGCAAGCGCCGAGATGCCCAAGGGTAAGTTGAGCGCTATATAAGAACACACATACATACATACGATAAAATAGCATAGAGTGCAGTGACGTAGAGAACAGTGACATGGAGTGACATACAATGGAGTAGTGTACAGTGGAGTGGTGTAGAGTAGAACAATTTAGAGTTTACTGGCATACAGTGTAGTGACAGTGGAGTGGCATATAGTGAATAAGTAGAATGGTGTAGAGTGGATTGTTGTGTCGTACAGTGGCATAGCATAGAGTGTAGTAGAGTGGCATAGAGTGGAGTGGCATAGAGTAGAGTGATGTAGAATGGAGTTGTTTACAATGTAACATCATACAGTGGATTGTCATAGAGTGGAGTGGCGGACAGTGGAGTGGCATAAAGTGGAGTGACGTCCACTGGAATAGCATACAGTACAGTGGTGTATAGTGCAGTGGCGCACAGTGAAGTGCCATTGAGTACAACAGCATAGACTGTAGTATTGTAGAGTGGCAATATGTACAGTGAAATATAGTATAGTGGAGTAGTGTAAAGTGGAGGGGCATACAGTGGAGTGGTATAGACTGGGGTGCGATAGAATGGAGTGGTGTAGAGTAGAGTGTAAGAGCATACAGTGAAGAGGTGTAGAGTGGAGTGGCATAGGGTGGAGTAGAGTGGCGTACACTGGATTAGCGTAGAGTGTAGGGTGGAGTGATGTACAGTGGAGTGGCATAGAGTGGAGTTTGGTAACTGAAACAGAAATAGCATGAAAGTGTGAAAACAGATGTAGATTTAATGTGTGTGGAATACACTTTGTGAGGTGTAAATGGTAAATTTTGGTAATATGTATGAATAGTGTAAGTAGTGTTAAAGTTATAAGTTTTCTAAAAATTAGTTATATATTTACCGAGGGTACACCGTGGTAAGTTTGCGGTTTACCGAGGTAAGTTTGAGACATACCATGGTACATGCGGATGAGAAGTCAGTATGTGATTGGCTAATGCCTGTGTTTACCAAATAAAAGGCAGCTATGTAGGTTTTAGCACAGTTTGGATGCATTCTGTGTTTCACTGTGTTCTGGGTTACAGTCTTAGATATAGGTAAGTAGTAGGTTTTATTGTTGTTCACTACCTATTACCCCTTTTATGTACATTTCTATATATTTTTCCAGGCATTAACCCCTTGCATGTGTCGGCCGGCACGTCCGACGTCACGGTGGGCGTGAGCGTCAGACGGCCCCCGGCCGTCCGAACCACGCACGTGTGGAATTCACCCGCACCGCGGGGGAATTCCGACCGCGCCCAAACGGTTAAGGGAGCACTGCACATTGTTTTACTTTTTTTTTTTTTACAATGCAGTAATTTGTAGGTATTACAACAGTACTGGGTAGACGTTTTTGCACATATTTAAATATTTTAACAATATAAAATACACTGTAATACACTACATTTGTAAAATACAGTGTAGTACAGTGTATTTTATATTTTTGTAAATTTATTTTAAGCACTGCTGCACTCCTGAGACAGTACCATGGTAACTTTTTAAATATTTTTTTTAATATATAAATATTTTTCCCTACTTATGGCCACTTTCATAAAGTGGTAATAGGTAGGGGAAAATATCAAACCTAATACTTGCCTATATCAGATGGTGTAATGCAGAACACAGCCAAAGTGTACCTAAAAACAATATGGCATCTTTTAACTTTTGTAAAGACAATCATTAGCCAATCATATAATGATTTTTCATCATTATATACTGCAGTACTTCTACAAAATACTGCAAAATGTTTTCAAAAATACGACAACTACAGATATCACTGAGTTAAAATAGCTTACAACTTAAAACATACTTCCCATAAATACCTATAGTCCCCAAAAGAATCATCTGTGCACAATAATGTGTAATTCTGACAAATGTAATTCAAATCCGTCCAGCCGTCTTCACTATATGCACGAGTCTATGGAAAATGCATTGGTGCACAAGCACGTTTCAAGACCCTCCTTTTTTCTTCGCACGTGATTGATGAATCTCTGCAAAACGTTTCATACTCCACCAATTGAGAAAGAGGAATAGGTCTGCATATTTTCATGGAGATTCATCAAATGGGAGCAATTATTAATGTTCAAAATCCAGGGAATTCCTATCTCTAGTAACCCTTCCTATAACTACAGAGTGGATACAGTAATCAACTAGTTGCAGTTATCTAAAGTAACTGTAACTTTTACCCTAAATTAACTATAACTCATGACACCTTCATACACTCCTTCTACCCTTCCATATTGCATCACTGATTACATTTTCAATGACTGCATTGATAACATCCCTAATGATATCTGAAATGACATACTTGATAACAAAACTGTGCATGACGAGGGTTCAAGTCATAGTTACTTTAGGTCATGAGTTTTAGTAACTTGAGATAACTAAAACAGTAACAGGTGGAATTCAGTGGTCGCTTGCTCAAAGTGGAGCACAATTGCTTTTACAGAGAGGGAGTTTCATGTTAGCAGTAAAAGCAATGCCGGCTCCCCGCAGGAGGCAGGTAGCTGGCAGGGACAGTGGGGGGACCAGGGCACTCACACTAGAGGTTAGGCCCTGAGGGATGTGTTCCCCGGGAGGCCTCTCCTCCCCTTATTCTTTTTTTTTTTAAATATAAAGGCCGGGCCCTGGGGATAGGGTCCCCGGGCCAAAATCAGCCTGGGGGGGCTGCTCAGCGATCTAGCTGTCCGTCTGTCTATCTATCTATCTATCTGTCTTTGGAAATCTCTCTATCTGCACAACCTTATCTATTTACCTGTATAACCCTATCTAAGTATGTAATCTTATCTTCCTATACAACTCCTCCTATATATTGATCTATCTATACAGCCCTATCTAGCAATCTGTCTGTACAACTCAATCTATTTATACAACTCTTTATATCTATATATGTAACTCTATACATACAACTCTATCTATACAGCTTTCTACCTATACGACTCTTTTTATCTACACAACTCTAACTACCAATACAACCCTATTTTTAAAAGCTCTCTATCTATACAACTCTTTGCATACAAATCTATCTATCTATCCATCTATCTTTCTATTCATCTATCAAACTCTAACTTTACTACTCTATATATACACCATTCTATTGTTCTATATAACTGTACCTGTACACCTCTATTTATACAACTCTATCTATAGAACTTTATACAGCTATACAATTCTAGCCATAAAACTCTCTATCTATACAACTCTATCTGTATATTCACAACTCTATCTTTACAATTCCATTTATCTATACAATCCAATCTATATATACAACTCTGTCTATACAACTCTATCACAACTCAATCTAAATAAATCTATGAATATCTATCTAGCTATCTAGCTATCCCTATCTATACAACCCTATCTATCTATACAACCCTATCTATCTATACAATCCTATCTATCTATACATTCCTATCTATCTATACAACTCTATCTATTTATACAACTCTATCTATTTATACAACTCTATCTATCTATACAACTCTATCTATCTATACAACTCTATCTATCTATACAACTCTAGCTATACAACACTATCACAACTCTATCTGTGTACCTAAATACAAATCTATACAGCTCTATTTGTCTATCTGTAGAACCCTATCTATCTACCTGTATAACCCTATCTAATTATATAACCCTAACTACCTATGCAAATCTATCTATGGATTGATCCATCTATACAACCCTATCTATCTATACAATTATTTCTGTCTATTTATCTATGCAACTCTATCTACCTATACAACTATGGGCCAGATGTACGACCCATTTTTGCATGCGCAAATGGGTTTGCGAACCCGTTTGCTCATGCAAAAACATCATGGGCATGTACAAAGCCTATTTGGAAGGTGCGTTCCCTTCCAAATAGCAAGTCTCAAAACCATGTACTAATGTTTTGCTACCGCAATTGCGGTCGCAAAACACTCGAATTACCACCTACTCGAATTACCACCTACTTCAAGTAGGTTGTAATTTTCGCAAATGGGAAGGGGACCCCTTCCCCTTTGCAAATGCATGCAAAAATATTTTTTAAGGGTAGGCAGTGGTCCCAGTGACCACTGCCTGCCCTTAAAAAATCAACCGAAAACGTTTCATTTTTTTAAAAATGCATCCTGTTTTCCTTTAAGGAAAACAGGCTGCATTTTTAAAAAGAACTGCTTTATTTAAAAGCAGTCCCAGACATGGTGGTCTGCTGAGCCCAGCACAATGGGCTCGCAGATTGCGAGAATATCATTAATATTAATGAGCCTCTCAATTTGCGACCCCATTGGGAATCGCAAATAGTGTTAAACACACTGTTGTACATTTTATTTTGCACCTCGCAATTTGTGACTTGTAATTAGTCGCGAATTGCGAGGCGCAAAATAAAATGGTCGTACATCTGGCCCTATATCTTTATAACTCTTTCTCGCTATAAAACTTGATGTAAACATCTCTGTCCATCTATCTAACTCTATTTATCTATGCAACTCCTATCTATCTATCTATCTATCTATCTATCTATCTATCTATCTATCTATCTATCTATCTATCTATCTATCTATCTATCTATCTATCTATCTAACTCTATCTATACCACCCTGTCCGTACAACTCTCTCTCTATACAACCCTATCTATATATACACAACTCTTTCTATACAACTCTAGCTAACAATACACATCTATACAACTCTATCTATCTATCAAACCCTATGTATCTGTCTTTGCAAGCCTGTCTATATATTTGGCTTTGCAAGCATCCTTATCTGTCTGTCTTTATAAGCCTCTCTATTTGAAGAATGTTTCAAAAAACCTTTTGGTGTTTCTAAAAGTTTATGTATAACATAGCTACTTATAGGAGGTTTCAACCAGACTTCAGCCATTAGTCTATTGTTGTGTCATTTACATTTTCATCCACTGTTAAATTATGCATCATGTTGCAATTGGCCAGCACACTTCAGCTACTGGCTGGGCTGACTTTACTCTGAGATACAGCATGCTGCCCTTTCATGAGGAACAGATGAACACACAAAGCAATCCCCTTCTGTGTCAGGGGCTACTATAGTAATTTGTGTTTTTTTAAAACCCCCAAAAATGGTTGCCTTGAGCCAATGATGATTATTGATGAGAGCCCCGCTGCTTCCCCAATAATAAAGTTCAGCACCAACCATGACAGAACAAAGCAAGAACTGTAACCAAAAGTAGCAGAAAAAGTCTTGAACCGCCAACTCTCCTCCTCTTTGGAGGAGAATCATCTCCTTGGTGACACACAGTTTGGTTTTGGGGCAAATCATAGCACTGAATCTGCCCTGCTTACAGCCACTGAGGAAATTTGCTCATCTCTCGACCTCGGAGGCAATGCAGTTCTGATTCTGTTGGATTTTTCTGCAGCCTTTGATACGGTCAACCATGAATTACTGATTGACCATATGAGGGAATTAGGGTTGGGAGACCTAACATTGGCGCTGCTTAAATCCTTCCTTTAAGGATGGCAACAAGTTGCGCCACTTGGTGATTCTGACTCAGGATCTTTTTGCCTACCATGTGGGGTCCCTCAGGGATCTTCCCTGTTCCCCACCTTGTTTAATCTTTACTTCATCCTACTCGCCACTTTGATTAAATATTTTGGGCTGTCATCGGCGTCCTATGCCGATGACACTCCGATTATAGTGTCCCTGGCTAAAGATGTGCTGCTGGCGCCACATTTACCAACTGTATGAGTGCAGTGAGCAAATGGATGGCCCTTCATTGCTTGAGGCTTAATTCTTCCAAAACCGAAGTAATCCAATTTGGGAACGATTCAGTCATTTGGTCTCCCCTCTGGTGGCCATCCGATATGGGAATTGCACCCCAGCCAATTCCCAAAGTAAAAACCTCAGGTTTCATCTTAGACAGTGAACTAAAATACAAAGATCTAATCAACCAAATCACCTCACCTTGTTTTTGTTGTCTCTAAATTTTAAAGAAAATGTTTTCCGCCTGATTTACTGAAAGAAGTGGTCATCGCAACTAGACTACTGCTAAAGCCTCTATATTAGCCTCTCAAAAGGTCTGCTTAAAAAATTGCAGACCATTCAGAATGCAGCAGCCCGATTTCTTCTGGGAATCCCTAAACATCAGCCAGGGCCTCTATTAGACAACTTCATTGGCTTCCGGTCTGCCATCAGATCACTTTTAAGGCTCTTTGTTTAGCCTATAAAACTCTTTATGGAAAAGCCCTGCCTTCTTTACGAAGAATTTTGATCAGTATATTCCCGGCAGAGCACTGCGCTCTGGCTCCACCAACCTGTTCAAGGTTGCCTCCTTTAAGCGTGCTGCATGGGGGGGAAAAGCTTCTTCAGGCTTACAGCCCGTCAGTGGAATTGTTTGCCACTCTGAAAATGGCACCCTCACTCATGGTTTTAAGGAAAAGCCTTAAAATCTGGTTATTTAATAAATGATTCTCGCGCATTTTGCTTTTGTTTGCTCCCTACAGTTCTGACTAGCGCCAAGACGCCTCCGGGTATGTGTGCGCTTCACAAATCATAAATCATAAGAACTGCAATGGCCAAAAGGTTAGCAGCCTATTGTCTTTGCTAATGCTTGCTTGTTTTGAAACTAACTTTGGAGTTTGCTGATAAATGATCACAAACATTTGGCCAAGAAATGAAGTGTCCTAAAACATGTAAATTCCTATAGGATGTTTTAGGAATTGATACAGAAAAAAACAGCTGAATTGAATTACACCAAATTCGGCAAAAAAGTTAGAACTTTACAGTGAAAGCTTGCTTTTCTTTATTTAGTATAAATCAGGTCAGCCTTTAGACTAGAGAAACTCGCATTGAAAGAGGTGATCAGCGTGGTCGTGAAGGGGCTATAAGGTGGTTGCCACATGGTGCAGATATTGACAGGGGGCACCTCAGCCCCCAACCTGAGGCCGCAGTGTTAATGGGGGGATCCTGCTAGGGCCCCCCCAAAGTTACTTTCTAGCTGGCTTTCCATGTCAGAAAGCCACACGTGGAAAGCCTGTCAGAAACTGATATCGCAATACCTACGGCGGAAACATCATCCATAGGGATTACGCTCAGGCCTCCGACTGGCCGATGGGCTCCTTAAGCCCATCAGAATCCAGCTGTAATGACTGTCCAGTTTCACTTTCGACTGCCTTCATCGTAATGCGGCAGTCGAAAGTTAAACTCGCGATGAGACTTGGAAAGCTTTTCGAGTCTCATCATAATGAGGCCCCAATTGTCTTGACTGTGGCTAATGTCACAATGTGCAAGTACAGAGAAAGTTAGCTTGGCAGTGGTACTACAGTTTTGTTGAGGGGTAGAGACACATTCTAAAAATGTGTGCATGTTATAAATTGCCTTTTGAAAGTTTCCAGTGATTTGGGGACAAGTCATTGAAGGCCATATGTATGATTTGATTCTGGATTTGATTCTGGAATTTATATAGCGCACGATTGCCCGGGAGCGTCTAGGCGCTTTGCGGAGGAGATTGTCGGAGATGGTGCATTAATTTGAAAAAAGCCATGTCTATAGCAATTTTCTGAAACCAAGCAGTGTTGGGCAGCTTTTGATATTTAACAGAAGCGAGTTCCACAGCCTCACAGTACCCAGGACAAAGCTTCTTCCTCCCCAGCTTACTTTCTTGAATATTGGTGTTTGGAGTAGTTTGCTCTGTGCTGAGCGTAGGTGCCTTGATGGATGGTATCAGGTGAAGTGTTGCTTCATGAACGTTAGCCCATTTCCGTGGACAGCTTTGTATGCTAGACATAGTGCTTTAAAGTCTATCCTTTTCTAGACAGCAAGCCAGTGGAGTTTTTCCAAACCTTCGGAGATGGTTTGGAATTTGGGAACATCTAGCAGCAATCTGGCGGCAGCGTTCTGTGCTTGCTGAAGTTTAATCATATGTTGTTTCTGAAGGCCTAAGTATAGTTCCATAGTCCAGTTTAGCCAAGGTCAGGACAGTCACTGGCGTTTTTACTGCTTCAGGGGGAATGAAGGAGCGCACTTTATGGATTGATTGTACTAGAGCATTTTCCCATGGACTTAGAATGGGGGAAACCCTTTGATGCATCTGCCCTGAGTCTTCTAACGGCAGCCTCAATATTTTCTTTTACTTTGTGGCAGCCAAACAAATCCTTTCGGATCCTCTAACTTTCTTTGTGGATTCAAAATGGCTGAATGGAGAAAAAACGTACTTAGCCAATTTGTATTGCCTATTTTTTTAATTCAACATTATCTACAGCTCCTCAGTGGTTCAGCTAGTACTATCTTTTTCTTAAATTTAACCCTTTCAACCCCAACACAAGCCTCTCTTTACATGCGATTTTCTCAACGTATGAACATGTAGAAGAATGTGTTAAGCAGACCTGAAACCCAAACAGAACCACTGGGTCAACAGGGCCCAACATGTTGACGTTCTCCATCAGTGGATCTATTAGAAACCCCATCAAAATCTGAAGAGGTGGTACCTCGAGTGGAGAATAGCCTGGAAAGTGGGGGGGTGGGACCGGGTCAGGAGGTGTAAGTGGTATATACCGTGGTGGATGCCTTCGCAACCCAATGTATCACACAGACCAAAAGTCAACAAAAGGAGAAACTAGTGAGTGCAGATCCGAGGCCACAGGTCCTGCAAAAGAAAATGTACGGTTAGCATGGCAGTGAGTTCCAGCAGAAGATGGAAGTTCTGTACAAACAGCACCAAAGGCAGTCAAGCATCACTCACAGAGAGCTGGGTGGATTCCTGCTTCATGTTCTGCAAGTGGGATATATTGTCACCTTTTGCAGTTCGTAGGGCCTTCGCCGTACCAAGACGGTGAAAAACGCACATTCCACATATGCTCCAAGTCAGGCACCATTCATCCAGATCCTCCAGAGCAGCAAGTGAGGATTCCTAGTTCAAGGACCAGTCAGGCAAGGCCAGCATGCATTTGGCTTTGGTAGGGGGAGTGCATCAGCCGTTGTTTGCCTTTCTACTGGAAGAGGAGACCAAAGGGGTGAGTCCATTTCTATTTGAGACCCTGTTCCTGCAGGTTCTCTGTGACTGGGTTGAAGTCCCTCTGCTTCTTAAGCATCACTGAAGAGAGGTCCCGAAAGATTTGTAGGGTGTGCCTGCAAAAGGCCAGGTCTGCCTTACCCTGGGCCGCTCTAAGGATAGTCTCTTTCTCCTGAAAAAAGTGGACTCTGGTTAGAATGTCAGGGGGTGTCCGCGTTACCTGCCATAGCCGCAATGCGATGGGCTTCATCTAGGATCAGGGGTTGGTCTTCCAAACCTCCTCGGATGGTCTGGAGTAAGTCTCTTGTGAAGGTCATGGTGTCCTCCCCATCCACATCCCGAGGGAATCCCCAGATGCATATGTGATTCCTGCACCTGCGGTTCTCCAAATGTTCCTGCCTTGCCTGGAGTTCGATCTGTTGGTCCTCCAGAGCAGTTACATGGCACCAGAGCATTTCTTAGTGCTCCTTGCAAGAGTACATGGTGCGCTCGAGGTAGTCCACCCATGTGCTCGACTCTGTGATATCTGCAGAAGTCCAGCATGCAGATTTTGATATCCGCTTTAAATGAGCCAATTTCATACTTAATGTAATTTAAGAATGTGTCCATATAGTCCTGGGTGATTGCATGAGTCGTAGAAGGTCCCGGAGGATGTGTTGATGTTTCCCCCACAGTAGACCTGTTTGCTGAGGAAGGCATCGACCATAGGGACATGACAGAGCTGTCTCTGTAGGGCTTACCCCTCGGCGTATTATTGTGAGGAGGTCAAACAAGTGGAATTCAGGCAGAAGGGAGTCTGCATGTCCATTGATACCCAAGCATCACAAGGCCAGTTAGGCCTTCAGATAGATGCTCAAGGCATCGTTTTGCGTTAGCTGGTAGGGCCTGAAGGCTGAATGGTGCGAAGTCCCCACACAGAGGTGAGGGGGAACCTGCAGTTAATGAAGGAAATACCTCATGAGGTCTTCACAGATGAAGCCTGGTGGTGTCACTGTAACTTAACAAACAGGCTTATGATCCAGGACAATGAGCTGAGTATGTAGACCTGTAACAAGCCCAATATTCATTAGTGGGACCCCGCCACAGCCAACTGTCACAGGCACTAGAGCCCATTTATAAGCCCCCCCAGCAAAGAAAAATTGAAGAGTCCTCAGGGCCCCACCGGAGTCCAGGAACAACACTTCCCTTGTATCTAACCGGGACTGCAGAGTGTCCTGCCTCCCCATGTCGTGGCCGTACCTTAATTGCCATCTGCTAGTTTTCCAGACCCACTGTAGTCCTTTCAAGAAGTACCAAATAGTCAGCTTCATGCAGAGATGAGATATGCTTGCTCCTCAACTTTGGAGGACTTCTTAAACAGCCCCCCTCCTTAGCAAGGTCCCTCATGTCATATTTAAAAGAAAGTGGCAAGCGCACAGCCCTGGCTCATGCTGGCATGGCTATGGTCAAGTCTACAGTAATCTTTCAAGTGAAATTAAGGGTTTCCCACACTGTACCATGGACATCACATAAAATCTGGACAACTGACAGTGTTAATCTGATTGCTGGGGCACCATTTTACATTGTATCCAGAACTGTGGTAAATACAATTTATATGCTGAATACCAAATATAACTTATTTAAATGCATAGGATTATTTAACAGTTTCAGAAATATAACACAATTTAAAAGATGTGCCCTGTTTTATACATCCTATTTGTATTCTTGTCATGCCTTTTAGAATCCCAACAATTGATTCGAAATCCTATTGGAAACCTTTCAAAAATATTTGTCCCCAATTTCCAATATTTATATTTCTAAACAATAGCCCCGGTTACATGCACAACAAACATCCAGGTGAATTGCGACCTAAAATCAAATGGGATAGAGTAGCTCATGTTATAAGTTGCCAATAGGGAGACGCGCATAGATCCCTTTCAGCACGTCATATGCAGGGCCACTGGAATTATGAGGCGGGAAGGACCAAATTATCCAGCAGGGTTGACTAAATTATGTGGTAATAAAACCCAAAGTTTGCTGCATAATGCAGCACATTTTGGGACAGTATTACTTCATTATTTTTGCACTTTGGTTTAATCTCATAACAACCATTTTAACTCCTATATGTAATAAGCAAAGGAAAGGTGACCAGTCAGTCTTGGTGAAGGGTCCTCCAATGCGCAGCAACATGCATGCATCTCCGAGTTTTTAGTCGTTTTTAATCCACTTGAGCTAGAAAAAAATGTTTTTGTAAAAATCTGCCGCAAATGCAGCAGATGATTTATTATGTCCCGAATGCTGGAAATCCTTAAATATATGCCGAAAAAGCTGTGGGCCAAAAATCATATAGTTCTTATTGTTCTGATTATATGTAATTGACTGTGTGGCAGAACACCATTAGAAATGTAAAGACCAGCTCACTGAAAGTATTTTACTAAAAGAAATGCTGCTTGTGGAGTGCTCTTTTAAACAGTTCTTTTATGAAAGATGCCAACATTTAATTGGAAAGGTCAAGCTCCAAAAACACACAAAATTTGGCATGCAGTCAGCATTTGTGTATGAACACACATTTAAGACAATGTTACTGTCACAGTTTCTGGAAATAAGATTTGACCTTGAATTGCACTATAATTCCTTTCGTAGGACATCTCCTTCCAACGCAAGTTGCGCTTCTTTATTTGAGTGAAAGGATGGTGAAGGGATACAGCTCTGATAACCTTTATCGTTCAATGCACGGCATTCCCTGTATGCTGTAAATTTGTCGGGGTGACTGTGTGTATTGAAACTGCAGACTGCAGTTCACTTGGAGACACCTGGGCGAGGGGCTGGAAGTGACTCGGCTGGAGCTGGGAGTGTCAAGGTCGAGGCCTGTTTTCATGCAGAGTTGCCTGGGCAATCGCCCATTCACACCTGTTCCTTGGCCGCCTGCAAGACAAAAGAAGCCCTTGCCTAGTATATTTGCAGGAGGGAGGATGGGCGCCACAGAGGATGGGGCACTTTCTGAAAAGTGCTCAGGTTTGCAGCCACGGGGAAAGGGGGCTTTGATTCTCAGACGGAATAAGAGCATTTCAGCACACTACATGCTCATTCTAAAAATAGACGTGAATCAATTTTGTGGGGAAAAATCCCGAGCACATCAATAGAAAAATGCAAAATGTAACATTTGAAATCTGTGAAAGTTAAATAATACCATCTCTACACCTGCATTAGCCACTGGGTATTTATGAAAAAAAACCTTTGATGTGCCTGTCATTTTTGAATAATTTGAAGTTTATCTGTAAAATGCCCGACTATAAATATGTTCCATTCCACGCTGCAAACATGGTTTCTGTGCACAGGATTCTAGCAAGCCTACTAGCTAACTAGGACCTTTAGCCCTGAAAAACTGGAATCTCTAACATTACGGACTTTATTCTTCATATTCTGGAGTTTAGTTATTCCGTTTGCTAATGTATGGCTATATGCTTCTTAATCCAAAAAACACAAGTTGAGCGTCTGCAATTTGGGTGACTTAATCTCTTGTAATTAACATATCTATAAGGTTAGAATATCAGTAAGAGTGAATTTTGTGTCCTACACCTTGTAACCTGTAAACAGCAGACTCATCATTAAATTCTAAATTTTTCCTATTCTAAGTACAAGTAGCCAGTTCAATGTCGTTTTTTTCTTTGTGTCTAGGCATGAACTTGAATCAATTGCTGTCTGAGCCTTGCTCTACACTATCGGAAACTGCAAAAGTGCCCAGACGAGACTGCAGTCTTGTGCCAAGCTCAGTCTGCAGCTATGTGCCGAGCTCTCACTGCAGGTGCCGATTTCCAATTGCAGGCCTTTGCCCATCTGCGGCTGCACCCCTATGCCCAGATCTCACTGCAGTCCTGTGCACGAATGAGAGTACAACCCTATGTCTTAACCTGCAGGCTTGCTGCTGTCAGGTGATCACAGCAGTGCAGACTTATTTGGACACATATCTGTAGTTGGAGCTGGGCACAGGCAAGAGATCTGACTTGGGAACACAGGCAAACATTCTTAGGCTGGCTCAAGTCTGCAGTCTCAGGTAAAGGCTTACTGTTTCAGTTGGGCATTAAATTGCAATCTGCAGTGGTCTAGGCCTGAGGTCTGCAACTTAACTGAGCTGAAGCTGGAGCTGATCACTGGACTGCAATCTGGCTGCTGCAGTAAGAAAGGAAAATGTTTCCCATCAATGCCTAGTCGTCTCTGCGAAATAGTCACAATAGGCCTGCTGCTCTGTCTCCTATGGGAGAAACTAATGTCCATCAAGGGAAAAAAAGTACATATATGGCATAGTCAAGTTTATTTACAGGCTATTATGGATACAAAACAAATCAGTTACCAAAATTATATTTTATTTTTGGACATGCATGTCCACGTTTTCTTATGATGAAAGTATCATAACATTTTTGCTGGGTATTGTACCCTCTTACATTCAAGATTACTCTCAGATTTAGATCCATCATCCCCCACTGTTTTAATTTTTCCCCTAACTTACACTATTCCTCTCTTCCATCTCAAATTGTGTACTTGTGGAAAATACACACTCCACATGAACATCTAAAAATAACTATTCCTAATTGCGCATTTGCCTCTCTAGGTAAGTTGTATAATAGTGGCATAATTAACTTTCTCAACTTGCCCCTACCAGGTCAAACCCAAGAATCATAAAGGATGCATGTATGAATGCCAGTCGAAAGGTTTACAGGACTATTACATGACTGTTTAAACATGAGCAACCACCCACCGTTCCTCCTCATTCTCCCCAGCCACCCCTCAGCTCACTCAGTTGTTGACCCATCACCCATGGAACCCTAGCTCTGTGCCTTCTGACAGCTGCAGGTGATCCCCCTCTCATCTCCAACCAAGAGGAATCTCCTCAGTCAAAGATTGCTGCTCTGTGGATATTGTCTCCATTGAAGGCTAGACTCTTCTTCCTCGTCATAATTTTCCAGGCTGTGTTAGTGTTAAGGGACTGCCTCTCCTACAAAGCAGGTCTTCTGTGCCGGGCTGCAGGCATCCATACTGACTCCATCAGGATTCCAAAGAGGGGAGCAGCCTAAACCCTTTCCTATGGGTCCAGAGCTTCCTGCCCATGTTCAGCTCTGCCATTCCCACAAAGGCCCCCTCAGCATTCTTCACCATGAACTGCCACCCTATTTGGGCACAAGGACTCCTTACCAGGGGCGTAGCTTTCATTGGTGCTGCAGGGGAAGTTTATCTGGGCCCACTGAGCCCTGGTTATTACTGTATTTCAAAATTCATACAACAGCCAGTGGGCCCATTTCTTTCCTTACACTAGGGCCCATGACGCACTGGCTGTGCCCCTGCTCTCTACGCTGGACGTCCACTGCTCTGTTGGGTCCTGGAATCAAGCTGAAGGGCCTGCTCCACTTCATTGTAGATGCCCAGGGACTCTCAATTGATGGTTGCAATCTTGCTCAGTCAGTCACCGCTTGGTTCCAAGGTTTCTTAGCCCGGAACTCCAACTCCAGGGTAATTCTGCACTGCAAACCTGGTCGCTGCAGTCATCCTCTGATTCCATGCAAAACCAATTTGAGAAGGAGTTTGAAATTAAGCCGGGGGGGGCCTGGTGCTGAAAAGCCCATGTACAGGAGACACACTTCATGCTCATCTTGTCTTTGCCCATTGTAGGGCAGTTTTTAGAAAAAAACAATCAATAGAGGGCATGCTCGGGAGACGTGAAAAACGGGAGTGGTATCACAAAAAGCTTTGAGATAACTGATTATATGACATATTTTTGGTCTTTATGGGAATTTCCTGAGCTACTCTGTTGAATGTGTGACTGGATGTTTTTGGTGATATGTTATAGTTACATTTAAATACTGCTTCAATCCATTGATGCAGTACCAAAGTGCACTTCAAGAGAAAAGCATGCTACGTCATGCAAGTGTTTGTTCTGCGCTATGCATGAGAACAACAGTTGTGTTTTTATCATTACTATTTTTGCTGTGCCTTGGCATGTAGTGAAGCAAAATGAAGAGAAAGGACACTGACGCCCTCATTAATAGTAACCATGTTAATTCTGGTTCCATGTTTAAATATCGATGTCAAAAATATAGTTTACAAAAATATAGATGTAAAAAATTTGAATACAAAAATATCGATACCCTACACTTAAACAGGTAAGTAGAATAATATTGAATCAAAAATATCGAAGTAAAATATATAGATGTAAAAAATATTGACTTAAAAATATATATAACTTAAACAAAATATATTAAATAATATTAATATTTTTAACAAAATAAATTACATTTAATATATATTTTAACTAAATATAACAAATGAACGTAATTAAAAATTATCTGTATTTAATTTATAAACGTTTTAAATTATATATAAATAAAATACATATATCTATCAATAATTTAAAATAAATAAAACATCCCATAATTAATTAACACATTAAACTATTTTAAAAAAAAGCAACATACATTTCACAACACAATAATTGCAATAGCAGGGAAAATGTTGGATTGCGGAGGGGTAAAAATGACTATTCCCACTCCAGTGAGTGCAACAGCTGGGAAAGTGCTGGATAGCGGAGGGGTAAAAATTACTATTCCCACTCCAGTGAGTGCAAAAGCAGGGAAAGTGATGGATAGTGGAGGAGTAAAAATTACTGTTCCCACTCCAGTGAGTGCAACAGTAGAGAAAGTGTTGGATAGCGGAGGGGTAAGAATTACTATTCCCTCTCCAGTGAGTGCAACAGTAGGGAAAGTGTTGGATAGCACTAGCACAGCAAATATATATATATTTTAAAAACACCTGTAGGTTTTGTTAGGTTTTGTTTTGTTAGGATGGTGTGTGATCATATAGAAGTCCCCACAGGGATGGTGTGTGATCAAACTGAAACCTGCCCAGGGATGACATGGTTATTTTGAAGCCCCCAGGGTTGGTGTGTGATCATACTGAAATCTTCTGAATGTTTTGTGTTATTGTAATAATGTCCTCACAGGGATGGGGTATGTTCATACTGAAGTGCCTGCAGGATTCTATGTTATCATTTTGAATGCCCCACAGGGATAGTGTGTGATCATATTAAGGCCTAAACAGGGACAAGGTGTGAATATATTGATGTTGTCACTAGGATGTTGTTTGATTATAGTAAAATCATCACAGGCATGGTGTGTTATTATATAGAAGTCTACACAAAGGTTGTGTATCATAGTGAATACACCATAGTGATGATGTGCAATCAAATTGAAGCTACCACAGACATGGTGTCCGAGTATACTGAGATCCTCTCAGGGTTCTTTGTTATCATCTTGAAGTCCTCACAGAGATGCTGTGTGATCATTCTGAAGTCCTCACAGATATGGTGAATGATCATATAAACATCCCCACAGTGATGGTGAATGATCATATTGAGGCCCCCACACGGAGAGTGTGTGATCATATTAAGGTCCAAGCAGGGACAAGGTGATAATATATTGATGCTGGCACTTGGATATTGTGTAATCATATTGACATTTTTGCAGGCATGGTGTGGTAGTGTAATGATGTCTGCACAGTGGTGGTGTTTCATAGTGAATACCCCATAAAGATTATGTGTAATCATATTGAAGCTATCACAGACATGGTGTCCAATTATACTGAGTTCTTTGCAGTGTTCGGTTTTATTATCTTTACGTCCCAACAGAGACAATTTAGAAGCCCCTCCACAGGGATAGTGTCTGGTCATATTAAGGTTGCAGAGATATGGTGGGAATAGATTGATGTTGACACTTGTATGTTGTGTGATCATATTGAAGTCCTCACAGGCATGGTGTTTTATTGTATTGAAGTCTGCTCAGTGGCGATGTGTCATAGTAAGTACCCCATAGTGAAGATTTGCAATCATATTGACTCTCTCAGGGGCATAGTGTCTGATTATACTGAGGTCTTCTCAGGGTTCTGTGTTATCATCTTGAAGTCACCACAAAGATGGTGTATGAACATACTGAAGTCCCCACAGAAATGGTGTGTGATCACACTAAAACCTGTACAAGGATGCTGTACAATAATATTGAAGTTAGGTCTCGAAGTCATTTTAATTATGCTGGAGTAATCTGAGTGATTTTGGTAAATCCGCATTACACTTTGATGTGGAATTAGCAATAATAATGCGATTACATCTGCTAGCATGCTAGCATGATGAGGAGTTATTTGGGGGGAAAAATACTACCATAAGAGCACATTTAACAAGTGTGAGTGGCTGCTTGCACTGCTGGTTATATTGTGTTGCATTTAGCATTTAACCACATAAAGCATTTCTGTGTCCATTTTGGATGCAAGTGTTAATTTTGTGCTTACCAACTCATGATAAATACCATCAGTAAGTTGGGAGAAAATCCTACCCCAAATCCACATTTAACAAGCAGCTGCTCTTTCATGCTGTTCATGTTCTGTTGCAATTACTTCTATTTCTTAGTGCAATAGCATCCTCACATCCATTTTGGAAGTGAGGGGGCATCTGGTACATTTTAAAAATGATCTGAAGAATTTGTCCTTTCATTCCCCATGACTCACATAAAACAGTTGTTACGGCATTGGCCCTGTCCAGACTGGACTACGGCAATGCTCTGAATGCAGGGATTCAAACCCAACATCTAACAATTTTAGCGTCTCCAGAACGCAGCAGCAAGGTTAGTGCTAGATATTCCCAGATCCGAACCAGTCTCTCACAGACTAAGGGCCCTCCACTGGTTACCGGTGGAAAAAAGGATTATGTTCAAGACTTTGTGTCTGGCATATAAGGCCCTTCATGGCTCAGGACCTCAGTTCTTGAGAACACACCTGAAATGGTATGTACCAGCAAGAAGTCTGAGATCTGCTCACGCAAAACTTCTACAAGTACCTAAGTTCAAGCAAGCTAGGTGGGGAGGGAGAAGCTTTCTGTTGAGGACAGCCAAAATGTGGAAACTCCTCCCTATCACAATAAAAAGTAGCCCTTCGCTTCTGTCTTTCAGAAAGGCAGTAAAAACCTGGCTCTTTCTCTGCTAAGCCAGAATTTCACCTCAGCCGTAACCCGTAGCTTATCGAACATTAGGGCCAAGACACCTCTGGGCAATCGCGCGTTTTATAAGTATTCAAATCAAATCATTTTTGTTAAGAAAATAGCACCAATTGGAAAATTACTCTTCTTGCGCAAGTCTGCATTATAGCGCTGAATTTTATTAAACCTGCACAGGGATGACATGGTTCTATTGATGTCCTCACAAGGATGGTGTGTGCTCATATTGAAGTCCTGAGAGGGTTTTGTGGTACAGTAATTATGTCCTCGCATGGGTTGTGCATGTTCATATTGAAGTGCCTACATGATTCTATGTTATCATTATGAATTCCTCACAGTGAGAGTGTACTATCATATTTAGGCCCAAACAGGGAGGAGATATAAATGTATTGACATTGTCACTTGGATATTGTTTAATAATATTGAAGTGTTGACCTGCATGGCTATTATTGTGTTGAAATCTGCACAGCGATCATTTGTCGAAGCAAAAACCAACTAAATACTGATGTGTAATCATACTGAAGATAGCACAGACATGCTGTCTGATAATACAGAGATCATGTCAGAGTTCTGTGTTATCATATTGAAGTCCCCACAGAGATTGTTTGTAATCATATAGAAGTCTCCATAGGGATGGTGTGTGATCATATCAAGGTCCAAGCAAGGACAATATGTGAATATATTGATGTTGTGTTATCATATAGAAGTTATGTCTGGAAATGATTTTAATTACGCCGCAGTAATCAAAGTAATTTTCATAAATCCTCATTACTCTTTATGTGAAATTACAGATAATAATGTAAATACACCTGCTTGTGCAATTAAGAGTAATTTGAGGGGAAAATCCTACCACAAGAGCACATTTAGCAAGCGTGAGCAGCTGCTCACGCTGCTAGATATGTTCTGCAGCATTTCAAGCTATTTTTCTTTCTTTAAAAAAATATCTCTATTGCATGTTACAAGATGTTGGTGTGATTTACATAGTTAACGCATCTACCATACATTATTTAACTCTGTGTTTGGAGACCGAAGTCCGATATCATGCAATTGATTGTGGTCCCATATCCCCAGGATATATGTACGTTGGGGTCCCCGCCCTCCCGCACAGCCCAACTCCGGGGTGTAAGACCAGGTGCTTGGCCTAATAGGGATCTAGTGTTTGTCCATAGTGGGCCAGTGACACACGTTTTGGTCCCATTGGTTATCCTGTCTACTAACAGTACAGCAAAAGGTACAGTGTATTCACCTCTTAAAATTAAGTTTCACTCAACAATAAAGAGAAAAGGTAATACAAGGAAAAGAAAACAAAATGTATATACCCGTCCTCCTACCCCCCTTGAGTAAGTGTCTCTATGGTTGTGACCCAGTTCACCACTCTTCTATATTCAATGCCTATTTTGCTCCTCATTGAAGGTTACACTATAGATGGAGAGTGTACTGCTTGTTGTCACCCGAGGACAGTCACTCGGTGGTGCCCACACCTAGATAGATATCTGATTGTCCTGCTAAGGGTGATGACCAAGGGCATTTTAGAGCTATTTTCCTAGCACAAAATGCATCCTTTTCCATTTTCGACGTGAGGGTTTATTTTGTGCTAAGAAACTAGTGCTAAATACCAGGAGTAATTTGGGGGAAAAGCCGACCCCAAGTGCACATTTAGCAAGCAGCTGCTCACGCTCACTATTCATGTTCTGTTGTATTTAGAGCTATTTCTTAGTGCAAAATGCGATCCTTATGTCCTTTTTGGATGTGAGGGGGCATTTTAGCGCTAAGAATAAACTGACAAATGCAAAATTACTCTTCTCACGTATTTCCATGTGATCTTGCATAATATTTTGGGAAGTCTGCTTGATTACGCTACAGGGAATTACGAGAGGTATGTGTATGATCATATTAGGGCACAAACTGAGATGAGGTGTGAATTTATTGATGTTGTCACTTGGATGTTGTGTGATCATATTGAAGTCCTCGCAGGCATGGTGCGTTATTGTATTGACGTCTGTACAGTGGTGGTGTGTCGTAGTGAATACCGGATAGTGATGATGTGTAATCATTTTAAATCTCTCATGGGCATAGTGTCTGATTATAATAAGATCCTCTCTGGGTTCTGTGTTATCGTCTTGAAGTCACCACAGAGACAGTGTGTGATCATATTGAAGTCCTCACAGTGATAATGTATGATCATATTGAAACCTTAATTTGAATGTTGTGGGTTCATGCTAAAATCTTCACAAGGTTGAGGTTTGATCCTATTGAAGTCCTCAAATGCATGGTGTGTGGTTATATTGAACTCTTAGAGGATTTTGTGTTATCATAATGATGTTCTCACAGAGATGGTGTGCTACCATAAATAAGCACTCACATGCATGGAGTATGGTCATATTGAAGAGCCCTTTGTTATCATCTTGAATTTCCCACAGGGATAGTGTGTGATCAAATTAAGGCCCAAACAGAGATGAGTTGTGAATATATTGAAGTTTGTGAAATATTGTGTGATTATATTGTAGTCCTCACAGGCAAGGTGTGTTATTGTATTTTTAGTCTGCACAGGGGCGGAAGTGTCATAGTAAAACCCCCACAATGATTAATTGTAATCACATTGAAGCTATCACAGACATGGTGTCCGGGTATACTGAGACACTCTCAGGGTTCTGTGCTATCATCTTGAAGTGCCCACAGAGATGGTGTGTGATTATATACAAGTCTCCACAGGGACGGTGTGGGATCATATTGAAGTACTCACTCACAGTTATAGTGTATGTTCATACAGAGGGCCGCACAGGGATGGTGTGTGATTATATAGAAACCCCCACAGGGATAGTGTGTATTCATATGAAGGTCCAAGCAAGGACAAGGTGTGAATATATTAATGTTGTCACATGGATGTTGTGTAATCATTTTGATGTTCCACCTGGAAAAATTACGTCTGAGTAATTTTTCCAAATGCGCATTACTCTTTGGCTCGGTAACTTCCTTGCTTGCATAATTGAAAGTAATTTGTTTTTTGTTTTGTTAAAACAAAAAATCAATGGCCCTGACATGGTGGAAGATTTCTTTTGTTTTATGTTCAGGATATGTTGACTGACCACGTAATGAATGGGCCTTTGGTCAAAGGTTTCCAGTTTGCAAAGGTTTTACCATATAGTCTTCTAATTTGCACCTGCTGAGAGCTTGTTCAAATAGTGGGAAACCTGCATTCACCTGTTATGTTCTTTAGGCAAGCTGTGCTTCAGCAATACGTACGAAGTGACGTGCTGATTCTTGATTTGTGATTAAAAAATACACAGTTTGAGTAAAATTACACTCAACTTATACCATGGAATACATGTTGAAAGAGATAGTGGAAAACGTCAAGGGAAAATAGCCATGCTGGATGTCAACACACATAAATATGTTTGACTGAGATGCAGTGCTACTTGCTGGGTTTAAATCCTAAAAACCTCAGAGCAGGCAGAAGGCTAAATAGTTAAGTCCCAAATCAATAAATCCAGATGGAGGTAAAAATGAAATGCCAGGAGCCGGTCTACTGAATGCTAGTTGCATTTTGTTGGCTTGCGGGGGCATATTTACAATAAAGTGGCGAAGTGTGTTAGTCAAGAAGGCTAATGACAATCTTCATCAGTTTAGAAACGCAGGGCTGCACCATATTTACTAGAATATGGTGCAGCCCTGCATTTGCCCCCTGTGCTAACATTAGATGCCTAGTGCCAACGCAGGCCCCCTTGCATCCTAGTGCAAGGGAGCCTGTGTTGAGGGGGAAGATGTTTATGTGCAAGAAGGTCCCCGTTCCTGCACTTAAACAATCTTTAAATGCCTTTTTGCAACTTCTATGCGTGCTGCTTAATGCAGAACATATTAAAGTTGCAAAACAGCATTTTTTTTGATCGTTTACTTGCAGGAAGGGGGGTCTTCCTGCACATAAACAATCATAGGTAGTTCACCGTTTCTATGTGTGCTGCACAAAACAGCACACTTAGAAACGGCAAATACTAGGAGAAATAAATAACTTCTCCTCATTTTGCCTGTTTAAGACCAGGTTTTCCCTGATCTTAATTTTGATGCTGCCTCAAATTTATGCTATCCCTGTAAATGGGGCCAGCATCAAAATCAATTAAGTGTTGCGGTAGAATGCCCACAGTAACACCCATTACCCTCCCCTGTCACGCTAAATACAGCGTGAAAGGGTACCTTATTTATAAGGCCAGATCCCTATCGCCATCACAACGTCACTGAAAGTTACGTTGTGGTGGCAATATCCCTTTCTCTGAGGGACCCGTGAAAGTTTGAAAGAAATTCCCCCGGCATTAACTATGAAGCGCACTGCGGTAATTTCCGTCCCTGGTCATCACGAAGATAGGAGCAAGAGCAGCAGCTCTATCTGAGAATCAGGCAATCAGAAATCGCTGACCACTAACATGAAGCCCTGATGAGAGTCCCGGTACCAGAGGACCGGGTCTTGAAATGCGTCAGCACTTTTTTTCAACACAGAGGAATTTGAATAAACTTTTGACGTGAGGGTTTTGCATTAAATCGTACGCCCACACTCTAAATATTTTCCCATGTTTGGCACATGTTCCATTTGGATGTATGACGTAACAACGCAAGTCATTACAACGCGTGCAGTTACATCGCGGTCGTTACAACGACTGCGATGTTACTACGCTATGCCATTACAACGCAAGTCTTTACATCGACTTGCGCTAGAGGGCGTGCTAACATTAGAAAAGCGTAATTTACTATTCCAACTCCAGTCAACTTAACAGTAGGGAAGGTGTTGGGATAGTAAACTACACTATTTGTAATGTTAGCACGCCATCTAGCGCAAGTCGATGTAAAGACTTGCGTTGTAATGGCATCGCGTGGTTACATCGCGTTCGTTGTAAAAGTTTCGTTGTAATGGTAGTGTGTTGTAAAAGTTGCGTTGTAAAGGTTGTTTACCGTTCCATTTGCTCCAAAAGCAAGATAGCGATAGGATCACTCGTATGTTATGATGCAAAAGTCCGTTATTGTATATATATGTGTTTATATATAAGCATTTCATGCGTTGTCTATTGTGAATTGTTATAAGTATTTTTCATGTTTTGTATGTTAATTTGAAAAATGTGTGTCACTTCTCATGCAATCAAAATCTTTTTGATAAACAAACAATTGCAAAGAATAGGAATGGTTTAATAAAAATTCCATTCAAGCAGAAAAGATAGTGGTCTGTTTGCTGCTCAAAAATAATAAGAGCAGAACGTCAAACCGAGCCAGGTTCCCCCTTTTTTTGTAATCAATTTAGTACGGCCCTACCTGGCTCTGGTCCCTACCCCCCCCCCCAGTTTTTGTAACCAATAGACTGCGGCATTGTACATATTCTATGGTTTTGTACAGCCCTTCACACATACTGGCTCAAAATTTGGGAATATTCAAAAGGAACAATGACTTTACATGCCAATAGATGTTGCAAAAAAAGATGTGCTCTTCGCAGAGGGAAATCTCATAACTTTCCAGGAATCGAAGTCTGACCCTAATAACTATATGTAGATACCTGAGATGCACACTCAACGAGGAGGGGTGTGGGTAAGGTCTATGTCTTTTCTGGGCATATATACACAGAACGTTTCTTGAGCCCTGACAGGATTGGTGGGTGTAGAAGGAAGTTGAGGCCTCAAAGTGTCAAGTCTGTTAATTGAACGAAACCTGTTTCCAGAGGTTTCACCCATGGCTTTTGGCACTTTCCAGGAGTTACTAACACTGATAAACATTGGAATGCATCAAAATTCTACTTCTCCCCAGGTGAGGCGCAATGAGGGGAAATATATTTATTTCTCCTTGTTTTTTCTTCTTTCTAACAACTCTCAGGGTTGCTTTTGTGCAGGAAGGTGCCTCTTCCTGCACAAAAGCAATCCTGCTTACAATGCAGGCACCCTTGCACGATGGTGCATGGGTGCCTTCGCTTGTGCTAGGCAGTCCATCGTGCGCCAGCGCTGGGAAATGGCAGGAATGCCCTGTATAATGTTAAGTACAGCGCATTCCTGCCCTTTTCCTATCAAGCAGTGCAGCGCAGCAAGGTGGCTTGCTGCGTTGCATCGCATGATTTGTTGATCAATGTGCCCCTTAATGAGAGTGTGTAACGCCTCTTGTAACTCATACCACATCAGTATTGAATGTGTGTACTTTGCAGAATTAAGCGAATACATTGTAAATGGCATACTCACAGTCTATGAAATAATATCCGCCTTCACGAAATTAAAAAAGCAAATTATGCACACATAAGTACAAAATATGTGTGAACTATGCATCTAAAGTGAAATTTTGCATCAGATTCTGAGGCTTTATTTCTAGTATTTTTACCATTTAACATGCATTGATACAAATTACAATGTTGCAGAAGGTGCAGTGGTTTAAGAAACGCAACTACGAGTTCAGTAAGTGATAATAAAATTGTTATTTACCAGCATAATAGTGTGTATTTTGTGCATGGATGCCCCAGAACACCATTTTATGAATGCTGTTCATTGAAGCTCTTACATTTATTTTGGCAACTTTTATACAGCGCAAAATCGACCCGAAGGTATTGGAGCGCATTACATGAGCAGCACTTACTTTACACAAGGATATTTTTTTTTCAAGCACTGGGAGATTAGGTGATTTGCCTAGAATCACTGGATCTGACGCTGAGACTCAAACCACGATCTCCAGTTCCAACGTTAGCAGCTCTGGCCATAGGCCACATCCTCCCCATTAAAGGAGCTAGTGTAAAACAAATGTTGAATTAAAAAGAAAATAAAAGCACAAAAGCACAAGTGTACTTGTTTTTTGTTTTAAACTGTGTTTTCAATTTTGGGTGTCTAAGTGTTCACATTATTGAGCCTCTGGAAGCACCTCCTTCCATCAGAAAAAAGCCCTGACAATCCGTACAAAAATGTAATTATTATTATTAACCTGTCTCAATGTAGCACTCAGGTGCTGAATACATATGAGATACCTTTTGCGGTTATTCTAAAACATGAGACCTGTTGAAAAAAGTACTGTGTTTAGAACAGTGGCAGTGAAATACCCCTAATTTCAGGAAAATTGCTTGTAATGCAAACATGAGAATGCTTGTCGATTTAAAACCAAACAGGTTCATGACAAAGAACAAGCTTTTCGCGCCTTTAGTGAAAGGCATGAAAGTGTTTCATGTTGTGTTGCATCCTGAAGAGGATACAAGAAAGGCCTTCCTTCCAGACATCAAGTGGAATACTCTCTGCCTTGGACAGAAACTCAAGGCAGGACTTCAGAATGGCAGAGTTGCAAATGCGCGTCTCTGTGCATAACAAAAGGGTCATTAGCATCGCAAGAGACCCGTGCGGCCGGAAACCCCTGAAGTCTGCTACCTTCCCAGACTGGGGGATGGGTTTGCTCCTCACACACCTGCCATCAAGTAAGCAGCATGGGAAAGCTCTGATATGCGGCCGGTATTGCAGAAAGGATGGGGCTGAGGCGTGCAGACAAAGCCTGTCTGTGAGCAGAAAGTCAATCTCCAAATAAATTTGCAATTGTAACAATCACGCAGCGTTTATTATTTTAAAGGGAAGAACTAACTTTAAAGTGTACTTTATTTTATTTGTAATTAAATAGCTGCATCTCTGCCATGACTTTGTGAAGGAGGAAAGGCCTCATATCTCGAGCCCTTCACAAAGTGAACGCTTGGAGTTGTGTTTTGTCAAGTTGTTCGTTTAATTGAAATGGAGAGATGTGGGGAAGGAGAAAGTGACAGAGCTACAAAATAAAACATATAAAGGGGAGACCACGGAGAGGCATGACGTAAAAAGGACACGGACTGTTTGGGGATTGCTTTTTGAAGAAGGATAAAATGTAGAAAGTGTGCAGAACTGTCTAAGATTAGAGAAATATGTATAAGGCTTTAGTGGAACTTTAGAGAAGGAAGAGAATTACAGGAATGGTGTGATGAATATGTAGGGAAGTTCAGATGGATAGATTTGGGATGATGTGAAATGGGTAAGAGGCGCATTACATACAACATTTTTAAATGCACATGCAGGCCACCATCTCTGTGATTGTAGCCAATCATAATGGGTTGCAATTTGCGACCTAGCTCATGCATGCTTATACGGTAGGTCAGATTCCAACCCACTGTGATTCTGTATGATGTGAACTGACCTATTAGTACATTGGTTGGTTCGCAAAATACAGATGCATTCGGTGAAATTCAACGTGCAAACTGCAACCCCTTTTACCAGATTTAATAAATTATCAAGCGGCGCAGTGCAGCAGCTGCAAATGCTGCATTGCGTGAGAAGGAGCGTGCAGGAGCGAGCAGGAGAGCACCACATTTACAGAAATATGGCACTCTCCCTAGCACCAGCACAGAAATATGCTTCTGTGCACCATGCATACACCTTTGCACCATAGTGCAAGGGTGCCTGCGTGAGTCTAGCATAGGTTTTGTACTAGAAGGATACCCTTTTAGTACAAAATACTATGCTTAGACTAACTTTAAAACTTTTTTCACCTTGTATGTTTGCTGTACAGTGCAGCAAACATGCAAAGTCGGAAAAAAAAGAAATAAAAGCATTTCACAGTGATAGCACCTGGTTGAAGTGGCCACTATTTTTTGACGCAAAACCCTCTCTACTTTTTTAAGTGAATAGGGTTTTGTGTCAGAAACCTTGGGTGGTTGCATGGGAACACCCATGCACCACCAATGGAACGCTCCCTTGACAATAAATAAGCTGCTTTGCACTAATTTAAAGTGATTTTCCAGTGCAAAACAAGATTTGCCCTGGAAAGTAAATTAGTCAAAAAAAATAAAAAGCATTGATTTGCATCACTTTTGAGATGCAAACACAGCTCTAAATCTTAGTAAATATACCCCCAAGTATTCTTAAATAACGAATCATAAAAGTTTCTATTTAAGACTCTGGACCCATAGTACATAACATTTTGCTATTTCTAAATACTGGAAAAATTACTTTTTGTACATGAGGCCCTTAAAGTAGCACAAGCAAATGAAAACTATCAAGACAAGATACGATTCAATTTGCATTTCTCTGGGTGGGAAGAGGGTAGAGGTGGTGGAATGATGCATATTTTCCCGTAATGGGTATTCTTTGAGTAACTTAAGGCTCAGTTACTGACTTAATATGTATAGAGGTTTCCAAGACTCTGTTGCCAAATGAAAATAATCCCATATTCCATACTATGACTAGTTTTAGGGCAACACACTAGCGTATACAAAAATATTATGAATGGAATATTTGAATTCATCTCAGCCACTGGTAATGACTCTGGCTGCATCCCAGTCTATTGATTTTTTGTACACTATGCCACCTTGGACACATCCATATGCGAATCAGTCTCGACCCTGCTCCAATGGGAACAGTCTATCCCAAACTGCTAGGCCCAGACCCTTCCTGACCCGCAACACAAGCAACCCAGGACCGGTTTTCGCTTTAGTAAGGGCTCATCAGACAGGTATAGCTTGGTTCCAGTGATGCAGTGTGTATGGGACCCACAACTTTGTATAATGTAACAGGTGCTCATGTAAAGTGCTCCAATACCCTCAGAGCAGACAGCACTGAAAAGCCTTTTGGAAGGGATATGTAGGAACTGTTGATATACCAGAAATGGCTTTGGGACACCACCTAGAGTGATTTAAATAGATATTGCTATAAAGTAAAATGCCTGAAGGGCTGTCACATATGTTTCATTCAAAAGAGGGCACAGGGCACCTTCTCTCAATTTACCTCAGGGTAAATCTAGAGGCTCATTTGTGCAAAAATAAAAATAATAATAAAGGGGCTTGTAAAGCGCATGGTGACGCCATCCCGGCGTGTCCCCGCGCTGTGGAGAAAAGTCAAGGCCAAGAGAGGGAAGTTAAAGAGAAAACAGATGGGTTTTTAAAAGTTTTCTGAACAAGGTCTCTGAATCCGCTAGCCTGATATTCATGGGGAGAGAGTTCCATTCTTTGGCAGCCATGACACGAAAAGAACAGCCACCCATTCTGGCTTTCTTGACGCGGGGAATTTTAAGCAATCCAGTTCCCCCAGAGCGGAGAGTTCTGCTAGGCTCGTAGGGGATAGCCAGATCTGTCATGTAAAGGGGAGCTTTGTGTGAGATGATCCTATAGCACATTAGAAGTGCTTTAAATAGGACTCTCTTTTTTATGGGGAGCCAGTGCAGAGTGGCTAGGGCTGGCATAGAGGCTGATCTTTTCGGAAGTCTAAGGACTAGGCGTGCTGCTGTATTTTGGAGTACTTGAAGTCTCCTGAAGTTTTTTTGTGTAGTTCCGAGCAGAAGCACATTACCATAGTCTATCCTCGAGGTCACTAGAGCTTGAGTCATAGTGCGCCTGGCTTCAAGAGGGAGAAGGTCTAGGGTACGGTTCAAGGTCTTCATCACCCCGAAGCATTTCCCTACCACTTTGTGTACATGGTTGTCATAAGAGAGTCTTGGATCAACCCAGATCCCCAGATTCTTAGCTGCTTTACAGGGAGTGGGTAGCGGCCCCAAACATGATGGCCACCACTCCTTAGTCCAGCTCGCGTCCCTTCCTCCAATTACCAGAACCTCCGTTTTTGAGCCATTTAGCTTCAGGCAGTGCTGGGTCATCCAGCCTGCCAGAGCCTGCATGCAGGTTTTAAAGTTGTTAGCATCAATGGAGGGTGCTTGGGACAGGGAAATGAGGAGTTGGGTATCGTCGGCATATGAGACTAATTCAATGCCGAACGATTCAACCACTTCAGCCAAGGGGGCCATGTAGAGATTGAACAGGGTGGGGCTCAGGGCGGAGCCCTGAGGTACCCCCTGTTCTAAAGCTATGCTATTAGAGCGATGCATGCCTCTCTGAACCTGGAAGCAGCGGTTGGTGAGAAAGGCTTTAAGCCAGCCCAGTGCTTCCTGGGTGACCCCGGCTTTGTTCAGACACTGCAGCAAGATGGAATGTGCCACAGTGTCGAACGCGGCACTAAGGTCAAGCATAATCAATGCCATAGTCTGGCCCTCATCCGCGCCTGCTCGTAAGGTTTCGGTAGCTCTCAGAAGGGCGGTTTCAGTAGAATATCCTGCCCTAAACCCAGATTGAGAGCTGTGGAAGGCATTATTAGACTCTAGATGGGCCATGAGTTGGCTGTTAGCTATTTTTTCGGCCACCTTCGCCAGATAAGGTAGCAGCGAAATAGGCCGTAGATTTTCTAGGATATCCTGACTTATGTTCGGTTTTTTCTTTATTGGAAGTACAATGGCTTGCTTCCACTCCACAGGGAGGGTGGCCGTAGAAAAGGAGAGTTGGAGAATATGTCTGAAGTGTTGTTCTAAGACTTTAAGGCTAGCTGCTAATATCTTGGGAGGGGCAGGATCTCGAGGGGAGCCCGATTTGATGCTTTTACAGATATTAATTAGGGTTGTAGTAGAAGGGACAGAGAAGCAGTATAGGCATGCCTTAGCATAAGTAATCTCCAAATTCTCAGTAAAGTCAGAGCCCAAGGGTAGATCCTTAGAGAAGTTTGCATAGATGTTGGTGATTTTGCTGGCAAAGTATTTAGCAATATTATTGCATGATTCAACAGAGTCACTCTGGGCATTGCTCTCATTAGATACTACCGAGATTTCTTTAAAAATTTTAAAGAGCTCTTTTGAGGAGTTCTCAGCCTCTCCAATGCGGGTCTTATAATAAAGTGCTTTAGCGGAACGAATAAGTTTATAGTATCCCGCTTGCGCTTTTTTATATTGGATTTTGGCTGTGGGGCAAAATTTAATGCACCATTCACGTTCCAGTTTTTTACATGCAGATTTTGCAACCTGACGTTCAGAAGTAAACCATGGGGAGGGTTTTCTCAATTTCTTATTAATTACTGACCTACGAGTAGGAGCAGTATTATCTAGGGCAGTTAGGACACAGTTCTTAAGGCATGTATATGCAGCCTCACAATCGGACCCTCCAGGAGGTCCTGCCGCTTCAAGATTGTCGATAAAGGTGTCTAAGTTGAAGTTTTTCCACTTTCGACATTGGTAAATCTGCGTACTATCACTCCTAGTTTCAGACTCGGACACCCATATTCGTAAGGGAATGACAAAGTGGTCAGACCAAGGAACGGGTATTGGAGGAAGCGCTTCTACTCCATTCCAGTTGCCAAATATGGGGTCGAGCAGGTGACCTTGTCTGTGAGTAGGCTCTTGGTTTTTAAGAGTAAGCTGCAGGGAGAGTAATTCATCTTTTATACAGGAGGCATCCTTGTCTTGGACATCATCAAAATGAATGTTCATGTCGCCGAGTACCAGGAGTCTGGATTTCCTCAAGGCGAGATGTGCTGTCGCCTCTACTAGACTAGCTGTAAAATCAAACAGTCTACCTGGGGGTCTGTATATAAGAATACCTGATAGGGAGTGTTGGGGCCCCAGTGAGATAATGAATGAAGCAGCTTCGCAGTGGTCAATTGTCAGGGGGAGTAAGGAGCATTCCAGTGGGACTCTAACAGCAATAGCTATTCCTCCACCCCGACTGTCTTGCCTGTCAAGTCTTGCGAGAGAATATCCAGGAGGCATCGCCTCTATGATGTCTGGGTCAGAGTGTTCGCCGAGCCAGGTCTCAGTTAACATCAAAATATCAAGTGCTTCATCCTCAAGTAGATTATAAACTTGGATGCAGTGTTTACTGAGAGATCTACAGTTAAGCAGAGCGGCTTTTATCAGTTTTTTAGGGGGGACTGTTATGGAGGCCACCTCAGGAGTAAAAGGGCACATAGAACAGTTGTGAACTGATAAAGCCCTCATAGAGTGTAGACATGGTAGTGTTATAGCGGGACGGAAATTCAACAAAGTTTGTTTATCGTACCGTAAGTGGCGGGGGTTTGGTAGGCCAGGGTGTATGGCCCCGCGCCCCGTCCGGCTGCGGACGGGCGCAGACGGGCTAGACTTTGGCTCAACTTCGGCGCGCTTCCGGCGCGCCCGCTGCACGCGTCCGCTGCGCGGTCGCTGGCCAACACACATTTATAGGCAGTAGGGGCCACTAGAGCGCTAACCTGGCCGCTCGAGCCCGGAAGTGCTGGCTCCTCCTCACCCTCCGCAACAATCGCCCAGAAATGGACGCGGCGGACCGGGGCGGGAGTCGGCAAGGAAGTGGGTGACAGAACAAAAGGTGAACACACAGAATCGAATTAAGTCTTACCACTGGAGATGGACTTTCCATTCTTTATAATTTAGACTCATGGGCCGATTCCGATCCGGGTCAGAAAGCACTCCGACTGAGCCGGATCCGGAGTGTTTTCCTACTGAGCCGGAGTCCTGCAGTCCGACCGAGCAAGTACGATGCGGCCGTATGCTGCTGGACTCGGTTCGGTCGGACTCCCAAAGAAGTCAATGGGAGCCGGTCTTACGACGCGTACATGGGCTCCCATTGACTGAATGGGTACGTCGTGGACAAGTGCGCCCCCTACAGTGGGTACGCGTCGGTGCCATCCGCACCGTACATGCCTGTGTTGGGGGAGACCCATGGGTCTCCCCCTGTGTCCGAGTCGTAGGGCTGCGGGTGACAGGGAGTCCGACGCGGACCCCTCAAAGGCAACCACCCGGACAATTTGCGAGCCGGACACTCCGGCTCACACAGGCTGTCCAACGCGTGCATCGTACTGGCTCAGTCATGAATCGCATCCATTGCACGCCACGGTTAGCTTCCGACCGAGACGTACGGAGTGGTTCGGACCCGGAAATGACTCGGTCGGTGAATTTCATGTAGCTCGCATCGTACTTGCTCGCTAATACAGCTGTATGAGTCGGAAGGAAAACACGCGTACGGCTCGTAGTTTTTCCGTCTGGATCGCGTTCGGTGCCCTTCCGGCCCGGATCGGAATCGGCCCCATAGTAAGTAGCAGTGAACAGCACTTAACATCAATAGCCAGTCTGTACTTTATGTTGTTAAAAGAAAAGGACTTTATTTAACTGGTATATAAATAGAACAGAAATAAATAAGATAAGCAATGAAAGATAAAAGGAGATAGTATTTTATTTGGTCGGGCGGGAACACCAAAAATCTTTTTAAATGGGTTAAAGTCACTGCTGCTGTACATGGAGAGGATATTGGAAATCAGTAAGGAGTTCCGTGATCCTGTTTAGCAGAATATGGCTAAAATCCAAATTTCTTTGTAGGCCATTCAAATTCGAAGGTGATTTGCAATATCCTTTTAACATACAGCAGAGAGGACTTTATGGCTTATAATACATGGTCACACCATCACTCGTCTCAAAAACCACTTAAATTCTCGTTATCTTGCTCTTTCAAATAAAAGATAATCTGCTTGCAAACATGATGTATTACAATGAAATCTGTAGTATGGAATTTAGCACACCATAAAGGAGCCAGTTTATTGTATTTCAATTGCTTTATATAGCTCTTACTACCACTGACGCGATATTTAAGTGTTTTGTGTAGGTAGCACACTATTTCAGTGCTTAAGGTCTGTGGTTATTCTGGTGGTCATTAGGGATTGTTAGTTATTTTTGATTAGTGGGGCTAGTGTTGTGCTCAAGAAACTCTTGCATGCGTTTCCTCCAGTGTTTTGTGGTAGATTAAGTTATTAGGAGGGAGGTGTGATCAATAATGTGAGTTCATGTTAATGGAAAGCGGAATGAATATTTCCTTTGTTTACAATTTTATGCTTCCCTTTTTCTAATGTGAGGTACTGTGTTATGCCTGATTTTTATACCTTGGGTTTGTCAGGTGAGATTTGGAGGAGTGGATCATCTCTGTGATTTGTAACTATTGTTCTTTATGCATTTTTGAGACGGACACATGACTGATATATTTGTAGGGTGATCTGGTTCTCCCCTGATGTTACTAAGGGGGGTGTTTATAAAAGGTATTGTGCTTTAGTTCTCCCTTGATCTTAAAGGGTCTTGCAGTGTCGCCTGTTTATAGGCAGAGTGGTCAGAATGTATGAGAGTACTCGTTGTGAAAGAGATCATATAGTTTCTCTGATTTATTATGTTGGGAAAACCTCAATCTTAACCATCTTTGGAAGTCTATGTGATTCTCAGCAGCTCTAATCATTTCATGAAGGGAGTTCCATAGTTTGGTGGCTTGAATGGAGAAGGTAGTATCACCTACACTTTTCTTCTGGGCAGGCATTAGTAAACACAGTACCAGCTTATGATGTAAGCTCCCTGGATGGAAATATTTGGTGTATTTTGATCAGAGGAATTTCATTTCTTTGCTTTTTATTGCTCTGTGAGTGATGCAACAGCTTACAAAAGTATATTTTTGCAGTGGGGAGCCAGTTTTGTAGGGGCATGACCACTTACTTCTCATTGAGGTCATCTACCTACAAATGGTTCACTTTAGGGTGAAGACAGGGCCTATTTGGAACTTGCCACCTAATGGGGTCTGGGTGTCTGGAGAGAGTGGACTCTGTGAAGACCTTTGAACAAAGCAAAGGTTTTACGTTCTACGGGCTAGGCAAACCACATCTCATAGATTGCGCATGAAAGATCCCCTACGCACAAAAAGCAAAGGCTGTGTGTTGTAGCGAGGGTTGGCCAGCCATGTCTCATTGATTATAAACAAGAGATTGTCTACGTAAAAAGGGTCTGGTACAGGGCAAAGACTGTGATTAGTAGGGTTTTGGACACCAAATGGGACTAGAGTGTCTGGAGGGAGTTGGTGATCCATGAAGACTTCTGTACAAAGTGAAGGCTGTGCACTGTAGGGGCTTGGTCACACACATCTCATTCATTAAACATGAAAGGTCACCTACACACAGCGGTCCAGTACAGCGCCCCCCCAATGCTTCGCCATCCAAATAAATGTCAGGCTCCTGGGGCCCAGGGGCAGAAAGCAGCTCGGAGAGGGACGTCGCATGCTCTTAACTATTTTGAAAAATCTGCCCTAGCCCATCCCGGTGGGTTTTTTTCTCAAAAAGTCAGCCCTTTTTTAAACAAAAGCTACCACGGATCATCCACAAATTCACACTAATCATTTAAGCTCTTGGTCCCAGATTGGTCCCTCTGGGACCCCACAACCAGGCCTTGGGAGACTTTGTTGATGTGGTGGCAGCCAATCAGGACATATCTTTTTATCTGTTGTATCCACAGATCCTCCACAGCTTGAGATACATATATACCACTTGACACGGATGGTACAGTGATTCGTGAAGGCGGAGTTTCATGCTATCTTCGTTTAACCTTAAAAGAATCACACAATCGAGGGAAATCGTTGCAATATTCTTTAATAAGCAACTTGATGAAAATCGCTCCGACAAACGTGTTTCGGCTATAAGCCTTTGTCATTGTCGGGTTAACCGGCATTCATAACATACTCAACCTATACTCGCCATTTCAATTGGTTGGCAATGTATATTAGCAAAATAGGAAACGGATCATTCTTTTACTAATGGTAAATATACGACAGCCATCTTTGCACAGTTTTAGAGGTTATGCATTTCACGTCTCATAACATTTCATTTCCTCTGTCTTATTATGTCAACCACAATTCCTTTTTATTTACAATTTATCTTCAATTGTGATACGTCAGTTCATTTTGGAAAAAATAATCATTGTGTATGTACAAACTATTCACATTACTTCTCTAATGTTGGGTGTTAGTGGTATAGGAAGTGATGGCGCCTAGCTGCTTCAGCGTGTAGTGTGCTGGATATCTAATAAGTAGGGTGTAAAAAGGTAGGGGAAACACCCTATAACCCCTGAGTAGGTGAAGGAAAGAATCCTGCACAATGCTGTGAACTGGAGTCCTATGCACATGATAAATGTTTCAATGAAAGTTCATCAAGTGATTTGAGCACAATAGTCAATAAAGTCCAATTAAATGGTCAAATGTAAATGTCTTAGTGAATCCGCAATCAAAATCATGTGGTATGTTCCATATTTGCTTATTTTAAATAAGTATTGTTTATAAATGTATTTATTTTAGAAAATAGTTCTACCTTTTTGATATCTGTAATGAATATATTTAACGTTAATGTTAAATATATTTAATCACTTTTTTAAATATTGTTTATTTTTTATATTTACATTTTTAAAAATATTTAAATATTATTAATTTGTTTCTCTGCTATCCAACACTTTCCTTACTGTTGCACTCACTGGAGAGGGAATAGTAATTTTTACTCCTCCGCCATCCAGCACTTTCTCTACTGTTGCACTCACTGGAGTGGTAACAGTAATATTTACTCATACGCTATCCAGCTCTTTTCCTACTGTTGCACTCACTGGAGTGGGAATAGTAATTTTTACCCCTCCGCCATCCAGCACTTTCCTTACTGTTGCACTCACTGGAGTGGGAATAGTAATTTTTACTCCTCCGCCATTCAGCACTTTCCCTACTGTTGCACTTACCAGAGTGGGAATAGTAATTTTTACTCATTCGCTATCCAGTACTTTCCCTACTGTTGCACTCAATGGAGTGGGAATAGTAATTTTTACTCCTCCTCCATCCAGCACTTACCCTACTGTTGCACTCACTGGAGTGGGAATAGTAATTTTTACTCATACGCTATCCAGCTCTTTCTCTACTGTTGCACTCACTGGAGTGGGAATAGTAAATTTTACCCCTTCGCCATCCAGCACTTTCCTTACTGTTGCACTCACTGGAGTGGGAATAGTAATTTTTATTCCTCTGCCATCCAGCACTTTCCCTACTGTTGCACTTACTGGAGACGGGAATAGTAATTTTTACTCATCTGCTATCTAGCTCTTTCCCTACTGTTGCACTCACTGGGGTGGAATAGTAATTTTTACCCCTCCGCTATCCAGCACTTTCCCTACTGTTGCACTCACTGGAGTGGGAGTATTAATTTTTAACCCTCCGTCATCCAGCACTTTCCCTACTGTTGCACTCACTGGAGTGGGACCAGTAATTTTCACTCACCCGCTAGCCAGCTCTTTCCCTACTGTTGCACTCACTGGAGTGGGAATAGTAATTTTTACCCCTCCGCCATCCAGTACTTTCCTTACTGTTGCACTCACTGGACTGGGAATAGTAATTTTTACTCATCCGCTATCCAGCTCTTTTCCTACTGTTGTACTCACTGGAGTGGGAATAGTAATTTTTACTCATCCGCTATCCAGCACTTTCCTAACTGTTGCACTCACTGGAGTGGGAATAGTAATTTTCAGTTAACTGTTTGAATTCATTGTAAAATGGTTATTTTTTTATTTTAAATTATTGATATATGTATATATTTTTTTATATTTAAAAGTTAAAAAATGAAATAAAGATAATAGTTAATAAATTATATTTAAGTAAATATATGTATATGTAGACATTTTTATGTTTGTGTGTTTATATATTTTTAATTAAGTTTATTTGTTATATTTAGTTAAAATGTATATTAAATTTAATTTATTTTGTTAAAAATAATAATATTTGATATATTTATTTTATGTAATATATATATTTAAGTCGATATTTTGTACATCTATATTTTTTACTTCAATATTTTTTCTTTGATATTCTTGTACTTACCTGTTTAAATATAGGGAGTCGATATTTTTGTGCTCTATGGGGCCTATTACGATGGCGGACGGACTATGTTCGCCCGCCACCGCATCGGGGCACAGGACTGACCGCCGATGTTGCAGCGGTCCCGCCATCCAAATTAGGATGCGCCCGCCACAGTGGCGGGCGCATCCCGCATTTTTTACTTTGCGGAGGGCGGTGCTGTAAGCGCCACCCGCCGCAATGTAAAAAAGGCATGTTGTGCATTTGCATGCACAATGTGACAGGCACCTCCGGTGCCTGCCACCTTGTGCATGCAAATGTAGGGGAGTACCATAGGTACCCCCCATGTGCACCCCCCAACACCCTGGGGGCCCGCAATGGGCCCCCAACAGCAGCAACGGCCTGCCTTTCCATGGCGGCAATGCCGCCATGGAAAGGCTGCTCTCTGCCAGCATCGTAATAGGGATGGCAGTGTCTTGCAGACACGGCCACCATGTTATGCTCCTTTTCCGCCGGTCTAATATGGCGGGGGGTCTTTCAGGTATAGATGACGGGCCCGGCGGGGGCGATCCACCCGCCATGCTAATTGGCCCCTATATTTTTGCATCGATATTTTTGTATATCGATATTTTGTACATCGATATTTCATCAGTGAACCTCAAATCTGCATATACATAGTGTGTGATTATAGGGATGTTCAAGTTTTCCAAAGATTGTGTGTGCTTATAGGTACGATCAAGACCTCAAAGAGACGGTGTGAGAAGGTAATGATGATCAAATTCCCACAAAAAAAGAGCATGAAAATACTGTGTGTAGATAATGATGTATAAGTCCACAAAGAAATGAAGCGATTACATGAAAGTTCAAGACCTCACAGCCATTGTGTGTGAAGGTGATCATGTTCAAGTCGCCACAAAGATAGTGGTTGATGATCATGCTCAAGTCTCCACTAAAATGTTGTTCTAGTATCATTGAGATACTGTGGTCCTGATTCATAAAGGTCAAATTAAACTTTTGTTTAAGCTTACAAATTTTTGCAATTCACAAAGGCATTTTACGAGTAGTATCTTTACGGCTGCAGAGCCTCTAAACTCGTGGCAGGGACTCTGCACATAAAAAGATAAGGAGTTGTAAAGATACTACTTGTAAAATTGCATTGTGAATTGCAAAATGTCATAAACATACACAAAAATGTAAGTTTACCTTTGTGAATCAGGACATGTGTGATTATGGGAATGTTCAAGGCCTCCCACAGATTGTGTGTGAAGTTAATCATATTCAAGTCCCCACAAAGATAGTGTGTGAATATAATAGTCAAATCTCCCCACAGAGATAGTATGTGGTTACTGGGTGTTCAAGCAGCCACAAAGATAGTGTGTGTTTATTATTATATTCAAGTCCCTACAGAGATAGTGTGCAACAAAAGTAGTCTTCGAGTCCCCACAGTGACAGTGTTTAAAGATGATTTTCATGTCCTTACATAGATAGCATGTGAAGGTACAATTGTTCATGTTCATGCATTATAGGCATGTTCAACCCCGCACATACTTAGGGCCTCATTACGATGTTGGTCGGAAACTACACTACCCGACTCCTTGTCGGATTCGGTTCTAACTAACTCGTGGTCGGTGGTTCTGCCCGACCAATTACGATGCTTCCAGACACCGTTCGGAAGGAATCCCATTGGCTTCAATGAGAGCCTGTGTTCCGACTGACAACACAGGCTCCTATTGGGAAAATGGGTGTCTGTGGAAGACCTTGCTCCCTGTTGCGGGCACCCCATGGTGCCTGCCACACTGTGCATGGTTTCTCAGGGGGTCCCTTGGATATCCCCTCTAGCCCAAACCGGAGGACTCAGGATAAAGGGAGGCATGCTAGGGCCCCCCAAAGTCAGTTTCCAACAGCCTTTTTGGGTCGGAAAGGCTGTTGGAATCTGACATTATAATTGGTCAGGCAGAAACGCTGACAGTTGAACTGTAAGAATCAGTTCCGACCCACTCGGATTCTCCAAATGCTGGTCGGAACAGATTCAGAAGTCACCTTCCGTCCGCGACAATCATAAACGGTCCGTCAGAATTGTTTCTGACTGAGCTGGACGGATGGGTACCAACACGGTCTAGGTGAATCCGACTGTCGGTCAGACGCTTTCAAACCGACATCGTAATGAGGATAGTGTGTGATTATAGGAATGTTTAAGATCGCAAAGAGATTGTGTGTGAAGGTAATCATGTTCGAGTCACCTCAACGATTGTGTGTGAAGATTATGATGTTTAAGTGCCCACACAAATAGTGTGTGATTATAGGACTGTTCAAGAGCTCACACAGATTGTGTCTTATTCAAGTCCCCACAAAGAAAGTGTGTGAATATAATGTTCAACTCTCTCCATAAATAAAGCGTAGTTACTAACATGTTCAAGTCCCCACAGAGATAAGGTGTAGTTATTGGGAAGTTCAGCCACTCTTGAGAAGTCTTCCCTGACTGGCTGCAAATCCACAAACACACCTGTTGTGGATGATCACAGTTCAGTGGACAGTCTAAGACTCTTCTTACTCAAGTTACATGCTTAAAGAGTCCAGAAAGCATATCATGCTGAAGGGAGCAGTATACCTGCTTTGAATTAACCCAGAATGTCTATGTGGGCATGCAATAACTTGATAAGTACAAGTTAGTGAATAAGCTGGAGCTAGCACAGCTCAGAAACAGGGGTGTTGTGTTGCTTCAGCAGCTACAGTGGGAGCTGTAGTTCTTTTGCTCCTATTCTGTCTGCACCTGAGCAGACTAAATGTCGTAATTAATGCAATAAAGGAATTCTGCCTCAACAGAAAAGCAAACAGGAGAAAGGAAGAACAAAAGATGAGTAAAAAAGGAAAAGGAAAGAAAGAAGGAATATTTAAAGGAAGGATGGGTGAAAGGAAGGAAGATGGGTGTATGAGTAGGTGGATGAATGAGTGGGTTGATGGATGAGCGGGTGAAAGGATGCATGAAATGAATGGATAGTTGGATGGACAGGTGAAAGGATGGCAGAGTAAATGGCTGGATGGATGAGAGAGCACATTAATAGGTGGATGAACATGTGAAAGGATGGCAGAGGTAAGACATGGATGGATGGCAAAGTGATGGATGGATAGATAAATGGAAGGATAGGTGAAAGAATGGCAGAGTAAATAGCTAGATGTATGAGAGAGTGAATGGATTGGATGGATGAACATTTGCAAGGATGGCAGAGGTAAGACATGGATGGCAGCGTAAAGCAATGGATAGGTGAATGGACAGGTGAAATGATGGCAGAGTAAAGGTATTGCTGGATGGATGAATGAATAGGTGGATGGGCAGGTGAAAGGATGACAGATTAAAGTGATGGATGGATGGATAGATTGATCGCTGAGTGGATGAAATTAGTTAATGTAAGGCAGAGTGGATGAATGAGTGAATGGATGACAGAGTGGATGGATGGCAGAGTGGATAGATGGATGGATGGATGATGATGGTTGAGTGGGTAGATGAATGGCACAGTGGATGGATGGATGGATGATGATGGATGGCTAGATGGATGGCTGAGTGAGTATATAGATGGTAGAGTGGATGGGTGGATGGTAGAGTGGATAATGGATGGATGGCAGAGTGGATGATGGATGGATGGCAGAATGGAGAGAGAGATGACAGAGTGGGTGGATGGATGGATGGATGGATGCATGGCAGAGTGGATGGATAGCAAAGTGGATGGATGCATGGCAGACTGGATAGATGGATGGTTTGATGGATGGAATGGGGAAGAATGAATGACGGATGAAAAAATGAATCACTGACACATTGTAAAGGTGAAATAGTAGATATCAAATGGTGGTAGGGTGAAAGGATGCTTGGATGGAGGAGACAAGGGAGCTCAGCTAGGGCGGGTTGGTCTCACTTACTTGATGCCATCAAAGCTCTAGTTCAAAATCGGGAAGTATGTTCATTTTCTGGCTACTCTCTAGTTCAGAAACATGGAGCTGTGGTGCCACCCAGTGATCTAGATAAACTAAACATGGGACAGTGCTATATAAACATTTGTAATATTCCATTGCACTCCCTTGGACAAACAGTAAAAATAGTACAGCACCATATTTCCAATGATGTCTGTTTTGTGTGATTCTAAGCATTGCATGACAGTGATAAGGAAAGCTAGTAGTGCCTTTTGTGAAATTTATATATGATGAAGCTCTCCAGTACAAATTTTAACACAATGTCAAGTAAGCTGTGTCAAGTGGATATTTTTGCAGAAATTACATGTGTGTCAGGAAATATCCTAGGCTTTTCCGTATACCCATTGCTTGCTCCTGGTTTCATTTGGTGGTATAACTTCATGCAAAGGCAGGACACATTAGATGAGTAGATCTGGCTTTGTGCGTATTCCAGTTGTCTTTGAACTGTTCCCACCCTGATAGTGGGTTTGTGCACCACAGAGCAGAGAATTTGGTGATGCACTCACGTCAACGTTTGACACAAAAATCATTTTATGTGGCAAAGTTGATTGAATCCCTCTCAATGCCACATGGGTACATGATCAAAATGTGAATAAATCATGGTTGTAGTTATAGAATATACTGTCTACAGCTTAGCCACTAACTTAGACTATTTCCATGCTAGGGTATGAGCTGTAGGTAAAGTAGTGCAATTTCATTCCAAAACAGACACACATCTACTGTTTTCTGCCTGCACCCATATCCATGCTATGGCTCTTTCTTCTTAGATGTATACCAATAATTTTCTAGGTTTACCCAAAATATTAGGTGTAGTGCCTCATTTTAAGAAGTGCTGCCCTCCTTAAATGACAGTCTATTTACAGCAACATTCATGCTTCAATTCCAATATAAGTATGGTAGATTCCTTGCTAAAGGTAGGCTTCCAAATGTTATAAACACTCTTTATAGTCTGCAGTTAAGCGAATCCCACAGTCTCTGCTCCCAACTGCTGACCAATATGATCATAGACAACATATTATGCCAAAAAAAATTCACTTCTAAACAAGAGATTTTTCACCCCCTTAATGTGATATACTTTTCCATTCTTTATGCACACTATGTCTGCGGTGAAAGCCTTTCTTCTCTTGGGTGGAGTATGAGCAGTAGTCTAGATCACCCTCACCCATGGCTGTGAATGCATTAGTAGGCTTGACCCACACAAAAGTTCTTATGGTGAAGCAATAAAAGCCACTTCTCATATACTTCTGTAAATCCCTCATTCCCACCAGTGCTGTGCTTGTGTCATTCCTCTTTGAAGCACTTTACATGAGCACCAGTTAAGTCATGTACAATTTCTTTAGGCACAGGGAGATAAAGTGATTTTACCAGAATCACAGGATGTCAAGCCAATGTCAAGAATCGAGTTCCAAGTTTGCAGCTCTAGCATAACGCCACATCCTCTCCACACTTTCGGCTTGAAGACCTTCTCAGTCATAAGGCAGGTGGTTGAGCACAGCCTATGCTACTGCAGTATGTTGTAGTTAAACTAGTATGATCTTGGAAGGCAAACTATATTTAAATACACAGGAAGGGCAAATTGAAGTGGACACCAACATGAGATGGCCCATTTTACAGCAGAACTTTGCACCTTAACTGAAGCACTAAGTCCAAACTGTAATAAGTGTGGGTGCCAACGCAGTAGTAAGGGCACAGTGAGCCCTAATGCAAGATAGGGATTTGGTCTCCTATCCACCTCCCCTGTTTTGGCTTTTAAAACATAGCCACTAATTAGGGTGAACCAGGACCCTGTGTCTCTGCACCTACTTTGTTAAGGTTCATATATACCAGAGTCTGCATTTTATAATTGAATAAGGCCAAGGAGGCTCTGACAACTTCTTTATATACTGTGAACAGTAGTGGCAGCATCAGTGATTTTTCTTTTCCCCACCTCCACTGTTGATAGTGTTGAGCCCTCACACACCCCACCCTCCTGCCAGCAATAAAAATAAGTGTCATGATGTGGTCTGTTTTTCTGTTTTGGCTGCATCATAGTGCTTTTAATTTGTTTTAATTTCAATTGCATCCATGCGGCAGAGCAGGGACGCTGCTGTACAGCAGGTCAAAAAAACTCTGTCAAAGCCAGTAGCTGTCTCGTAGGTGACACCTGTTGGCTTTGCCAATGCTTGTTATATGACTGTTCTTCACCCATCTTTAGGAATGAAGCTGCTTTAATTTGTAAAGCATTGGGAATAGTTTGGAAATTAAGCAATTCAAAGGATTTAAATGTAACTTCATCTTATGGCAACATTTGAATATATTTTCGAAGAATGTAGCTAATGTTCTAAGAACATGCTTTTTCTATTAAAATTAAACTTCTATGACATTACTACAGTTCGGCGTCTGAGAGAGCGCAGCTGTTAGCACAATGCAACTCTAGGAACTCACTCATCTAGCCATCATCTGAAGAACATATTCCAAAGTGAATATTAATATGGAATCAAATTTGCAAAAAATGATCAGATCAGTTTATATTGTATCATGTTTTAATGCACCATCATTCTTTAATTGCAGATAAGGATCAAACTGCAATAGTGACGTAATCTGGGATTTAAAACGTACCCAAATTGCTTTTAGCAATGTTTATACAACCACTAACAATTTTTAAACTCAAATAGTTTAAATTCAAAATTTTCATGTAAATAAAGTTTTACTTTATTAAATGGGGAAAATGTTACTTTGCATGAAAAATATTTTTTAACACAGGATTTTGCAGCTTTACCTTTGAAATATCTGTGCTTTCTGCTGCTAACTTGTGTTCCTGGTGAACAAAGTGTGTTTAAATGCAAAGTGTGTTTAAGACTGCAGTACCGCCTCCTGTCTACAGGGGCAGAGCTGAGCAGAAATATAAACACACTTTATGAAACACAGGTCCCCACAAGGCAATTTTTTAAAAAGTTGTAAAAATTGACACAGATGTTCCTGAAGCCATTTTCTATCATTTAAAGGACATTGCCTTGTGGGGACCTGGGTTCAGGTCCCCACAGTGCAATCAAGTCCCCACAGCGTGAGTGTGTTATCACACCCAAGTCCCCACAAGGATAGTAACACAAACCCACACACACACACACACACACACACACACACACACACACACACACACACACACACACACACACACACACACACACACACACACACACACACACACACACACACACACACACACACACACACACACACACACACACACACACACACACACACACACACACACACACACACACACACACACACACACACACACACACACACACACACACACACACACACACACACACACACACACACACACACACACACACACACACACACACACACACACACACACACACACACACACACACACACACACCCACCCCCCGACCCACCCACCCACCCCCCGATCCTCTTAAAACCGGACACCGACACAGGAGATGTAGTTAGCCATCCGGCTAGGGTTCATTCTTTTAAAGCAACGCGTTTCGGCACAACTGCCTTGCTCACACCTATATATATATATATATTTTATTTTAATTGTATTTACTTAAGCCAAGCTGCAGAGCATTCATGGATGCTGAGCACTATGGCTAAAAACGTTTTCGCAAAGCCAATAAGTCCAAAAGGCGAGACCTATTGACTTTGCCAATGCTTGTTATTTGGGGGGTAGGCCATTCTCAATGTTGGCCTTTCGGCGTTGGTCAAAACATGATAAAGTTCTGTACCAGATATGAGGAGGAGAGGAAGAAAATTGAGGGTACGGCATTGAGAAGATGGAATTCTAGAATTTGGGCTTTAGGACTAATAGTAGAGGTTTGAAAGTCTGAGAAGCGATATGTGACCAATTTATTTGATGGGTAAAGTCATTGTTTTTGAAAAAAACTATTTTCTTGATTTAAATCTGGCTGATGCATTTTTTCATGTAGTTCTTTTTGGTACCATTTGCAGCTTTGTGAAGGCCACTCCTGCATTTCTTAAATGTCTTATCATGATGCAGATTTAATTTGTGCTAGTGGTATTTAAGGGTATTGATGGTTAAATTTCATTGACTTTTTTATATCCATTTTAGGTTTTCTACTTATCGATGGATCGAGCTTGTTCATGATTCTTTCCCTTTATGATGACTTGCTGCTAGACTACATCTCCCCAAGTGTTTAATTTTAAAATAATATTGTCTGTTTTACATTGACTGCCATATAGCATTAATGCTTTTCTAAATACCCATAAGAGGCTGACCCATTAAGCAACAAAAGTAAAAAGAGAAGGATTCACAATATTTTTTTAGGTTTAGCAATAATAATGATAAAAAATAATAGTACATGGGTCAGCCGTATTCAGTGTTTTTACATGATAAGGGCCCGATTACAATGCCGTAGGAAACTGCTTCGACCCTCGGTTGGAGCTTGGAGCTGTTCCTACAGCATCGTAATCTTCTGTTTGGATTAATTTCCAACCAACCCATTCTGATGGAGGTTCCTTAAAATGCAATCCTGCAAATTAATTATTTTATGTTTTGCTTTCTACTATTTGATGTTAATACTTCATAGGTGGCCAGATACCTCTTGTTTATGTTTTTTTAAGCACCAGAGTTTGCTGACTCTAGTTGGTTTACTGCATGAAACGATGTCAATTGTTGACTTCTGGTCTCATTCCTCCTTTTTTGACAGTCCCATCTGGGTCATCTCTCAGTTCTTGACAGATATATTTTTATATTCTTAAAGGTGACATTTTGAATATAAGTGTTGGCTGTGTGCTATTCAAATTGTTCGGGAATAATTTATTCATTAGAACTATTTATAAATTAAACACATCAGGTTGATTCAGATAAACTTTCCTAAAATAGGAAGAGTCTTGCTCTTCACTTAAGTTTACATATTCTCCTGTGAGAATTGGTCCTCCATCTTAGTGAAGCCACCTCTACTTGAGTGAGAGGCAAGACGCAGACCAATTGAGTAGAGCCTGCTTGAATGAGACATTTCCCTCAGCCCATAGTAGCCCAATTCTGCTGCAGTGGGCCTGGAGCACAGTGTAGACCAGGCCCATGAGAGGGGACCTGGGGTTGAAGAATCCACATCCACTGTCTTGAGAGGAGAGCTACAGCCTATTGTGGATCAGAAGCAGTCCAGTCGGGAGAACACACACAGTCCAATGTAGCCGGCATTCAGTCCAGTATGAAGGAGGCCAGCTTTACAGTGAGGGTATATGTAGTTCAGTGTAGCCAGGATCCTTTCCAGTTAGAGAGGGACCTGCACCTCGGTGCAGCACAGATTAGCTCTATTCAGAATGGGTGCAAAGCAGAGGGTTGTCCAGTTGTAATTTCGTGCGATGGGTCCCAAAGTTCGCAGTATCCCATATGCAGTGCAATGAGAAGGGCCTCGAATTCCATTGAAGCCCAGATTCAATCCAGTGAGGAGAAGGCACAGCCCAGAATGGTCTCGATTCACTCCAAACAGGGGGCTTCAGCCGAGAGTACCCGGGACGTACTCCATTGCGAAGTGCCCAGGGTAGACCATATTAAAATAATATTGTCTGTTTTACATTGACTGCTATATAACATTAATGCTTTAAATACTCGAAAGACAGATGGGGCCAAAGCCCTGACAAGTCCAGTTGTATTCCTGTCAGCGGGTCCAAGCCCAGTGCGGGCCAGATCAGCTCCACTAAGTAAGAAGAGCCTGGAGCCTCCAGCCAGGTGTAGTTCAGATTCATGGCAGAAGGAGGGGCTGCATTGCACACTATCCTTTGCAAACGTTTAAATCGAATATTTCTTTCGATTTTCTAGCTGACTTTAGTTGGTAGAGGCAACTGTATTTCCTCATCTGTGAGGTAACATCCAGTCAAAATAATGAGTCCCAAAGTTTTGTTCGACAAATTCTCTTTAGCGGTACTGCTGTGTTGAATTTGTTTCCAGGTACACGAGAGTGGAACTTACGTTTATGTTTTTTGTGGCAATTAGGCCGCATGTTCAATTTCTTTCCTGCAGAATCCGATAAGCACCTGTGTATAACCAAGCAACACACAGAGCAAGAAATGAGAGCACTACAGGACATACATTGACTTTAGAATATAAAAATAGTTTTTTTGTTTTTTGTAAATGGGAAAACATTATCATTTCAGGCTCCTTACACACTCCTAATTCCGAAAGCAATACTCGGATGCTTGATCCCATCACCTAAACCTCATCAAAACACAAGTGAGACAATGTAACCATCGTCCACATGCCACGGCCTTGACTTCCAGCCCTTCAAAGCGATAGAAAACCAGGAAAAACAAATGAATACCAGTGGGTGAATCTGACTGCCTTAAAGTCGTCACTGTATCATTCTTTAAACTTTTTTGTTTCCAAATCTTTCTTATTGAACATTGTTGCTGTTCAGTCGTGCAATTGTAGCGATGTCTTGAGTGATGTACAGTGAGAGCATGCTTATGAAGAGCTCAGCAGACATTTGTTGATTTTTAAAGAGGTTTCCGCAATACATTAACTTATCATAACATTTCAACCCTCTTACTCCAACTATAAACTACTCTGCAACCGAACCATATTAATCAATTAGAGGGAGGGAAGAGGGAGAGCAGCCTATGCCTCGTAAAATGCCACATGTACTTCTGCACACAATATAGTGGTTTGTGGTCTAGCTGTATAAGGGAGCAAGTAATGGGAACTGTGTGTATATAGTCATTTCAGCCCAATGGCATGTTCTTACTGTCGCCTTTTAAGTTGTATGGTTAAGTAAAAAGCTGCAGAGCCCGCTGCTGGGGGGGGGGGGGGGGGGCGAGGGGTTGTGGTGCAGAGCATGTGAGCACCACAGTCTAAAGAGGTAGTCAGTCAGTGTCTTCCATAATTCCCGTGAATATGGAAGCCAGAGTGGGATATATTTTGGGCAGAGCCTCTGGAATTATGTGGCAGGAAAGAACCAAATTATGTGGCAGGAACAGTTAAATTATGCAGCGTAACGCGCCATTGGTTTTGGTAGCATTACTTAATTATTTTTTTTACTTTTCACACTTCCTACTACTTTCTGGGCATTGGGTGCACCTTTATGGTACCAGTCTTATACCCAAATTTAGCAATGAGCAACAGAAATTTGCCCAGTCAATATTTGAAAAGGGCCTTCGGCTGTGCAGTAACACTTGTCACTGTGTTTTTATTAACTTTTGAACTGGTTGAGCTAGAAACAGAATACTTGTAATGTAAAAAGCTGCCGATTATGCAGCAGCTGATGGATTATGTGGCAAATACGCAAATCTATATTTATGCGGCCGCACAATTGCATAATTTCAGTTGCCCTGATCTTGGGGTGTCTATTCCATGGCGAGGATACACATCTTTTTCCAGGATAAGGCAATAAGCTGCTTGGTCTAATCTACTGAGGTCATAGCCTCCATAGCCGGTGCTGGAAATTGAAAAAGTTGACTGCAAGATCCAAAGAACTGGGTGCTGCAGAAATTGGAGTGAGGGAGTCCTACTCCTAATGGGCGAAGTCATGAGTAGGCATCTTGTGAAGGCGAGGCAGTGAGAGCATTTTCAATGATTTATGACAAATTCTGCCCCAATAAAATGGGCACCAAGGAAGGGTATATTAATCAGTGCTCTGTTTTTCGTAATTGACAAAATAGAGACTTCATTTTAAGATGGCTGAGGAATTTAAGCGGCACCCTTAACAGCCTGATTACCAGTGGGGTGGTTAATTTCCTCCTGTTCGAAAACTCCTGCTTATGCATGGGTCAGAATTACGAGTTAAAAGGTATATAATGTATTATCGGATGCATTAAATACATCAAGATTCATTCAATCACAGCAGGTCAAACCTGCCAAAACTTATCAGTGGAATAATGTACGTCATTTACTGTGCCATGCGTAATTTAGTGCTTTAAACACCAAATCTGCATTTTTTCCCCTCAGACTCATAATATGTGCTATATATCACACCTGTTAAATAACGTGCCCATAGTATGGTTATATATCAGGAGCACTAAATAGCACCAACACTTGTAATCAGGGCCTAAATGAGCTGAAAAAGATATGGGTGTCAAAAACGGATGTTGATTAATGAAAGTAATTTGGAATCATCTGTAAGAGGATTGACCTCTGGAATCAAGGGCAGTGTTTTATACATGTGGTTTAAAATCACACTGCCCCTCTCCTTTTCCTGCTGGTCCTCTTCCGCCTGGTCCTTCTCCTCCTCCTGGTCATTCTTCTCCTTTCCTCCTGGTCCATCTTTATGTTATCATATTCCTCGTGGTCTTGCTCATTCTGGCTCTTTCTCTACCCCTGCCTTCTGAGTCATAATCCTCCTGATACCAGTATTCTGGTGACTGTTTCCATAGGCGTGTTCATACTAGCACAGGTCCACCTACCCTGGCCCAATCAGTTCCTTCTGGCCCTGCTTCCACTGGTACTCCTGATGTCCTCATCCTCTTGGTCTTGGTATTTTTGTTTTTGGTCTGCCTGGTTTTAATCACCTGATGCTCAGGGCTCTGTTCCAAATGGCCCTGATCCTTTTGTTCCATCCAGCCCTGCTTGCTTTCAAGGTCCTTATTCTCGTGGGCACAGTCCTCCTGGTCCCATGGTGGCACTGGTCCTGCTCATGATTCTGGCCCTAGTCCTTCTGCTGGCCTTCCTCCTTCCACTCAACAACCAGGTACCACCTTCTGACCTTTCACTGAAGGTCTTTGTTCTTGCTTTTTCTAGCTGTTTCTGAATTTTGAGAAGGGTATGGGGGGGGGGGGGGGTAAGAACTTCAGGCATATGTCTCAATACCTCTTTTTTATTGCTAATACTGAGCATGGACAGGGCCTCCCTACAGAAAACATTGGTAATAAGGCACCCTCTGCAGAAATCTGGCAGTTTTCATGGTGTAATATTGGTAAGCTAATGCTACAGAGTCTATCCCTTGTTGGGCAGATTTGTGTGCATCCCTGCTCACAGATTTGAGGTATCATAAAACAGTGCAGTGGGTTAATGAGGTTGTTGAGGAGATGCATATGTTTTCTGCAATCATTGGGTACAGTTGTTATAAAATAGTTGGATGAGTACGACAGCTACTTCAAATTTCTCCAATCAACCAGCATAGCATACGTTTATTCCCTTTAAACTTTTAACTCAAAATTTCTTAATTCAGAAGTTTTTGAGATGGGATATTATGTGAAAAAAAATGTTTATATATTGTGCTTTTTTTGAGTGTTCTCAAACACATACACAGATGAGCTTGACATTGTCACAATGCCTGCATAGTATCATACTGAGCTTATGAAAATATTAAAGAAAATACTTTCAAATTGCAGGTTAGCTCTTTGCAACGTGGGAAATGACATGCTAAATGTATCTTAGAGTTTCCTTTTGTGGTCCAAGCATTAGGCTCCAGCTGTCCTCAGTATTAACTCCTGCTACTCGCAGTCTACTCACATTGTACAAACGATTCCTTAATGGAAACATTCACATCTGTACAGCAGGCTATGGGGAGGTGTCAGTGAATGTAAGCTGATGTTGCTGCTATGTACCAGTGTTTGTACCTAAACACAAATGAGAAGATATGTTGAGACTGGCCCAGATTCCAGATCCAACTCAGGAAATGATGCTGGATTCAAAATCTGTCAAGGCCCTACTCAATTCTAGCATTGGCACCAGTGCAGACCACCTGCAACCATCAGAAAAAGCATAAGCTCATTGTATAATGTGGTGTCTGTGGTTGGTGTACAGAGGCACATACATAATTCAAAGTTGCTTTGAAGTGGCTGCTGGGGCGTATGTCCTCTTTCTTGAAGACTCATGCCATGGTCAGTTAAGTGCACATAGATGTTTTTTGAAGGCTGTTCTAATATTTGTAGTTTGTGTACTTTTCTGATAAGGGGAATCGCACTGACGGCCAGTGGATGATCGGGAGGCAATGTCACATTGGCCGGTTGGAGGTACTTCAGATGCCCATTCACTGTGTGTTGTTTTGTGCCTCGTGCTGTGGCTTGGCAGTTTAAAGAGATTATTATTCTGGTGGGTGTGGTTATGAATGACTGATTTGGGGATTGTATTAGGAGACAGTTCTTGCAGTGAAATTGTCTGCCATTAAGCTGTGCTGTGTTGTGCAAGGCAAGTGTGGGGGTGACAAATTGTATGTAGGCTTCTGTTGTCGAGAGGAGACTATTGGTGCAGGTATTTTGGGGGTCTTTTTGATTTGATTAGGTAATTATAAAGCGCATCTGTCACACCGCGAGGAGTATTCTGGTGCTAAATTGGTTTGGAGGTGAGAGAGGGCCATCAAGATATTAGATAAGAGCTAGGCATGCTTCATCTGGGGCACTAAAAACCCAAGTCTTCAGGGCCTTTCTAAAAAGAGTTTCTGAATTAAATAGCCTTAGATGAGATGGAAGCAAATTCCAAGCTTTGGCCCCAAGAAAGGCCACTGTCTTCCCTCCTTTTGATTTATATCGAAAAGTGGGGAGTTTGAGTAGATTCACAGAGGATGACCTGAGAGATCTGGTCGTGGTATATGGAGCAAACCGTGCTGCAAGATACTTGGGTCCCAAGTTGAGCCTGGCTCTATAGGTAATCAAGAGAATTTTGAAGAGGATTCTCTTGTGCACTGGGAGCCAATGAAGATGATTTAATGCTGCGGAGGCTGAAGATCTTGGTGGGAGTTTGAGCACTAACCGCGCAGTCGCGTGTTGAACCAACTGTAGTTTCTTTAAAATAGCTTTATTGACTCCCGCAAGAAGGCTATTACAATAATCCAAGCGCGAGAGAATCAAAGCTACTGCCACTGATTTCCTTGCATCCAGTGGGAGAAAGTTAAAGAATTTTTTTAGTGACTTGATGAGACTGAAGCATGTCTCTGCTACCACTGAGGCATGTGGCAAGAAGGATAGTATTGCATCAAATTGTACCCCCAAATTCTTGGCCACCTTCACCACATCAGGCAGAGGAGTAGTTCCCTCAGGCCACCATTTAGATGGCTAAAAATGGACATCTTTCCCTATCGGGAGGATTTCCGTTTTCTCCGTGTTGCATCTAAGGTGGTTATTCCTCATCCACTGGAGAACAGCAGATAGGCAACTTTTAAAATTAAACTCAGCATCTGTAGTGGTATTATCTATTGAAAGGATCATCTGGGTATCGTCTGCATATGAAGTGATATCTATCCCAAATGATCCAATCAGGGAGATGAGCGGGGTCATGTATATATTAAACAATAATGGGCTCAATGAAGATCCCTGCGGGACCCCTGCTGTTAGGTTGTGTTCTGCTGAGAGGAACGTGCCCAAAGTAACCGTTTGTCTGCGGTTAGAGAGAAATGATTTGATCCATTCCAACACAGCGCCCGAAATGCCACTGCATTCGAGACGCTTCAACAGAATTTTGTGTGAAATGGTATCGAACGCAGCCGACAAATCTAAAAGAATCAAGACCGCTTTCTTTCCTTTGTCAGCAATCATTTTTAAAGTATCAGTAATTTCCAAGCGCGCCGATTCAGTGGAATGCTTTGGACGAAAACCCGATTGTTTTGGGTGAAGGAGATGATGCTTTTCAATAAAATGTGTTAGTTCCTTATGGACGAACTTCTCCGTTATTTTACCAGGTAGGGGCAATAAAGAAATAGGGCGGAGGTTTGACAGTACCGAAGAATCAATATTTTGTTTCTTTTTTAACGGTTTTACCAGCACCAGCTTCCACTCGTCTGATATGATACCTGTTCTTAAGGAGGAATTAACTATATGATTTATGATTGGATTAACCATATCTATGATTCTATGAAGAATCATCGGGGGGCAGGCATCCAACGGAGAGCCTGATTTGCAATCACCTATGGCCGCATGTGACTGCTCCAATGAAACAGGTTCGAAGATATCGATAGAGCAGGTGCCGATCATTTGAACAGGGTCAAAAGTAAAATCACAAGGGGACACAAGAAATTCTTTTTGAATTTTTGGGATTTTTTCCTCAAAAAACAAAGAAATATTATCACACAGTATCTGCGATGCAGAAAGCTCTTTCTGTTGTGCTTTAGGGTTTGTAAACGACTTCACTACTGAAAAAATAATTTTCTGATCTTGATTAGCTTCATTTATTTTGTTAGTGAAGTATTCTTTTTTTAGTTAAAGACAAACCGTGTGGCTGACCATGGTTAGGCACCTCAGTTTCAAAGTCAATTTATGAGTCCTTGGTTTGTGCACAACACGTCCGGAGCTCGCCACACGTATGCTCCACTGTAAAAACAGATACCAAACTGTTTGAGGGCAAGGACGGTGCACCAAGAAACAAAATTCAAAGAGCTTCCAATCTTGCCAAAATTAAGTCCTTTATTCTTTTTCGATCTTTAAAAAGCCTCAGCCAAGTATTCTTTTTTAGCCAATTTAATCTGACGATGCTAGAGCTTTTTACTTTCTTTAAACACTGTTTTATGCTCAGGGTTATACAACTTTCTCCATTGCCGCTCGTGTTGTTTACAAAGCAAGTGTGCTTGCGCCAATGCGGGCGGAAACCAGGGGGCCTTCTGTTTTGTTTTTTTGATTTCTTGTGCTTGCTCGTCTTCTCCTGAGGAGAAAGTTCATTACATACATTCGCGATCCAAGACTGGAACAGACGTGAATCACGCTCTGTGGTCCCTGTCAGAGCCGGGATATTGGCCTGTGCCAAAGTAGCTAGTTTAGAATTACCAGCTATTTGTGCCCATTTTTGCCCTTGTTGAGATTCAATAGGTGACATGTCAGATTGGATATTCTGCGGAATTCTGAGTATAAGGCCAATGTATTCAGCTGGGTATAGTAATTCAGATGTCCCAAGACCAGGTCAGGTGTGCTTTTTTCTTGATGTTGCAGTCTATTCAATTGGCCTGCTTATGGCACATCAGCAGTCATCTTGGTGGCAAGTTTAAGGATCGTATAGCTGCAATTGATTTCAGTGATTTGATGTGAGTGGCGGGTGTCTTGAGTGAGCGAGAAGCAGCTTGCGTCTGCAGTAGTGCAGGGCTGTCATAACAGCAATATTGGTCCCTGGGCAAAGCAGTGCACTGGGCCCTGCCTACACAACCACTCACAGGAATAAAAATATTTAATGACAATTAGTGTTAAATTCTGGTCTGCATGGGGCCCTTATGCTGGTGGGGCCCCTGGGCAACTGCCTTGCATGCCCATGCGTTAAGACAGCAATGCAGTAGTGACCTCACACACAACACAGTAGCGTACATGGGGCTGTTTGGGTGAACCGGTGAGTCTCCTGCAGCACACTTGAAATCCCGGCTAGTCGTTCACCTGGCACTGTGAGAGAAAAGAAAGGGGTTGTTTGAGTTAGCTGAAGCATTGGCTGTATAGCTAGTTGGATGCATCTTTACCAGAGTTGGTAGCACAGTGGCGTGGCACTAACGGATGCAATTGTCTTGTTTTTGTTTACTTTTATGCATTCCACTTCTATCATTAAGGCTACAACAAGTGTGACGTGCAGATAAAAGAAAGAAAATATATGTGCATTGGTTATACAATGAGAGGGTAGTGTTGAGTATGCATATTAGAAAGACAACTTTTTTGGACCCCTTTGGCTTCCTTCAAGAGTTGTTGCATGGTGAATGGTCTTCTGAGCTTGCAAGGCCCGGGACAGTGTTGGTCTTTGTGGGTTGGTGGACTTTTGGGGCTGATACTGTTGTCAAGTATATGGGATCAGAGTGGGGTTTTGTGGCATAGTGGAATGTCTAGAGTAGAATGTGTTGAGGTCATTGATCGAATGCAGGGGCTGTCAGAAGTGACAGTTAGATGTAGAGCTCTGTTGAATGAGGTGTCAAGAATAAAGCTCCACTTAGTGTATCTGCCTACCACTTTGTCCTGTGAAGGAACATTACTGGTTCCACCCAGCGGAGGTGAAAGGCCTTTCCGACACGAGAGGCAGTAAGCAACACTGCACATGCATTGTGGTGCCAGGGAGAAAGGTTTCAAGCTACAGCTGCAGCCCTTGGCAGAATCCCACCTGCAGAGGTGGCTAGTATGCAGGCCCTCTAGCTGGCTTGAACGGATCCAGTGGTGTGATGGTACTGGTGTACTTTGCGAGGTCAATCCGTTGTGAGGGTCACTGTGGGTCTGGCACTAGCATACATGGATGCTGTGAAAGGTGGCATCACTAAAACAAGGGCAGATCCAGGGGCGGCTGGTGGAATTTGAAACTGGTGCAGCGGATGGAGAACAATTGATGGCAATAAGGGGGGGTTCTCCCCCTAAGAAGACATTTTTAAAAAATTGGCATCTTTTTGGTGCGATTTTCAGCACTATTTCTGTGATAAATGGACTAAACATTCAGGTCTTCTAGGCATTCATAAAAGAGAAGTCATACATTATTTCAAAGAATTTCTGGGTTTCCAAGCAAGTCTGACTTCTGAAGAGGGCTAGGGTACTAAGAAAGACTGCTTTGGCTCTACCCTTTCCAATAGAAAACACTAGTTAGCGATGTGAACAAGTTCAATGGACAAATCTAGAGTCTAGGGAGAGTCCCGCTCCTGAGAAAGAAATTAAAAAAGATTGGCAAATGGTGCATTTTAAAGCAAATGAATGCAGCGAGAAAGCAAGGCTTATTAAGCAGTGGGAACGTATAGTCTTGAAGTATTAAACATTAGAAACTGCCCATATCTTCTTGCATTAATTTGTTTAACAGTTACTGTAATATGTAAATTGTTCTGAATGACAACTTTAGCCCTTTAAAATGTATGCTTGCCCAGTGTTTTGCACTGCATGCAGCATTAACTTTAGAAAAATATGTCCTAACCCGATTTCGGGAAGTACCCACAGCTGCTGGCTGTAACCAGTCATATAGAAATATGTGCAGATAGGTCTTTAAGTGAGATGAAAAAAGTGGGTGCTCCCTATAAAGGGTTTAAGATAAATGAGTAACAACAATGATTTCTTATAAATAATTAACACTGAAAATGTTTACATTCTGAAATAGTGAGTCTGTGAATTAAATAGCATTGAGGCCTGTGGAAGGAGTTTTGGCCTTCAATTATGTGTACTTTATGTTAGATATGTATCCTCTTTTTCTCTGCATATCTTGTCCATCTGCACATCTTCATCCCCCTCTCTTTCCTCTTCAGCATCCTCTTTTCACTGTCCCCAGAATGCCATTCCTCACTGGTCAACAGCCTTGTACTGCAAGAACACAGGGAATAACGGAGTGCAGGCATGTGCCGATTGCTAACTCCTTAGATAAGACAAGCAGGAGTTCTGTCAGCTGCTCCAAACTGCAATTGACACTGAACAAGGCTTAAACCCAGAGCACTGTGTTATGGACCGCACAAGTCGAAGATGAAGACTGCACAAAATATCCAAATAAGAGGCAGAGATGGACCCAGAGTTACAGAACAGCTTAGCATGGAAGAAGCCAGAATAGACACGTGTTGGGAGTGGGTGAGAAACAAGATGAGTATAGACCAGCCAGACACACATTCTAGGTTGCATAGAATTTACATTATGCACAAGTGTAACATTTTGCTTTCCCAGACCCATATGTCGTTCTACTCAGTCACACCTTGTACACAACCTAGTCCATTATTCTGTGCTGCGGTCCCATGCTCTGTGCAGCCCAGCGTTCTGTACTACAATGTGCAATGCAATGTGCTGCATAGTGAAGTCCCACTTGTTTCTTTGTGCAGTGCTGTGCCCTGCAAGGCACAGTTGCCTCTCTCTCTCCGACCTGCGTAGACTCATATTCTGCATTGAGCATTCATCTTCACGCTGTTCTGTCCCATTTTCCAAACATGCTTACCCTACATTTCACACAGGGCTATTTTCAATTCCATGCTGCATTCTTCACATCTACACATAGCACGTGGTGTAATCACCCTAAAATCAAGTTTTTTTAAAGGAGTCTGGTCTCTCTTGTGTGCTGACCAGCCCTATGCTCTGCCCTGCACTGTCCAACAGTCTAGTCTGTGCTTTTAAGTCCAACCCTCTGGACTGGACTATACCATGTTTAGCGAAGCACATCCCTTCATGCTGCACTATTGAATGTCTTTTTTTTGCACAGCGCAGGTTCATGTTCCGCATCGCCCAGTACCCATTCCACATCAGCCTTTCCGCACAGTCCACGCTGTACAAACGCTCAATCCAAACTGCACAGTAACGCATCCTTCAACGTTTAGTCAAACACTTAAAATTCACCTTGCTGCAATGCAACTGAATTTGCACAAAATCACTCAGTGTAAAATTTCCTAAAACAACCCTCCCTCTAAGTGCACAAAAATTCTGAAGGTAAAACACAACGAGCCTGCTGGCTGACGAAAATCAGCTCAGAGGGATATCATTCCACACCCACGTCACTTACTAATTGGCACTAAGAAACAGATGCAACTTGGAGCAGTTTTCTGTTTGCTGTTATCTATATATATATATATATATATAATTTAAAAAAAAACACACACATTTTTTAACTCTGCGCTTAAGGTTTTGCAGTCAGGTGATGGGTTCAGTCAGCAACGTCGGTTCTAGACATCATGCACAGCACAGTTGCATGCACGCAGGTTTTTCAATGCCCCACCACACTTGCATATTTACTGCCCGCTTTTATTGCTAGTGAGCCAACAGGTCAGAGTGCTTGATATTAATATTGCTAAAAAACAAAAAACAGTTTATAGAGCAGTTCGATGACAGGGAATGAGAATCAGCGGGGTGGGGGTGGGGTGAATGAGAGAGCAAGCAGGTGAGGTGAACTAAAGGGTGTCTGGGGTTGCAATGGGGGGACTGAGGAATCCAGAGTAAGGGAAAGAAATAGTTGAGTAAAAGAGGTGCGTGGAGGTGAGAGTGAACACAGGAGCTTGAGAACTCTAAGGAGGGCCATGAAGAAGGGAGAGAATGAAGAGCAGCCGGCTAACTGGACAGTGTGGGGTGTTCAGAGACTGATGTGAGGAGGCGAGGGGGACACAAATGGCGAATACGGATTATAGAAAGAAAGGTGAAGATGGGGGGGAGGGAGTCCGGGGGTGATGTGGAAGAGAGAAGCAAGCAGTAGTGCACTGAGCGAGGTTCAGAAAGGAGCGTGAGGAGTTTCTGTAATAGTAGTAATAGTAGCAAGTGTAGTTTCATATAGCGGGCAGTCACGTGAAATACGCTGCATAGGTTTGCCACCCACGCCCTATAATTGAAGAGACCGTGTTCCCATTTCAGGACACCTCTGCTAGAAATCCTTGTTATCGGTGCGTTAGCCTATTCGATTTAACGGAAGCCAGCAAAGACTACAACTCCTGTGATGCTTACATCGTCGAATGACTAAGACTGGAAAGAAACGTGATGGGCTGGACATGAGGCAATCCAAAAACCTAATGTGGAGAAAGAACAGTGCCACGCATCACTCTCTTGTCCCCCAAATTCTTTACTGTCTGCAGATTTGTGCCCATGTGGACCCATGACGCTATAGCCAGACATACACACAGCACAGTCCCCCACATCCACCTAAAAACAAACGCACACACTCTCACACAACTCCCTAGCCACTTGTGCACGCATACAGGCTTGCACACACACATACTTGCACAATCCCTCACACAAGCGTGTAGTAACTTACACGGTCCAAATTCACTCATTGGCTAAAACACGGTGACTGAGACACACTCGGTACATAAAAATGGTAGCCGATTAGACATAATGCATGCAGTGATTTATTGTACTCCTTTTCAAGCCCACGCACTTCAGTCTCGGTGTGTGCTGCTTCAAAACAACCCATTCCTTGTTCTTTCTAGCAGTGTCATTTTATTTACGGCAGGGCACAAAACAGAGCCCAATAGAGACCCGTTTCGAGGTCTCCGGTGAGACCCGGCCCAATTAAAGACCTGCCTACTACATTAAAAAGCTCCTCTATGAAGGTTGGTGTCTACTCCTGCACTGACCACACGCTTTGTGCATGCAGCTGTTTGCTGCCCTACCATTGTGTGCATGCAGGTGCCTGGCTGCTGCACTAGCCTGCCCCTGCGTGTGCGGGTTCAATAACAGACCACTGTGTGCAGGCATGTGTCTTTTCCATTAGCATGTCACTTTGTGTAGCCACAACAGCATGGCACAGGACACCTTTCATCCCCATCCCCACACCTTCCGCTGCGCAGACAGGTGTCTACATCGCTAGCCAGCCACTGTACGCAGGCAGGTGCTGCCAACCCCACCATGGACCAAGTGCAACCAGTTATCTAGTAAAGCGCACAGCCCACGTCACGTGCAACCAGCAGGCGTCTCGCCTCAGGTCTGCAGCGCCAGCGAGTAAACAGGTGCCAACTCTCCTCGGGGTCAGCATAAGGAAAGAGGTGTCTGTCCTCTAACGCACACCCCTTGGTGCGTCAATCTGATTCCTACACAAACTCTCCGAGACCCGCTACAGCCAGAGGAGCCTGGCCGGTCCCGTCCGCTGTGCTCCGTAGCACGGTAGTACCAGTGACTGCGCCCTGTGTCCCTTCTAAGTCCACTGCACGTATGTGTGTACCCAGTACCCACAATGCGCGAACGGGTGTCCCTGAACACTTTAAGAAAAGATATGCCCGCTCCCACAGCGCCTTCTCTTTGTGCTCACCGCCTGCAGTGACGACTAGCAATACTCGCGGGTGGGGGCCGGGGGAGTTGGTTTAAAATTAAAATAAAAAACGTACCTGACCCGGGTCCGTGCCACCTTGGCGCCTTCTGCCTCAACTTCAGAACTGGAACAGCCACGTCACAACCCCTTTCAGCCAATACTGATGCTGGGAGCAGGATTGGTTGAGGGCAGGGATACTCCCCGCCCATTAGGAGACCGGGGCTGCGGCAACAAGCAACCCTAGGTCTCCTAAGGGGAAGGCTAGTGCGCATGTTCGGGCTGGTCATAAAAATGACCAGCCCAAAGTCGAACATGCACACTAGTGCGCTCACCCGCTGTCAGTCTGAGTCAAACCCTCAGTGCTGCCGCAGACCCACCCTCTTCAGCGTGACAGCGTCCTGATTGGTACTAGCGTCAGAACAAGTTCTGACGCAGTAGAACAGAAGAATTTGATATCTTTAATTAGAATGATGAATGGGGCTGTGCCGGCATTAGTGGGGCAGCGCCCCCAATGGACGCACTGTCCCTACTTTCAGATCTGGTTCTGAGGGGTCTGCGGTATCAGAGAGGGTTTGGCCCAGCTCATCATCATTTTGGGGCAGCCAGTGTTGGATAACAGCAGGCAGAGGTACAAACACATTGCGGTATTGCAGTGGAATGCTTTCAAAATGTTGTGCCCATGCACCACAGGTTTGGGAGTTAAGTGTCAGTTGCTAGAGAGAACAAATACAGACAATTGCCTTCTTTCCTTATCTTAGTGCCAAATGAGTAGATTTTATTTGGGGGAGTTTATATAGCCGAAACTTGGCTACATCTAGGGTAGTATTCCCAGAAACCTCCTGTTTTCTTTTTTAATTCTCCTGTCTCCTGATAGGGACAAGAACATGGGGAGATGGCAGTGACGTTGCTCTGCCTGTGCTGCTTCTGGGAGGGAATGAATCCCTTGTACTCTGGGCTTGCAGAGGTTTCCTTCTGCTTCGTGGGAGGCCTGAAATTATTGCGCATGGCGACAGTGGTAGTTCAGCCTTCTGGGGTCCTTCCTTTTCATCTGGAGAATGCAAAGTGAAGTGGCTTGTTATCACGCATGTGCGGTGGTCCTGTAGGTACACGCATGCGCAAACTTTCATTTTCCGAACACTAAGTTACACGTCTCATTTGTGGTTAGGATTTAAGTGACAAGGTGCATAAGCCATTGACAGAACCTTTTGTATATGTGTTGCTTTAAAAACCACATAAATAAAAGGCATTGTCATTTACAATGCCAATAGCTTAAACGCTTGCAAATGCGAGACCTATTGCATTGATAATGCTTGTTCATAAACTGATATGGCGCACTGCTCCATTTAGGAACCTAGCAAACTCAGTAGGCGTATTAAAAACTGCACTCTAACACTAGCAAGTTAAAGAGTTGATGCTTTTGTGGCCAGGATATTTGTCCGCGCACATCAAAGAAACGTCAAGCCATGAGTTTACATTGAAGAGGAACTCTAGAGAGAAAATAAAACAACTCAATGTGCTTCTTTGTGACTCATTCTAAAAATGTATACTTTACATGCTTCTTACAAGAAAAATCAGGTCATTCTCCTACAGGCTGTAGTGGCCAAGTTTGAGCACTGCTCATAGGAGTTTACACGATCCGAGAGGTGAAGACACCACGGTGGAAGAAGTGAGGCCAAACACGTGGGTACTTGAGACTGGGCGGCAACCGCAGAACCAACCTGAAAATGATTGGAGAAGCCGACACCCAATCACAGTGCCAAGAACTGACTGACTGCAGGTCTGGATGTTTTGCTACAGGTGTGGCGACTTCCATTGCCCACGCATCACGTGGGCTTGCGATGACGCCTAACAACTGCCCTTGGGCCGAACCAGCATTCCACATCAGACTTGTAGGAAGTAACACAACATTTCCATTGAGTGCAAATAACTTGCAATGAGTAAACCCTGTGAATCCACACCAAATTTTATTTGTAATATTATTTCACACGGGTCGAACAATCTAAAAGGCTGAGAGCATAGCTCTGAGTATCCAGTACAGAGATTTCGGTGTAATCTACAGTTTACAGATCTGAATTTACTGTAGGGCCAACTTAGTCGTTTATCCTTCATGGGGCGAGAGCGCTTGAGTGTGATTATGTTCTCTTTAAATACAGATGCTATTTAAGCACCAAGAGACAATGCAGTTTATGGATTGTGCTAAATAAATGGTCATTGTAAATACTTTATTTTTCATGTATGTATTCTTACTGTGGCAGTCGAAATAAATGTTGCTCAATGAAACGTGTTATTTGAAGCAAGCGTCCTAATGAGTACATTCATGCATTTATCGCTACAGTCCATAGATCAAATTTCTTGTTCTTTACGATATAACTATTCTTTACGTCCTGGCATATTCCACGTTGCAGTGAAAAGCAACATGGCTTAACGTAAATCAGATTAAAAGTACTGTAGTTGAGAGTGTGTAGTAATGTGCTGTGAGATTCTCTTTCTGGTCATGACCCATAGCATTAAAGCAACAATTATAAAAATAAAGTTGGGGAAACCTAGATCAGAAGGAAGAAAAACCAGTTCTCGTTTTCATTCTTTAAACTGCAACTGAAGTTATGCTGTGAGACATGGCTTTCACTCTGGTTGATGGCAGTGGCTACAGACATTATGATGTCACAACTGAATGGTAACAAACTATTAAAGTAGACCGGTTGCATTACGTCACAACTTGACTGTAATAACGAAGACAGAGGCAGTTTTTTACATAGGGATAGCAGACTCCCATATTCTGCATCAAAGGATAAAAGTATTATTCCCATTGTTATGCAGTTGAAAATATATCTCCACTACACCATATGGAGGAATGTTGCCATTTGGAATGGTCTTTGGAAAGCCTGATTTCGGGTGTGTTATCGTGAGGTGGGAGGAAGTGGGCAAATATGGATGAAAATTTTGTGAGATTAAGTATGGTGCAAAAAAGAATAGTCCTCAGACAACCGCCAAATTCGAAGTGAGCCATAATGCTGCCCTTGGTCGAAAAGGATTAGAGGTGGGCCAGTATTTCCAGCTATATATCGCCTACTATAAGTATTTGGAATTGTGCCTGGAAAATGTGCTGGTTTTTGGGAAAACCAAAAGCAAGCTCGTGTGGTACCACTGATATCTTCTTCTTGTTGCCCATGTCAGATATCACAACTCAAAATGGCCCAGTAAAGACATGGTAATACTGGTCAATATCGAGAATACCATCTGCGGTATTACTCTGCCTTAACGACAAGCCATATTTATTGGGGCTCTGGCAGGAATTAACACTGAGGTGTGGAGAGAGGGTTGAATAAAATATCACTCTTGGGCCCTCGTTAATTAATGTTTTGCGCAGAGACTGATGTGGTGCACCGCAATGCAAAAGGGCTATTGTAGGAAGCACCAAATTGTATTACGGCATATGAGAGCCCTTTGGTGAATAAGGATCGCGGTTGCCACCATACCATAACGCCTACAGCTCTATCCTCCTCTAATGGGGCCTTGTAGGCAGAGGCACACTTGTGCTTACCTTAACAAGCACCTGTTTACTGCGCAGGCTCATATCAAAGAGCATTTGCTAGCTGTGAACCAGAAGGCCTTAATTTTAATCCTGCTGTTATGGTAAGCATTACCCGTGATAAATCACTTTAGCTTCATCCTCACTCGCGTTACGTGTTGCAACCACCTGCAGAACTTTCTTCTCTACTTAGGGAGTGAAATAGAGAAAATTCGACACTTGGATTGTCTTTCTAATTTAGCACTTCATCCAGAAACTGGTGGATTTACTAGAACCATCCAAGCCAAGTCAGGCCCTAACAGCTTTCACTAAAACGTTTGTAAATATCTTTCAAAGAATGTCTTTTGGCCATGTAGGAAATGCAAGATTTCAGTTCTTCTAGATTATCCCTAGTCTGATAGGTGAGTGTAACCTACAGCTGATAATGTCTATAAAATGTTGATTGGATTAAGACATTAATTTAGACCCCAACAATAAATGTGCAGGTGGCTTGGAATATCTAAATGTCAATATATTTTTTATGTCAGATCAAAGACAAGTTAGTCTTCTGAGTGACTTCTGATTTGCTCTGTTCATTTTGTGACTGCAATGGGGCCAAGTGTCCTTGCGCCTTTGACTTGCTCGCTCCATAAATACCATTGCTATATTAGGCTCCATGTTCCATGGGAGCGTTGATCGCAGTTGCACAGCCTGTTCTGGGAATGGGTGTGACAGAGAGACTGTGGCGGATTTCATCATGTAATGTACTTGTTAATTAAAACTTCCATCCTTGTTTGCTTTCGTTGCGTAAGCCTAAGATCCAGAGCCAGAAACTTTAAGTGTAGGGTTACAAGTGAGTAAAGGTTTCTTGAATTACTAAGTATTGCTGGCATCTCGTATTTACGTTGTTTTCTAATATTACTTTATTTTAAATTGTGACACTTTTTTGAAGCTCCCTGATGCTGCATGGCTTTACCAATGAGTTCTGTTTAACTGTTGGATTCTGGATTATCATTGTTGTTGTTGTGTTGTTTGTTCTTGTTATTACTATAACAGCTTTTGTGTCAGGACCGAAGGCGAGGATTATGCATAAACGTTCCTCACTTTATTGCTCAGCAGCAAACACGAAAGGGAACACTTAAGAAACATTAACTATATTTCTCATGAACCAAGTAGGAAATGACAAAACCTTCCACTAATCATTGCTCTTCCAAGTCCATATTTTCTTTGCTCCTCAGCAGCAGAGGTAAGCCCTCATGTGTTTTATTTATCTTTTCTGCATTTGGTTCGAATTGTACTTGCTATTATTAGTGAGCCTATTGAGCCTTGTGTAAGGGCAGCTTCTGACTTTGGGGAATCATCATTAAGGACAATGAACCATCATGAAAGACGATCCTCCCCCCCGCCCCCCATAAGGTAGGCTCCTACTGTGGGAGGAGCCTGAGCATGTCTAAGGGGCTGAGTTGCAGGCCGACAAGAGACATTGGGTGGTTTGCAAAGCTGAGACATGCACCATCAGTATTTCTTCAGTCTCAGCACCCAGTGACTCTGCAACGCTCTCATTGACAGTGATTGGGGCCTTGCTGAATCTGACTCCGCGCGTCGGAGGTTCTGACCTCGAGGCAATGTGAAGCAGAGCATGTCCCTGGGGCTAGAGGTTCCCGTTTATTATTGTTAGCGAGTGACATATACACTTAATAAAGGCCTCATCTGACACCCAGAACTCCACACAGTGGTAAGACAGGTTGATTAAAGCATCAACCAGAGTGTCATTAATTGCGATACAGATGACAGCAGGATTTACCCCAAGAGATATTAGGAGTTGTCTGTACGAGTCCCCAGTGATGAGATTCAGAGAGTTTCGAAAAGTCTCAATCACCAGTGCTCCCTGTGTGGAGAGTGAGTAGAAGAGGAATTCTACCCCTCCCCCACAAATAACCTGGTTTGCCCCAACCCACTGACGTTTTGGTCTTCTAAGCTGTGAGTCAGGCTCTGAAACCCCTAAAGGCACAACAGCTACTCTTGGTGTCTCACTTTGCAGAAACCCATCTGAGTAGAAAAAAAGTGTTCCCAGGATATAAGGCCTCAGCACAAGGTAACACTAGGACACCTCCCAAGCAAAGAAAGCTGCCCCAAAGTGTAACAAGGGACACTTGGAGATCTAGGACAAACCCAGGGACTCTTTCCTTAACAGTGCGTCTTAGCTCAAGCCGCAACCCTCTTCCCGGAAGGCAGATAGACCTGGAAAAATTAACAACAATGCTGTCCTTGAGGTTTTCCCATTGGATGGGAACACCCTAGGAAGGGTGGGATGGATTATGAGGATACACTTAGTGATGTGGCAGAGGAGAGTAGGTCTTGGCGACCTAGACCCTCCGTACATGGGGAGGTGATTGAGGAACTCCAAGCATCGCATATATTCAGACTGAACCTCCTTTGCCATCCAAGATCCACGGACGGTTGTTATTTTCTCAAAATAGGTTTTAAAAAAGTCACCAAAAAAATTCATCTATTTTAAATAAAAGCAACATTTTAATATTTATTTGCAACACATTTTTTATTGAGATTGATGATCTATCGGAACGAAGACCACATAGCTCCTGGGGAAAGTTGCATTTTTTCATACCATTTGCAACAAGATTGCTGTTTGGGACTTACACATTTTTCCAATGTATCTTAATTTTCAAATGGCTCTGCTTAAACAAGATCACATTTCCAGCTGGGTTTTTAGCTTATGCGTTGCACATTTGTGCATGACACTACTCTTGGATTTTAGAAGTTGATACGTTCTGGAAAATGGATTCTTGAACAGAATAAAAAAAAAACCCATAAGGGCTCATTACGATGGTGGACGGGCTTCCGTCCGCCCGCCATCGTGTCGGATTTGGGACCGGTCGCCCATGTGGCGGCCTCCCCACAATCCAAATTACGATGCGACCGCCACCATGGCTGTCGCATCACCTATATTTTGAATTGTGGCGGGGATGCGTTCAGCAGCTCCCGCCGCAATGCAAAATGAAAGGTACTTGCATATCCCTGCACTACGTGGCAGGCACCATGCGGTGCCTGCCACATGGTGCTGGGATATGTAGGAAGGCACTATAGGTGCCCCCCTGTGCCCTTGACCAGTCCCAGGGATCAAGGGGGACCCGCTACGGGCCCCCAAATCCATTTCCGCCATTTGTTTTGCTGCGGTTTGGCCGCCGCAAAACGAATGGATGAAAGGGATATCCTAATCCCTAAGTGTTGGATTTGGGACCGGCCGCCCATGAGGCGGCCTCCCCACAATCCAAATTACGATGCGACCGCCACCATGGCAGTCGCATCACCTATATTTTGCATTGTGGCGGGGATGTGTTCAGCAGTCCCCGCCGCAATGCAAAATGAAAGGCCCTTGCATATCCCTGCACTACGTGGCAGGCACCATGTGACCCAGTCCAGGGATCAAGGGGGGCACGCTACGGGCCCCCAAATCCATTTCCGCCATTCGTTTTGCTGCAGTTTGGCCGCCGCAAAACGAATGGATGAAAAGGATATCCTAATCCCTACGGCGGTGCCTGCAAGGCACTGCCGCAATGTGAGCCTATGGTTTAATTCCTCAAGGCGGTCAGAAAGGGACTGCCTTGTGGAACCGTGGTGGGCGGTCCTGCCGACGGCCACGCTGCACCAACGATTCCCCCCGCTATCGTAATTTGGCGGGGGAAAACAACAGCACAATGGCAGAAGGCCCGCCATCGTAATGAGGCCCATAGTTCTACTTTCCGGGAATTGATTTTTGGGTAGTTACGTTTTTAAGACATTATTTATTTATTTTTTTGTGGAATTTAGCTTGTAGGAAATGGTTTCGTTTTACAAACCATGCGTATCTGGAATTTAAATTTCCGTGGATTTATTCAGCCCTTCAAGGATTGCTGGAGTACTGCAGCCTCTTGGTGACAGGTGGTGATAAAAAAAGTCACCAAGAGATGAAGAAAGAAGACAGCAATAGGTCGGAACCCCAAAATACACATAATTTATTTGAAAATATTTTTGCAGAAAAGCCAATGGAAATGTGTTTTTTATTTTTAAACAGGCAAGTAATGTTACAATTAGATAGTTATTCTTAGTAGTGTAAGATGCACGTAAGAGGTTCCAGGTAGTCTGAAGCCCCCATCAACGAAAACTGTTGGATTTTGGCCATTAGTGGCTCGGACATTTCCTTACTTTGTTTAGAAACACGCGGGTTCAGGCTACCTGACATTGATTGTGCAATTTGCATTTCTTGGAATCTTTTTTCCTTCTTAAACATTTTGAAGAAATAATATAGGTTGGGGTGATGTTTTGTAATTGCTCTGTTGAAGGCATTGTGCCATCCCTCAGTAGCATTGTTTGCTTTTGTGCCTCCCTCTATGCAGGTTATGTAACTGTTTCACCATTCAATTGAAAATCTTGACTTCCTCCTATGATCTGAAAGCTTAGACAACCAATACAGGTGTCTTCAAATTAATTTAGCAGATGGGCAATTTGTCATCACTTTGGATAAAAAACATAAGATTCTGAAATTGAAGTGTAGAATTCTTCTGGTTACCGTGTTCATCATAGTCAATTCAAAGTAAATTATCACTTTCCTAGGATGTTTTTTATTGTATTAGATTTTATCACTGAGAACAATTCAGTATAGGTTGAGGATTGCTTGTCCAGGAGCAAGCTGTATACTAATGGAACTGTAGTATTATTGAGGTTAGCATGAATAGTGTAAATTTGGGTGAATGGATGAGGTGTCAACCTAAAGGTCCCATACATCACCCAAATTTCACTATTTTCAAGGCTAACCAGGTTATGGGCTGTGCTAAAGATTAGTACTATTTTTTTGATGGTTGTGATTGATATGCAGCAGGAAGGGTTCATCAGTGTAAGTTAAAGTTAGTTTAGGGGAGTAGGGTGGGATGTAATTTAATTTTACTAAATTCTTTTTGAATGTTATTATAAAATTTTGTTAATGTTATTTTATAGTGTTAATTGTGTGAATTAATTTATTATTGCTTTATTTTTCTTGTTAATTGTTAACAATTAATTATGTTAATTGTGTCATGTTTACAACATTGGTGGTGTCATTTAAGGGTAATATGGTGGGAGGTAAATTATTTATAATTGATTATTTGTTAATGCTAATTAATTAATTAAAATTAAATATGCTAATTGTGGAATAATTTAGAATTTGAAGTTGTGGGGTTTATAGTTGTAAATTTGAGAAAGAAATAAAAAGATTTTTTAATGAATTGCTGTTAATTGTTATGGATTCATTATTAATGTAAAATTAGTAATGAAAATTGTGTAAAAAATTTTAAGTGTGTGTTTTTATTGGGGGAGAGGGTGGAAAGTAATTTAGTTTAAATAAATTAATCATTAGTTGATCATTAATATTTATTAATTGATAAATATTTTTGGTAATTGTTTTGTTTTTATTTTGTTTTGGAGATTCAGGTTCAATAGCTGTAATCTTTGGTTTTATCCCCTCCGCTATCCAGTACTTTCCTTACTGTTGCACTTGCTTGAGTGGTAATAGTAATTTATTCCCCTCCGTTATCCAACACTTTCCCAACTGTTGCACTTGCTTGAGTGGGAATAGTAATTTTTCCCCTTCCTTATCCAACACTTTCCCTAGTGTTGTATTAATTGGAGTGGGAATAGTAAATTATTCCCCTCCACTATCCAATACTTTCCCTACTGTTGCACTCTCCGGAGTGGGAATAGTAATTTTTACCCCTGCGCTATCCAACACTTTCCCTACTGTTGCACTCGCTGGAGTGGAAATAGTAATTTTTATGTCTACGCTATCCAACACTTCTCCCACTGTTGCTCTCGCTGGAGTGGGAATAGTAAATTATTCTCCTCCTCTATCCAACACTTTACCTACTGTTGCACTCCCTGGAGTGGGAATAGTAATTTTTTCCTCTTCGCTATATAACACTTTCCCTACTGTTGCACTCATTTGAGTGGGAATAGTAATTTATTCCCCTCCGTAATCCAACACTTTCCCTACTGTTGCACTTCCTGGAGTGGGAATAGCAAATTATTCCCCTTCGCTATCCAACACTTTCCCTACTGTTGCCCTCCCTGGAGTGGGAATAGCAATTTTTACCTTTACGCCATCCAACACTTTCCCTACTGTTGCACTCGCTGGAGTGGAAATAGTAATTTTTATGTCTACGCTATCCAACACTTTCCCTACTGTTGCACTCGCAGGAGTCGGAATAGTAATTTTTTCCTCTTCGCTATCCAATACTTTCCCTACTGTTGCACTCACTGGAGTAGAAATAATAATTTCTATGTCTACGCTATCCAACACTTTTCCTACTGTTGCACTCGCTGGAGTGGGAATAGTAAATTATTCCCCTCCGCTATCCTACACTTTACCTACTGTTGCACTCCTTGGAGTGGGAATAGTAATTTTTTCCCCTTCGCTATCCAACACTTTCCCTACTGTTGGACTCATTGGTGTGGGAATAGTAAATTATTTCCCTCCGCTATCTAACAATTTCCCTACTATTGCACTCGCTGCAGTAGGAATAGTAAATTATTCCCCTCCACTATCCAACAATTTCCTACTGTTGTACTCGCTGGAGTAAGAATAGTTAATTATTACTCTCCGCTATCCAACACTTTCTCTATTGTTGCACTCGCTGGAGTGGGAATAGTAATTTATTCCCCTCCGCTATCCAATACTTTCCCTACTGTTGCACTTAATGTAGTGTAAAATGTTGTTTTAAAAACTAATAAATATTTTAAAAAGTTAATTTATAACATATATTTTTTTATTTTTAATCGTACAGGTGTGTATATATATATATATATATATATGTCTTTATATTTTCTTTTATATATTTCTAACATTTTATAATTTATTAAAATAATTATTCATTAATTATTACTAATTAAATATATATATTACATTTTATATATGTATGTTTAATTTATTTCGCATCACCTTTATTACTTATAATTGTTACATTTTTCAAATTCAAAATATTTTTTATTAAGTTATATGTATTATTTAATTTATTTTACATTATGTTTGATACATTTCAACAACTATATATTTTTGGGGGATATTTTAGTACTTACCATTATGAAGATAGGATGTCAATATTTTTGACATCGATATTTATGTTCCGATATTTTGGGAACACAATATTTTGTCCTTCGATATGTTGTCAGTGATCCATGATCTGTTGTACTAAAAACAGTCTGCTCCAGAGTAACTGCTCTGCCAGTGCAATGGGATGAGGAATACTCCACATACCTCCAATAATTCCTGGGATCTGTTCTCTTCTCCTTACAGTAAAGATAGCCACTATACTTTAATAGTCTGTTACCACGATTTGATTTTACATAGAGCATTTGACGAGACGATGCCAGTATGCTGTGGTCTGTAAAATAAAAAGGCAAATAAAAAAGGTGTTTTTATTACATTTATGCACTAATATTGATATGCTTTCATTTGTTTTTATCTGTGGAAAGACGAAAAATGTACGTTAGTTTTTCCTGTCTGCAGAGAAAGATCATTTTTTAATGTTATGTGGAATGAATCGTTTTGTAGTTTGATAACTCTTGTTGCCTAGAGGAAAAATGTTGTTCATTTTTTCTATGAAAAGTCAGAGTTTACTCCTGTGTTTACCTTGGGGTACACTTGCTATGTTTGTTCTGGAGCTTTAGGTAGTAGTTGAACTTCAGTAATTTTGCAGTAGGTGGTTCACGCGTTGGGTGAAAAAAAGTAATAATGGTATTTTCTTTAAGTAGTATATGTTTAGTATTTTGTTGTTTCAGAAAAAATATAATTTCTGTACTTACAATGAAAATACTGCTTTTTGTGGGTAGAGAAGGTGTTCAGATTTTCACAATGGAAGCTGGCAAGAAGGTATGTTGTTCGATTAAGAAAAATACAAATTATGTATATTTTCCAATGTAAAGTTTTGGCTTTCCACACATATTTATATCACTTGCCCTAAGAGCTGCATCTCCTTTAGGGGATCCCCCCAGTGGAGTCACCTTTGCATTTTGCTCCCAAAGCCACTGTCCAGCACCTGCCTTGAGGGACACCCCCAGCAGAGTTAGATTGGAAAATTAGCCTCCAATCTCTGTCCAGCACCTGCTCAGAGGGACGTCATCAGCGGAGTTAGAATAAAAACATTTGCCACCAGTCACGGTCCAGCACCTGACCTAAGGAACTCCTCCTGCTGAGTTAGAATGGAAAATGAATCTCCAGGCACTGTCCAGCACCTGCCCTGAGGGACGCCCCCAGCGGAGTAAGAATACAAAATTAGACCTCAGTCACTGTCCAGCTTCTGCCCGAGGGATGCCCCCAGGGGAGTTAGAATAGAAAATTAGCCCCCAGTTACTGTCCAACATCTGCCCTCAGGGACGCCCACAGTGGGGTTAGAATAAATATTTAGCTCCCCTCAGTCACTGTCCAGCCACTGCACTGAGGGACGCCACTAGCGTAGTTGGAATAGAAAATTAGACCCCAGTCATTGTCCAGAACCTGCCCTGAGGGATGCCCACAGGTGAGTTGAAATAGAAATTTAGGGGCCTATTACGATGGCGGGCGGAGCGTATCGGGAAACGTGACCGCCCGCCATTGTCGCGGCAGTCCCGCAAGTGGCATTATGATGCGCCCGCCAGACTGGCGGGCGCATCCCGCATTTTAAACATTGCGGTGGGTGGTGCTGTAAAATGCATGTTGTGCATTTGAATGCACAACCGGACAGGCACCGCGCGGTGCCTGCCACCTTGTGCATTCAAATGCAGGGCGGTACCCTAGGTACCCCCCATGTGCACCCTCACCCCCTGAACACCGTGGGGGCCCACAACGGGCCCCCAAATACAAACCCGCCTGCCTTTCCATGGCGGAGTCTCCACCATGGAAAGGCAGTTCACCGCCATGATGATAATATGGATGGCGGTGCCTGCAAGGCACCGCGACCATATTCCTGGGCTTTTCCGCCCAGTAGGCAATCGGGCGGATTGCCTACCGGTGGAAAACCGGCGGACGGTCTTCCCGGGGGGGAAGTCATGTGGGGTGTAGATTTTGGCGGGTGGATCGCCACTGCCAAACGGGCGGTGGCGATCCGCCCGCTATCATAATGACCCTCTTAATCTCCAGTCACTGTAGCCCCAGTTACTGCTCAGCATCTGCCCCAAGGGATGCCCACAGCGAAGTTAGAATAAAAATGTAGCCCTCAGTCACTGTCCAGTCACTGCTTTGAGGGACACCACCAGAGGAGGCTGAATAGAAAATTTTGCACCAAGTCTCTGTCCAGCACCTGCCCAATATCGTTGATTTCTTTAGGTTGTATTTATTTTGGTATTTATTTGCTTTTAAAAAACAGTAAGGGGCTGGGACCGGCCCCCATATGTGCGGCGGTCCCGCACCTCTAATTAGGATGCGACCGCCACCCTGGTGGTCGCATTCCCCATTACAGCAGCACCCGCCTAATGCCAAAGTGCCTTGTTGTGCATTGCCACAACGTGACAGACACCGTGCCATGCCTGCCACCTTGTGCATGGCAATGTAGGGGAGTACAGTACCCCCCAAGTGCAGACCCCCCCACTCCCCCGGGGGCCTGCAATGGGCCCCCAAAGCAATTCTCCGCCAGCCTTTCCTGTGACACCCTGCATCCTAATATGGACGGCGGTGCCTGCTAGGCACCGCCACCATATTGAGGCCCAAGTCCGCCGGGCCGGCAATCAGAACGATTGCCGACTGGCGGAAAAGTGGCAGACGCACTTTGCGTCCGCCGCATTACCCCCCGCCATCATAATATTGCGGGGGTAAATCGGGTTGGGATGGCAGGCAGATCGCCACCGCCGAGCCAGCGGTGGCGATCCGCTCGGTATTCTAATGACCCCCTAACTTTGTACCTACTATGCCAGTACGACTTTGTTTTGTGCAGGTAAGGTGTAAATCTTTTACAAATGTCGGAGTGAAGATTGTATGTTGAAATGTGGGTAAAAAAATTACAACTGTATTTTTTTAGGTTTAATTTGCAATCTTTGTGATAACGTTTCAACTTCTATAAGTCCAGAACCTGCCTTGAGGGATGCCCCAGCGGAGTTAGAATAGAAAATTAGCCCCAGTAAATGTCCAGTACCTGCCCTGATGGACGCCCCTAGCGTAGTTAGAATGGAAAATTTGCCTCCAGTTACTGTCCAGCACTTGCCTTGATATGCGCCACTAGTGGTGGTAGATTAAAAATGCTGCCCCTTAAACCACCGCAAGTACATGCCCAGAGAAATGCGGTTAAAGTAGTCATATTAGAATTGTATTTCGTAAAGTTATTGTGAGTCACTTTTAAACTACATTCTTAATACTGCTTACATTTTTTGGGTTTCTGCTGTTGTCGCAAAATTAAGGCAGCAGGTAAACCAGCCAGTAATCCATTAATCAAAAAAAATGTAATTATTTTTAGTTAATCTCAATTAAGTGTTGCGAATAAAGTTGTTTACTGTGAATTTTGTAGTGACTTCTACTGATAAATGGCACTATCTTGACAAAAAGCAGAATTTCTCATAGGAACTCTCAGAGCAGTGTGGTGATGAACTGTGTCAGTGAACCACTGAGCACAAAATGGTGGTCGGCTGCATTTATATGTTTTTCTGAGATATACTATAATTTAAAACAAAATATGTTTTGGACTCCTTTTTTTAAGGTTGATTAGAATGTGACAAAACGTTTTTTTATTTCGATCATTCATGCTTCATGTTATTTTGAGTTCAAGACAGACAGTGACAGCCATTTTGCCTGGATAACATAAATGAAGGACTACTGAAACTAAAATGTGTTATATGCTTACATTTACAGAATTATTTTGCTGTATTTGTCATTTTTTGCCCTTTACTCTTGGGAAATAAAATACAGAAAGTATATTTTTTATGTTACACATTATTAAAACACAATACAATATTTATTTATATTAGACGTTTTAACAGTATGTATGGTATAACTGCATGATACTGGCATTCGTGGTAATGGAAGTTTTAATGTTTTCCTATGTGGCTGCGTCATAATGACGTTTTTTGTGAATATTGGCGATGTTAGGGCAATGTCGCTGTTCCACTGTTGTTGTAAAAACCTTCATTGTAGATGTTTTCGTTGTTTCATCAAACATCCACTTAAGATCGACTTTGTGATCTCGGTTAGCTCTGTCATTGGATGTGGGAACACACAATCCAAGGGACTGGCAAAGGATTCTGGCACTACTGCCTCTAAATCTAGATTTCTGTCATGTAGAGTACATCCACAGTCACCAAAATGTTATAGTAGACTGGAACTCCAGGGTCATTCACGGTTCCAGAGATTGGATGCTGGATCACAGACTCTTCTCCACTGTAATGCAGAGTTTGGGGCATATGTGAGAATTATCTTTTTGCCTCCAGGCACAACTATCAGCTTCTGGAATATTTTAGATGGTGCCTGGAACATAGGGCAAAAGTAGCAGATGTGTTTCTGCAGGACTAGACAGGGGCATGGAGCGATCTGTTTTCTCCATTTGCCATGATTGGTAGAGTGTTGGCTCGCATGAAGCCATCAGCAGGCTGATCTGATACTGGTGACTCTGGGTTGGAGGCCCCAAGCATGGCTCTGCTGGATCTGTTTCCCAGTGGCTCTATCCAGGTTTCGATCAATTCTGGTTCTAGAAGGATCAGTGAAATTGATAGCATGGAATGTTACAGGGAACACTGGGTTATGCCTTGCCTTTCGGAGGTAGGTTGTAACCTTATCTAAAAAGCTTGGGTGGATGGGACCATTATGAAAGTACCACTCCACATGGAGGCAATGACTTTGTTGGTGTATGGTAAGTGCCTTAATTCACGTGCGACAGGCAGTTTGCATATCATCATTTTTGTTTGAAGTCGATTTGACTTATAGAAAGGTCAGTACTTTTTGGTTGGCAATGAAGGCGGATAACTTTCCGATTGAGGAACCCTGGTTTTGCAAACTGATTAGAGGAGTTAGGTTGTTGAAACCCCAGGAACCAAGGTATTCATGTTTATGGGACAATAACTTTTGGGCTCATTACGATGGTGGACGGACTTGGTCCGCCCGCCACCAAGGCGGTGATTGGGTCCAACCCCCATGCATGCGCCAGTCCCACATACACAATTATTATGGGACCGCCACAGCTGCGGTCGGATTCAGCACCCTTAACATTGCGGCGGTGGCTGCTGACAGCAGCATTGCCGCGATGTCAAAAAGAGCATGTTGTGCATTTCACTACACTAGGTGGCAGGATCTACACTGTGCCTGCCACTTGGTGCAGTGAGATGTAGGGGTCCACACCTCCCCCCATCACAAGGGGGGCCCGCAATAGGCCCCCAAAGACATGCCCCGCCAGCTTTTCAATGGCGGTTCAACCGCCATGGAAAGGCTGGCTTCCGCCAGCATCATAACTCTGCGGGCGGAGCTTGCTAGGCTCTGCCACCATTGTAGGCATGCTGACCGGTCCTCCAGGCAATCATGACGGTTGTCACCGGCTGACGGACTTTCCGTCCGCCGCGATACCCACCGCCAGCATAACGTGGCGTGGGGTAAATCTCATGATGATGGCAGAACGATTGCCAGTGCCGGCTTGGCGGTGGCAATCGTTCCGCCATCGTATTGAGCCCCTTATTAATGAATCTTTTCTTTTCGTGGCAGGATAATGAGCTCTTGTCGCGAAAGGAGTTCTAAGCATAGTTAACAGTGATATCTTGCGTAGATGGGTATCGAATGTGATGGCAGTGGACATCACTGGGACAATGTTTTCTATAGAGCAAGCTACTTTTAACAGAACCCGCTATCCTGCCACGAAATGAAAAGATTCAATAGAAAATTAATTATTTTGATGTACCTTACCACATACTGTTTGAACATTCCAGAAAAGCTGGATAAGAATGTTCCAAATTGTACGTGGTAAAGTATATCAAAACCTACGAGGAGATGATGGCTGATTTCAGACCAGTGAGAGTGCACCAACATTTGCTTGCCCTTCAGAAACCCTTCAAAGTGGTGCCCACCTCTTCCATTGCCAAATGGGTTAGATGGATAATGCAAGAGGTTGGAATTAATGAAGCTTCAGGGCACGCTCAACAAGGTGGACAATGGCATCTGAGGTGTTCTCCTTAGGAAAAAGATTGGAGGACGTTATGCATGCAGTCGACTAGTTGTTGAAATTGGTCAATAAGAAATTCTACTCTAGACCAATTACCTAAAAGTCTGAACTTTTGGTGAGCAAACTTTAAGCATGCCTAATCCTCGCCTCTAGTTCTAACATAGAATATAAACATGCCTAGCTATCAAGTAAGAATGGTTTGATTCGGTTAAGGACACAGAGGCAAGAATTATTCCACCTTAGATCACATTTAAAGTGTGATCATAGCCCACCGATGAAGCAAAATGTTTTAGAGAGTACCATTAGGTAAAAAGATTAATATGTAACCTTTTTTCCGTATTATTGCATGCTGCAGTCTCAAAATTGTGTATAGCAATAAAAAAAGATGTTTTGAAGTGGGATGAAATTACTGTGTTGCCTTGTTTCATGATACAAGTGAGAAGCAGAATCAGGAGTAGAAGGTGTGGATCATAGACCGCAGTGTTTCACCTAAAGTGGGGGAGGGGGTTATACAGGGGTTTATGGACATCAAAGGGTACTGCGTGGTGGTATTTTTTGTTTTGTAATTTCTTTCTTAGATCATGGGAAATTTAGTTAGTCTTTATCATGTGTTCATTTTGCATCAGCTATGTGCTATAAAGTGAGGAACGTTTTTGCATACACCTCGCCTCTAGCTCCTAAACTTTGCTTCTCAATGCCTTGGAAATTTTACATTTATGCCACCACCATCGGTACTTAACTTGGGCTGTGTCGGTGGTGGATGGTGAGCACAACCAGCACTTAATTGTGGAGAATAGGACACTTGGTAATCTCCCACACTGTCCTGGTACCTTTCCGTAACTGCTTGATTTCTTAGGCAAGGTTATGCCCAGACACTTGAACCAAGATACACCTAACTAATGAGCCCTAATCATGGCAAACCTGGTTTTGTGTTGCTTGGTGTTCTGGTTCACAAAGGAGGTGGCTGGAAAGGCTGAGTGGACTGATGGGATTTGATCTGAAGACCACAAGTTCAAATGCAGGCTCCTGCAGCGGGTGCATTAGTTCACTGAGGTTAGTTGCACTTGTACAATGTGTATTTCTATAAGGACAAGCTTTGTGCTTGAGCCAAGCTGCTTGGGTCAGACAATTATTCCTCACATGAACCATTCAACCATATAGGTACCAGACTGTTTAGGCTTGTGTGAGCTCAGTCAAAACTGTGACTGTTCTCCCCCAAGCTTAACAATTTGGTATCCTATAATCAGTTCCAAGCAAAAACTGAACATAATATCATATCCCCATTGCTCCATTTCTGTTTGGATGACATAAACATGTATCTGCACTTCACTGGGTCTCAAGAAAAGATTATCTGAATGTGGATCTGCAAGAGAGAGAGTAACCTTCAGCTTATGAGTGCTGGTCCGAAGGGCATCTCCTGGGACCTAGACAACTAAGGCCTACTCTGCATAATCTAAAATTAACTTTTTGTGATTTGCAAGAAATAAAGACTCGCAAAATGCTAATTGTTATTGTAGATTTACAAATGTACCAACTACTGCAATACAGAATTGTTGTGATTGACAGTGGCTAAAAACCGATTCCAAGCGCTGCACTAGTAGTTACTGATGACATCAGCGAACCATTAAGAGAGCCAGGTGCAGTAATAGAGGGTAGGGGAGCAAAGACCATTATTTTACCACGCTGCCAACATTATATTTCCAAAATGACAAGTAAAAAAATCAACTGAGGATGGTTCCAGAGAAAGAATGTTCAGAGATGCTGAATATGAAATCTTGGTGGAGGAGTGCGTGAGCACCTGTGAGTGACAAACTCTTAAGCACCTCGTCTTTTAATATCCCTGAAGACGCCAAAATTTATATGGGGAACAGTTAGAAACTGCATCAAAGCTGTGGGAAGTACAAAGATGACCACAATATAAAGCAGAAAGCTGGAGTATTATTACAATCTCATAGAGAGATTGAAAGCTTGACAAGCAGAGGTTACTGACACAGAAGATCGTTTGAGTACTGCAGACCCCCAACACCAATGGTGGAAGTGATTACTTCCAAGTTTCAACGAGAAGCTATCAGCAAGCAGTGCCAAGACCAGTGGCCATCACAATAGGTAATGCACCATTGCACTGTGTAAGGGGGTACCAATGAGGATCATGCATACACAAAAAAATAGCAATTTATTTCTCAAACTTTTTAAACATGCAAAAGAAATCAATTTCTTCTATAAGCACAATGCATCATGGGACTAGTAGTGGCAACAAACCTCTATTTCAAAATATAAGTCAAATAATGTAATAAGTTATGCATAATAAGTCTTCAATATCTTAAACATCATCCTCAAGTTTAGACTTTTCAAACATATTTTTTCCCAATCTTAATACTTCTGCTATTACATATACTGGTATATGCACTTTTGTTGAAGAAAATCACTTATCATGACAACACTTTCTAAATGCAGAACCATTTACACAAAGTGCCACTCTGACACACAAGGAGAGGTTATGTACATTGCACAGTCCAATTTACCAGGCTTGGATAGCCCCACTAACATTCCAGTGGATGTAGAGGCACCTGAAGGCGTGACAAAGCTACCAGCTAGTGTTGTTACTTTGTGAACAACCAGGACAACAATTGCCACAGTTAGCGTCACTCGACGACGCTCGGTGCTTTGGCCAATAATAACCACTGCAAGGGCATGTATTCGAGAACCAACTAGAATAGCAAGTGAAAAAGATGATGCTCGGGTATTGGCACAACATATCTGAAACATTGAAGTTGCTGTGCTTGGAAATCATAAAAAATAGTGTAAGGCTTTTTGTTAACTAACCTGTGCAAAACTATGCATAAGGCTTTGATCCATGACAAATAGCATGAATCATCTATCTTATGCTGTGAAAACACTATTGAGGCTCAGCAGGGAAAAGGAAAGAAGGGAAAGCACAGAGGTGATGACAACACCACTCCAACAGTCCGCTTCAGAATTTTGGTAGCTCTAAAAAGTATTTACCTGAAAGTACCTCTAACATGTGTGACACACTTTAAATCTATAGGCGGAGTTAACTCCTCAAAATGGGGACCAAGCAAGAACATTAGGTCAGGTCACAAGTTTTTTAGAAGAACTACAAAACTCTAGTGCAGGGATTAGGACAGCATTATCACTTATTGGGCGTGAGGAAGTGTTTATAAGTAGTTTGACAGTGCAGAGGGTAGCACAGGTACATGTAGCAGGAGCGTTGAAGTATTCCAGGACACCACCACTTTAATGTAGAGAAAGAAATCTGTCCTTTAAAATGCCAAAGAGTATTTCTGTGCCTGCTCTTGCCTGCTTATGTTCTTCATTATAGTGATGCTTCTTTTGTATTGATGGATGTAGATATAGTGTGAGGATCTATGGCCAAATGGCAAGCACTATTTCACTTGTCACATACAAAGATGGGTATGAACATACTAAGAGGTCCATTACGATGGCGGGCGGACCGCAACGGCAAACAGGACCGCCAGCAAGAGGTGCGGCGGTCCCGCCATGGCGATCAGGATGCGACTGCCACCCTGGCGGTCGTATCCCGCATTATTAACATTGCGGTGGGCGGTGCTGTAAGCAGCACCCACCACAATGTCAATAATGCATGTTGTGCATTGGCATGCACAACGTGACAGGCACCGCGCGGTGCCTGCCACCATGTCCTTGCCAATGTTGGGGGGTACCATAGGTATCCCCCAAGTGCAGCCCCCCCTGGGGGCCCGCAACGGGCCCCCGAAGCGAAATCCACATGCCTTTCCAAAGGCATTGTAAATACCACATACTAATATGGATGGCGGTGCCTGCCAGGCACCGCCACCATATTAAGGGCCTATTCTGCCCTGTCTTGAATCCGACCGGTAGAAAAGCGGTGGACGGCCTTTCCGTCCGCCGCGGTTCCCCTCGCCATTCTAATATGGTGGGGGTGATACGGGGCCATCTGGCGGGCGGATCCCGGCGGTGGCGATCCACCCGCCATCCTAATGGGGGCCCAAGTTACTTAATGAATGATATATCGCCATGGATTGTGATGCTCACCATGCAAGTTTGCACCTCCAATGTAAGATGAGTGCAAAGTCCACAATGATGAAAAATGAGAGTTGTTTTTTTCTCGCAGGGTTTGGCAACAGTGTCTGTGAATATATATTCTACATTGAACAGTATTGAACAACTTCTGGAAGTTCTATTAGTGTTGTTTTTTTCTTTTACTATATAGAAACTTTGTAGCAGAAGGGAGTATATAGTTCTCTGTCTGCCATCTACATATCCAAAGATGTTGGGAAAACGTGCAGTTTGGTAAAAATTCAACTTTAATGTGGGTAAATCTCCTGGGGTATTTGAAAAAGTAATGCAAATATTTATCATCGTCAGCACTGAATTTAGGACAATTCTAATAACCCTTGACAGAGCACCCTGATATACCTCCAGCTACTTCTATTGTGCCTATATCAGTGTTTCCCAAATTGTAGGTCAGGTCGAGAACTGATTTTTGGTGGCCGTTGTGAATCCAAACAATAAATAAAGATGCCTTTAAATTATGCATTTATCTTGTTACATTTCCTGCACTTCAAAGACAAAGGTCAAAAGTCAAGCTATGTCTTTAGACAAATTGCTGCTCATTTTTAATTAACTTGTGTATTGGTGGTTACAAAGTCATCTCACTTCTCTGTCAGAGAACAAAAAACTAAAGTGAAATGTCTGATCACCTTTCTGGTGTACAAGTAGTGTGAAAAGAAAGACTGTAGGATGTCATTTTTTGTAACACACAATAAAAATGTCACAATGTAAATACCTGTAAATTAACTGTACTTATTCAGCAGTTAGGAAAACAAACATGGAGCAAATTTGCATTGTAATTCTGGAGTGTGATGGAAACAAAGATTTTAATAGGTTCAAAACAAATTAAGACATTTTACTTGGTGATGCACAAATGATTAATATTTGCTGAAACCCGAATTCCATTAATTATAATATAGTTTAATCATATTTCAATGAAAAATGTGCTGTCTATAAATGAGAGTACTACCACACAATACTTCACTTACAATACAAATTGTCCACTTCTTGTCCATTAAAGATAGGTGGGTCTCAAAAGATTGGCGTTCTAAAAAATTGGGTCTTATTCAAAAAGTGTAAGGAGCACGGGACTAGATAATTTTCTGATGCTATGATAGGTCGGGAGCACAAAACATAAACCTGTACAGGGATCACCTGGCTGCATTCAGTCTGATTCACTAGCATAGGCTGTAAATTAGTAAACAATTGATTAACTAAATCAAGTATGTCTGCCTTGTTTAGCCTATATCTGTCTGATCAAATAAGGTGACTGAAAATCTGCTCCTGTCCTCGCCTTCTCCAGTGTAGAACTAACTCTGAATGTCTCCTCACCACCATTGCATAGAATTTGTGAATTGTGAATGTTTGTCCTGGAATTTTGTTATGCAAATACAGTGCATCTGCAATTTGGCTATATTTCGATTAACGTCACTTTGTGACTCATTTGCCCTAATGCACAGTTTTGTATGGGCTAGTTCACAAACACCCTTGCACACTGTTTTTTTATTGCAAACTTACCAAACAAACAAAGGACGAAATATTGGCTAAAGTGAAGGTTATCTGGCCCTAAAAATGATACCCTGGTTTTTGAAAGAATATCCTCATTTTATGAGCAAATCCACGCCACTGGATTCAAGCAAGCCTGGCTGAAGACGGCTGAAGTGCCAGAAACCGGTCCTAGGAAGCTTGTTTCCGGTCCAGGGAAGACATGGCTTGGCAGTTCAGGCTGGACTGTTCCCATGAGGCACATGGTCAGACTGATTTGCATATGGCCATGTCTGAACTGGGGTGGCAGAGTGGGCTAAAGAACGGTGATGGATTAAACCCAGATCAGTTGACTGGGGGTGAGTGCTTGCAATGTTCAACACTCCGTCCATCATTCCCTTTGGTTTTGCAGATCCACGTGCATCCTGTTCACACAAAGCAAGCAGGTGTAACATTCAAGAAAAGAACATATGCCTCATGCAATACAAAAAAAACAAGACTAGACAGTGGGGCTGCGTGCCAGTCCGCTATTTAAAAGTCAGTCAACACATTTTAAAATTAAGCCTAACCATAACAGGCACACTCTGAGTAGGCCAAAAAGGAGGCTGCCAGTTACGTTTTTCACAACCCTTGCAACAAACCAAATTTAATGTGGCATCCTAAAAGGCCAAATTCAGCAGCTCTTAACCATTTGACTTCTGTGGACCCCCCACTGAATGACAACTAAAGTTCTTTTTGTCGGCACATACATTAACCAAATGTTTAAAATGTTCAATTTTGCTTTTTTTGCGTATATACTTTAATAATCTGCCAATATTTCCTTTTGTAGACAGTCACAGGCACCCTTTGTATGTGTTGTGGACCCCCAGGAGTCCCCAGACTACTGTTAAGAAACTCGGGTTTAGAAAATTAATTCATATTAACAGATTAATAGAGAGAAAACCAATAAACAAACAAAATGTAAAATTAAAAAATGTAAAAGGCTCTGTAAATGTGAAGGAATTTGAAGTTGGAGGTAAAAAATTAAGTTGGTGATTTCAGATTGATTATTGGGGATTGATTAATGGGAGCACTGCAAGTGCATGAAACAGAATATATGGTATGACGGATGGGTGGCATCAGTTGAATATAGAAAAGCTCCAGGCTTCCCACTAAAATTAAAATGTAGTTTTTTTATCTTGCTTTGTGAATAAAGTAAAATATCTCATCTTTTGTTTGATGAATGTGTGCTATTATCTTGTTGTTCCAATCAAAATTGTTGAGCCGGGCTCCCCGGATTCCAACTAATGACTCAGTGGGGGGTCCCTAGATGCCAATAATGATATAATTGGGGTAGCCAGATTCTGACTCCACAGAAGCCAAAAGTTTAAGAACCCTAGACTTTGAGATGAAAGGCATGCCTTGCTGATTCGTTTCCAGCGTATGTGCCAAAAAGTAGTTAGAGGATTTGAGAACTTGTCCATTGTCCTGTCAAGCCTGGTATAGGTGGTAGGCAACTCGTGCTCCCTTGTGACAGGGACCCTGTTATCGCCGAGCCTCCACTAAGAGGATGGTTCAGAAATGAGGTAAACAGAGTCTGGATGGCCAGGTACCAAGCCTAGTCGAGCTACCAGCTTGTGGTGCATGCAGTCCACCCACATGCAGAGGAAAGTGTACACAGCTGGCCCACCATAAAGGCCGCTTAATTCTTTATGCGAGTTTCCAGGCACCAGTTAAGGACCTTAGTATGCTGCTAGTGGAACGCCCTGTATTCCCCAACAGACTTTGGCGTACAGCCAGTGCCTTGTGTTTCACACGCCTGTTGGGAACTTCAGACTTAGCCTGACATTTTAGGGCGACCCTTCCTGGGCATGCAGCAGTGACCCTCACAACTGCTTGCAGCCCAGAATAATTGTCTAAATGCCTAATGTGCTACTATCTCAAATTATCTTGCTTAATATTTCCATGGAGGGAGATGATGTCTATAACAGAGGAAAAATGACCATTATATGGGAACCACTAGGGTGAGGAGATACGATATGGTGTTAATGTTTGTGTTAATGGATCCCAGTCAGCTTTGCACATGTGATTCCTAATGCGTAAGGAGGCTTTACTGGGCTGACAGTCATGATGGAGGCTCTGTGGATGATTTTGCAGTTCTTTCCATATAGAAAGACCACGTTGCGGCATCAGTGCTCCTGTACAGGTTATCGCCAACAGCACCCACAAAGCAAGACTGGCACCAATACCAAAACCATATTCAAAGATGGGTGGCAGACTACCTATCTGACTTCTACAAGTTCATGAGCTTTGAACTACACAAAAAATCTTGAAATATCAAAAGAAAGCCGGATTGCTTTTGAATACAGTCTTTATTTTAAATTACAATGATATATTATTTTGTATGTTTTTCAATTTCTAGTGGATAAGAACTGTAAGTGGATTGAGAATTCCCTGCAGAGATAAATGTGTGTGTGACCAATAACTCAAAGTTTCGTATTCTTTTGGTGCTGAAGCAGTCATTCATCCGAGTTTGTAAAATGGGAAATGATACAAACTCCATTTAATCCAACAGAGATAATCCAGCTTGTGCTTCATAGTACGTACATGAGTGGCTGATATTGTCATTCATTTTATGTTATATTTATGATTTTATTATCATCGTTTGCTTAAAACCCTACTCATTAAATATGGTTTATAATTTGGATTTCTCTTAACTCCTGCCATCTCGACACTGACTGTACCTTCAGTGTTTACGTAATCTGAGGGTGTTGCAGTGTTGCATTGTATAACTCATGACATGCTCGCTGACCTGCAACTCGATGATGCCATCTTGCTGACTTGGCTGCCAGGAGCCACGCCTTGCCTGGCAAGTCATGGCTCGAGAACCACGTGTACAGGTTTTCTTGCACTCCTTGCTGGCCTGCAGCCCATCCACTCTCTCTACTGCCCAGCTGGCACATGGCGTTGTGGAGCCATATTACTGTGCAGTCCAGTGCTTAATTAGTAAAAGAATGAGTGCTGGTGCCCAAATTTTTGCTCAGAAGTCCTTGGCCGGTGCTATTAAATGTCAGTACACTGAATACCAAGGCTGGGTAGTCTTCAATCCACTCAACGTCACTTTAATCAACTTCCAAAAAACCCTCCCCCCTTTATCTCCCTTATGCAGGTTCCTAGCTTCTCCCTTTGGGATGTTATTTCTCCTCCTTCTCTTTCCCCTTTGTTCGTATTTCTTTGTCTTCCTCTCAGGAAAGGTCTGATCAGGAAAATTGGTGCCGGTCCCCAAATCTAAGTGATGGTGGTCTCCACCAGCAACCACCAGCTCAAACTAAGCACTGTCTGTTCTTAATTTGAGCCGGTGGGGCCCACAGACACTCATTTATGATGACCAGGACTTATTTTTCATTCATGAGACTTTGACCTAGAACAAGGGAGAAAAAGACATAAAAGCATGGAAAAAACGAGGTAAAGAATGATGAAAAAACAGCGATAGAGAGAAAGTAGGGATGAAAAAGAACATGGAACAGTGAGACATATGGGCATAGAGTACAATTGTGGATGAAAGAGCCATGAGATGGAATGAAGACTAGACAGCCTTGGTATTCAATAACCCTTACATTCAGCAGTGCCAGCCATGGTCTTCTGAAAAAAAAACTTTGGGCACAAACACTTTTTATTTTACAACTTAAACATTTAGTGGGCGTCTCTGATGCTGGAAGAACCCATCATCGTTCTTCCTTCAGTGTAAATGTGTTAAGTTCACTTCTCTCAAATTAATGAACAGTCACAGGACCTCTGCTTTGAGTGAGTGAGGCTCGGCAGCACAACGTTTTGCTGAATCTCGTGTTATGACAATTTGACTCCTCAACTCCGCTTTTCTCCCTTTAAATTACATTATTGTTATTGTGTAACAGTTCTGTTAGCCTGACTAAGTGTTAGTGCTATAGTTCGCAACGGACAGATGCATTGTTAACACACTCCACATGCCAAATATAATAGGAATGGACTTAGCTTGGAGCAAACCTCTGACAAATGTAGTAGGGATTATGTTTGCAGTGCATTCTTTCTGAAAATAGAATAGTAATGGATTTTACACTGGGAACTGTGACACATTGGAGTGGATTTTACATTGTGTTGTCTTACACAGATTACTATTTTAGGAGGGTTGTGAGAGATTTGGGGGTCACAATGTACATTTGTATTTCTACATTTAATATTTAGTTGTGTGAAGGTTAAAGTACCTTTTCTGTTTAAAAGCAAAATGAATCACTGGACATTGATGTATTAAGCCTTCAAGATATTAACCTAAGGCCTAACTATACACCTTGCACGTGCACTTCACAGTTTTCAGCTTTCTGATAATGATTCCTTGAGGGGGGCTTGTAAGTTGGGTTTAATGGAAATCACAATGTAATAAGAAAAATGTTTGGTGCCTGGACCTATCCTCTGTTTTTTAAACTGCAATTCATGCATATTTTAACTTCATTATGTTGTATTAATGACAGCTATACTTTTGTTGTACCGATTAGCTCGACACTGTCTGGTTTTAGCATGATATTTGAATGTAGTAGTTGAATATACTTGTTGTATGGCAGTTCTGATGATTTAACTATTTTACATTTTTTTTGTATATTTAAATGGTTTTTATAGCTTTTATGACGTGAGCTGTCAAAATAAAGCTTATACAACGATTTATTAAGCGTTATTGTATGCTTTCTAGAGTTAAGACTTTCAACACCATACCACCTCCTTGAGAAAGTCTTGGTGTGCTATACCTCACTACTTTGAGTTGCAAGTGCTCAATGGGTGTTCTAGGTGCTAAGTTAGGGTCCAGTAGTAAGGTGGCCTCCGGACTTCTGCTCAATCCCTTTGTTGCCCTTCTTTAACTGCATTTAATTGGGCAATAGGTATGTTAGCTTGCCCATGAAAAAGTTCACTTGCTCAGATCTGAAAGAGAAGTTGGTCAAATGTATTACAGTCCTAGGACAAACCCTGTAGAATGGGGCTTTGCATGGTGTGTCCCATTTACAATTGCAGTAGAAAGGTGTTTTACATTGTGTAATAACTCAGATACAACAGAAAGCTATTTTACTTTGTGAATTCTCTGACAAATACAGTATGAAGAGGTTTTACGTAGTCCATTTCCTGACAAATGCCACGTGAAGGGTTTTTACAGTGTGAGTTCACTGATAAGGAATTTGACATTGGGAACACATTGACAAACACCACTGGAAAGTCCCTACACAACTCCCTAGTTCATAGCTGGAGTGGTGTAGTTTTCATTGTGTACATTTGGACTTTTAGTTTTAGGATTTAATTGTGTGTCAATTCAAATATGTGTTCTTTTTAAAAATGAAGGCACTGGATGATCATTGATGTATTAAAATATGGTGTGTGTTTTGCTGACTTCTGAGTTTCTAATCCACTTGATGTCACTAAGTAAGTCTTGGCCTGCTATGATTTGCTTCCCTAAAAGTCAGTAGCTGCTGCTAGAGACTGCTTCAGGAGAAACTGCAACATCATGTCCTGTCACCTACACAGCAGCACAAAAAGCCAGTTCTCTGTGGCATGATGCACGGTTGATTCCCTACTCTTAACATGGTGTTGCAATTATACTAATACCTAATGAAGTATGTGAAGTTGTTCAATTGAGCACCACAGCCATGTGTCCATTCAAGGGACGGCTGCAGATCCAACTGCAGAGTGTGCTGCATTCCACAATCAACATTCTTATAGAATGAGAGCACAAAGTAAACTACAGCACTTGCAGAAAACAAAACTAATAATGAAAACGACACGTGGCCTCTGCATCCAAACATAATGACTCTGCCTTCTATAGTGTGGGTAATGGGCTTGGTGTCTTGCAGCAACCAAAGAAATGGCTGAGCTGCTATGTTGTGCTCCCTGCCTCTCCCCTAGAAATTATAGTGTTATTTATTTATTTTGACCACTGTTGAACTTCCCCTAGCACCAACGACAGATACTTCAGTGAACAATGATATTGGTGGATTGGGGTCTATGCTGGTTTATCTAGTGAATACATATGGGACTTGTAGGAGCAAGTGCATTTGCATGCTGTAAGGCAGTATAGTTAGCCTATCTAGTGGCCACATTGCTCCCATCAACCTCACTGTACCACATATGTACCCTGGTTGGAAGGACACCTTGCTGCACATGGATACTTTGTGTACTCGATGGAGTGGCTATGGTGTACTGAGACTGGCGTGAGGCAAGGAAAGCAGCTGTTGAGCTGTTCATGTGAGACTGGAGGCAGAGAACCAAGGAAGATTGTTGAATGTCAGTGAGTGCGAAGAAATCAGATGGGAGGGGGCTGGAAATCTGTTCAGGGATAATTCCCCCTTTTCCACTTGTATTTTCTGTAGATTGTCCCCAACTACTTTTGAGTCTGAAAAGTCTATTCTGCAAGCTTTAGGGAATGTTCAATAAGTATTTTTTGCCACACTTTACTTTTTAAGTGTTTACTAGCAAGAGTTACTTAATTCAGTCTGAGATTTCAACTAAACTTAGAATGCATTTTAGTTGCACAAGATGTTATAATCCTCTCTTTTTGACCTTTCATGCCCCTTCTAGCACCTCTAACCTGTGATTGTTGCTCTCTCGAGTGAGGCACTCAGAGTAGTCATCTGATTTACATCAATTGTTTTTGTTGTCTTTTTTTCGTTCAGGTGAGTGGAAGCGCAGAGAAGACTGACTCCTCCAAAGCAGTCTCCAGAACAGGTGAGCGGATGGCTCTTTGTGGGGGGTTTCTTTTAGGGGTTTACTCCAGTGGCAAAAGCAGTCAGCTGACTGCAGTACAGCAAAGCTAAGCAAGGCTGCCCAAACACACGCGTAACTTGAAATTTCACAAATTCTTGTAAGAACATAAGCGCAATGCTCAATGTGTGACGGAAGGATTATGGAACCTCCAATGTTATGTAGGGAGTTGGGTTTTCAGTGTGGTTTAGACCGAAGCAAGTGGTATGTTTGCATGTAGGAGGCCGTAATCAATTACAGGAAGGAACTTTGGGTAGATAGGAGGTACAGTATACAGGAGTACAATCTTGAATTAGACTCAACATGCAATGGTATATCTGATAAGAGAAGTAGCCATAACACCTTCTGCCTGACTTTGTGATCTACAGAAAAGGTCACTAGGAATATTTCTTTGAAGACAGACATACAGCGGCCTTAGGAATCACCAGCATGGCAGCAAAGTGTCGAGTGATGGTTAGTAGCAGATTGCTGGCTATGTGTGCCCCAGGGAAGTGGACAAAATTTACATACATCTTTTATATGCGTTATGTATATTTTCTGAACCACAAAACTCTGAGTCACCTCTGACTTGCGACTTTCAACATGCCTATCAAAACCATTTTTCATCCCTGATCCAGCCAATCACATTGTGAAATAAAACAATAAACTGTGATTGATAGTCTTTATTCGCGAGTTTAAAAGGCAGAGTTATGCAAAACTGTTAAACTTTTCAATCTTTCTTAGCGACTTTTTAAATCCCGAATATCTCAAAATCTACTGAAGACCAAGCTTAATGAAAATAAACTTTTTTTATTCTAAATACATTTTGTTGGCGTTTTGTAGTGCACACATTACATATACAGTAATGTTTTTTATTTAAAATACAGTTCCTCCTAAACAGCAGTGATGCATCCTCAGAACTGGTGAGGTGTCTCTCCAAATGTAATTAAACATTCCCCTCCCTCCCCATAAGTCGAAGTGCGGTCATACATTTGTTATGATTTACCAGTGTGTCTAATTCTGCAGTAGAGAGGCATGAAAGAATGGAGCGAGCCTCTGTGATGCTCTGGGTGAAGCTATGAGGGTGTCGGGTCTGGAGTAATAAAACTGATGGTCTCATCATCTGACGTGCAGTGATACAATGGGCGTAGTGCTGTAGTGTAGTTCCTATTTCCCTAATAGGCTCTGCGCATTGGAATAATATACCCTATAGATTTGGCATAGGACTGAGGTCAGTATGCCCCTATCGAGTATATTAAACTTAATTAATTTGTACCAGCTAACTCAGAGGCCACTAGAAACTCCTTGTAAACAAGAAGGGAGTAGTTTCTGGCAACCGCATAAACATGACAACTTTGTTTCCTTTTAGAATCGGAACACTCTGAGAATCTTGGAAACAACAGATAACCGTTTCACTCAGCTAATCGTGCATGCTTAGTTTCTTCAGAGTTTACACAGAAAGAATAGACGGGCGTTTCAATTAAAGGATTTATTGAACACTCTTTTTTCTCCTGTAAAAGATATGAGCTGTTATAATCACAAGACAGTATGCGAGATATATTATGTAAAGCGTAAGCAGTAGAAAGAAATAATACTGCGCTAGCATTCTCTTGTAGCTATGTCACGTATATTCATATACATAAATAACATAGGCTAAAAATGCGAGTACTCATAAGATGCTTCTCGAACTAGTTCTACCCAGTGTACCTAACCTACGTGTAGTACTATGTAAGAAGTAGGTGCTGTATTCTATAGGATGTTATTCTATAGTTTAGTATAGTATGCCAAGAGTCCCTCTAGGTTCCAGTCAGCTCCATACCTTGAGAATGAGAGAGGTGGGAATTTATTTCCGGGTCCCGAACTCCAACACCCCACAAAGGGAGTCAGAACACTGGAAGAGGATTCTCTGCGAGCAGGGATGACTGCATCTCTTGTCAGCGTGTCAGGCCGGGACACGGGCTCCTCTAAAGTCGAGGTCTCCTCCTACTTGCTTGGGCAAGGGAAGGTATATTTATACCTGGTAGGTGCCTTGGAATGTTAGCATTGACGTAAAGTCGGGGAGAGGAAGACGTCGGGAATGAACCCTTAAGGAATAGCGGTTCATGCATAATAAATGAGTTCTTGGAGGAATCAATAATCCTGTGCTAGGCGAAACTCCCAAGAGCTTACGGGTCTGGTTTCTAAGAACTCGTTGTGATGTTGGGGTGGATGGATGTAGGTGACCATGCCTGTTTTTGGATAGCATGGCTAATGCCTAAATAAGGACTGGGATCGTATGCCTATCTAAGGACATGTTTCAAACCTATATACGGACACCTAAAGCGGAATACAACAGTGCCCTCCGGCATGGATTTTGGTGCCTACACCGGGGTTGATGGACCCCGTATTTCCTTAATTTGGAATTGTTTGGAGTTGACATAATTATTACTTCGGTCTCATTTTCTATCTGCATATACGGCATTGCTTACACAGTTCATTGATTTCTATGTAAATGCGACTCACAGGATTCCCTAGGGCAATAGATTGACCTGTCCCATTGAAAAGTGAACCAAAAGGACTTCCACATCTATTTTGTGGTGATTTTTTCACTCAAGAAGTCCATTGTTTTGGACGAAACACGTTGGCTGATTTCGATGTTTTATGCTGGACATACCTGTTATATACGAGCACCAACAGAATAAAAAAGGACACTGGACTGTTTGGTTATATTTAAAGAAATAATTGAATCATCATATGGTGGACCCTTGTATTGAAATTTAATAAAACGAACTACAAGGGTTTCCCAGGCGCGGGCCTTGTCTAATGTACCAATCCCTCGCCTGGCCTCTCTCAGGAGTATCCTCCCCTCACATCCTGCCCATTTCTCTCCTCCAGGTATTCAACCAAAGCCCTCCATGTAATTTCCAATTTCCCTTGATTTCTCGCTTGGCTAATATGAACACCAAGTCCTGGACCTTGGTTTTGGAAGTATGTGGAAACCACCCCAGGAGACAATGGCCAGGGGAGCAAGGAATCTCCTTTTCAATGATAGCCACAATCCTATTCGTAACCTTCTCCCAGAAATTGCGCAGCGAGGGACATGACATGACCAGAACATGTGTAGGATATGAGCTCCCACTTCCACACAACGGGGCCAGGCTGCATCAACCAGATGGAAATATCTACCAATCCACTCTGGATTGAGTTATGACCTCTGGAGGACATAATTGATTAATTTGAAGCAGGCATTTCGGGATATTTTTGGTGTTCTCTCTAGGATAGATTCCTACCCCATATCAGTGCTAGGGACTCCCAGATCTACTTCCCACTGTGCCCGCAAGTGCTCCAGCAGTCGTCGTAGATCCTCTCGAATTGCTCTGTACAGGCACAAAACTGTCTTGATTGTGCTCACGGAGAGTGCATGCAGTTCGGAACAGCCAGTATCCCAGTGTACAGAGGATTATGTCAAGACAGATGTGGCCTTCATGTAGTCTAGAGAAGGAGTATTCCCGCTCCTGTAGATGCGTTAGCCACCAGGAGGCAACAAACCCCATTTCGGCTACCAGTCCGCAAAAGTACGGGCCATGCAGATGGTTTGAGAGTCCCGCAACTGATTGTGAAAGCTATCCATCCGCAGGTTTTCCACAGAGTTAAAATCTCCCTCCATTATGATCGGGTGAGTTAAGTGCTGGGCCAAGGATCTTGATAAATTAGCTAGAAAAGCGCTCTGATTCGAATTTTGGGAGTATATGTCTACTATTGCTACTTCTCGGCCCTCTAGTTGTCTCAGCACCACAACGTATCTGCCCTCTGGGTCTGATAAATCCCCCTTATGTTAAAATAGTACTCCCAGCCTGAATCCATATCAGGACCCCCTGGCATAAACCGAGTATGTGGTGTAGTATGCCTGGCCTTTCTAGCGGTGCTGAAGTGCCAGCCCCCTCAGCCATCGGGTGTGTTTCCTGTAAAAGTTCTATTTGAAGTCATCTCCTATTTATGTAAGAAAACATTTTATAGCACTTAGACATATCATGCATGTCATGGATGTTCCAGGAGAGGCATTTATGTCAAGATTGGTGGCACGCATATTCCATTCCTGATATCCTTTCCCATCCCTCAGGATCCCCGCATGCAGTGCAGGGTAAACAACGTTTACCATAAATCTTTTTCCCCACAGGGAATCACAACGCGGTTGTTACAACGACCACGTTGTGATTCCGCATACCATTACTCCGCAAGTCGGAACAGCAACTTGCGGGGGGGGGGGGGGGAGGTGTTGTCCTATTGTCCGCACAGACTGGAGTTGGAATAGTAAATTATACTATTCCAACATCTAGCGCCCCCCCTCCGCAAGTCGTTGTTCCGACTTGTGGAGTAATGGTATGCGGAATCACAACACGGTCGTTGTAACGACCGCGTTGTGATTCCCTGCGGAGAAAAAGACTGCGGGATAAGAACATACATTTGCAGTGCAGACATTCCGTGCAAGATTTTGCTACTCATGGGTCCCCAAGAATTCAAGCAAAACTATTATCCCAATGCCCACTCCCCAGGAAAAACAAGTGTCAGCAAGTCGTGTGAGTTTCCCCTCATTTCTCTAAGTGGGGGGGTAGCCCAAAGAGCACCTCAGGCAACAGTTCCTCTATCTAATGTTAAACATAGGAGTTCTTCCCCCAGTCCATGAAAGGAACTCAGGCAGGATTCACACTCCCTCTCAGTAAGGATCTCAGCCCTGTAGCATAAGTCCCCCAAAATGTAACTAGCGTGTCCAAGGCTTCAGAGAATTTCACCAGATGTTCTAGGGTCACTTTGGGCAGCACCAGGCTTGAGTCTTCAGAAAAGCTCTATCAGTGATCAAAGTCTGAGTCTCACACAGCACAATCTCCCTCAGGTGTTGGCGGCCTGTACCTCTGCCACTCATCGGCGCCGCCACCTCCATTACTTTCCGTCTTCCAAGTTGTGCTTCAGCTTGTTAGGGGCATCGGAGCTGACGTGTGCTTTGGTTAGGGGCCCCAACTGGGCCACAGCTGCGGCTGTTTATCAATTCAACTCCAAACTTACTGTGGGGATCGAAAGAACCTGGTGCCATCAGGTGCTGCCACACTCAGCCGGGCCAGGACCAGCATTGCATATGAAAGGCCCATCTGCTTCATACTTTTCTTAGCCTCCTGAGACAAGGCCTTTGCCTCTGCACTTAATGTAAGAAGTCTTGGAAGATTCTTACCATGGTGTTTACAATTCGGAGATCTCCTTTGTGGCGAGCCTGCATCAAGATGTGGTCACATTCTTTATAGTAGAGTAGGCAGGCTACAGCCGGCCGTGGGGGTGGGTGTTTCTGGGAGCGGCAACCTGGTTGTCACTCATTGGGCCTGTTCCAGAGCAAAGAATGAAGAGAGGCCCTTAAGTGCTACTTCTTCTTGAAGCCATGTGTCAAGGTAATCTATCATGTTGGATCCTTCAAGTTTTCCGGGCAGGCCCGCCACATGTATATTTTTGCAGCGTGAGTGATTTTCAGCATTCTCTGCTCTAAGTTCAAGCGTACGAAGTTTGTACTCCATGGTGGTAAGTCTCTCAGTTCCTGAGGTAATCGCAGGCAGTATATCTGCCAGTTCTCGTTTATTCCTAATTACCCTATCAGCCAGGTGCCTGTGATAATCATGAAGGATGCCCAAATCAGCGCCCAAGGTATCTATTTTAGTCTCTAACTCCTCCTGGGATGCTGTTATGGCCTGAAGGATATCTTGAAGCTTGAGGAATCCATCTGTCTCAGGTGGTTGAGGCACGCTTCTGCCGTTGTTTGAGAGATTGGTAGTGCCTCCAGGAAAAGGCCCCCCTGTGTCCTAGTCTCACTTGTGTGTGATCTTGCCCATGATCACACTAGGTGTAGTTAATACTTCATTTCTAGTTGATGACACATTCTGTGAATATAGGGTCCAAATTCACTACCTTAATACAATTGCATTCTTACAATTCTTCCCTAAACATATTTTTCGGTTTCAGAATCTGAGAAGCCTGTGGAATTAACTCTCCTCAACTTATTCTGAGTTTCGTATAGGAAGGTACTGGCTACAGAAACTAAAGAACTAGATTGTCTGGCAAGGAGGCTCTGAGCTTTGAGGAAATGTATATTCATTGTCAAAGAAGGCCACCGCTATTTCCACAGGGAATGATAGTTTAGGAATCATGGGCAATGTAGTTTGTACTTGGTTCTCTCAAGTAGTACATCCTCTAAAGATGACAATATTCTTTGTCCTACTCCAGACTTTCCTTCCATCGGCTAGAGCTAACTCAACTATCTTCGAAGTAAGATGCTTGCAGAATATGGTTCCTGACAAGTTTCTGGAAAGTTCTTTGCAAGGCATTAGGAATTGAGTACGCTTTTTCATCTTGTCATCAACCTCATTCTAATAAGCATAGAGAACAAGCTTACCAAAGTCTAGAAGTTCAACTCCTTTGTTGTCATACTATTCAAGATGACCGGGTTTCATATTTATTTATTGCAGACATTTTCTATAACAGTATGACTAACAGGGACACAAACGTTACACACATTTTCTCCTTGCATAGGTTTAATTTTAGAGTTTTTTCTTCTTTGCCTCATGTAGGTCCCTTGATTCCAATAGCTAATGATTATATAGGTCTTTTATAGAAACAAAGGGAGCTGTTTTTGGAAAGTCTATGCCATTCTAAAATCAAAATAAAAGAACATGCTTATAATTCAAGATTAACTTCTTCCTGTTTTGGTCATGCTGTTAACATTTGGTTGTCTCCTCCCTTTCTTCCTGCTGATTAATTGCCAGTTAAATGGTGAACACAGTGTGCCCTATTTTTCATCACTCAGTTGATTAATCATATAGCATTTTGTCAGATGGTGCCTCACACTAAGAGAAGCCATCCTGTCCTTCAGTCTGCACAATTAAAACCAAATTTTCCCTGATCTTTATCACCACATATTTTCAGAACCTCTATCAATTACAATGCAAGGGCAGCCAGTAAATGAGGTGCTTGAAATCTGCAATGTTACATTTTTTGAGGTCATTTAATCTTCAACTAATTATTTTAATATTGAGAAAGCACAAGCACCCCCCCCCCCCCTAGGTATATTGGCACTCAAACCTAAATAGAAAAGAGAACTGTCAGACATCTTAAGAAAAAACAGAATAACCTCAGGCAAAGTTACTAGCTATCTTGGAAAAAGCCAGGTTTCAACAATTTTCTGAATTGTAGCAAGGAATCTTGGGAGCAGAGGAATAATGATAACAAATTCCAGTGCTTAGCTGTCGCCAGAGAGAATGCACGTCCTCCATAAGTGGTTCACTGAAATTTGTTATCTTTACCAAAGAACGGGTTTGGCCAGGAACCAAATGCAAGGCAGCAAGATTTAAACATAATCCTCCATTTGGCTGGAAGCCAGTGCAGTTAAGTCAGAGCTGTGGAACTGCAATTGTTATGTTAAAATTCAAAGCCAGCCTTGCTGCTGTGTTTTGAACCAATTGCATTTTTTCAGATCTTGTCGGAATCCAATTAGATGTCATTGCGATATTCCAATTTGACTGCGAAAAATGCATTTAGAATTTGGACTTAAGGAGAAATGTAAATAATTGTAGAATAAGCTTTAGTATGTAAAATTGCTCCATACATAAATTAACAACAGAATTGATCTGCTTTTGAAAAGTTAGTCCAGCATTAAATTTAAATCTGTGTTCCAACACATTGCACAGGTGCTGTTTTTTTGTCCACAGCAAGATGGCCAGAAAGCAAATTCCAAGGCCAATGAATGCCTGAAAGGGTACAAGATTTCAGTTTTTCTACCATTCAACTTTCATGTGTTTCTCTGGATACATTACTCCACACTTTGGAGGCAGTGTTGCAAAGTAGTTAAGATAATTTTAGAATCACTTTTAAGTTTGAAACGTATCGCTGTCGTAGGCATAAATTACCACAGATAAACCAAAGGATTGAATAAGTAAAGCTAAAGGGAACATGCAAAGATTCAGAATGCAAAGGGACAACACAGAGCCCTGAGGCTCCCTACAAATTATTTTTTTCTTTTTCATATGAAAGTATCAAGAAGCCCATTTTAAATGACTGTTTTTTTATCAGCTGCGCAATACATTCAGACATCTGTGTGGAAGATGACACCGAATTGATATTCTGTCCTCTATGTAGGATGTCCTGATGAAGGTTCCATTTTTTGGGGAGTTTCTCACTCTATTATAAGATATCGTCTTGAGAGTAGATTTTTGACTTGCAGAAGGGCTCCTTTGTTATTAAAGTTTTGTTGCACAATCTAAATCTGATGATGGGCTCAATGTATCTAATTATAGTTGGTGGTGCTTTATATTTTTCCGACCATACATTGGACCTTGATGTAGTTACTTGCTCCTGCCTTGAGGGTTCATATCGATGATTTCAATTAGTTCCGGAAACTTTGTACCGATAACTAAAAAAAAGCCAGGATTGTTATTGTTTTTGGACTGAAATAGCCACGTTAGATTCAGGTATTGAGGATACATCCTTTCACCCTTCAGAATACAAGTTACTTTTCGAAAGATTTTAGGATTCCCACCTTCCAGCTGCAATTCTCAAGTACTATTGATTTCAGCTATTTTGCTTGTAGGAGAAGGATTTTATGAGGTTTGGGATTATTTTTGAATACAGTAATATTATGAACATCATATTAGATGGTAGCAATAAAAATGATCTAGTCAAGGGTATTATAAGTGACAAACGTTTGAGCTACATAAACCATTATGTACCTTAGAAAGTCATACATTTTTTTGAAGCTGTAAAGCGCTTCCTTTGCTGAGCATAAGTGTTGGCATTTCATCCTTCCAAAAGGTGAGCATCTAATCAGCCCTAATTGCATCATGTTGTTTTTCTAAAAGTAGTACATTTCCGCAGATCTCATCTCTCTATAGATGACAAGTGGGTAACCTCCTGACCCTAAGCTTTAAGTCCCGTACTCAGGCGAAAACATCCAAGAAATATAAAACATCCTAGCAGTATCACCGAAAGATCATGTGAAGATATTTAGTTAAACAATAAACATATTCTTTAGCAGATTAATGGGTATTTTTACGATATTGGGTTATTAAATTCCTGATGGATTTAACATATTTAGCATATTTATAATTGTCTACCAGTTGAGGATCTTTATTTTTCACAGATTTTATGGATATCATCCAGATCTTCTATTCTTCCTTGATGTCATTTCATCATAATTCCCTCTTTTTTTGGGAAAAAAACATACCTCTCTTTATAACCCCTTTCTCTGTCTCCATCTGAATTCCTATATATCTCTACATTGTGTTTCTGAAGATCTGGGCCTGGCTGCTTACCATTCATGTTCTGGTTTAAGTCCATGTCTTTGTTTATTTAATTGTTTAAAATCACTGAATCTATGGTGCCAGTGATGTCTCTTGATCTCTTATTCTCTCTGAATCTGCTACCTACTGACTGTCCAAGACATATTACTTGAGCATGTGCCTTACTCAAAGTAGTATTTGCCTTTTGCAAATCAATTAATGTACAATTTCTGCTTAGTTTATTTAATCAGTAGTTAACCATTGAATGTCTCTTAATAGCATATTCCTGTCTTCATTGACAATGGCCATCGCATTTTGCAACTCCCCTACTGTTTTGACTGTGTTGTCAGTGTCTTTCTTTAGAATAAAGGTAGTAGCTAGCTGGTTAGTAATTAAAATGGCTTCCAGCTGTTCCCATGCCTCTTTAAAGTTTACATCTACATTTTTAATTGAAAACTATTAACTAAAGAGTGATACCGATTCTTACGTATAGTCAATTCCTGCGTTAAGTTGACCTGACTCTCTTTATGTAGTCAATTATTGCTTCCAGGCCTAATATGCTGTTTATCAATGGAATATTCCCTGTACTGATAGTTTGCATTCACATTTGAAAATGTGCCATCTCCTATTCTTTCAACACACTCTTTTCCCTCCCTTACAGTTCAGCTTTCCACCCCTCTCACACCAAATCTTTTCTTTCACAATTTCAGACCATCCAAACTTAAACATGTGCATCTGTCAGGTACTTTTCTGTTACCTTTTGTTGGTTTGTGCATGTTCTTTTAATGATGTATGATTGTGCCCATCTACTGTCAAAATATCTAGGCCTAATTTGGCCATTTCCCGAGTAATCTCAGAAAGCCATTGCTCTCCTTAGGTGGAATGCCAATTTCTTATCAGATAATCATTATGCAGCATACATGGCACCACTTTATTATAGGTAACAGTGATTTAATGACACAGATTTAACCAATAAACATTATTTCCCGGGGCATTCAACTAAATCCTGAAAGCTGTCCCTCAGCTGCTCACTGTAGCCTAATGACCCTTCACAACTTCACAAAAGGGATAAACTACTCGGTGATTATTGAAAAAACTAGTGTGTCTTACTCTGTGTGGCGTTAGCTGATCTACTAATTTGTTTAACTGAGTTTTTGAAACTTGCTACTACAGTCTATCTCACTAGTTATAGATCACAATTACGTATCATTAATTGAATATCTGAAACAATCACCCAGCTATTTGTCGGGCAAATTACAGCATGCCCAGCCTTGCATGTTGAGAACTTAATCAGCTGTTATGTACTTCTGGCCTGAGATTCCACTAAAGTGGAGCAACAATTAACACAGGTCTCAAAAACTACTACCGTACACCTTCACAAATTGCTTATTACAGCTATGTTGTCTAGGAGTATTATGTTCAATTCAGAAGCTGCTAGCATAACTTCCTTTTACATCGAATACAAAGGAGACTTGAAGACAAACTCTGGTAGTACTTAACTCAAAAGCTATGTTACATTAACATGTAAGTTAATTTATTAGATAGTATAAACAACTTCGCACTATAGGAAGTTCTTCAGCGAGTATGGAGAAAATAGTTTACAGACTTGTGCACAGTTTGTGCTATGCTTTTGCGATTATGTTGTTCAAATCATAATGTGACATGTACAAGCACAGAAACACTACTATTCTGAATTCAGCAAACAGCAGAGTTTAAAACATAGAGAACGATGTATATGTTTTACTGTGCTCTTATTGGAAACAGGAGTAGTACTTTAAATAAATTATATTGTGATGTGGAATGTACTATAAAAAGCAAGACTGTTTTGGGAAGATGTTATATGGACTTTCAAGTAAGCAATTTTAGTTTTAATGTTCAGGTTTATTTAGAAAGATCATGCACTCAACATGTTGAATATCAAACAGCAAATCTCAAATTCTAGCTCTCCAAATGTCTTCTGGTGACAGTTTAGACGTTGCACATAGAAATACATCTGTGTATCCATAATCAAATTTAATTGTCAGAAATAAAATTCAAAACCTTTATAAAAGTTGGCATGGAGAAACCCTTTGTTCCATTAATTAATGCTGTTGGTCCTGCATCATTGTACCATGAAGGAGTAAAACATTTTCTTTCTGGAGATTATTGCCACTCTTTCCCTGGACACTCACCAAAGCATTCACAGGAGTTTCTGTTGGCCCACTCCTTGATCAACCAGATTGGTTGGCTCTGGTGACCCAATATGACATACTATGCTTTCAGGAAACCTGGGAAATTGACCAGATTAACCTAGATGGGTAACGATCTTTCCAGACACCTGCAATAGATTCTAGTGCCAGTCGCTCTAGAGGAGGAATAGTAAAATTAGTGGCAAACACACTTAGACTAAAGGTAATTAAATTGTTAAATACTACAATGTATTACCATATTCTTCTTTGGGAGGCATATAAAGGTCGGAACTGGATAGTTATTAATTTCTACAATAATAATTTTGAAGGTAATGGGCAACGATTTTGGAACCCCTGGAAGCAGATATTGCTCATCCTACAAATTGTGTGATATTGTCTGGATGGGTGACTTCAATGCCCACAGTTGTAATAGGGTTGGCTCTACTGCATGTGGGCTGATTGATGTTGATGGGGATCCCCTCTCTCATTTTTGCCACAATGATTATGGAAACATTCTCAGTAGGATATTAATGGCCAACTGCCTTGAGATAATTAACCCATATGACATTAAAACTGGCTAATTGGATTTCACTTTTCCACTCACTCCTATTACTCAACCATTGATTATATTCTGGTTTCCAAAACCATTAAATGATACTTCACTAATATTAAGACATGTTTTAACGCCTTTAGTGATCATGCTGCAGTCACCTACCACACCTCATTTGGACAAAGGCAGAAATTACCTGATAACTCATTACAGAAGCCTCCTATTGCAAGGAAAAAATGGGGTTGTTTGGAAATGGGGAAAAACTGTATACTGCAAAATACATTGGACAAATTGTGGGTAAGTTAGGGGAGGTAAAAGACTCACTTGGAGACTTGTCACCTTCTAGCTCCGGAGACACTTTATCCTTTAGTTTGGAAGAATTAAAACACTCTCTCAATGAAACCAAAAGATCTAAGGCCCCTGGTCCTGATGGGGTCCCGATTGATTTCTTTTTAGATAATCAGGATCTGTGGGCCCCATTACTTACAAATGTTTTGAATACCATAGTTCGAACTGGGGTTTTGGCATCTTGGAAAAAGACGGTCATAATACCAATTCATAAAAAGGGGACAAGGCCATTCTGAAAAATTATAGGCCTATATCCTTTTAGACACCACCGCTAAATTAATGGGGTGGGTAATTTTGAATAGAATGGAGGAGTGGGCCTATGAAAGGAATATAATAATCCTCAGCCAATATGGCTTTAGAAAAGGAAAGGGGAGTGTGGATCAGTGCCTTAATCTAAACTTGTTAATTGCAAAGTATACGGCGGCTAAGAAAGGCCATCTTCAAATGGCCTTTATGGATCTATCGGCCGCATTTGACTGTGTGGTCCATTCCAATTTATGGGTAATAATGGAGGCCATGGGCATAGACATCCAGATAATTAATTTTATTCGAGAGATGTACACGGATGCTACAGCTTGTATTCGGTATGGGAAAGAAGGTGAATGTGGAATATACTTTAGAATTACTCATGGCGTGAGGCAGGGGTGCATTCTTGCCCCGTTCTTATTTGCATTGTACACCAATGCCATGGAATCAGCTCTGGTAGGCACTACTACACATGTTCCCTTTATTAATTAATCTCCTGTCCAGATACTCCTCCATGCAGATGATGCAGTTCTCCTGGCACAAACTGGTAATGTACAGCAGAGACTCATAGAGGAGTATGTAAAATGTATGAATAATCTGGACAAGAAGATAAACCAATCTAAGTATTTTGTACTTGTAGCAGGTACAAGACCGCAGAAACACCCTAGAGTGTTTATCGAAGAACGAAATCTAGAGATGTGGATTCATTTAATTATCTAGGGATCATCTTTGATAGGAAGAATACCTGGTAAAATATAGTGATTAACAGAGGAATCGTAATTTAAATAAGTATTAGAGAGCTTTTTAGATTTGTAAAAACACTAGAATCAAAGCCGTTAGAAGTAACAATAAAGATTTACAAGGCAAAAACATTATCTATTGCTTCTTATGTGGCAGCTGTCTGGGGTTTATCAGATATATCAAGATTGCAGTGTATAGAGGACGGTTTTCTGAAAAGATTGATATGTTTCCCACAATCTTGTTCCTCTTACAACTGCCATTCTGAGCTGAATGTTCCTTACATAGCAGATGAGATTCGTATTGCACCGATCCTTTTGTGGCATTCAGTCTGGAGAAAAGAAACGCTAAGCCTAACCAGAGGCATCTTGAACGGTTGTCAGAATTTAGATGGTGTAGACAAAATAAAATGGTTAAAATATATTGAAACTAACCTTCAGGCAATTGGCCTACTTAACTTGCATGCAGATCCGAAGCTATGTTTGACAATATCTAATAAAGAATTGAAGGCTCGTTTATCAGATCATTTTAGTAAAACGAGATGTGACATTAACCATAATCTAAGTATAGTGAGGCAATATCATATAGCTCCTAGTATATGTAACACACCAATTTCTTACTTGACATTTGTCACGAATCTACAAGACAGATATGTACTATTGAGATTGAGATTAAAATATATTCCGCTCATGCTAGGCCATTCTTCTAAAACTTATTCTATTGATGCCCTTCCCTTTTGCCCTATGTGATATTCGATCTCCTCAGAATGATTTGCACTTTGTATTCTTTTGCAAGTTGTATTCTAACAAAAGAAATAGATATATCCTCCCGCTTATGCGTAAATAAAACATCAGACCATGCCACCCAGCCCTCTATTACAGCTATAAACGGATCCCTTGGTATGTTTTTTCTTGGCCTCATTTTACCTAGCTGCAGTAAAGAAAAGAAGACTAACCTCCTAGTCTGATCCCTATAAGCAAGATAAGGGCCAAGTTTATGAAATCCTGTTTACATATATATATATATGAGTTATCTCTTATACTCAGCTTGTTTTATATTTCATATTTTTATCTGTCATTTATAAACCTTGTATATTAATAGTTGTTTCTTTTTAACCTATAATGTTTTTAATATTGCTGAATGTATATTTGTGGAATACTTTTTATGCCGTTATTGTATTGGCGAAATAAAGTTAATTTGACTGACTGACTAACCAGTCCCTTGTAATTCCTTTTAATAGCCTGCCCACTCCTATTTTTCTTTACCACTTCTTCTGTTGGAATATTTCACTATTTTTTGTGCTTTCCGGGTGTCTTGGGTGCAAATCTCATGTATCCCTGCACATGTCCAAGATAGGACTATGTCTTCCTTTAAGCACAATCTATGTGGTACCCAATCCGGTTTCCTGTTTCATCTGTGTTGTTCTAGAGTTTTACTGTCTCATAATATTGCAATAAATCCTCTTTTTTTTCAACCCGTGGTGTGCAAAATTTCTTCTATTCCTAAATCACATTATTTCATTCATTTGTGTTTCCTTCCTCATTCCCCAATGCAGTTTGAACCCCATTTGATCCTTCGTCAGGTGGTGTCCAGTGAATCAAGAGAAAACAATATCTCTATTAAATTCCAATAAAAAATCTATTAGATTAGCAACAAAACATAGAATTCTTTATCCTGTTTAAACTCATTCATTAAATGTATCCCCGATCGGGGCGTGGCTTGAAGGACGAAGATGACAGATGTGTGAGTGAGAAGCTCCGCATCGGCTGTCATTAAATCCTGAAAGAAAGGCCTGTCAGCGAGAGCCCAAAGTCTCCGTGAACTCCCTGTGTGCAGGGGAACCGGCGAAGCAATGGAGTAGCGACCGGAGAAATCAACAGCATCGGCGAGTAGTAGGCTGGGGCTGGTGACACACCCAGGCCTGCAACAGCAGTGGTGTGAGGCCACGAGACGAGCTCCGACGATCGCACAAGGACCAGGGAGAGCTCCGGAAGATGGTGACTGTAGCCGGGAGACACTGCCCGCATCCTGCAAGCTGGAAGTTACCGAGCTATAAAGAATGGCAGGCGGAGGCGTGACACAGCAGAACCCCCGTAGACCAGGGCCACAAAACCGGGAACTGACAAAGCAGACACGGGAGGCCGGCCGGCCGGTGACCAGAGAAGTGACCAGACGGAGGCTGGAACGGAGCATGAGTGTAAAGAGGTGAGCCCCGATGGTACGGCAACCCCAAAATTGCCCCCCAGCCCAGCTGGGGGCCGACCTGCTCCGGAGGGCCCTGACGGCTTCATGTGGCTTCAGGTAGGTTGACTGGAGACCATGAGGAATGCATCGAGTAGCCCACACCCGACCGATGTAGAGCGCCGAGAGCGACTGCCTGGTGTTAGATGAGGTGGAACCCCAGGGAACAGGCCTGGTGGTTCAGAATCTAGCAGAGCGACCTCACTACATAGAGTGGCGAGCTGCGTGAAAATCACCCGAAGACCGAGATGAGGGGTGCATGAGTAAAGGTGGACAACACGCACACAGAGAAGCGCTGGATGTTTCCCCCACCCACCTGCTTGGGGAAATGTCTACTGTGATCCGGCTGGGCAGGGTCATGAATGTGACAGGCAAATGGCAAAGGGCCTCATGGGGCACACCGCACGAGCAGGGGCAACCAGTAGGGATCCTTGACATAGGAACTGGACCTAACTCTGCCTTGAGTGAGGAGAGTGACTTTCAGGAGGCCCGATAAGAGCAGCAGTAAGGAGGAACACTAGCACAGTGCAAGTCCCCCCCAAAAAAGGGAATAAAAAGAAGAGGCTATGCATTGAAAAGGCAAGTCTCCTTGAGACACAAGCAGGCTCGCATAGAAGATTGGCGTGCGTGGTGGATGGGTGGAAGTGAGCCACTCGGGGGTAGGTACGCTTCTAATCCTTCCACCTTCACCTCTTGTTTCTCCCCTGGCACAATCGACATGCTGGAGGCTACCTACTGGCATGGTGGTCACCTGCATGGCAGAGGGAAATTGTGAGTGATTGCGCAAAGCAGCCTAGACCCCTACTGACTGTCCTGTGCTTGCCGCAGGAACTGGAGTTGGGCCCAACATTAAAGAGTCTAGATGATACAGGACCCACGCGCTAGCGATGATTTGCTGGACAACACGACCGTGATCAGTGGATCCTCTGAGTACTATTGTGGACACCATGAAAGGGCCTTGTGGAGTGGAGACATTAGCAGTCCTACAGACCAATAAGTAAGGCTCTTACGGCAGCTGGAAACAGACACTCACCTGCTGCTGGGGCAGACATAGATCAAGAAACATGGGCAAGCCTCGGACCACACCAGAAGGCGCACATCAAGAGGAAAGCGAAATACAACATATAGCTACGGGCCAGGGGGCAGATGAGCAGGGGGCTTCAGACCAGGAGTTGCATGTGCATCTGGACAAGATTCTTACCACTATAGCTAACATCAAAACGACACTACAACAAGATATTGGAGCAGTGTTGGTGGGCCTGGGATTACTGCAGGCGGAACACCATAAGCTGAATGACAGAATGAGGGAAGTCGACCACGCAATAGAAGTAATGCAACCAGAACAAACAGCTACGTCGCGTAGGCTAGAAGACCTGACATCAAGAGTGATAAACCTGGAAAAGCGGTCAGAGGATGCCGAAGGGCGCAATGGGGGCAACAATATACATGTGGTGGGAATCCCTGAGGGCACGGAAGGTACAGGCATGGTAGCATTCTTATAGGGGGTGGCTACAGAAAGCAGTGGCCCCTGGAAAGCTCACAATTTTTTTCGCTCTAGAGAGAGCACACGGTGCCCTCATACCCGCTGATACCAGGTCAGCCTCTACGCCCATTGGTGGCGCGACTCCTGCACTACAGGGACCGAGATATCCTCATACAGAGTGCTCGCACAAATGGACCTTTTGTAATTGCAAATAGCAAAGTATCTATCTTCCCAGACTACACAGTGAAGGTCCAAGCCCAATTAGCTTAGTTTCTGGAGGCAAAAAAGGCGCTGCTGTCAGGAAGGCATCACGGACTCCCTACTGTTTCCAGAGAAACTGCATGTGGTGCTAGATGGGGCAACACACTTCTTTGACTCCCCAGATGAACTGTGCTCCTGGCTAGAGACATACAGGGCTGGTGCTCCAGCGCACAGATAGAGTAAGGATGTTTCATCTACAGCCAAGCCACAACGGAAACGAGTTTGACAGTCCTCTTGAACATTCCAACTACAAAAACCCTCAGCTTCACAGACAGCACAGGACAGGAAGGCGGCGCTTCAAGCAGTGACAGAAGTGTTGACACAACAAACTGAGAAAGACCGCTCAGGTAAAACATCAGAACGCAGAGCAGTAGACTCCGATTCTAGGGACTCAGCCAGAAGTGAGACGGAGCTCCCAGATGTAACACCACAGACAGCAGATAACATCATTTAAACATGATTGGGGGATGAGGTGTCGGGAGCCGCAACAGGTACAAACGAAGAAGGTGACTTGCCTGATTGCACTCATACAACGCTATCTGCAGGTAGCCTGGATATCAGTGGATGAAGATGGGAGATGGGCCCCATTGCAGTGAACAGGACATGACGGGAGGGGCACCCACCACAGTAGGGGCTGCAGTCCCTGTCATGAATAAATGAGGCCATCTGCAAGAGAGAAATATGTGGTTACTACCTTACACACCCCTGACTAGGTAGCCCTCTCTGGTTGGTTAGTGGGGAACGTCTAATTTTTAGGTTTAACAGGTTTAGGCGGCCAACGGTTGAAAAGCTGCCCAGGTGTTAGGGAGCTACTTGTTTGGGGTGGTTGGTGGTCCCCAGGTGGTTGTCCCAAACATGGGGGGAGAGGGCAAAATCCTGTAAACAGTGGTAATGGCTGTATGGACAGCTCGGCACCACAAACTCAAAATGATGACCTTGAATGTGAGAGGGTTGGGTTCGATGGCTTAAAGGCATAAAATTCACAGGTATCTAACACGTAGAGGAATACATATTGCCATGATACAAGAGACACACCTCACACTAGAGGAAAGTACAAAGCTGAGACGTAAATGGTGTGGACAGTTAATGCGACCACAGACTCATAGAGCACAGGACCCACGTCTGGGCATACCCTTCCCACTCGGCTGGGTCCAAACTTAATGGCATGGTGAGCAAAAAAACGATGGATTTAGACCCAGATCTCTGTACTGGGGTGAATGTATGACATTGTTCTGCATTCTGTCCATCAATAGTTCTTTTTGCATTTGTCACCCCGAGTGGGACGGGTATGCTCAGACGTGAGTCCCGTGCTCTCCATGCCACTGAAATCAAGCTATCCTGGTTGAAGAGGGGTGAAACCCCGAAACCGGTCCTAGGATGCTTGTTTCCAATCCAGGGAGGACCTGGCCTGGCAGTTCGGGATGGACTGTTCCCATTGGGCACAGGGTCAAGACTGATTTGCATATGGCTGGGTCCAAACTGGAATGGCATGGTGAGCAAAAAAACGATGGATTTAGGCCCAGATCTCTATACTGGGGTGAATGTATGACATTGTTCTGCATTCTGTCCATCAATTGTTCTTTTTGCACTAGAAACTTTTAGGGCGTACTTTAGGGATGACTTACAAGTAGTAAAGAGGAAGGTTTAGGCATGGCAGAAGGTTTATCTTGCCAGATTGAAATGGCAGTTTTAACATAGGCTGTAGTGGAAGGCCTGAGACATGTTTTAAGGTGCTACTTTAGTGGGTGGCTGGAGGAGTGCTGCATCCCACTTGTAGTATTCAATTTACCGGCCTCAGGCAAAAGTAGTACCATTAACTAGGGGCATACAAATGAATAAAATGTGTCAATTGGGCATCGGACAATTTTACCACGTTTTATGGAGAGCACGTTAGAATTGGTAAAATGCTGGGCTCAGCAGACCTCCATGTCTGAGACTTCTTCTCAATAAAGCAGTTTTTTTTTTAAATTAAGCAGGTTTTCCTTAAAGGAAAACGGGATGCATTAAAAAAAAAAAAAAAATGAACATTTTTGTTTAATTTTTTACGGGCAGGTAGTGCTCCCGGGTACCACTTCCTGCCCTTAAAAAACATTTTTAGAGCCAATCACAAAGGGGAAGGGGTCCCCTTGGGATTCCTTCCCAATTGTGACTCCATTACCACCCTCTTGAAGAGGGCGGTAAATTGCGAGTGTTGTGCGATCGCAATTGCAGTCGCAAAACATTCATACATGGCTAGAGACTTGCTATTTGGAAGGGAACACCCCTTCCTAATAGCGAGTCGCGTAACACTATTTTGCGAGTCGTACTTTTAAGCAACTCCCAAAATAGTGTTTGTACTTGGCCATGCAGGTTTTTGCCTGCGCAAACCAGTCACAAACCCGTTTGGGCAAGCAAAAACTGGTCGCACATCTGACCCTGAATGTGTTGGATCTAACAGCCAGGCACTTTAAGCTGGGATAAAATTGCACATCTTTCATAGCCGAGGGTGCATCAGTCTGTGGGGTCTCGAACAGGAGAGTCAAGATCTCACTCAAACTGCCTGTACTTCTCACAGTCACACATTGCGTCATCCTTCTACAGAACCTCTAGTCAGCACCAAAAAGTGCCACCTTTTATTTTCCTAGCTTTACATTACATTCCCACTCATCCTGAGGTGACAAACATATTTATATTATAGAATTTGAATGATAATCCTCTATGTTTTAATGTGTTGCATGGTGATTGTTCTCGTCTCTTAATGCCTCATTTCAAAAGAGAGGTTGTGCTTGGAATCTGTGTGCTTTTGTAGTTTTTTTTTCAAGTTGTGAAACAAAATCTTCAAAGGATGTAGACAGTTTACGAAATATATTAGGCCTGATTCACGAAGATATATAATACTTTTGATCAAATTACACTTTGAAGTAAGTGTGCTTCTTTTCAGTATTCACAAACTCAGAGTGTAAATGTGCTACAAAAGTGTAAGTTACATGTCTCCACCCCGGAGTATAGCAATGTCTTACATATTTGTGGGTGGCTGACGTCACTGCCACCTCTCTAAATGACTCTTACTCTTCTTTATTCCCATCCCCTCAGGAGTAAGTCTGCCTTTTTCCTCTCCTACTCCCTCCAGTACCACCCAAATTTATCACAATAACATATACTTACGTATGTGGAGACTCTGCAGCCCAGGCAAGAACTCATAGGCAATTGCGTAGGCGTAAACTCCACAAGTAGTTTGTGAAAAGCACTTTGTACTACAACACAATGTAATACAAAGTGCAGTTTGTGAATCAGACCCATTGATTGTGATGTGATATTATTTCAGGAAAATCAGTCCCTTAATTTGTGGCAAGGATATCGATCACGGAACAGAACAAACTCCATTAAGAAGGGTAGCTTTGCTATTTACGTTGTCTGATACCTTGCCTCTCTGATCTTTCCTGTTTCTTGTTGCCTTATTAGTGTCTGTTATTTCATCTTTGTGGATTTTCAGCTACAATTTGCAGGTCGTACACTCTGGAAACATTTGCAGATAGGTCAGTGGCTAGAGTGAATGTTGTTCAGTTTGGAAATGTGGAAGAAACCCCCTTCACCCCCCCCCCCCCCCCCCCAAATGAATGAAATTTTAAAGTGGGGGGTGGAATCTAACATTTTCCTGTGAGAGAAAATAATTTCTGCAGTGCAAGGGCATGTTATAGTTGATTTCTCAGATTCGTCAGTGGACACTTTTGCAGAATCTGCATTTTAGAACATTTGTATACAACTGCTGGAATGGTTTCTAATAACCAAAAAATCTACCTTTTCATCTTATCCTAGGAGTAAACAGGGACTAATAGTATAGTTTGTCTGTTTGTTAAGGTTGGTGAATTGGGCCCTTAATGCTTTGTTTGCATACTGTTGGACTTTTGGCAGGTTCACCCCAAAACTTTTTGCGTTCTCCTATCCTTTTTCTGTAACCTGGTGTTGCAAAGTTATCCCGGTGAGTGGGGCAAACCAGAGTCCCTGAGGCACAGTTGGTGCTGATCTTGGAGGTGTAGGGCTGCGCCGCCAGATCGCGGACAGCCCCAACAAAAAGAGGGCAGTTTTTGATCTTTGGTTATTTACAGCTGCCCCACCATAGCGGGCAGCTGCAACGTTGGTGCACTTTGATTAGAGGAGTCCCGCGGGGGCTCCAGAGGCACAGTGAGTGTCAGGGCTGTCTTGATGTACACTGCTGCAACAAGGGGGCCACCATATTTGTGGCAGCCCCTGAGTGGGACCTGGGGGCCATATGGTTCCCAGAGCCCGTGTAGCTCCAATGAGGGGCACAATCGTTGTAAGGCCCCAGGGAGGGCCCTGTGGGGTCCGTGACCATTTGGCCACAATTGGTGAAGAGAGTCCCTCAGTGGCACAGGAGGGCACAGTGGTGCCATTTGGTGATCCCAGCTGCCCAGCAATTAGTGGGCAGCTGCTACGTTTAGGCAGGGCGCATGGAGGAGCCCTAGTAGGGGACCGAGGAGGCACATTGGTGCCCGCGCATTGCACACTTTTTGCTCCAGCTGCAAGTGGCAGTTTAGCGCCAGGACATTCTGGGCACAGGGCATTTAAGCCCAGAGAAAAGGCCAGTTGGCCTGGGGTCAGTTGGTAAGGTGCTGTGTGCACTTTATCTGGGCTAGGGAGACCTATTGCGTAAGGTGTGTATGCTAATGAGGTTTGGGCCTAATGCCTAATGTCATGCTATGATGTTTTGGGGTTAGTACCTGTTTGCGTAATGTGTTTATGCTTATGGGGTTGGCGCATAAGGTATTTATGCTGGTGAGGCCCATTGCGTAATGTGTTTATGCTGATGAGGTTTGGGCCTAATGTGGGTTTATGTCTAATGCCAATGTGATAATGCTTAGGTCATTATGTTACCAGTAGTTACTGGTTGTGTTTTAGATTTGCATTTACTTACCTGTTCTGATGGTTCTGACCGAGGCCCGGTTGGCCTGGTTCTGTATATATTCCCCTGTGAATATTGCCCGTGCCACTTGGCACAGTGTATATTATGTGATTATGTGTCTAATGTGTTTATGACAATACAAAGGCTATTTTTTTTTATATAACCTTGTGTGGAGTTCCTTTTGTAGTGTGCCTGGGATGTTGTTGCTGTGTGCGTGCGCAAATGCTTTACACATGGCCTCTGGGATAAGCCTGACTGCTCATGCCAAGCTACCAAGGGGGTGAGCGGGGGTTATCTTTGGCGTGTAACTCCCTTGCCCTGACTGGAGTGGTTGTCTCTGCCTGGCTTTGGCGCAAGCCTCAGCCAGCCAGAGATCCCATTTCTAACACATACCCTTTTGTGTTATCTTTTTTTATTTTAACACCAATAACGATTGAGTATACTGTTGCTTTTGTTAGCAATTAAGTACTTAGCCCATTACAGAGACAATGTTGAAACGTATTAAATATCCAGCTTTAGCAAAAAGGTGATAGAACTCTATTATTATGCTTAAAAGCCGAAGTAGTACTGCAAATATATGTTTTATAGAAAAATTCAGTCTTAAGAACAAACAAAAAGTGTGGTGTAGTTTGCTCATCACCTGGGTCACATCTATCTATTCATCATGGCCGATCATGTTTTTTTCCTTAAATTAAGAGGTAAATTATGGCTTGAGTCATCAGAAATGATGGCAGTTCATTCATAGTCCATGTGCTTTGTGAAGTAGCAGTTTTACTAATTTACCTTGTTTGCCTAAATATAGCACCAAATAAAGGAATTGCAAATGGAAAATGCACGCTTCTTTCTTTGGGTGAATAGTAAAGCTCCTTCACACCAATAGCTAAATGCGTGCCTACTTACATCTTGCTTTTCTAAAGTTTTTGCCTTTATTTGAATTTTGATATTTAAGAACATTTTATTCCTGTTGATTGACCGAGTTTGAGAAGGTGCTGAAATGTGTTTGTGAACTCCTATGATTTAAAATTGCGTTAATATTTTCTTTTCTTATTGCAGGTTGAATCAATTCCTGACTTCAGTCTGCAGAGATACCATGTTCTAAGAGGTAGAACACCCCAAGGTTCCCAAATGTGGAAGTTTTCAGTCGTTAATTACATCCCATTCCTCTGTAGCTTAATTTATAGATACTCTTTGTTAAAAGGTGCATGATGCCTTCATGTTTGACTATCTGAAGCTAAACCCAAGAAATCATTGACCAGGGTCATTTAGCATGCTACTGCACTAAGAGTTGATGAACCCATGATGAGCTCCGATCTCCTTGGTGCTAGTGTGGACCATGGTGGACCTTGGGCTGCAGCCTCCACATCAAAGGCTGAAAATGAGATAGCAACCATTTTTACAGAACCGACTTTGGAAGACCACGGTATTCAGCACCAGGAAGACATGGAGATGCGCTCTATTGGATCACATGAAAACGACTCCAATGGAAATTACTTCAATGGACAAGAGTCCAGTGGGAATGATTTCAGTGAACCAGATCCCAGTGGTAACGATTTCAACGGGCATGAGTCCAGCGAGACAGACTCTAAAGGCAATGGATCAAAGAGACGGACAAGTTTGAACTTCCGCAGACCAAGTAAATCCACAGGGGACAGTAGCAGCAGCAACAGGTGAGATACATCAGCATGGACTCCTGTTCTATTGTCTTTTGAGTGACATCAGCATGGACTGCTGTTATATTGTCTGTTAATTACCTTCTATCAGCAGCGTGCATTCACTTGTACCTGAATTCTTTTATGTTAGTATTTTAACATTTCCCAATAAAAGGTGCAGTTGCCTTATTCACCATTTTCTTCACCACCATCTTCATAAAGCATTTTCAGTATTCATCTGGCTTCCAATAAGTAATGCAGACAAATTACACACAGTGACAAATGGATCTAGAAACCATAGTTTTAGCCTTTCAATTCGTAATATGAGCTAAGCTCAGAATACCTTTACCCAAATATTTACGTGATTCTCAAATTACTAAGGAGTATTGCTATGGCTAGTGGTGGGGGTCCCAGTGTTAGCACTAAAAAGTACATTTTGGCATAGAGGGAAGATATCCTATAGTATTGAACATACAGGCAGGATATAGATATTTGTGGTGCATATATAGGCATCTCATGTAGATGACAAACAGCTTTTTAGAGAAGGCCAATGAGTGGGGGCACCCTATGTAGGTTCTAGGTGCATTCTGCTTGGAGACTTAACTGTGTAATAAATGGCCAACTAGCTAGATAGGCACTCATGAATGGTGAGTGGAAAATCAGGAAAGAAATCAACCCTATCAAAAATAATACAAGCAATTGAACTGGTTGACGTTTGGAGAAATCAACATACAAGAACTAAAATATTCTCTTTACTATTTTGAGGTACAGCACACATATAGAAGAGTGGACTATACATTAGGAAAACACAAACAATGACTGCCGCTTACAGCCCAAAATTCTAACTGACCAACCTTTTCAACACATCTAAGGGGGTTTATGAACCCCTTTTTCCTAGCATAACAAAATATTAACAGGGCAGAATAAGAGTTATTTAAAATAGCACTTAAAGACACAGGCATATATTTAGTAAAAAGTCAACTTGCGTGCACCTGAAGAAAAAGGAATAGAATTAATAGAGCTGGAATAAAGTTGTACTAGCCCCAGAGACAGTGAAACATAGAGTGTAGGTTAAAAGACACACAAAAAACACCTGGACTAAGCCCGAAAAATATATACTTACTAATTATAGACAGAGAAGGTGATAAATCGAGAGACATGCTAACTTGGCTATTATAATGAAAGAAACCCCATTCGAATATTATACGACTGCGACAAGACCAGGCATTATATCCAGAATGGGAACAAATGGTAAATGTAGAAAATATTTAGCAAAGGTATTTAAGCAACGCTTAGCATCGAATCACCATCCAATAATATGATACCTGACCTCAATCATAACACCCACACTGTACAAGAAGCAATGCAATCAATTAGCTCCAGCTCTTATCCCATAGGAAATAAAAGAAACCTCCTGCGAGTGCTAAAGGGGAAGACACCAGTTAGTGATAGGTTTCCAGCAGATTTGTGTGAGATGGCACCAGACGTACTGGTAAATAAATTGCGTAAAGTATATGAAGAATGACTTGCAAAAGATGTTGTTCCATCTACAATGAGCAGCAGCTGCTCCTTCATTATGTTGGAGGAGCATCGCCCCACCTGCCAGCACCCGAAAAAACTTATTTATTATCGTTTTATTTTTCTCTCAGAGCCAAGGCTTGGGGGCGGGGCCAGAGTGGTGACAGGCTGGAGACGGAGTGTTGGGCACTGCCTTCACTGTGCATGTGGGTTTGGCCGGCCGTCACGGGTCCACCAAACCCACGTGCGCAGTGATGCTCTCTCCAATCCTTGCTGCATTGCTGGGTTGGAGAGAGCAGAAAGAGGCTCCCAGTCTGTGTGGGAGCGCAATTCATCAGCTTTCAGGTCAATTTCAGCAGCATGAAAGCAGCGTCAGGATGGGCTTCAGTGCACTCTGGGATCCTGTGCCTGGAAAAGCGAGGTTGTTGCGAGCAGTTAAGTGTTTTATTTATTCTCTTTTTTTATTTTTCTCCACCCCCGTCCCCATTCCCCAACTTCCACACCATCTCTGTTCTCCACCTCCCCCCATCTTCACCACTCTGTTAACTTCCGGCCGCTACGGACGATGAGAGAAGCAGTGATAATTTCAAAATCAAATAAAGATACTGAACAGGTATCCTCCTACCTCTGACCCTCAGTGTTGAATACTGATGTTAAACTTGTCAATAATGGCCAGCTGTACAAAGGTTTTTTGCATGCGCAAATGGGTTTTAGACCCGTTTGTGCCTGCAAAAAACCTGTGGCCTATGTACTAATCCTATTGTGCGAGTCGCAAATCAATTTGCGACTCGCAAAATAGGATTGGGGACTCGCTATTAGGAAGGGGTGTTCCAAGGGCGGCCCTTCCTGTTAGCGACTCCGCAATTGCGGTCGCAAAACACTCGCAGTTTAACACCCTTCTCAGAAGGGTGGTAAACCACTCGCAAACGGGAAGGGGACCCCTTCCCATTTGTGAATGCATGCGCACATTTTTTTCAAGGGCAGGCAGTGGTCCCAGGGACCCCAGCAGGTAGTGTCAGCTATTCCCAATGAGGCCGAAAATTGCGACAGCCTCATTAATATGCATGAGGCATGCAATTTGCGACCCCATTGGGAATCCCAAACAGTGTCTCAGACACTGTTGTGCATCCCAGTTAGCGAGTCGCAAATGCGACTCAATTTGCAACTCACTAATTGGTGGGTCGTACATTTGACCCTAAAACCCTTGCAAACAAACTAGGCAAGTAATGATCATATTGATCCATGGTGACCTATTTGGGTTAATACCTAATATTAGAATATTGACTTGCATGCTGAATACTCTACCTACAATGGATGAGGCCTATGCACTGACAGCATTTGGTATTTAACATGTGTTTGACACAGTGGGATGGGACTATATGTAGTTTATGATAGGACAAATACAGTTCGACCATAACTTCTTAAAATGGTTAAAAGTTCTATTTGCCGATTCCACAGCAAAAGTGGGGACAGATGGTTGGATCTCGGACAGCTGTAAAGTGGAAAGAGGCACACGACATTGCTGCCCACTGTCTCTACTGATGTTTGCAATAGCAATATAACCCTTGGCTTGCATACAACATTCTATTCTGGCCCAAGGGTTCATGTAGATGACACCCTGATAAAATTAAAGGACCACAAATGATTGGGTCATGCCCTCAATTGCTTTCTGCTGTTACATTTGTTTGAGATCAGGCAAATGAAACTTCCATTGACCAGTGGTGAATAAGTCCTTCTTGAAATGCTTTTGTACCACTTAGCCACACAGATATAGCATTAACTGAGATAATTTGATAAGAGCAATAACTGTGAAAATGATTTATTTGCTGGAACCTATCTTAAAGGGATACTGCCAGAAGCACGTTTGAAAGAATGAAATATGCCTCATGCTTTCCATTATTTTGTTCGTTGGGTGGGAAAATGCAGTAAAACAGTGCTGAAGAGACCACTATCACCCTGAATATGCCTTTAGGGTCTATAAAATCGTTCTAAAACAAACTGAAATAGATGTCAGAAACTGGCAGGAGGGTGGATGCAACACAGTGGGAGACCTTTACCAAAATAACAGATTCCTTACTTTTGCAGAAACACAGTCTCTGTAGGGAGTGTACCCAGGTCAGTTCCTTCAATACGTGAAATTAGCTAACACTACTACAGAAATGTTGACCTTGTTCCTAGGCATTCCGAAAGCAACTTCAGTAATGGTAACAATACATAATGTAGTGGGTGGTACGAGATTAGTTAAAACCCTATACACAGTTTTAGCGTAAAATAGATGAGCGAATATAACACAAGCACAGTAAATATGAGTATTCGATTTCTCTGAACCATTATCTGACTCCGTCTAGATTAAATTGTGCAGACAACTCAAGAGTATCCATCACTGTGAGGTTTCAATTAATACAGTTTCATTATCCACATAGAACATAGATTACACATCAAAAATGAAAATAATACATCCAGATATATCCCAGAGTTGTATTAGATGCTGAGTAATACTGCTTGACTTCCTGCATATGACATGGGCTTCTCCCATACTATCAAGCTTTTGAGATATAGCCATAGAGTGCCAACCTGCAGGAATAAAAGCAGATAAAAAAAAACAGATAAAAGCATTAAACAATGCCTGTTTGCTATACTTCGGCAGGAAAAGTATAGAAAAATGAAAAATATATTCATAGCGAAGGGATTGTTTCTGGCCAAAAGTCGAATGGTTATCCACTGGATTAGATCAATTGCTCTCAGGTAAGAACATTGGAAAGGAGACCTAATAGAGTAGGATGTACCTGATGAACAAAATATGAAATGAAATGCACCTGAAAAAACAAGAAACTTATGGAAGATCTCTCCCTTGACCTAACAGACTACAAACCACCATGCATGAAAAATCTAGGCAGTAATAAAAAAAAAGTAAAACAAATGTCACAAAAAACACAACCTTGGAAAATAGTATTGACTACTTTAATAATATGTAACAATTTGGTTTAGAGAAAAGCAACACGCCAAACTATATTGCATGTGAAGGCACTATGAATGAATGAATTTCCACTGTGGGAAGGAGGGATTTACTTATATGCTGTGTAACGATGTCCACGTCTGTCTGTTATGCTGATAAAAAGCTCAAAAAATTCGTAAGCAAAATTCAGTATACAGTGATAATCAGACCTTAAAAATAAAACTTTTGAAACTGACAATGGAGAAAAGATATCAAAATCACTGAAATTAACTAATGTAGTATATTAAAATTATTTCACAAATCGTCACATGCTGCCAATTGTGGTGGTGTCCTTAGGAGAACAGATGTCCCAACACCTATTTTTGTCTTTTGGGGTGGTTGTCATCCTGGTTTCAGCGACCAACAGAGTCAGCATGGGAATCGGGAGTGAAGCAGTGGTTGTGACAGAATACACCTCTCTCCTAATGACTGCATGGAATCCTCCATCCAATTAGTTGAATTAATTCAACCGTTCAAAGAAAGTGCTATTTTTTCATGAATAGGTACAGATATCAGACTTTGGATACTTTAAATATGAATATGGTTCAAGAAATGCCAAGTTACTAAGTAGTACATCCTTATGGGTTATTCTGTATTTTGGTATCAATCAAATTTGCTTTAATTGTAAAATTAGCAGTAAGTCTGGTTTTGGGGTTACCTTGATGTTAAGATCATTGCTACTGGCTCACCAATGGTGATTCTTACCATCTATTACTGCACCTCGTGACCTATACAAAACAGGTTTGATGGTATTATCCCAGTACCCAGTTTGAAGGGTCTGATTCCAATCCCTTGTGTTTACGGTCTGGTGGTCTCAACTCATTTATTAGGTTGTTGGTTTGGGGTTCCCAGCTCTGTGCGAGGTAGGCGGTCTAATCCCAGTTCTGGTTGGATTGAGTGTGGTTGGCTCATCCAGTTCTAGGTGGGTTAGTTCTGATTGCCTGTGAATCACTGAGTGTAGCCTTTGAAATTGTGTGAATTTCCCAACAAAATAGGATCATGACTGTTATGAACATATGTTTTCTGACAGAGATCCACTGTTATTTTTGTTTTTAAATGAAACCCAATATTTCCGTAAAAGCAGATTTACATTGCATAACGTAGGCGAAGTGTTTGTTGTTGAAAAGGGGCATTCATTGTTTCATTCATTGTGAATATTTCCTTTCTGTAGTGAGCCATCTGATCGGGATCATTCTCACAAAGAGCTGATGTATATGGTCAAAGAGATGAAGCGACGTTTGCCTGTTGAGAAAATGAATCTGAGCAAACCCAGTACAGTTGATGCTCTCAATTATGCACTGAAGTGTGTCCGACAAGTGCAAGGTAGTTTTGCTTGATTAGAACTAGGCTTGGTATTTGTTGACTTACTAATCAAATTGATCTTTGTTAATTTTAATGTCCTGTCTATTAATGTTTATGATATAAGCAATCTTGTAATTTTACCACTTGTTTAGATTGCAGTATTGTTTCCTGGTGTGTAGAGTGTGTGTACTGATCTCATAGATAGATGCCATTAAATTCCAAATGTTTACACTGACAAGTTCTCCAAAAAACCATATGATATGTTTGCATACTTTATTTGGGATAAGTATGTTGCAGTACATTTTCTAAAGCAGGGTGTAATACTCCTTGCACTCTTGTCAATAATTATCTTCTTATATAAATCTCATACGATAACACTGGACAACTAGCTTCTCTTCCACAGATAAGACAAGTACCAAGGTTCATTCTCCGGCTATGGTAGTGGTGAGAAGTTTTACTGATATTGAATGATTTGTGGCTCTGAAGGAATTAAAGACCAAATCTGATAATTTTATGCAAGCAGTTTAAGTATTAGACCAAGAGGGTCTGCCACCTTATAAGAATCCATCTACTGTTACCTTGTTTATCTTATTTTTTCATCCTAAAACAGATACTTACTAGCCAGAGGATTGAACAGTCACATAGAAGAACGTTGTCTCCCTTTAACCCTCAATAATTTAAAATCTCTTGTTGCTGAGGGCATAATGGGCTACCACAGTGGTATAAGCTCTTTTTGAGTGATAAGAATGTGGCCCCCTTAAGTGACGTGCTACTATATAGAACTCTATGAAACAAAGTTGAGTATAATCTGTAAGCTACAATGGTGCACTCTGATACATACGGAGTATTAGATTTGTACATTAATTTAGCAAAAGATACATTACATATTAATTAAAACTACATAACTAACATTTCATATGTTCAAAAGGAAATCATTTTGCGAAGATTTTTTAAAAATATATATATTTTGCTAAATTTTTAATTTATGAGAGAACCATTTCACTCTAGAGTAAGTGGTAAGGGTACAATCCCGCTGGTCCCACCACTTCTCCGCTGCTTTCTTTTGCCTGTATATACACATCCTTAGTCATCCATAATTGTTCACAGTGTGAGCATTAAGGACTTTCTTACATGTGTATTGCAATGTTTTTGTTTTGAATATATATTTTTGGGTCAGTTTTGCTCCATTGTATTTAGGCTACCCTCTTCGTAAATCTATTATAGCTGATAATACCCCACCAAAGGAAAACCACTCATCAGTGTAATCATATAAACACTGAAAAACACCTCCACAACCACATACAAAAAAGAAAGGTAAGTGAGAGAGAATGAGTTATTTTTTTCTTCTTGAAGAGGGCAATACAATGTAGCTTTCTTATACTAGGTAACAGCAAGAAAGACTGGTATAGAATTATTCTACTTGAGATTTGTTGTTTAGGATTGTTTATAAAAAGTTGTTTCTTCTTTTTGTTACCTTCAGGTTTGTGTGCTTGCATCAAAGGTGCAGAGTATAGAAGCATGTTTTAGGTCTGATCTAATTATTGTATAAAGAAGAATCTGTGAATGCGCCAGATGTAGTGATCCAGGGGTGGACCTTCTCCATATGTTGTGGTCCTGTGTTGCCATATAGCTATACTGGGCTGCAGTTACTTGGAGACTAACACTATGCACTGAGCGGACTTTGGATTGGACATGGGAGGTCTGCATCCTAGGACTTTACCATAGATCTAAGAACTAGAAGGTGACGTCCAGATACATCGACCTAGGACTTATAATGGCTAAGCGACTGCTTACACGTCGGTGGAAGTCCCCCGACCCCCCGGTGGCCATGACCTGGCATCCCTCCCTCCTGCAACGCTCTCCGCCGCGAGGACGCAGTTGGACTACGCAGACAGCCCCAAGCACAGCATGGGACGCAATATTGTCGGATTTCCGTGTGGCAGGGCAAGATCCGGATGAGGTACCCGATGCGGCAGGACCTGATGAAGGGTGCATCGCAGCACAAGTGGCCCTCACTTAGACCCAATAGGACGTAGGCACAATGCATCTGGCTGCTGATAATCCCTGATGCTCAACCTTACACAGCAGATCCATAGACATGGGTGTTTATAACTGTTCTATCACCTGTGGCTATGCTGGCAGTTCTTAGGACTGACTGGAGCCATATGTCCAACATGTGTGGGTAGGACAAATAGAGAGTATTGTTACTCCACACATTAGTATGTACATGAATGCCGGTAGAGAATTTCTTTCTGCCTTATCTTTTATTCCCCCCCCCCCCCCCTCTTTTGGGTATTTTCTTTATATCTTCTCTAGGACAGAGCATTGCCTCAACCTTTATTGACTTTACAACCAAACGATAATCATGTAATTGTGCACTGTCATAAACAATGTTGCAATATGTAATGATCACATGTGACTGGTGATCCGCAATATGAATACGGGCTGTCTTACCTTGTTATGTTTTAAAGTTCTACGAAATAACAATAAAACAGATTTAAAGAAACAAAATAAATGAGTTGGGATCAACAATAGGCCAATGGTGGGTTTTACTGTACTTCAGTGAGTGTGACTGAAGAATGAAAGAGGTGGTCTTTGGGGGTGTTCAAAGGTATTAAATAAAATGCTTATCAGAGGTTTTGTAACAACAGGTGAGACAATTTTCAATGTGAAATGTAATATGTAAATATTTTGTGTTTGAGAAAAAAGTTCAAAAGTGTTGCAAACACTATTCATGTCACAAAATACATCAGCACATTTGCAGGTGAAAAAATAAAAAATGAAGAATCTGGGAATATTAAAATCATGTTTGATCTTTTGGCAGTGTATAAGTCTTTCACTGGCTGGTGAAAAGTCAAGCTCATGTAAAATTTGGCTAGTATTTACTTTCACAATTCCCAACAGACAAAAAATGGGTAGAACACCTTGATACATCAGCCCTTCATTCTTACAAGTCAATATTGATAGCAGACTGCTTGCCAAACACCCCAGGCTTTAGACATTCAATGCAAGCTGTAGTAACAGCGAAAAGAGTGCTTTTACAATGCATGTGGCATAGAGGTGAAAATGTGACACACAACATTCTCATATCATACCAACACAATTCAAACTGCAAGGTGTCCCTTTATTATGTTTGATACCTTCAGCTAATCCTAGCCTTTTAATCAACAGGACTTTACTGCTTTGTTTTTTTAGTCCAAAGATACAATGTTAACTATAGAATTTCACGTCCCCGAATACAACGTGATGTCTGTTAAAAGTTTAGGGCGGACTTAAAGTGAGACATTTCCCATGGGGACACAGCAAGGAGACCAGAAAAGCAATGGTAAGCATGCATAAAGGATCAAATTGCAGGTGCTTTAGAATGCAGGGCTACAAATTAGTTTGGTGTGATTAAAAGTTTTAAAGATTTCACAAGGTGCTATATTGTTGGCAGAGTTGACCACTCCTATAGCGTCTTAATAATGAGTAAGGAGTAGGTGAATGACCACCAACTGTTTCAGGAATTTGTTTATTATAACATATGTGTATAGCACTCCTACTTTTCAAATCCATTGGTAATCTTGTAAACCACAGTGAGTCCTGACAGTGAGTTTCAGAGGTAATAATATGTGAGTGAAAGTGCAGTGAACAGGCTTTCTATGCCTAAACCAGGCATGCCCAGTATTACTTCTATAAATTAAATATGCACTTTATAACAATCACTGGAAAAATGTGTTGTAGACACAGGGAAAACACAGTGAAAGGAAAAAAAGGCCTCATTCTCTCTCTCACTTACCTCCCTTTGAATGGCATTTTTGTTTGTGGTTGTGGAGGTGTTTTATCATGTCTGTTTTGGGAGTTAAGCTGCTGAATAAACACTGACAAGCACTGAATTCAAAAGGCATGGAAAACAGTGGGAAAACACCATTGGAATTCACAAAAAAAGACACTGAATACTTGACAGCCATATTATATTATTTCATTTTGAAAACTTGTAACATTGATTGTCTGTTACAGCTAATATATAACATGGATTTCGCTTAATGTTGCATGTTAAAACATTGTTAAATGTTACTGATTAATACTGAACCATAGTTGTTTACACACTTTTTACTCTAAACTCCTTACCGTGATTGCAGATAAAGTTAAACCAACCGTGGCACTGAGTCACCAGATTGAACATCAGTTTAAGCATGCCATCAGTTTAGCTTGAACAAATTAGATTAATTGTTCAAAGTCATGTCTGCTAGATTTGTCCAGAAGAACCAGTCTTTACGGGAGGTATATGATTTACCTTCTAAGCTCTTCAAAATTGAGCATCCTGTTGGGAGGAATTAACTCCTATGATTAGTTACAAAATGTGTTTTAGAGCCAATAACTTGTATTCAAGCAACAGTAGCCAGCAACTAAGCTTTTGCTGGATTGATCTACGTTTCTTGATTGTGAAAAAAAATGTGCAAAGCATACTCCTGGTAGGACCTTTCAGGCCAGGCGAGGGAAGAGAGGAGAGCCTTTCCCAAACTGTGCCTTAGCCTCAAAACTTTCAGAATGATTGAGAAGAACAAGTTACTTACCTTCGGTAACGCTTTTTCTGGTGGATACAGTATCTGCCTGTGGATTCCTCACCTTGTGAATATCCCCTGCGCCAAACTTTTGTAGCAGTCCACACCGATGAGGTCGTAGACGACGTCACAGAGACACGGCTCCGCTCGCGACTCCGCTGACGTCACCGGCGCAATAAGAAGACCTCGTCGGCGTGAAATCAGTTCCGCCCTTTTTTCCGTGCCTTTGGGGCACACGGACGGACTGACAGCAATATATACACAGTATACACAGTACATAATATACAATGCAACACACACAGTGTGAAGAATAAAAAGGAAGGCAAAAGAAATAATACAATGCCTTTGACAGTAACAAATACATTTTGAAACACCATCATTAGAATTGTAGGTATACAAGGGTGGACAACGGGGAGGCGGGTGTGTCAGTGAGGAATCCACAGGCAGATACTGTATCCACCAAAAAAAGCGTTACCGAAGGTAAGTAACTTGTTCTTCTGATGGATACATTTGCCAGTGGATTCCTCACCTTGTGAAAAGATTCCCACAGCAGTCCCACTCCCGGAGGAGGGTGTCTACCCTTCTATACCAGAAAGTCCTGAAGGACGGAACGAGCAAAATGTCCGTCCCTCCTCACCTCGGAATCCAAGCAGTAATGCTTTGCGAAAGTGTGAAGGGAGGCCCAAGTTGCCGCCCTACAAATGTCCTCCACAGGAACACCTCTAGACAAAGCAGAAGTGGAAGACTTAGCTCTAGTAGAATGAGCCCTTAAACCCTCCGGGGGTTCCTTACCATCCAAAGAGTAGCATATCTTGATACACAAGACAATCCATCTGGAAAGGGTGCGCTTGTGCACCGCTCTGCCTTTCCTGCAGCCAACAAAGCCCACGAAGAGCTGGTCGTCAACTCGGAAGTCTTTTGTCCTGTCAAGGTAGAAGCTCACCGCCCTCTTAGGGTCCAGACGGTGAAGCCGCTCCTTCTCCTTGGAAGGGTGAGGGGTAGGATAGAAGGTAGGGAGGGCAATGGACTGCCCCAGATGGAAGGGAGTTACAACTTTAGGCAGAAAAGCAGCCCTAGTCCTGAGTACCATTCTTTCAGCATGAATGGTCAAGAACGGGGGTTTTGAACTCAGAGCTTGAAGCTCACTTACCCTACTTGCCGAGGTGATCGCAGTGAGAAAAACCGTCTTGAAAGACAACAGTCTCAAGGGACACTTGTGTAAGGGCTCGAAAGGAGAACCCATCAGGTAAGTTAAGACAAGATTTAAGTCCCATTGAGGCGCAATAAAAAGAGTAGGAGGAAACTTGTTTGTAAGGCCTCTCAGAAATCATAAAACAATAGGTGATTTGAACAAGGACGGCTGATCCGGCAAGCAAAGGAATGCCGACAAAGCCGATAAGTATCCCTTTACAGTGGCTACAGCAACACCTTGCTGAGCAAGAGAAAGGGCAAACTGCAGAATGTCAGATAAATGAGCCCTCAAAGGATCAATTGACTTTTCCCCACATCAGAGCACAAATTTAGACCTCCTACAGGAATAGATAGATTTGCTGGAATGACGTCTGGCAGACAAAATGATATTTACAACATCTGGTGGGAGAGAAAAAGAATTCAGGTCGCCCCGTTCAATCTCCAGGCATGAAGGTGTAAGCACTGGAGGTGGGGGTGTAGAACCTGCCCCTCCGACTGTGAGATGAGGTCTGCCCTCAGAGGGAGACGGAGCGGAGGGCACATGGAGAAGTGGAGTAGATCCGTATACCACACCCTTCTTGGCCAATCCGGGGCGATCAATATAACTTGGGCCTGGTCTTGGCGAATCTTACTCAGAACCCGAGGAATCAAGGGTAGGGGAGGAAAAGCGTAAAGGAGTTGTGAGCCCCAACTCAACTGAAACGCGTCCCCCAACGCTCCCTGCATCGGATACTGGAGACTGCAGAAAGACGGGCAGTGAGCCTTCTCGTGAGTGGCAAACAGGTCCACCCGAGGAGTTCCCCACATCCGAAAGACGTGACGAACCACCTCTGGATGAAGCCTCCACTCGTGGTCGGCGGAGAACTGCCGACTGAGACTGTCTGCACGTACGTTCAGAACCCCGGCCAGATGATTTGCCATCAGACAAATCCGACGATCCTGAGCCCAGGACCAGAGACGCAGAGCCTCTCTGCAGAGACAAAGAGACCCCACTCCTCCCTGCTTGTTGACATACCACATCGCGGTAGTGTTGTACATCAGGACTTGAACCGACTAACAGGGAAGGGAGGAAGGCCTTGAGCGCCAAACGTATCGCCCACAATTCCAGAAGGTTGATGTGAAGCAACCTTTCCTCTGGAGACCAAAGACCCTTGATCTCCAGTTCCCCCAGATGCGCACCCCACCCTAAAGTGGATGCATCCGTTATTACTGTGGCCACCGATGGAGGTAGATGAAAGGACTTTCCTTGAGACAGATTGCCCTCCACGCTCCACCAAGACAAATCCGCTGCAGCTTCTCCCAAGATCCTCACAGACTCCCTGAGATCTCCTTTGTGCTGATACCACTGCCTGCGGAGGCACCACTGGAGGGCCCTCATGTGCCAGCGTGCATGGTTGACCAATAGAATGCAGGAAGCAAACAGACCGAGCAGGCGAAGGACCTTCAGGACTGGAACGACCGCTCCATTGTAAAACAAAGGAATCATTTCCTGTATGTCGGGAATCCTTTGTGGAGGTGGGAATGCCCGACACACAGTAGTGTCCAGTACCGCCCCTATGAACAGGTTGCATTGAGAGGGCACCAGGTGAGATTTGGGTACGTTTATCGAAAAACCCAATTTGTACAACAGCTGAGTTGTAACCTGCAGATGATGAAGCACCTTCTCTGGCGACTCCGCTTTGATCAGCCAGTCGTCCAGATAGGTGCAAACTGAAATCCCCGACCTTCTGAGATGGGCTGCCACCACTACCATCACCTTTGTGAAGACTCGAGGTGCAGTAGTAAGACCAAACGGAAGGACCGCAAACTAATAATGTTGCGACCCTACCGTAAACCGGAGATACTTCCTGTGCGACTTCAGGATGGGGATGTGAAAATACGCATCCTGCAAATCGATCAACACCATCCAGTACTCCTGATTCAGCGCTTGAAGAACCTGTGCAAGGGTGAGCATCTTGAACTTCTCTTGCCTCAGAAAAAGATTCAAGATCCTGAGGTCCAATCTGCCATCCTTTTTCTGAATCAGGAAATACCGGGAGTAGCATCCCTGACCCCTCTCCTGCTCTGGAACCACCTCTATCGCACCTATTCTTAGTAACGTCAGGACTTCCTCCTGCAGGAGAAGACGGTGGTCCTCCGAGCAAGCACCTTGACAAGGAGGGTAATTTGGAGGAAATTCCCGAAAGGGCGTACCCATTTTCTACAAGATTTAGAATCCAAAGGTCTGTAGTAACTGATTCCCAATCCTGTAGAAAATGGGTAAGCCGGCCCCCCACAGGACCAACATGATCCAGAATGGTGGATCTAGGGCTGCTTTGCGGTGGTGGGAGGGGCTGAGGAGGAGGAAGAGGAAGAGGAGGAGAGCTGTCGACCTCGAGAGCGACTCCTGAGTCTGCCTCTGTAGTTCTTATACAGAGTGCTTTGTTGCTGTTGCCGCTGCTGCTGGGGCTGTCTGTAAGAATGAAAGGTTGACCTTCCGAAGCCCCTGTACATCTTGAACGAACCCCTTGACTGAGATTGAAGGCCCAAAGATTTAGCCATGGCCTTACTCTTTTTAAATCTTTCAAGCGCAGCATCCGCTTGCTTGCCAAAGAGTCCGGAGCCATCAAAAGACAAGTCCAATAGCGTTGAATGAACATCAGGGGAGAATTCTGAAGATTTAAGCCAAGCACTCCTCCTGGTGGCAACAGAAGACCCCATGAATCTTGCAACCGAGTCAGCTGTATCCAAGCCACTTTGGATCACCTGACATGCCGCCGCTTGGGTATCCGAAAGGACCTCATTGAAACTTATCCTATCCTCTTCTGACAGCTTCGGGGCTAGCTGCTTTGCTGAGTCAATAAGTGCATGGATATACCGGCCCAAAAGACAGATGGCATTCGCTGACTTAAGGGCCATGCTGGCAGAAGAGAAGACCTTCTTGGCCGACTGATCCAATTTCTTTGCCTCCCTGTCACTCGGGACTTGGGGAAAAGAACTCGATGATTTTTTGGAACAGGCAGCCTGAACCACCAGACTCTCCGGAGATGGGTGAGAAGTCAAAAAGTCTGGGTCCCCCGGAGCTGCCCTTTACCTCCTGGCAATAACTCTAGAGACTGCCGGAGCAGAAAAGGGCTTACACCACACCTCCATTACTGGCTCTATAATGGCATCATTAAAAGGGAGTAAAGGCTCCGAAACAGCGGAAGGAGAGTGCAGAACTTATGTTAAGATGTTAGGTTTGAACTCTGCAGAAGGCAATTGTAGATCTAAAAGTTCAGCTTCCTTCTTTATAACAGCATGTTATGGAGTCACATCCTTCGAAGGAAGGTCAGAAGGAGGAGTAATCTACCATTCAGGTGATAAGTCCAGGCCACTAGCCTCCTTCAACTCATCAAATACATCGTCCGATTCCATGAGCTCCCCTTCTTCTACTTCCTCCATCAGGTATCTTTGTTCATCCTTTTGGGCCTCCCTCCTAGACCTGATCCTCACAACCGGAGTCGGTGGCGCCGTGACCGAATCCGACGGCGCCGGGCCCGGAGCCGAGCGTGGATCCGATGGGACAGCCGGCGTCGAACGATGTCGAGTCGGCGCCGGTGAAGAAGGGAGCGGCGTCGATGTCCTCGGCGCCGGTAGATGCCAAGACGGCGTCGCCGGAAAAAATGGCATGAAGGGAGCCTGAGGATAGGCTTGGTGAACTCCCAAACTAAAAGCCATAGGACCCGAAGGTGCACCAGAGGGGTACATGGCTCTGGAGAAGACTCCGTACATAGCGTTAAGATAATGCGTAGGGTCCTGACCTGGTCCTGGAAACGCAGGCTAATGTTCAGGCATCAGCGGACTCGGGCCAACCAGCGCCGACGGTGGAATCAGCTCCTCAGTCGGAACCGGGGACGAAGCCGGAGCCGGAGATGGAGCCGGCGTCGGAGATGGAGCTGGGGCCGGAGCCGGAGAATGTTTCGGCAAAGCCAAAGCCACAGGTGATGACAGGCCAATAGGTGAATCCGGAACGGGAGAGGGAGACACAAAGTCCTTACGGCATCGGGAGGGCGATGTCGATCTCGGAGCCGCATCCCTATCCGAGTGACGTCGAGATGAATGCCTCCTGTTTTTCTTGTGCTTCCTAGATTTAGAAGCATGCCCCAAAGTCGACGCCGACTTCGACCTCGAGCTCGATTTCTTCCAGCCTCTTTTTTCTTTCTTCATCTTGGCAATGAAGAGCTTTGCCTCCCTCTCCTTAACCCCTTCCCTGCTCATGACGGAACCGTTCCGTCATGAGCCACGGTTGCCGTGTGCTCATGACGGAACGGTTCCGTCATGACAATCCTGTCGGCGGCCGCTCCGCCTGCGCGGCGCTGTTTCCCCGCCTGTGCGGGGCGACAACGCAAATGGGCGGAGTCATGACGGAACCGTTCCGTCATGAGCACAGCTCAACTGTGGCTCATGACGGAGCGGCTCCGTCATGAGCACAGGCCCGCCGCGCTGCCCCCCTGCCCCCCCCAGCGCTGCAGCGGAATGTCCGCAGCAGCGAAGGGGTTAAGAGCCTTGGAGCTTCCACATCATGGTCCGATGACAGGAGTCGTCGTGCAGATCCGTTATCGACATGTGTTTCCCACTTTCTCGACAAGGTTTAAATTCAGACTTCTTCGTCGACATTTCAGCTGAAGAAGACAAAGAGAAACCAGCAGAAAACAAAGAAACAAGTATAGCTACAGAGAGAGATTCCCGAAATCCGTTGGCGTCGACGGCGCCGAAAAAAGGGAACTGATGTCATCACGCCGACGAGGTCTTCTTATGGAGCCGGCGACGTCAGCGGAGTCGCGAGCGGAGCCGTGTCTCTGTGATGTCATCTTCGACCTCATCGGCGAGGACTGCTACAAAAGTTTACGAATGTTGCTGGCGCAGGGGATATTCACAAGGGGAGGAATCCACTGGCAGATGTATCCATCAGAAGAGGCCTTTCTACAAATGGTGTAAAATTATTGGTAACCAGTGAAAAGACACATGGGAAAAACATTGACTGACGTCACATTTAAAATCAAATTTCCCCAAATCTCTCCTTATTCATGAAGTGTATTAGTTTCCTTGAAAATATTGTGTGTTTACCTTGTTGAATGTGTGCATACTGCCATATTTTTCTTGTGCCTTGTTTATGTGTGAAATCCCTTCAGCAAAGAGCTGGTTGGTGTATAGATTGTTCTGGTAAATGTACCTTGTTAGATTTTTATATTGCACCATTGAATTTTCCTGTTTTTGAAAACCACTTATAACATGCATTCATGATTCTAATAACAAAGGAGTACACGGTTGGGTCATGACAAAATAGCGGGAGGTAGTGGAAGTTTATAATTTATCTGTAATGCTTTCGTAAATAGTGAATTAGATTAAACTCAGATGCTGCAGCTTATCTCTTATTTATTTTAGCAAACAGTCAGTTTTTTCAGGTACTGAATCAAAAAGGACCATACAGTGTAGATTTGGAAGTCCATACCATTGAAGAACTGGAAAATATTACTTCAGAGCATCCCCCAAAAAACACAGTAAGTCTCAGTAACCAAGTGCAAATTATTCTTTTTCGTCTCCTATGCATATTTTTTAAATGTTTTTTTTTTACTTTTTCAAATGATTCTAATATGTTCACGGGACTATAGAAATCATCTTGCTATTGAGTTTGTTTGGGCCTGGATGTGTCTCTGATGTTGTAGGTCTTTTTTGTATAATTCAATGGTTACACCCAAAGCAACTTTTGCAGAAGCACAATCAATAAAATAAATGTTGCAGAGTTTATATGTGGTTAATGAAACCTGTACCTCTCAGAAGGGTCTAGATTGATTCCTGCTTTTATTTCAAGGAAATCACAATCAGTAATTTTGTCTTCAGTATACAATTTTTTTTATATCTTACACTGCAGAATGAACCGTAAAAAGGGAAGTGAAGAATACTCAAAACAATCATTAATGGTAGTCTTATTTTGTGTGTCCCTGAATTGTTTCATTTATTTGAGCTGAATCAGGTGTTTTGGGGTTCCTTGTCATTTTTGGGCCTCCACTCCCTCTCAGGCAACCTCTGCTGTCTTTCATTTGTTTTAAGATTAGTTGGTGAGTCGAGTGCAGGTTTTCTGATCTCATGGGTCTTGTCACTATATAACGGAGTGTCAGATACTAAAAGTAGCTCAGATGTGTGCTCCAGTGTGCCTTGGGGTGGTGATGATGTATGTAATGCTTGACCTCAATTTGATTGAATAAAAGGCTTTTAGTATCGGTTTAGTGTGGTCATGTCTTCAGAAATGGCAGCAATTATTGACTTCCTCTGTATGCACTTCATGAAGTCTCTTAGAGAGTTTTAGGAAGAATTTTTGGTATATGTTGCAAAAGCCTAGTTTTATATATTACTAATTGACGTATTATTGAAATCTTTTCGACAAGGATTGCTGTGCATAAGAACTAATCTATTAGGACAGAAACCTGGATAGGAGGTGCTGGACTTGATGATTGGTGGATGGTCAACACAGACAAGCAATGCATATAAATGTCCCATTATTAAAGATTTGAAGTGCTAGATGTAGTGATTATGAAGGTAGGATTGGTGTGTTGATGATAAATAGGATTTTCCTAACACTAAATAATCCTTGGCAGCCATCTTGAGAGAGTTTACAGAAACATTTAGATTAATTCAGCTGTGACTGTGTTCCAGTGCAGGAGTCCCATTAAATAGATGAACCATAATCTTTAAGCTGCATAGGAAGGCGTTGGAGTGGCCTGAAAATAAAGGTTGGCTGATCATAGTTTACAAAGCTTTGAGGTAGCAGCTCTGAATTGAAGAGATGTAACTAGGGGAGTAGCCATTTGTGACTTTGAAGGTCAGAACAAGTAACTTGCAGACAGCCCTATTCTTTACAGACAGACACATCGCTTAGGGATGATAGTTGGATATAGTCGTGATTTTGAGAAGTATATATAGACTACTCATATATAAAGTTGATCACGATGTGTAGTGGCTTAAAAGAGTACATGGAAGACAGCCAGAAAAGGACTTATGATAGTTGTCAAGTTTGTTAAGGAAAAGTGAATGTATTGGTGTCTTCGTTGTGAGGAAGGAATGTTCAGTAATTCAATTCTGGCTACTCTGATTGTGTTGGTGATGAATGTTTCTATGTTTGCTGCAGTGTTCACAAAGGTTTCTTGCTGATAGTGTGAGACATAGGATATGAAGGGTCGGTTTGAAGTGGATGAGATGAAGAAGGAGGCAGTTGCTGAAGTGACGAGAAAATTAAATTATATTCATTTTCGTTTGAGTTCAGCATAAGTGGTAGTCATCTGATGTTTGATGGCCATGAGGCAGTTAGAGATCTGCACTTGGAGGTGGGGAGTCAGCATGGGAAAACATAAAAAGATTTGGCTATCTTCGAGATAAGAGAATCCAAAGGATATGGTTGTTTGTCTGAAGGAAAATATGCGGGTAGGACTCCGCCTTTTGGCATCATGACAGTAGATGTGAGGGAGTACAGAGAAATGAGATACAATCAGATTAAAAGAGCGAACGATCAGTGAGAATGGAGATTCCAGTTTAATGTCGCATCTGTGACAACAAGATTGGGTAGTGTGAACAGTAGTGTGGGGGTGATCAAAAATGTCATATACAGCAGATAGATCAAGACATATGAGTTTGCGAAAGTTGCTTTTCATGGGCATAAGTTATAAATGTACATAAATAGGGTGTTTTATAAGAATGCAAAGCACATAGTACAAATTGAAGAGGAGACAGCCAATTGCTAGTAGTAAGGAAGGTAGAGGAGGGATTCAATAATAGAGGTTCAATGTTTTTAGAGAACAAAGGGAGTATAGAGACCGGACAGTTGTTAGCATGGCATAAGCGTGTACCGTGCTTCATTTTTTAAAATAGAGGTGGTGGTTTGCTTACTACAGTTTTATGGAAAGATGGATAGATAGCTGTGTTAAGAGAGTGGTTAAAGGGAGTGGTCGGGATAGACAGGATGTGAGAGGAGAGAGACTGGTTTAAAATTTGGAAGGAATAAGGGTGAAGGTAATAATGTCCATGATAGATTGGCAGTTGTGAGTGTGGGTATTAACTGAGCAGGAGATGTGGATGAGAAAGTAGAGGTCTTGATGGCGATATTAAGAACACTTGGAGATATGGACAATGTTAGACCTGTCAGCCCTAGGGTGGTCTACTCCGTTTTTTTGCCCTTGTGCCTCATTTTTTCCGCCATCTTTTTGTTGGCCCCAGGTCTCTGGGCGCCTTAGCACTGCTAACCAATGCTGAGGTGCAGGTGCTCTCCTACCAACATGGCTGCCACAGGCCCCTGCTACTGCAGAGTGGCCATCGCGCACACATACTAGTAGTTAGGAGCCGGCTTGGACATTGGGATACAGTATCTTTTTCCATCCCGCCTTTTTGTCCATAGACTATTATATGGAAGCTCCTGGAACCTTCCAGCCCTGGGAGGGATTTTGCTTTGCCGCCTTTGCAAGAGGGTCACCTGACCTGGGGGTATAAGGGGGAACGGAGGGAAATCTGACTAGTCAGTTGGGGCACCACTGGACCTGGGGGGAACCTCTGCCGGAGCGTAGGCGTTTGGGCCTAGGGGAGAAACCTACACTACTGAGACTGGCTGAGTCTAGGCCCTGCTGTACCCAAGTTAGATGAGGGACTCTGCCTGCCTGCTGATCTTGCCTGGTGAGTGGGGGGGGAGCACCCAGGGAACCATCTCCAGTGTGCTGCAGGGACCTACCCTGCCTCTGATGCCTGCTAACTCCACCCCATTCTCCCCCCTCATAAGCCTGCCAGGGAGACCTGCCATCTTCCTCACCCCTCTAAGATAAGTGCTGCCCTGGAAACATGGACTGTCGTTGTGAACCCTACAGGACCTACAGGTAAAGCACTGTGTCCACCTAGCGCTGTGCTGCCAGAACTGTGCCCCTGGGAAATAAGTTGCCTGCTGTTGAGCACTGTGTCACCTCTCAGCGCTACTTCTCTGCCCCATCGCTGAATTGCCGCTGTGCCCCCCCCTGCCTGCACGTGGTGTCTCCTAAGGGCTGTGCCCTCTAAGCGCTGTAAGCTCCCAACTCACCGCCGCTGCCCAGGTACCTGCAACCTAGCGCTGTGCTGGTGCGAACGCTTCTCGCTGGAATTCACCGCCGCGGCCCCCGGCACCGCGATCTCTGAAGCGCTGTAAGCTCCCGACTCACCGCCGCAGCCCGGCACTGCTAGAGGACCCCGCCGCGGCCCCCGAAGTCTGGGAGGGCCGCCCCGGTAGAGGGGAAGGCCGCGCTGGGCCTCCTCACGTGACGGGGGTGCCGGCCGCGTCACTGACCGCACCCCCTTGCGAGTTGCGCACCCATTGGCGGGTGTAGCCGTGCCCCCAGAAGGCCACGACCGGATATGCTCCCTGGCTCTGAAGCGAGGACAGAGGCCGGAGGCCGCAGCAACAGCCAGGGAAGGCCCGGAGCCAGCGGAGAACAACCAAGGGAGGGCTCCGAGAAGAGCGGGAGCCCCCGGACTTCGCCCCCAAGCCGGGTCAGGACTGCAAGGGCCTACCGAGGCCAATGCCCACAGGTAACTCCCTGGGAGGAGGAGGAAGGAGGGCGAAGACCACCAGGGTCAGGGGGGCTGCTGAGGAGAGGCCTGCATGTTAGTGGCAGCCCGCGTCAGCCCCCCCCCCCCTCCCCTCCAGGGTATTGCAACCGGGCCTCGGGCCCCATTTTAGCCAAACTATCCAGCTGCTGGAGCTAGGGGGAATACCAGACTGCCAGGAGAGTGTAGTAAGAATTATTCCTGCGCTGGTCATGTAAATGAGTTAACTGATACCTGGAAACCACCTACAATGGTCATTTGAATGAAGTAACTGTTGCCCTGGAGAATTACCTGTGATTACCTGTTGAACTACTGGAATGAATTTACACCTGTTTTGAGCCAAAATGAATTCTAAGTTGCCCTAAGATTTCTTGCACTATTCCCCTAAATGAAGTTGTGCCCGTGTTGGGGCTAGAATGAGCTGCTTGTGGCCAAAAGGTTAATGGTGCTGTTCACTTGAATGAATTCATACCTGTTTTGATCTAAACGAAGTAATTGTTGCCCTGCAATTCCCTGATCCACGTATCTGAATGAATTGTTTGTTGCTCTATGATTATCTGATGTAGCTACCCGGATGAATTTACTGCTGCCTTGCAAAGTATCCGTCTCATTCCTGAAATGAACTGCTTGGCAATGACATGAGATAGATAAAAGTTCTTGTTTTATCAAACCACTTGGTGTCTTGTCCTTCATTGTGTGCGCATGGCTGAATCCATGTGAGTGCTGCACAACTGCTTTACACATTGCCTTCGGGTGCCTTCCTACCTCGCGCCTAACTACCACGTTGGAATTGATGACCCCAGTTCTAACAGACAAGAAAAGAGATTGGCTAAGCATAGACTTCTGTCCTCAACGGTGGCAGCCCAGATTTGTGGTTCTTGATCACTGCACATATTTTTGATATTAAAGAACAGTGCAAGTTGGAAGATTTTTTGGAGCTAGAGTGTATTTAAGTGTTGAGGGTCATTGAAAGGTAGAGCTCCATCTGAAACGTATATTTCGTGTTAACGTCTGGTGTGAGTCAGAGACAACACTCATGTTTGTAACATTATTTATTGCAACTCGGGTGGATCCCATTGTTGACGGTCATTGAATGTTAGATCTGCACCCTTAGTGCAACCCACTATATTGATCTCTGTTTAGGTGGACATAACTTTCCCTCATTAAAAGGATACATGGTCCATGCATCTGCATAGGCTGTTCTTGTTCTCTGTTCCATTCTCCAAGTCGGTATAGATCCATATTTTATTGGCTTATTTCTGAATATTGAGGATGTGGAGCTCTCTTCCTGCACTAGTGGGCACACTTAGTCATTTAGAAATAAAATAAAAACACTGCACTTCAGCGCACAGGACCATGCGTTTTGGGTACTGGTCTGAGGCAATTTGAATGTCTGCTTCAGTCTTGGAGGAATGATTGGATCCTCTTTGAAGCCTTTAGATGAAGAATTTGTTACTCTTTAGAGCTATTTCCGAAATTTCAGTCATTAAACTTTTGCTTGGTATTTAATAATTGATCGTGTTATAAACTGCCCGTAGAGAAAGCAGTATAAGAGCTGTATTTGTATTCATTTTAATATTTGCGCATGCAAGCATAAATTGAATAACTCTGTGAATCATTAGTCTTGATTAGAGAGTGGGCCAACAGGACAATTGCCTGCTGGTGCCATACTAATTCAGTGCATCACCATAAGGGCAATTGCAAGATGGTTCAATTGTTAAAGAAGGCAGCTCCCAAAAAGTATGCAATCCCCTATTGTTCACCAGCAGCCTCGGTATTAACTGGGTTAACTCATTTGATCTCTCAACAGCATTTACTAGCAACTCAAGTTCCACATTTGTTGCTTCAATTCCGCCTTATCTGTTCAGATGTAGGCCTTCAGGTTTTTTTAAATTCACTTTGAAGTGTCATTCAAAGTCGCAATTAGAAATAAATCATGTACAAAGGTTACTTTGCAGTCAAAATAAATGTACTGTCTCGTGTTTTCTACAGCTCTGGGTTATTTGAGCCCGCCAAAGAGCATTAAATTAAATGTTGACAAGCCTTCTGGTGGCCATGGTCACGTCTTTGAGCGTTCAGTAAATGCAGGCGCTTATCATTCTGCAGCAATTGATTATTACTGCAGAAGGATTGTGAATATTTTTCTAGCTCTTTTCAGGGCAGTAGAAAGGTACGTTTTCATATTGTAATATCTTGTGCTCATTATTTAAATTCTGATTCTTTACATCGCTTAACAAATGTTGGGAACCCTTGGCAATATTCAACGATTACAGCATGTTCTATGAAAAAGGGACAATTAAATGCTCTTTGCTTTCAGATAGCCCTGTCGCATACTGGTTCTCCCACCCACATTGCAGAAAAGTCTCAACTTGTTGTCCAGCTTGGCAAACCGATCAGATCCGTCTTTGTGTTTATGTATAACAGTGACACATATTCCCTGTTGCCCTTTGTGTCTTTTTTCTTCATGAATTTAAGCACAGTATTTCACTTGGGCATTGTGAATCTTGCTTAATAGATCATGTACTGGTTTCCCCACTAAAAGACTTTTAGCTGTCTACTGAATAGAAAAATAATACATAAAATGTGACTTTGAGTCAGACCCCTACTGCCATTCATTGCTTCTTACTTTGGAGGAGACCACACTACAGCGATTTAGAGTTAGATGTCTCCACGATCAAGAGTGATGGGTGTTCACTTGTGGAATGGGATGAGCCCTGACAGGCAAAGAAGTCCATCTCAGGAGACGGATTGCCGCTTCGAGGCCTAAGTAGGAGAAGCAGTTTTAAAAGTTGCAGCACCAGCACTGTCAGTCTCCTGAGGCAAGTGCAATCTGCTACATCTTTCAGCAAATTCATAGCAAATTCTTTGATTTTTGATTCCCCATCCAGCATGACCACAATCCTATTTTAAATGTAGAGCCCATGTTGGGATGGGATATAATTTCACACATAACAACTTTAACGTGTGCGATTACAATCAAACTATAGTTGTACTTTTGTGTTTGTTGTGCTGTTCTACAACTGTACAAATAATACTGCAGTGTGCAGACTCCCTAGTGTTACAGTTAGCCTACCTCAGATGGTGCTCCTTTTCGTCCCGTCTGTGCACCTGCTGTCCCCTCTCCAGTCTGTTCCCCATGACTGTTTCTATCCGCTTGCTAGGTGCACATGGGCACCATCTGTATTGTGCAGGTGGGGGGGGGGGCAAGGGTGGCATCATCGCAGAGCATTACGTAGCTCAGGTTTTCCCTAGCATCAACAGCAGCATGGAGCTTGTGATGGCTCAAGCCACTCTCCTGATTATGGTGTCCCACCATTGTATCTTCACCAAGGAGCTGACAGAACAAGTCCCCTCCGGAGAGCTCACATCCTATGCCAGCAGCAGCAACAGCAGCTGATGGTGGTTGCAGGGAGGCGGCTTCTGGCGTTTCACCCCACTGGCCTGAGTGTTGCCGGACTCCGGGGAGTAGTAGCCTGAAAATCAGCAGCAGTGAAAAGACAGTTGTGTTGGTGCTTACGGTTTTGAAAATGGATGCCGCTGGAGTGCACGTACCCTCTTTCACTCACCATTAGAGATGCAGTCTGCTTATGCCTGCCTGTCTATGCACCAGGCGTGTGTGTGCATTCACATCATCTGCATGAAGTTCAGAATAGGGCTCAGCATCTAAAACATTGTGGATGCTGTGTTCAAACTTGTGATGATCGAGTATGAGTTCTGGAGTTGGTGGCCACTTGTACCCCCACTGCAGGTTCCAGCGTAACACGCACCAGCCAGCAGGTGGTCCTTCATATAATTGGTCACCTGCCCTTTTATGTAGGTACATTCCCTAGGGTGGACACAGGACAAAGCCAGTTAACAGTACAGCCCATCAGCCCACAGCGTCAGGTTTATTCAGAGGTAGAAGTCGGAAAAATATGTATATAGTACGTGTTTGATGCTCTATTTGAAGGGGTACTGGCAGGCCATTTATGCAGAAATATTAAGGGTTCTGGGTTGCATATTGAATGTGGCAGCCTATACCGGGGAGAGTCCAAACAAAGAAAGGTGCACCGACTCCAAACTTGTGACTGTCAGACTGATTGACTTGTGTCTGTGGCTCACACCACAACCTAATACAGAGACACTCTCCAGCTGCCAGTGAATCAAAGATTTTGAAACATGAACACTGACATTTTCTGGCTGTCAGTTCTGGCCTTGTTATAAGTTTTACTTTTAGGTCCATTTCTGCTGGGTTACCTTGGTCCAACTGTAATAGAGAGCGTTGTCGGTTGGGGGCGGTGCACGGTGGATCGGTGAGGGTTTAGTGTACTACAGTGGAGTTGTCCATCCAGGTAGGTTCTGAGGTGTGGCTGTATCTGATTCTGTTGCTGGATGCAAAGATGGGTTCTAGCCTGTGTCTTGCTCTGTGTGTGTGGCCATGACAGTCCGCTTGAGGCTGATGTTGTCTAGTCTTTCCAGGAGGTCTGTGGTGTTGGTGCCGGTGGGGTCAACCAGGTGGAAGTTGAGGTCTCCCAGGAGGATGTAGTTTTCAGATTCGAAGGTAAGCAGGGTGATAAATTCAGCAATGGTGGTTTTAGCGTCAGCGTGGAGCTGGAAATTCATGTGTTTCATAGTTTGTGTGGTGTCATAGTTGGCGATGGGGCAGGTGATTGATTCCTTGTGTACAATGGCGATGTCCCCTGTGTCTGTTGTTGTGGCCTCGGTGTTTCATCTTGTAGCTGCTGGGAGTTCCCATGGCGATGACTGGGGCAGATGTGGGGTTAAGCAAGGTCTCTGTGATGAAGGTTACATCAGGGGCGATGGTGGAGATGGTGTCCCAGATTTCCATGGTGTGTTTGCAGAGTGATCTGGCATTGATCAGGAGGCTGTTGAATTGAACTGTGGGGTGTCGGCATCTGGTGTTGGCGTAGCGTCCGATGAGGTAGTGACCAGTGAAGGGTCTGGGGCCCGAGCAAAGGTGCAGGAATTAAAGACCATGATCTAGCCTAAGTTAATTTCCTGGCTTTTAAAACCAAAGGGGCAGAAAACCTCCTTGGGCTGTATGCTGCCTGTTGAAGCGTTTGATGAGATTGTCCATGATTTTCTTTGTGCACATATGTTTTACTTAGTATTTGCTGATTTTGTCAGGGCAACCTTATGTGCTTAATTCTTTACCTCTTGTGTTTTCCCTGCCTGAATTTCAGACATCCAACCTGACCTCCAGCATTACAAAGCAGTAATTATTAGCAGATTCACTGATTGACAAAGCAGACTATTTTGCTGATGAGGGAAAGCTGCTCAATAAGACTCAACCTCTTTTTCTTGCAAGTGTTATTCCAGGGAACTGTGGGATCCCAGTATGAGGCACCGTTACTCATGAGGGGTCTGGTTCTGGTTCAGCAAGTTTCTATGACAAGCGTGTGGACAGAACAGTAGAAATGAACAGACTTAGTATATCTAATGCAACACCGAAACACAAATTCCATTCTTCAGGTAAGTTGACAAATAATGTTGTAAAGAACCATTGGAATGGAGGCAGTGGATGTCCTCCATGTGAACCAAGGCAATTGAACTGGTCCAGTCCCAATCAGGCCCCAGGTTTGTGAGGAAAGGCCAGAAACAATTGTCAGACCAGTCTTGGGACAGATACCCTTGAAGCAGGAACCCAAGAACGCTCACTAGCAGTATAGCTTTTTTAGTGAACAAAGAACTGCAGTCAATGTCTGAAAATTCACCAATCTTGCTGATCTCATATTCTGGTTCCCTGTCTACCAAGGCAAGAGGAAGAGGAAGAGGAAAGATCCGATGAAGCTGATCAGGTACAAAAGACTTTAACTTGTAGACGTTAAATATAGGGTGAGTTTTCAAAGCGTTAGGAAGACAGAGCCTAAAAGAGACTGGGTTGGATTGTTTGGTTATAAAAAAGGGGCAAAATTTGAGTACATAATCCGACTAGCAACTTCCGAGTGGGTAGGCATCTGAAAGACTACCAAACCTCTCTCCCACCTCAAAGTTTGGAACCGGTCTCTATAACTTATCAGTCCTAGCTTTCCTAGCCATCTTCAAATCCTGAAGATTCCCAGCAGTTTCTTTCCTTTTAGCTTCAAATTTCTCTAGAAAATCAACAGCAGCAGGCACAAGAGGAGTAGAGAAGAGGGAAATGACCGAAGATGAAATCCTAGATGCAATAGAATGAGGAGTATTTGGTAGCAGAGTGAACAGAGTTATTATGTGAGAACTCTGCTAAGCATGTATATTCGGTTCAGTTGTTTTGAGTTACATTACAGAAACACCTCAAATATTTCCCTAGGCTATGACTGACCCTTTTCGTCTGACCTTTCGCTGTCGGTTCTAATCTGAAGGCGTAGCTTGATGGATACTCAGAGTAGAGCAGATTGAGCTCCACAACCTGGAAATGTTTTGAGAACCCTTGTTGTCAGGGAGCCCATTGAGGCAACATAAATCAGTCAGGAATTTCCTAGCCAGCATTCTGGCAGTTGGAAGCCTCTGAAATAGGGTATAGCGAGCCATCTTGGAAAAGTTGTCTATGGTGACCATGATAACTCGATTTCCACCAGATGGAGGTAAGTCCGCAATAAACTCAGTGGAAATGTTGTACCAGGGATGACAAGGATCAGACAAAGGCTCAAGAAAATCAAAGGGATTATCATAGACTGCCTTGGACTGTGCGCCCATAGGACAGGATTTGACATAGATTCCTACGTCCTAGCAAACAGTAGGCCACCAGAAGCAATGCAAGACTAGTTCTAAGGTTGATTTTACTCCTGAATGGTTTACTACTAAAGAGTCATGAATCATTTCTACAATATTGGTTTTGAGAATCTTAGTTGGAATCAACAAGACCTTCTGGAAAAAATATAGATTTTGGGGGTAGGAAACTGCACTTGACTCTGTGTAGCATCAAGGTCTTACCGAGATGTCTCAGTGCGAGAGTCCCTCGTACTCTGTAAGTAGTAGTACTAAATACATAGTTTATTTGGACCGTGGTCTACTAAACTATGGAACATAGTACATTACATTAAGCATCAAAACACAACGGAATCATGTTAAATCATATAAAATCCTTTACAATCGACTTATCACATCAGAGCCAAATAAAAATATCTGCACTGCAGAAATTAAGTCTATGAACTACATGTCATATGAAAATCTTATAGCATCCATCCTAGCCTTTATCCTGTATTTATTGGGGACAGGTTTAAGAAATGGGCACCTTATAGCTTTAAAATAAAGACAGTCCATCAACACATGGAAACCAGAACAATGCACCATCATCCTACAGCCATAGTTCCTATCCCCTTTGAAAACGGCTTTAGCACCCACCCTAAATGCATAAACTGGATTTAGCCCTATTCGATATTTAAGAATAGGCGCACATATCCAACCATTATGTAACTTGGAGAGGTTATGGTACACTCTTAAATTCTGTCAAGACTCTCTTAAACTATTTGTTGAGGCCTTTAAGCTAAGATAACCTAAATCCCTACACTTGTATTCCACAGAACGTATTTAATTCCTTATTGGATAAAAGAAGGGAGACCTCAATTTTAAAATAATTTATGTTAAAATATTTGGTCAAATGATCAAGTTATTCCTTAACATTTATAGCCCAGCATAATTTGCTTTGACATATTTCTTCATACAGAAGGTATTTGTCATGAAAACCTTTCCATAGATAACTCCTAGGCAAAAGACAGAGGTAAGATAACGCCTCGTGGAATGTAGGGGTACATATCAAAAGTTACAATACAATGCTACAAAGTAACAAAGCAATATTACACATCACATATATATTTAGTTACATGGAAGGAAGTAGAGAAGTGCATACCAGATAAACATGATATCAAGTGCAAGGCTCCAAACTCCTCACTAACGGAATGTCTCACAGTAGATTTTACATGAATAGTGGTAATAGTAAAATATAAACAGACAGTTAATAAGTGCACCAAGGAACACAAATATCTTGAGGCATAATCAAAAGAGATGTGAGACTGATCATTGCAGTATAGAAGTTCCACACCACTCTTTAAATATTGGGGAGGCATCCTAGATAATACCATTGGAACCCTCTATTTTATTAAAAGAAGAGGCATTAAAATAATTTTCGAACTATAGACTAGAAGATCAGCCACATATCGATCTAAGCCACCACGTGGCCCATCGCCAATGTTTTTTCCCCAATCTGTGCCAGAGTGCACACACTTGTACTATATCAACACAAAGTCCGCAGGTCTCATGAATCAAAACTGAGAACTGACTGATATAACAGCAAAACAGAAAGCTATAAGGAGAGTCCTCTTAAAGAGGACGGAATCCCATCACCCACCGAAGTGGCATGCTTCATCATATGGGACCTCCTCTTAACCGCACCTGGTGCAGTTAAGGAGCTACAACTCCTTGCTAGTGTCAAAAAGGAGGAGCTCACGTATGTTTTAATGAAAAAACAGAGGACTAGATGGCTTTCTTCAGAACCATATGATGATACTACTGCAACACTTGTTATAAATAAAGTACAGGTTGTCACAAAACCATATTTCAAAGGAACGATACAACCATCTAGTATACCTGCGTATTCATAAGTAGACGAAACTACAGACTTGTTCCCAAAAATGTTGGCACTAAGTGGGAAAGGTCACCATCTGACTGCAAAACAGAGGCGCAGTCCATGATGGAATTCTTTCAGACATGCTGGGGTGTAGTACTTTCTATTTATATAATTGAAATGCATAGACCTATGCCTATTAGTAAAAATAAATACCACCAGTTTGTTGACTGCAGAAACCCATTGATCGTCGAAAAGTGAATGCCCCAGATTACTCTATCAGTTTGCCAGGGCTAAAAAATAACTGGCACACTGGATTGCAGAGCTGCAGCATGCAAAAATGAGATTGTGAGGCAGAATAGCCCATTGGCGTACCACGGAAGCATTCACATAAATCCTTCATTGTCTACTGAAGCCAGTAATTCATTAGTTATGAAATGGGCTATGTGCACTCACCGGTCTCTAAATCTGTTTAGAGACAAAAAGGGCCTACTGGAAATAGATCTTTAATTGTGTGTTGGAGAAAGTGTATTATAAGTTGAAGTGGATAGTAGTCCTCTTCAAGTAATAATGCCCCAATCCTTTACTAGGTCTAGTTAAGTTTCAGTAACTTAAATCTAAGCACAACCCATGATAGCTTGAGCACAGAGCAGATATGCTTAAATTAAGGGAAACTATTATAAAGCATTCATCAGTACCAAAACAAATAATAAGTAGAAAACACAGCTCAATAAATATACCACTCTCCAATTTATACAAATAGAGACAATGTTAATGTGCAAATCTACACCAAAACAACAAAAAATTGTGTGTAGGAACCGGAGATATGATTTTATAAAATGTTTGATGTTTCAAGCGCCAAAAATCCAAGGCGCTTACTGTGGGTATTTGGTCATGCTACAATATGTCAAAGTCAGAAGTTAAGGCTGACTCGGTGGAGTGTGAGTCACGTACAGAGTCCAAGTTTTGTTTGATGGAAAGTTTGCCTTCTGACTTAGTCTCGGAGAACATACTCATCAATTGAGCTATCAGTGGGCCAAGAAGCCAGCTGGGTCCGAATGAGACTTCTCAGCTGTCCTGAGTTCAGGTCGTCTGTGGGACCTTGGCTTTGGCTGGAAGTTGGAGGCTCTCGACATTGATGGCGGGGAAAGTTCTCTGCGGGCAAAATCTGTACCCATGGAGGTCTCGTTGGCAGTCGGCTGCTCCTCAACATCGGCCTTAGTGGAATCGTTCTATGTTCGGATGTAGAAACTTCCCTGGGAACTTAAACTTTTTTCAGCAGGGCCAACTAGCAAGTTGAATCTGACTGGTGATAACTTTGGCTGCTGCTTGGTGGTAGTCTCTGGGTATTTTTGGAAAAAGGTTGGAAAAGGTTTTAAGTGTCTAGCTTTGCAGTTCTTGGTGGAGAGAGAGTCCAGTCTCAACTAGTCAAGGGTCCAGGACCTTTTGGGCACCACTTGGGAGTTAAGACTCAATTTCCCAGAAACAACCAATAGGGTTCAGGGCAAGTCTAGCTGGATTTGGTCTGCTGGGCTCAGCAGGGACTTGGGCTTTTGTGGTCCTGGAGCTTAACAGGATGCTAGCCAACTAGCCATTGGAAACCACTCTTCAGTCCTGGGTAAACGTGGGAGCAGGTCGAGCCCTTGGGGTTTCGCTCTACAAGTTACAGTTGGTGCATTCCCCTTTCTGAAGGCCAGGGTTCAGCAGGTGCATTCCTTTTGTCTTCCAAAGGTTCAGAGGTGTTCTGAAGAGGGTACCCAGGGATGTCATATTTATACCTACCACTAGCTTGTGAGTCGGGGTGACTCCCAAAACAATGGAGGGAAAGTTCCAAGGGGCAACCCTACCCTCTTTGACATCTTTTCATGGGGGTTTGGCAAACAATTCCACAGTGACCTGCTTTGCTAAAATCCCATGTGGCAAAATCTTTCTTCCCTTGGTCCGAGCTCTGAGCGCACCCCTGTGGTGTGTCTAGGTCATTTAACTCCCCCTGAAATGCCACTGCTGGAACAGGTCCCACTGGGATTGGTGCCACTGTGGCTACTTGGACAATGGCTGAGGGCAGGGGCAGGCCTAGGTGTGAGTTAAGTCTGCCTGTGGCAGGGCCTACTACTTGAAAGATTGTACAGTTCTTGGCCAAATCCCTCAGGTCATCCTTTCTGGAGGAGGTCACACCTCCTGCCATCCAATGCCATTTTTCCCTTTCCTAAGATCAATTCAGTCCTCACAGCAGGCTGCCAGGTGTCAGTTGGGGATTATCTCTGACAGAGCTAATAGAGGCTTTTAGGCAATAAAATGACAACCTTCTGAAAGTGTCATTTTCAAAATAGTAATTTAAACTTTGACTTTACCATCAGATTGGATTTTAAATTACTATTAACCTCTTCAGTGCCCCGCCCTTTCCCCGCCCTGTGCCGGGCCTTTCATTAGCGGGCGGGGTTCATGACGAGATAGTCTCTTCATGGGCACAGCGCAACCGCGCTCCATGACGAGACTATCTCGTCATGGGCACTGAAGGGGTTAATTTGAGTCCTTGAATCATGGTTCTGACTATTCCCAAACTGAAGTTATACTTTTATAATGTGTTCTAATGTAACCCAGTACTTTTCTATGGAAGAGCCAGCCTTGCCACAGTGAAAAACAACGTAGGCTATTGTTTACTTCCAGGACATGTAAAACCTAAATACACATGTCCAACTTTTAAAATACCATGCACCCTGCTCTATGAGCATTTAAGCCTACTTTGGGGGTGACTTAGAAGCATTATAAATTATGTTTTAGGCCTGTTAAAAGGTGCTCGAAATGACAGTTTTAGAACTGTCGTACTAGGCTGATGTGGCAGGTCTAGAGTCATGTTTTACACGGTAGTTGTAGCATAATACGTGCTTCAGTCCACTAGAGATATTTAACTTACTGGCCCTAAGTACCCAAGGTACCATATACTAGGGACTTACAGATAAGTTAAATATGCCTATCAGGGACGAGCCCACTCTACAATTGTTTTAGGGGTCAGAGCACATACACTGGGTTTTTGAAGGCAGCACCCCGGTGTTCAAACTCCATACAAGGGAGAGGATGTGGTGCAGTGGCCAGAGCTGCCAACTTGGGAGCTGGGGATCCGGGTTCGCATCGCGGCATCGGCCCAACATCCTGTGATTCTGTGGGCAAATCACTTAGGGTCCGATCACTTGTGTGGGTGTCGATAGAACCGCTAAACTCACGTTGCAGGTCCTGTGGTGTTTGTGGAATGCCACACCAGTGGTCCGACTGCCTTATTATGAGTAGAGCAGTCTGACCACAATTGCACTGCTGCAACTGTCAGAGTTCCACAATCCCTGGTGGTTTCGCTGCAGTCAGGGGGAAGCAATATGCTGGTGGTGCTGCTGCAGCACCACAAGCCATATCACAAGTTTCCACACATCCACCCTCTGCATGGTGGTGAGCCTGCCAATAAAAGGGTGGCTGTGAGGAAACTCCAGGCCCTCAACCCTCAGGGCCTGGGGAAGCATGCAGGGGGCACATGATGTCTGCATGCACCCACTGTTCCAGCACGGCCTGGCCTTGCTGGTTCGTGATGTGGTGGTCCCACAGCTCTGCCTTTCTAAGGCTCCTCTATGAGCCTTTGAAAGGCAGCACTGGGGCCAGTTGCCGCAGGACCACCCGTCAGGATGTGGCGGTCTGGGGTGGTGTTTGGCAGTGTGGGAGCGGGACGGTGGCCTGCTTCCCGCTCCCACACTGCCAAACTCAGAATCAGGCTCTTAATCGCCCCATGTCCATGGATAGCACCTGGATACCCTCATGGGGGATAAGCCATGATATATAAATCTACAAATTAATACACCAGCAATAAAATCTAGCAAAAGTGGAGGGTGACCATGCAAAAAGTGTGATTTCTTACAGTCATTAGGTATAAAACAGAAAATTGCTTCTTGGAGCCCCACTCCTAGTTGAGGGCCGAAGTATGAACTACACATTTGAGGAGTACTGGAATAATCAGAAGCACTGTTTTGGGACGGTATTGCACCCGTGCAGCATGCATTTACAATGTGAGTCCCCACGATGAAGAATAACTGTGTAGACCCTGAATTACAGATTCCTCTTTGGTGTTTGTATTCTTAGTTCCAGTCCTATTTCACTCCCTTTCATCCATGCTGTCTGAAGGGGAGGGCAGCCTTAACTTTGTGTGCCATGCCCCATGTATTTTGGGCTCCCGTGCTCCTGTTACACAAAACATATTCATATATCAAGAATAAAAAAGTGGGAATTATCTATTCTTTAATGATACATTCAACGCGTCCACATCACTGGGTGGTACCAAAAGACTGTTTTTCTCTTTCCTCAGCAACATTTTTTTCCTAATTATAAGGTGCTCTTTATATTACAAGCCATAGAGGGGACCCACAAGGTGTTTTGGCTCCAGGTCCCACGAAAGGTTCTGAGAAGCGTGCATTTACCATCTGCTCCGTATTGAGCAGATGGTAAATGGAAATATTGGGGAGGGTGCTCTGTCGATAGTGGGGTGGGAATAGGTCAGACCAGGCACAGAGGCTGCTGGGACCTTCTTTATTCTAGTTTTTGGTATTGGAAGGGCTTGGGTAAGGGAGGCAGTGCCCTTTTGCTGGGACCGGAGATTTTACCAGGTACGGCAACACACTCCGGGACATCAGGCCACGTGTTCACCTGCCAAAGTCAAGGATGCAGGAATGCCAGGACACTTGCAATTGACTCCAGGCTTTAAGTGGGCCGGGTTCTTCCATGTCTCCGACCTGTTAGTAATTAAAAGCAGATAATGAAATAGGTCCCTATCGGGCCATATATTCATTTCTTTAACATTGCTGCCAAATAACACTGATCGATTTCTGTACAATTAATGTAAACAAACGGCCAGGTATTTGTGAATTAGTTCCTGTTTGTTTCACGTTTTACTTACTCTTGCACCAAAATACCTGTTGCGTGCCACAGTAAAAGAAATTTAGTTTGTGTTTAAGCCACGCCCTGAATTACAGTGGCCACGTCCATTTTACAGTCCCTCCAACTTTTGCATCCCACTGTAAGACCTTTATAACTCCTTAGAGGTATTTCAGGGCTGGTTTTCAATGGACAGAAGGTGGACCTACCCAGAGCAGCCTCCACTACTAGCCTGTAGCAGGTGTGGCTCGTGTTAACTGTTTAAATAAAGGTTATGGATTGAGTAGTCTTTTATACGTAACATTGCTAGTAGATAAAAATGAGCTGGAAGAACCCGCTCCGACGACAAATTCCCAATGTTGCAGGGAGTTTGCCACCTAATACTAAGCCTGGGCAAAGCACTATGCTACGCTCGCGTATTTTGCGAATTTTGCACTACTTCGCACTACGCGAATCGCACATAGCGTAGTGCAGCGGTCATTTTTTGCTTGCTCACGGTCCTCAACGTCAAGTTGGCGACCGCGAGCAAGCAAAATGACATCCCGGCGAGACTTTTTCCTCATTTGCGATCAGCAACATCAAGTTGCCAATTGCGAGCGTGGAAAATAAACCTCCCGGCGAGCTTCTCAACGCGGGGAGGTCAGGTTTCTCATTGCAAGTGGTCGCGTATGCTCGCGACCTCTCGTGATGAGAAACTACCAGTCCGCGTTCAGAAAGCTGCCGCTCGAGTAGAAATCTACTCGAGCGGCAGAAAACGACAGCTTGCACTGTGCAAGATGCAGTTTGCACTGATTGCACAGTGCAGACAAGCATCCGGCACTGTGCAATCAGTGCGAACAGCATCTTGCACAGTGCACTACACAGTTTGCGAAACTACGCGTAGGTCGCGTAGTGCGATGTGCACTTTGCATAGCTACACGTAGCGCTACTTTGCAAACTACGCCCAGGGTTACCTAATACGAGATTAATTGAGCCTGGGCACTCCAATGATGTGAATCGAAATCTGGAAATGACACGCCAGCTCTCTCATAGTGACACCTTATGCAGAGCATCATCTGTAAATTGCCAAAGGGTAAACTGCAAAAGAAAAATTGAAAGTATCTGAAAAGTGATGAATGAGATGCCTCTGAGACGCTTTCTACAGAGGTCTTTGTATTAACTATCATTTTGTTTCTCTTTTGCAAACAAGAGGACATACGTGAGAAATAAGATCGGTATATCCACAGGTAACTATGAAGGAAAAATATACTTGTAAAGAAAGACCAGACTAGGAATAGAAAATTGAAAGACTGAGTCTACCAGTGCTTGGAGCAATAATGAAAACATCTGAAGTAAATGCAGTTTAACCTAAAAATAGATCAATCAAAGGCTTGTGAAGACATGCAAATGGATGGATGTGTATGCCTTTTCTGAGTAGATTGGCAAACGAAAAAAAGGATATGTTGTCCTTTTGAAGGCTACTATGAAGAAGCGGAGGTAGCCAAAATGCAGCATTGACAAAGTTTTTCTAAATCTGTGCAATGAGCCAGATGATTGCAGGAGAATATTTCAAGATATGTAATGTATTGTCTGTCTGTCTGTCTATCTATCGATCTATCGGTCTGTCTGTATGTCTGTCGGTCGATCTATTTACTGAAAAAACAAAGGTTAGAGTAATGTTATAGTTTGGTGAAAAATTCAATGACGATAGTTTTAAAATTACAAAACCACTGAAATTCAGTTATAGTTAGTGAATTCTGGTTATCTCAAGTAACTATAACTCATGCCCTAAGGTGCCTATAACTTGCGTTACCTCCACGCTGTTTTCTCATCAATAATTTTATTGCAAATGTTGCAGTGATATTATCACGGTCTTAGAAGATGTTATCAGTGATGTAATATGTGGGGTAATTAACAGTGCATGGTGAAGGTGCGAGCTATAGTTCAACTGCGCTAAATGTACTAGCAAACCAAAAACTGATATTCCAAACTATAGGTACCTGGCGACCTCCACTGATATATAATTAGTTCTGTTCACAAAATTGATTTATTCTTGGCATAGAATCATAATGAATTCTGCCGAGAGTAAATCTCGCAGACTTCCTGCATTTATGGGGCCTGCTCAGCTTTTAGAATTGAGGCTGAAATATGGAAAAATTGACGAATTAGTGCTGAAATGCAATGTGAACATTGTGCATCCACTGGAGGATAAAATAAAATGGATTACTTACTAGCAGGACCAGAATGAATTGAACATTGCTCACAGGAGAGGCTCATTGGTAGGACCACCACGTGATCAAGAATAAATCTCCTGGTGGCTATCAGAATTGCGGTTTGCACCTGTGATCAAGGTTGAACTTCCGAAATGTGTGGGGGAGCCACAATTGGTTTGCGTGTTTGCAGCAATAAATGGATAGAAGCCAGGGCCGGACTGGCCGTAGTAGGCACCAGGGATTTCCCTGGTGGGGCGCCAGGGTGGGGGAAGGTTTTGGGCCCCTGGGGGGCCCTTTTTCTTACACTGCCTTTTTTGCAGCTTAGCTGCAATATCGGCCCGTAACAAAATCAGCCGAAACCGGCCCTGGTAAATAGCTCGGCTCTACCCCCAACCCACCTGGGGGCCGGTCCAGCACTCGGCCAGGGCCGGTTTGGGTTCCCAGTCCTGCCCTGAGTGAAGCCTTCTTTTAATATCATCCTAGAGTTAGGCTAAACAAAGGAATGCCTGGCTGATATTTTTTTATGCTTTTGACATTTTCTAGTTAAAAATGAACGTGAAACCGATTAGAATAAATGGTTAAGTAGATTGTGCATCAACTTTATAATCTCCAATTTTTTTTGTTAGAGAAAATAATTCTGTGATGGGTAATTGACCAATGATTTCCCACTATTCACCAGGCAGAATCGATCGAGAGTTAAATTAGGGGAGAGATTATTTCCCTCACACAAGGATACATTCATACCTCATATGGCGACCCAGGCTGTAGCATGCAACAATATATCGTGAGAAGAGGATAACAAGCTGTTCCCTTCAGCAGCCCAGCATTCTTCTTTCCCAGACAAATCTTGGTTTGTTGTTCAGAGTAATTCTTTACGAAATATTTGTGACACCCTCAGTTTAAATGCAAATTGTTGGCCTTCTTCATCTTTGGTTAGAGAGAGAATGAATGGTTCTTATATGCATAGGCTCAGTACCCAAGGTATTAGTCACAACACCTCTATTCTTTTCTAACAATCTATTCCTAAATTAAAATGTTCTATTTTTAACCTTTTAAAAAGAAATCGGTGATCTAACTGTAAAATGATACTACCTATTTCTTCACAGACAGCTGGTCTATCAGGAATTTGTGCCTACATATCTTTCAGCTCAACCTTCAACTGCCTGAAAAAGAGATGTTTTTTTTCTGGGGTGGCAAGTCTGCCTCTAACAGCAACCACTGAAACTGGTAAAATAAGTAAATCGTTATTAGCAGATAAAGCAATAGCTTTCCTATCAAAAATTATTCGAAACTCATTTTTACAATTCCCTACATCATACCAAAGTGGGCTCATGTACTCAGTCATTGACCAACAAGTTGCGGCCCCTGACGAATGCATAAAATCTGGGTTTGAGAAGGAAGTAGGCCTGCAAAAGAAATGAAGACTATACTGGTTAATTATATTCCCAACTTGTTTGAACCCCCACCATACCTCTCAGGAGGAGCCAATAGAATCTGCAGTGGATAAATAACAAATTGACCCAAGGGAGAAAACTGAGAATTCTTTACCCCTGAAGTAGAAGGGCCTAAGACATATCTTACGGGATTGTCAGGTAATGGAGTACTATCAGCTCCGCGCAATTCTTTGAGATAAGCCTACAACTCGTCTCAACCGCTGGTTTACAGAGAGCGCCTCAGATACCTCTTTCTGAAGATTAAGGACTGACCGACCAATTCTTAGGGTAGCTGAATCCTGATCCATGGCATTCAGGTGAGAAGTCCATCTTGGCTTCCGTATCTGCCATGAATACAGACCAGCCGTCTTTTTTGCAGAAATCCAAAAGATCATAGTTGCCTTCTTCCTCACTCCACCTTTGACACATCCGCCCTCTTCATGTATTTATAGAGAGCACATAGATCAAAATGAGGTGAGAGGAATGGGATAAGAGAGATAAAACTCTGGCACTGAACCTCTTCAAAACGTTTGAAAGTGACTCTTCGATCTATGTCTTAGGGACGAGCATCACCCTAGAGGTGACCATACAAAACTGAACAAAGGAAACATTAGTAAATGCTTTCGTTACGAAGACCTTATTATTACATTATTAAAAGGGAACCCACTGAATGAGTTACTTTAGCTATCATGGTTCCTCTCTCAGCATTTCCTCCTCTAATATACTTTTGACTATTGTTATCCTTTGTATTCTTATCTAGAAATAAAATATAGCTTGTTACTTTATTAAAGCTCTGCAATTGTGATATTCTCCAAATATATACTTTCATCCACCAAATCATTACGATTGTTGAACAGACATGAACTTTACAAGATACTGCCTTAAAATACTCAAATATTGCTCCAGCAAATAATCTTAGAGTCTCTGTAAACTAATCGAGCGCTGCCTCACACTCTGATCTTATTTCTTAAATGACAAAAAAAAAGTATTTGAATTAAAAAAACAAAACTCTACAGCTTTCAATGGTTCGCTGATGTGTACAGAGTCCTGCTGCTTAACCAGAGCAGAGCCTCGGCAAACAGAGTTTTTCTAAGTCCCTTGACAGCACAGACTGGATGGACACCAGATACTCCAAAGGCAGTCACGTGACTTGCTGGGCAGTAGTCACATGACTTTCTGGGAAGCAAGCAAGATTAGAAAGCATGCAATTCGGCGCCTTTGCATCTTTCACCCCCTCTTAGGAGGTCGTTCCTGTTTGTAGCTGTGGGCTGGCTGAAAAAGTCCTAAAATTCTTTAAGAAAACGTTTCTGTACCTTTTTAATTAGTTGCTGTAGAAATATGGTGCCATTGTATCTTATTGTTTCCTGTAACACTAACTACATGCAGGCAATTACATTCAGTAGCAATTATAACAGAGCTGCTCAAACTTTATGGCACTGGTAGCGCCGGTTCTTCTGGAAAATTAAGAGGTTGACGCGGTAGCTGCACATGATAAAGCTGAACACAGTACAGCAGTGACACTCTAGGCTGTGAGGTGCTTAGTAGCTCCAGCCATGAACCTCCACATCTTCAATAGCTGCATTTGCTGTCACTAGTTGATTGAAGATACTTTGACATCTTGCAGCCACTTGTGGTGCTGGCAGGAAATAAATTGGCAACACTGAGAGGCCCGTAGTCTAATTTTTGCTGCTTTCTTCCCGAAACTTTGGTCTGTGGTAAGACCTCCATGCCTCCCAACGCCCACCAGTTATTTTTTAAATACACCACACTACTGTTGGCCCTGTGCAGTCTATGCAGCAGCCAACCATAGATGGGCTCCAGACACCAGACAATAGTACGTTGTGCACAGTTCACCCACTCTCTAGAGACACCACTGCAGTGAGAGAATTCCTGACATAGATTCATGACAGCATCTACTCCAATTAGAACCCCTCCACACCCAGGTCTCAAAGGCGCTTGCCATCCTCTTTTCTGCCTCGCTTGCTGCTAATTTATCGGTGTATCTACCACACCTGAGCTAAGCTAACCTCCCTTAAGCCTCCATCCATACTGCTAGGAATGCGCTGGTGAAGCCAAAGTGTCTGGGTGGTACCGTAAAGATCAGCCCTGGAGGAAACTACTGCCAACACTGCAGAAATTATCTTTCCTTCGTGTCTCCTTAGCAATGGAATTGATACGCTTGCTCATTTTTGCTAAGTATTTGCTTGCAGTGGTTGAGCCTAACAATGTTACAAAGTATGTCTTTTGAACTTGAAGAGATTTGCCAGACGTTGACTGCAATAGTAGGACTCCAAGAGCCCTTTTATGGAATGGAAGACCATGATGATCTCATTAGTACTAAACCCTAAGCGTGTTCCAAAGGTTTTACAGACTTTCTATTGTATTGTAGTGTATTGTCATTTATATAGCGCGCTGTCACCCTACGGGTATCCTGGCGCTCTGACAAAAAACAGTTGGTTGCTTATGCTAAGAGGAGTAGGCAACAACGACGGCGATCAGGCTGCTGGGAAAAGCCAGGTCTTAAGACTCTTTCTAAATTCCATTAAGGAATCTAGCTGTCTGATCCTCAGAGGGAGCTCATTCCACATCCGAGCACCTACCACACTAAAAGCCCTCCCACCCATCCTGGCACGTTTAAATCTAGGTTGTGCCAGCAAATAAGTGTTGGAGGAGCGCAGCTGTCTCGGAGGGAGATAGCGTAAAAATCTTTCCTGCAAAGGAATCGGGCCCACCCCATGTGTTGCTTTATGGATCAGACAAAGGGATTTAAAAAGGATCCTTTCTCTGACTGGCAGCCAGTGGAGCTCTCGCAACGCCTGAGTGGAAGAAGAGTCGCGCCTGCAGTTTAGCGCCAGCTTCGCTGCGGCCGACTGAACTCTCTGTAGTCCCAGCAGGATATATTGGGGGGCCCCCAAGTACAGGGAGTTACAGTAGTCCATTCTGCTGAGTACTGTAATCCTTACAATCAAAGCACGCATATCACCTGGCAGAAACGGAAGAATCCGGCGGAGTACTCGTAGTAGCCCGAAGCACACGCTGGCTGTCTTAGTCGCCTGTGAATCCAGTTGGAGATTACTATCGAATAAGAAGCCAAGGTTGCGAATGGTATTTGCTGGAACCAGTGGAGCCTCATCCGGAGCAAGCCTAAACTCCACCTGCAGATGGTGAATCTGTCTTAACGGCGAATAAAACAACACCTCAGTCTTTTCTCCATTAAACTGCAGGGAGTTACTTCGCAGCCAGTCTATGGTCAGACCCATGCAGCTTTGAAATTGCTCTAAAGACACCGCCTGTTTTCCTTCCAGCGAAAATACCAATTGTGTGTCGTCTGCATAGTTTACCAGCTCAACCCCAAACGCCTTAATAATCGCAAATAATGGTTGTAAATATATGTTAAAGAGAATGGGGCTGATGCTGGAACCCTGTGGTACCCCGCAGGCTATGGGAGATTTTCCAGAGGAAAACGGCCCCAGCGTTACCACCTGCTGTCTCCCCGCGAAATAAGAGCGGAGCCACTGCAGTGCTCGGCCCTTTACCCCTATTTCCTCCAATCGCTCTAACAGGATAGGATGACTCACTGTATCGAATACGGCTGACATATCCAGGAGCACCAAAACAGCGGTGCTCCCGGTGTCCGCCCGCATTCGCATGTCGTCCAACATAGTGACCAGCGCCGACTTCGACCCATGACCGGGGCGGAAGCCGAACTGGTCCATGTCTAACAGGTGATGCTCTTCCAAAATTTCCGAGAGGGATCTACTCACAACCTTTTCCAGGATCTTGATAGGGAAAGGAAGGAGGGAGATGGGCCAAAAGTTAGCCGGGTTAGTTGGATCCAGGGAAGGCTTTTTAATAAGAGGGGATACCACAGCCTGCTTCCATCTTTTCGGAACCAATCCTACTTCCAGAGATTGGCTGCAGATCTTGCGCAGCCAGGGAAAGGTTAGATGACCGTATGACTTCCATATTTTCTGGGGCAGGGGGTCAAGGGGTGAGCCGGAGGAGATACTGCTGACCATAGAATCGAAGGTAAGGACCGACATGGTGGGGAAGGTGACCAGAGAATATTGCTGGTCCAAGGTCCCCTTGATTGATTCTTTACCAGGATTCTGGGTCATCATTTCATTGTCATTAAAAAGGTCAACAATCTTAGCCACTTTAACTTTAAAATGGGTGGCAATCTCGTCGCACAGCTTTTGTGAAGCTTCTACTTTATTCTCCAAGCAAGATGGAGCTGAGATAGTTCTTGCAATTCTGAAAAGCTCCGGAATCCCGTTTGGGGCTTGCAAGATAGATTGAGCATAGAAGTTAGCCTTACTTTCCAAAATAAGCGACTTGTACCTGCTCAATATTATCTTCAGAATAGCCTTGTCCCTATCCAAATACCCCTTCCTCCATGTCCTTTCCGCCTTCTTGCATTGTAATCTTAATTGTCTCAAATCTTCAGTGTACCAGGGTGCTGAATTTTTCTTTCTAATTTTCAGTTTTTTCATCGGGATCAGATTATCTAATGCAGCCGTAATATACTCCTGATAGGTGTTATAGTTATCCTCCACTGTGCTGGAGCTCTGGAAAGGGCTCACCGTAGGCGGTGTTAAGAGGGCGCCCGTCCTTGCTAATTTAGTCCAGTTTCTCCCTTTCCGATACAGTACAGCGGTATTAACTTGGGCAGGGAAGATAGCTAACCGCATTGTAAAATGTAGCAGGTAGTGATCCGTCCAAATTTGAGGGGAGATGTTTAAGAGTTCCACCTCTGACTCGTTTGCGAATAGGAGGTCGAGTATATGTCCTCCCTGGTGCGTCGGGGAGGTGACTAATTGTTGGAGACCGAGATTTTGACATGTGTACTTCAGATCTCTCAGTTGGTTTTTCATACTAACATTCTCCCACCAATTAAAGTCTCCCAGGATGACCATATTGGAATGTGATAGGGATAGATTAATAATAGTATCCAAAAGGGGTTGCTGTGAAATATTACTCCCCGGGGGGCGATAACACAACAAACCTGAGAAAAGATTACCTCTAGCTTCCTGAAGCGAGAAGCCCATCAATTCAATTCCCTCTAGCTTATCTACATGCAACAGAGTGAAATTGAATTCCTCCCTAAAAATCAGCCCTACTCCTCCTCCCATACCCCCCTCCCTAGGTTTATGTATAATTTTAAATCCATCTGGACAAGCGAGACCAATCTCCACAACTGAATCTGCTCTGATCCAGGTCTCAGTGAGAAACAGGGCGTCTAGCTTCATGTCTTCAATTAAAAGCGCTATTTCAGCGTAGTGCTTTACTAGTGACCTACTGTTTATTAGCCCACAGTTAAGGTGACCATGCATGTTAGCACGCAAATTTCCTGATCTCAGCCCCATGTCAGCGGCACTGCCATTGATCTCGATATTAACGTCAGTACCGCTGCCTACCCTCCTGCCGATCTCCAGCAGCTGTTTTTTAGAATAAGCATAACATACCTTGTTGGAATCACGGTCATCGTCCAGCGGATGGGCGCAGACGGGCTTGCCTCTGGCGCGCCAGCTGCGCGCTTGCATTAGTCTGTTTTTATTGTCCACCGTCTAGGAACACTAGCGCGTGCACCAAAATGGCGCCCAACTATTAAACCCAGACTGATCCAAGATGGCGCTCGTAATTCGGCAATGAGGGATGAGGCCCCGCTCTAAGCAGCAGGTGAATAAACGTTTGTTTTTTAAAATGAGGGTATGCGGAATGAGGATGGTAGAATAAAAAAAAAATATAGACACAATAAAAGACCAAGATCCGGTCAGTAGTTTTAGCAGCAAACAGTATAGCAGCAAGTTACCAGCCCTAAAAGCCAGCAATAACCCCCGAAGCAATCTGCTCCTTAGCAACCGCGCGCTTGCATTAATCTGTTTTTATTGTCCACCGTCTAGGAACTCTCAGAGGAGACTATAGGACAAGCCGGATATCAGCTTAATGAAACAAGTAGAATTAATACGCTTCTCAATGTCTGCCATCATCTGCTGGCTACCACCGTCTAGGAACTCTCAGAGGAGACTATAGGACAAGCCGGATATCAGCTTAATGAAACAAGTAGAATTAATACGCTTCTCAATGTCTGCCATCATCTGCTGGCTACCACAGGCATGATGAGCCCAATGCCCGTGCAAGAGCTGGCACAAATTATGAAGACTATCCAGCGTTTCTTGATATCTTAGCCTTCGTTATGCTAGATTTAATAAATACAGTCATGGAAGTGCAGGATTCCGCCTTCACGGAAATAAGCTAAAATGATAGTTAACTGGAAACTGGATTCCTAAAGCTAAGGCAGAAATTCTTCAGATACCCGCAAATAAGAACTTATTCTGGAATGGTCAACTTTCCTAATGTTCTTTGCCAGTTGTAAATCACATCTATGAAAATTCCTGCGCTCTCTATTTCTTTATGGAGGCATTGAGAGTCCTCCATAAAGGTGGTCAACGATAGGGCTCTACTAGGTGGCCTGATTCATGAAGACCGTCGGCTTCAGAGAAATTCTTAAACAATTCATTGAGGGCACGGCAACACATTTTACTTACTGGAAAATGTAAGATTCTGCATCACCGATCTCTCATTTTTATATTATTCGGCACAAGATATTGATAGGAGGCACAAATGCTCATCAAGGACCATGGCGCCCAAGGTGTGTATCTGGTTTCCGTATCAGTGTTTGCCCTTTGTGCAATGATTTTAAGGTCTAGTAAGGATTTATTTAAGCCTTCTCAGAAGTAGTAGAATGGGCGGGTTGCCCATAGCACTGCGTTATGTTTGCAGTGCCAGAAGAGTAGAAGGGTGTCTGCTTGTTTTTTGGAAATGCGGTCTGGTGGATAACTAACTACTTCTGGACCACAGAGGGATTCCAAACCACCATCTATGAACAAATGGAAATTATAAATGTGTTCTATTTAATTTTTTTAGAAAGTGTGTCAGAATCTCATCTGCTTTTCAACGATTTCTTAAAATATGGTCCGCTTCTGAAGCATCGGATGTATTTACTGTTGTGGAAGAATGTTCTGCCGGCATTGCACAATGTTGCTCTTTGTTCTTTGCTGCTTTGTACATATTCTAAAGTTACTTGAGCAATGCCCATACACACACCAAAGGGTGGAATGCACAAACTTACATCATTTTTGTTGTCCTCTGTTTTTGTACTGCTCACAAAACATAAAAAACTAAAAATGAAAACAAATAAAAAATGGTTTGTGAGAGTCAGTCATGGATGGGGTGGAGGAACGTGTGTGTGCGCATCTACATATACCGAGTGTGTAGATATGTATGTGTGGTTCCTGTGTGGATTGTTTTTGCTTCTGAAATGTATGAGATGGTGCATTAGGTAACTGATGATATCTATGTATATGCAGAGGAAATACCTCAATGGTAGTAGCATATGTATTCCAACATTGTCACACAGTCCTTAGCCATCTCCAAGGTGCATCACACCTACTCTGGATACGTGCTCCTGGTTGAAAAGACACTTGAAAGCCTGTTCATGACTAAAGTCGTGCACATGTGCCAATGTCAGGATTTTTGTGCTGATGCCAGCACTTTTAGCCGAGGCTACTTATGAGAGAGATGCCAGATAATAAAGATGAAATAGCACCTTTTATGAAATGCATTGATTATCTTAGCCAATCATGATGCTGGAAACAACACCTACTGTTTTTGCTTGCTTTCTATGGTGAGAGGTAGAGTCACTAAATAAACTGAAACATTCGAACTGTTTTTTAACTGCTGTGTGAGATTATGGGGACTATGGCTAAAAAGGATATAGTCCATTTGCTACTAGACGTTAGTACCTGTTAATTACTCTTCCTTTCCTTGTTCACCATTGCCTTTTGCTGGGGCCTATTAATGGCTGGTTGGAATGCCATTAGTGGTTCACACCCTCAACAGACGGTGTGCTTCACACCTTCAACAGATGGTGTGAACCATTGACAATGCTCTAAGCAGAGGGCACACACGCCTAGGTAGCTCCCTATATAGAATGATTAAATTAAGAGTTTTGGTGCTAATGGCATTACTTCCAACATGCTCCCAGGCATTATAAGCTGTTCCTTGTTCTTTCCCCTCAGTGTGCACCCACTCCTTACACTCAGGCACATAAATGGCAGAAAGGACAATCAACAGCTTTAAATTACGTCAGGAGGGTACTATAATGCTTCATTAAAACTGGACTGCATTTACATACATAGGGGCGAACGAACAAGAAAACCTATTTTCAAAATTACTAATCATAAAATTGTTTCCTTCATTGTATTGGTTTTTCACTGTTGCTCTGTGGTTGCAAATCGTTTTGAAATTTGTGTGGAATTTGTAATACGAATTCTTTTTTTCAAATTCTGCGATGTCCTCCCGATTCTAAATCTACCTTTCATCTTTTGAAGGACACCTTTGTGGTAGTGTTTTCGTTTACCTCTGGGAAAATGGTGTACATCTCTGAACAAGCAACGGCCATCTTGAATTGTAAGAAGGAATTTCTTGACTCCTCTAGATTTGTAGAGCTTCTGGCTCCTCAGGATGTCAGTGTCTTCTATAAACACACCACCAAATCCCATCTGCAACCGTGGAACATTGGCACAGACACAGGTAATCCATCTTCTTCATTGATTCTTTTAAATGTACTGTTAGCCATGTTTTGCAACACTCTTTCTGCCTTTGCTTAAGTGTGAGCTCTGTAAACACATTAGAACTTACTTATTTTCAAGCTCAGTATTAGTTCAAGCATTGTAGCAGTTAGAATGCTCTCCGTTAGCCTTTTTTTCATGAAGCATCATATGACTCTTTTTACTTTATGAAGCATAAGTAGATACAATAATAAAATACTACAAATATAGTTCACAACATATTGATCTTACACGTTTTTAAATAGATAGTCACAATGTACATTTAATTTAAAATATGAGGCGATAGTATATTTGTTAAAAAATAAAGAGGATTATGAAAGCGGAAAAACAACCAAATTTCCACTTAAACATATTCACGCATACAGTTCAAAACTGACTGACCATATATGAAGTAAATGAAGGTTAGAGATTAAAGTTCCTGCACTTGTCTTTTTTCCTCACACGCTGCGTGGCATCTAAATCTCCCGCAATCCAGTCCAGCAACCCATTTGTCATGGTTCGCTAATGTTGGATATTAAAATAGAATGGAAATTATGTTCAATGAGCCATCTAGCAGTGGTTCTCCTTCTATCTAGTCAGAAATGATCTGATGCAAGCACAGGTCTCAACTGTTTGCTTAAATGGTCAAAGAATAGATGGTGCAACCGGTATCACCACTTGGCCGCAAGCTCTAAAACAGGATGTTAAACTAAACCAATTAAGATGCAGCATTTATGAGCTATGCGTTGCCTATAGGTCACTTTTTATGAATCAGGCATACCATAAATGTATTCTTAGGCGAGCCTGCCTCCCAGCCAATGGACGCTATCACATGTTGATCTGTAGAAACCAAGCCTTGATTCTAGAAAGTAATTCCATAACTAAGTGTAACATCTTTGCATTTAACATGTTATGCGGCACTTCAAAGTCTCCCTACAACCCCCTGTGACAATCCCAATCCATTAGGTCAAGGAAGGACATGACTAACCTCAAAGTAACTTACAATCAAAAGAATCAATGTCATGACCTCTTAAGTGGGTTGGAAATATGGTACAGTGGCCCAGAACAATAGGTGACTCTACCCCCAACACCCCCACGCCCCAGCCACTCTGTTTCAAGGACACGACGTGCCATCACCCCTTGGCTCAACACAACAAAGGAGCACCAAAGGGAGTGCTCTAATGGCCTAGATGAAGTCACCGCTGTCCCGCTGTTCGCCTTTAGGTTCATGCCGTGCCATCTACAGTCCAAGGAGTAAGTTGAGCACCCCACCCATGCTAAATTCAGAAGTATCTGTTCCTTTATGTGTTGTTGCAACATCGGAGTCATTCAGTGTGGCTTTAGTGCAAGCATTTATAATTTGGTTGCATATTTTCTTCTCTAATGCAAGTCTTTGTGCCAGTGCTGTACCACCAAATGGCCCAACGGTGCATTTTGATTTGTGTCTGGTCCTCTCTTTTTAGGTCTCGTGCCTAGCATTGCACTGCACAGCAGTGCTCGCGCAGCGCAAGACATTTAGTAGGTGAAAAACGGGGTTTTAGCACTGACCTAGGAATCGCACACTCTCGTGCGTGTGCTTTTCCTTTTGTGCTACCCCGTTGGCCTTTGCGTGCGTATTTTTATAAAAGACTGCATGCAATTGGCCAAAGGCGGGCGCATTGCTCCGCCCACGGCCTATTGGTGTCTATTACGCGCTTGGTGCGCGTAATAGACACCAATAGGCCATGTGGTTTCAATTATCGTGCCCAGACACGGGTGCGATAATTGAAACCACGTGTGTCGCTGTGGCGCGCGCACCACTCGCAGGCGTGTTCTGTTTCAAGTGATCGCTTTCACTGCCGTGATTATAACATTCCATTTGGTAGTAATCATAGAATGTGGCATGCAGCAGAAAATGCGTTAAGCGATCTGCTTGCCAATACTCGCGCTTTACGACAATGTATCATTAAACAAGCCTTGTCATGTGTTTGTACTACATAAAAGCTTGTTAGCACTGCTTCCTTGATGGCCGACGCCTCAGCACAGGTGCCGGCCCGAACGTTAGGGTCACGTTTATTTATTAGCTCTTCCGACCGACTCCTTTGCCTGTGGTGGGAACAATGAGACCTCACCCAGTCGTTCATAGAAGTAGAAGGAGGACTAAACTGCGCCACCCACTTTGTGCGGCTCGTGTTCATCTCTAGTGGTGTATACCCTGGGAGGCGAAAGTGAGAACTGACAGCGGCTCCTTGGCTCAGACCTGCCGCTGTTGGCTGCAGGAGTCTATCTGGGGAGATCACCTAACGGGAAGATGAGCCGAGCCCGCTGGGCAAAGCCACGGCCGCTTTCGCACTGACATGCTTCCACCTCTGGCGGCAGCACCATGACATCTGTCCGGAGCCTCAACCGGGTTGGATGAGAACGGGGAAGTGGATGTATCCCTCCAGCAAATGATCTCTGCCATCATGGAGGAGAGGAACTGCAGCAACATCCGGCACGAGATCAGCGGGCTGGGTAAGAGACTTTTGAGAGAGTGACATCATTAAAGAGGGACTGTTGGGTTCTGAGCTAGTGACTAACGAGAGAGTGACTGTTGACAGATCTTCAGTGTAAGGGACAGCAAAAGGTTCCTGGGTGACGACAGGGAGAGTGACTTCCTATAGAGTGAATGTCGCAAGACGGTGAAAGTGACTCCAGAGTGACTTATTGTTAGACAAGTGAGTGCCGGGAAAGTGACTGGTATGAGACGATGGTATTGAGTGAGCATAACTAAACAGAGTAACTACTAAAAGAGTTACGATTGAGACCTTGTGTGGTCGAATGTTGTGGGACTAGCTGATCAAGAAAGTGACGGCTCGGGGAGTGAATGCTGCCAGTTCAGGATCTGGTCTAGTGACAGCTGACTGATGAACAGCTAGAGTACTGACTGAAGGAGTACTCCTTCAGAGAGTGGAATCCTCGGTGGCTGATTATTAGGAGATCTGGTGGACATTGGATAGAGACTAGTGAGACAAAGTTGATGCTTTTAAGAGATATATTTACTGGATGAGAGACTGCAAGGACAGTTCCTTGTTGTAGAGTTATAATACATTTATAAAACGCTGTGTTATTGATGTTGTAGGTAGATGTCACATCACACAGAATACTGGACCAGGGTAAAAGCTACTTATTTGCTTATTTGACTAACTAGAGCAAAATGATTAGTGTAAAAATAGCAATCACGGTAGCCCCTTACGATTTGACCTTTTGGGGACATTGATGGACAATTCTCTGTACTCTGGCTACACCCAGTAACATATATCTTTTACGGGAATATCCGTAGAAAGCCGTGCGCCACCCAGCGTTGCTTGTGAAAACAGAGTTCTGAAGTCTGAAAGCGGAATAGGCATCATTAGGTGTGGGCGGAATTTGCGAAATCCACGTTCGCAAATTATCGTGAAAATGTTAAAAATTATTGCAAACACGCGGAAATATCGCGAAGATGCGGAAGTCTTTTTCCCGCATGGTCGCGAGATTTTCTGCATGGTTGCGGCTCGCCAACTTACCCATGTGGTTGCTCGCGGGCGCGGCCATCTTGTTTTCAGTTGTCTCGCGGTGCATGATCGCGAGAAGAAAGACGTGATCGCGCGACGCATGACGTCACTGCGGGCGCGAACTGTCGCGAGACAGCGCAAATGGCTAAAAACAATACAACATCTCATGGAGAAAGCGACCGGATCAAGAAAACTTGTCGGCGAACACAGGGATTCAGGTAAGGCGATCGCGCGCGCGCGAGAATGTATTATTTTACAGCGCGAGCAAGAAACAAATTATCGCCAAGCTGCGGAATGCGGAAATTTTGACATTTTCGCGCTCTCCGCGAAATGCGAAAATGTCAAATTATCGCAATTTCCGCGAACAGAACGAAATTTTCGCCCAGGCCTAGGCATCTTTAACAATAATTGCGGAAACGTCCAAATATGGTTGTGGTGATGTGCGATCACCTACTATTGTGGTAAAGAATGTGTATCACATGAAGGGAATCAGTTCTGGTGAGTGGCCTAGAAGGCACAAGCGACCATTCTATATCATAGTCCAGTGGCAACAGATTGCCAAACCGACTTGTATGTGCACATCGGGGCTTTAGTGCGTGGGGGTATTGCACACTGCGTAACATATTTCATTGTCTCTCAGTATGCCTTAATCCCTGTAGAAGGCCCTCCACCCAGCAGCCGATACGCCACCGTGTTTTGTGTGTTTCGAATTTAATTTTTTCAGAGTCGACTTGTATGAGGGAGAAATAGGCTGGTCTGTGTAATATCAGTGAAAAGAATGACAGGCTGGACAGGCCCAGAGACGTTTTAATGCATGGGCAAAGTGGGCTCTGGCCCAGGGCCCCAGCCTTTCAGGGAGCCTCCTGACAGAGTCAGCTCTGTTCTCTAGAGTTTTGCCCTAAGGATCTTGAATATTACTTAAACAGATTGTTTAAATACTGTTTTCCTTTAACTTATTTTTTATGTACCTGATGTGTGAGAGTCTAATACAGCCATTTTGCAGAGAAATGTTGCGTTTATGTTTCATGCACTATACATAAAATAGTTTCTTTTAGATCAAAACAAGGCCTAACATATAAGAAATGGGAGGGCATCACAGAAATTATTTGCAGTAATATTGGTGAGCTGCTGCTGTGTTGCAATATTGAAAACACACATAACTATCCCTGAATATTTTTGGGGGATTGTTTAGTTAAAAGCTTAATTAAAAGGGGACAAAACAAAAAGAAATTGTCGGACTGGAAAACATCTTCAAGAGAAAGTATATATCAAATTCATCCTTGAGTAGTTATTGGAATGTTCATTGTATCAACTGTTGTCTATGAGATGTAATTGTATATGAACATGGATTATACCTTTGAAATCACAATAAAAAAACTATCCCTGAATATTAGATGTAAACACATTCAGGGCCTTATTTATGAGAAGTGATGCATCGCTGTGTGAAAACAGGGATGTGTCACCTCTTAGTGCGCCCTCCTTGTGACATGATGGATGCGTCATATTTACTGAATGACGCAGTATGTCGCAAGAAGTTACAGATATGTCAGTATTTCTGATGTATCTGTAGGCCAAAAGTGCCGCATTGCTGGGGTGTGTCTGAAAATAGACGCAACTCCAGCAATGTGTCCTTTCACACAGGGCTTGCCTGCATCAGTCTTACACCTGCTGTGAGGCAGGTGTAAGATATTGACGCAATGGCGTCCTAGAAGTGACGCACTGAGTTCTCAATGTGCCACTTCTACAAGGTTTTTTGCAGGGCAACACCCACCCTGCATACATTATACCTGGTGCAGGTATAATGTGGTGCAGGAGTTTACAAATCTGCCTAGATGCGTCACTTTGTAAATAGGGCACAACATGGCACATTTTTTACGCTGCGTCACAAAAAGTGGCGCACCGGCGGCATAAAAGTGAAGCAAGGCCTCATTGATAAGGCAGTTAGAATTTGAACGACTGTTCCTTTGCACTGTCAGGGACCTAATGAAATGAAATAGTGTATTTAATAAAGCGCGCAGCTACTTAGACTGGACTGTCCTGGCACATGACAGCGGGAGAAGAACGTGCATAAAAGACCCATCAGTTATTAAAAAGCCAGGGTTTAAGTTCTTCTTGAAAGAGAGTAGGTCTGTGGTTAGTCTCAGAGACTCAGGGAGGCTATTCCGCAATTTTGCGCCTAGAAAGCCGAGGGATCTGTCTCTAGTGAGGGCACAGCATATTTTAGGCACGATGGCCAGTTTGGCATTGAAAGATCTTAGGGGTCTAGATGTTGCGTAGAGATTAACGCGCTTATTTAGTTAGCTGGCTCCTAAGTCAGGGAAAGCTTTAAAGAAGATGGTCATCGCTTCTAAGTCGATCTGTTCTTTTATGAGAAGCCAGTGTAGAGACTTAAGAATAGGGGTCATACTAGATCTGGGTTTAGGTCGTAGGATGGCTCTAGACACAGCGTTTTGCACCACTTGTAGGCGCTGGATAAGGGATTTGGGAAGACCGAGGTACAAGCTGTTGACATAGTCAAGCTTTGATGTCACCAGAGCCTGCACCACGATCTTTCTGCTCTCAAGCGGTAACAGTGGCAGGAATTTTTTTAGCATCCGGAGGATGCCAAAGCAAGCACCAGTTAGATTTTGGATTTGAAAGCCCATGGAGAGTGTCTTGTCTATGACAATTCCTAAGTTTTTGACTTTCTCCTTTTCCACGGGCAGTGGTGGCAGATCGTTTGGCCACTAAGAGCTCCAGTCAGACGTTTCTGGATTACCAAAGAAAACAACTTCAGTTTTGTCAGGATTGCACTTCAGCTGATCGATCTTAAGCCAGTTAAAAACCATTGTGAGGTAAGTTCTAATCATTGCCCCGTCAAAGTCGGTTCCTTTTTCACACGTAAAAATCAGCAGAGTGTTATCAGCATAGGAAACAATTTTGGCACCCTCTTCCTCTACCAGAAATACAAGGGCGGATAGATATATATTAAAAAGGGTAGGATTGAGAATGGAGCCCGGAGGGACACCTAGATTCATGGCCGGAACCGGGTATGAGAAAGGGGGGAGCCAGATGTCCTGAGATCTATTTGCCAAGAAGGATGACATCCATGTTAAGGCGGTCCACCCCAGGCCGTTGGGTGGGACCTCTCATGTGGGACCGTATCGAAGGCCGCCGATAGATCGAGCAGTATCAGAACAGCCTTGCCTTCCTGGTCCAGCTTAGCCTTGAGAAATTCAGTCACTTCAAGCAGAGCGGACTCCGTACTGTAGTTAGCCCTAAAACCGGATTGGGACTCAAGAAGGAGCTTTCCATCTTCAATGTGTTTTTGGAGGGCCTTGTTTACATGCTTCTCTAATACATTGGAGAGGGCCGGAAGAAGGGAGATTGCCCCGTAGTTAGCAGGGTCCATCGGTTTGGCGTTAGCCTTTTTTATCAGTGGAAGAATCTTAGCATTCTTCCATAATTTCGGCATGTTGCCTGAGGAGAGGGAAGCATTAAAGAGCTGGTTTACCTTGGGGTTTATGGTGAATATTCACTGGACATGGGTCGGTAGGAGAGCCAGACTTAATGCTTTGGAGAAGGGTCAGTGACTCTTCAAGCTGAAACTCAGGGAAAGCTAGTAAAGATGGAGGATCCAAGAGGTGAAATATGCTAACAGAACCAAGGTAGAAGGTCAGTTTTTCCTCTGAGATGTTAGTGAAGGCTTGTTGGATCACGGAGATCTTTTTGTAGAAGAATTGAGCTATGTGCTTAGACCATTCTTCCGTGCATGGCCCTTCCTTTATGCCGGCTTTTGGGGCAGTAAAGGATTTAAATATTTCCTTACTCTTATTTTGGGCATTTTCTATCTTGGTTTGAAAGAAGTTTTTCTTGGCTGCCTTCACGAGAATGTAATGAACTTTTAAGTTGTCTTTATACACCTTCCTGTCCTCAGGTGGATAGAATTTACGCCATTTCTGTTCCATTTTTCTACAATTTTTTTTGATAGATAAGATGGAATCCTTAAACCATGGAGCTGGTCGGGCCAAACTCTTTGAGGAGCGGGAAACAACCGGTACTGCTGCATCAATGTTTGTTCGGAGCCATGAATCTATTGAGAGGGCGTCCGAGTCGGGGCAGCCAGACAACTTAGGTGAGGAACGACCAAGGGTGTCTGCTAACATCGGGATGGATATTTCATGGAATGTCCTGTAATTAGGGACCCTCTGCCCTGCGTTAGCCCGAGGGGCTGTGGCAGAGTTAGGAATGACGAATTTTAATAGGAGGTGTTCAGACCAGATAATGGGAAGAGTTGAGCTTACTGATATGTCAAAATTGTGAAAGATTTGGTCTAGGGTATGGCCCTTCTCATGGGTGGCCGAAGAAATAGATGGAAACATGTTGTAGGCCTGCAGCGTCTCGAACAAGGAAATTGTCCATATGTATATTGAAATCTCCCACAATAAGGCAGTTGTTGTATTTTAAGGCCAGGGAGGTGGTGGCTGTATTAATCGTAGTAATAAAATGTCCAATAGCACTGGGAGGTCTGTAAATCAGAAAACCAGCTATGCTAAGATGGGGGAATAAGGTACAGCGGAAGCCTAAGGACTCTGCGCCCTTGATGTTTTCCATCAGGACGGAACAGCAGTCTAGTTTTTGATTGTAAATTATGGTGACACCGCCCCCCTTCCCACTCGGTCGGTCCCTCCTAAGGATTTTATAACCCGTAAGGATGGCCGAGGTGATAGTAGGGTTGGAGGTTTCAGACAGCCAGGTCTCAGTGAGAAATAAAAGATCAGGCTGTTCGTCTAAAAGTAGGCCATAAATGCGTGGTTCGCGCTTTTGCATAGAGCGACAATTTAAAAGGGTGGCCTTTAAGTTCTCTGTTTTCTTATTGTTTTTACACTTATTGTTGCATGGGAGTATCTTGGGTGCGAGATTCCTGGGCTGGAGGAGAGACCAGTAGCACTTATTGCATCGAATGTCTACCTCCAAGCTCAGATCAGCCGCTGTACACTGACATAATGGTAGCCGCCTAAGGCTAAGCAGTTTTTCCCTATTGTAATATAGTGGAAGAAACTCACCGGAGGGGGAACTGGGCATCATGGTGCCTCCGGGACGTCTCTGGGCGCAGACCGGCTTGCCTTTGGCGCGCCAGTGGATCGCTAACGCAGCTGAGGAAGCGGAAACTGCGTGGGTGGAAGTGAGGAGACCGATAGTAGCCCCAGCCCTCTGCACAATCGGCGTATCAGCCGCGGCGAACCAGGACTGGAGGAAAAGCGAGATGCGAATCGGAGCAGCTAAGGAGGTGTAGGCAAGCAGAATCAAGTAAAGTGCAAGTGCAGGTAGGTAGGAGAAATTGTTAAAAAGCACAGGGTAAATCAGCCACACATATACAATTTAAAAAGTATTAAAAACCTAGTAGCAGGGCAGGAAACACTCAAACCTTCCGCTGTCAGCTGCGCGCGTCCATTTACTTCGGGAATATATAGGTTAATGCAGATGATGCAAACTGGATCGCTAACGCAGCTGAGGAAGCGGAAACTGCGTGGGAAACAGGGGCTCAAATTGGATCATAAATTCAAAGCTGTTCTGAACAGAGGCCCTCAAAATATGTTTGGCCCAGGGCCCCCAAAATCCTTAAGATGTCCCTGGACAGGCCATATGTGAAATTTGGTCTCTGGAGTGTCTGATGTGTTCGTGGTTTAAAGTGGAGTCGTCTGTTTACCAAGACGAGAAGCTGTAGTTACTGTTTGAAACCCGTCTTTAAACGGGGGCGTGGGTGGGTGATACATTATTTTATGTTTGACACACTGTTTAAGTTATCACTTTTCTAGACACAAATCTGGTGCTGTGACATCTACACACGACATCAATAAAACAGCGTTTTAAAAATGGATTATAACTCCACCACAAGGAACTCATCCAGTAAATATGCATGTCCATAAAGAAATGCACCCTTTCGTCTGGCTCGCAGGTGGCAAAAAAAAGGCATCATTTTAGTGGTAGCCCATATATATTCCATGCATGGGAAAGCCGAGATTTCGTTGGTGTTCTGTACCATGGTAGTGAGCCGTTTTTAGCAACACAGTAATTGTATTTCCTTTGAATTCCCTTTCCGTGGAGCAACAGAAGCAACCATGATTGAACTGCTGTGTGCTAAACCTCAAATCCTCCCCTGAATGCACCGTATTATATTTAATGTGGCGTTTGCAACGCCTCACCTTTAATCAGTTTACTAGAAACGTTGTGCTGCGTGTTGTGATTGGTTAAACTGCATTGGTGTGATGGGTTAAACTGCATTTGTGTCTGTTGGCACAATTTGTATTGTAGTAAGGACTCCCTTAATACGTACATACATTGTTAAGTTGGCATAACCACGTTAGAGGTTAGAAAGCCATCTTGCTGCTTTTGCGCACGACACTGCGTTCACATGTTATTGCTTAAACAAACTGCTGACTCGAGTTTTGCCTCACACGAGAGCAATCTGTTGTTACCATCCCGAGCTCTGCGCAGCGACCTTGGTCTGCACATGATGTGACAAACAGTCTGAGTTGTTAGACAATGCATGTTTTCCACTCTAGGTTGATCGACCCACTATTTAGCCATAACGCACGAGCAGCTGCAAATACCTGAAAGTTGGTGCTTTTAATATCACAGACATCATGTTTATTATTCAGACCGAAGACGAGCCTTCCTGCGAGAAGACTCCTGATGCTCCTGTGATGTGATTTCACTAAGCTGATCTTTGAGGTATGGGGTCCCCTATTCAAGCCTAAGAGACCTTCTACTAGTCTAATAATAATATTAGCTTCTTAGTAAAGGGAAGGTGGTAGTATCCACTGTCATTATAACATGATCACCCCTTTTATATTCTATGGTATTGTAACGATGTTGATGGTTTTGATTTTAATCATTTGTTTGCTTGTATTAGCCAAAGTACTGCATCTTAGGACACGTGGTCTATAAAAATAAACTCTTTTTATTTACACCGTGTCTCCGTTGATTATTGTTGTGGACTGATGTGAGAATAATATACGAACAGGTATTTCCGATTCCCACCATTACTGAGAGTATACTGAGTCGCTTGTTCTGGGTTGTCTTTTCATTGGGACCGCCGAGCTAAATCTCGGATAACGAATGGGACACTTATGCTAGCCGGATACTGGGTTCTGGGTTCTGAGGTGAGTTTCTGGTACACCACAATTCACTGAGGTCCTGGGGTTCTACGCATAGTTCTGTGTATAAGCAGAATCCCTGCAACATGGCGCACCTAACGTTTGGTCTATGAGTTGAAACGCCTTAGTAGTGCTTATATTAGTCCATAACACCCTCATTCTTGTTTCCGGATAACAAGTCTGGCGGATTTAAACCTACCTAGTTCTATTGATATAGGTTCCTTCAAGCTTGATCATTAAAAAGGTTATTGAACCCTTGTGCTACTGATAGCTTTGAGTGTGTGTTGTCCTAATGTCGGTGGATATTGCGTCGCATAGCCGTGCAGCTCTGAAACGTCATTTGACGCAGTATGGGGTGCCGGACACTGGCATGAACGTCATCTTTGTGGTGGGAGCCGATGCGGCTCATCCCTATGAGTTGTTCTACTCTTGGGTGACGATTCCGGCGGTGAGTGAGGATGATAATACCTTTCATTCTTACACTGCCACTGCCGTGCCAGCGAACTATACACCGTACAGGACACAAGAGATACTTATTGCATCTGCTTGGCAGCATCTTATTTGGTTTAATGGCACCCTTCCCCATGTGGTTATACCGCCGAGAATGGGCCCTTTATCAATTGCAGGGGCCACTTGGCCGGTACTAGCTGGATTTACGCCTCATCCCCGTTACCTCACGGTGACGGTGGCTGAGTTGCGTGTACTACACACTGCCCTTATTACGGTATATAGGGCGTTAGTGCAGTACGTGTCGCGCAATGTGCAGGCGGGGGCACCTGCTGTTGCGGGGCAGCCTACTGACCACCACGCGGTGGTCATTAGTCCTGTTATGGTTAATTCTGTTATGGGCAAGCGCCCCCAAACTAGGGATGATTTCCCCTTTTGGCTTGCTGAAAAATTTGACCAAATAGAAGCGGTATACCCGAATACATCTCCTGTGGAGAAACACAGGATCCTCACCATTCGTTTGCCTAAAGACTTGGTCCCCCACATAAATGATTGTGTAAATTGGGGCAAGGTCTTTGCAGCGACTTACGCGCAGTGCTTTGGCACTCCGTCTATGTTGCAGCTGCCCTCCGTTTTCAAACGTGTTCAAGAGAACCATGGTGCGGAGTCTGCGATAGGGTTAGGGATGCGGCTCCTCGGACAATTTGACCTGGTGGCTACCATGATAATGGGAAACCTTAAGGGTGATGCTTTGCAGTTCCAGGTTCGTAATGAACTGAAGCGAGTTGCTGAAGAGGATAAACTGCAGGAATTTGCGAAAATAATCGCAGAGGCATACCGGGATTTGGGTCGTAGCTCTTTAGGAGTTAAGCCTGTGATCAAAATTCCCGATCTAAAACAGCAGGGTAAGGCAGAAGCCTCTGGTAAGGACGACCGACCAAGTTTTCCAAAACAGAATTGGCGGTTTAAACAACAGGGAAAGCAGCAGCAACAGAAACAGGGCTCTCGGCCTGCCTCTCCCGTACAGTCAAGTAGTGAACGCACTTATGATCTGCGCGATCGTGCTACTATTAAGTCTCCTGATAGATTTCAGGTTTCTGAACAGCGTTCTCCTCGTTCTTCACAGGAAACATCGGCTACACAGTCCGGTGGCGGAGGCGGTGGCAAAGGTCGGGGTGCTCCACAACAGCGTGACCAACCCCGACAGACTGAGGGTAAAGGCAAGCAGGACGAATTTGCAAGACAAAGACCCCCGTTTCAGAAGAAGAAAGTGGCGGCTCTGACGGCAAGGTATGCCTCAGATAGTGCGGACACAGCTTCGGAACCGGACATGGGCGCTGACGCTACTGGACAACGCAGCGGAAATTACCATAGTCCGTCAAGCTCTGCGTCCATTTCTGGCGGTGACAGCAACTGATATATTGGTTACTGTCGAAACAGCTGACACCAGAGTGGCTCCCCCTGACAGACTTTATGAAATAGTCTTATTAATTGAGGGTGACATACAACGTACAATAAAAGGGATTTTTTGGGATAATCTGACCACCACCTATGATATCCTCCTAGCGGAGGCAGATTGGCCTCCAGCTTTCATTTTAGAGGCTCCTAGAGGGGAGGAGGTAATCCTCCCGTCCTTTGCGCACACAGTGCCTAAGGACCAAGCTGAAGTGTATGCTGGGGAGTGGGCGCTTGCGCTTGCGCCGGCGGTGTATCGTACTCAGGTGGGATGGGACCGATTGTCCCCCTGCCATGAGATTCCGTTGCGGTCTATGCCCCAGCCTCAACCACAATATCCCATGCGTCGTGAAGCTAGACCCCACGTCGCGGCAATCCTTGAACAATTGGAATATCAGGGTGTTATTGAAACTTGTGTGTCCCCTATGAATAACCCTTTATTCACTGTAACGAAGCCTGACGGCTCGTACCGTTTAGTTTTGGATTACCGGCACCTAAACTCCCATTGCCGGACCTGCGCGGTACAAAATACACATAGCTCGGCTTTAGTCGACAGTCTCGTGCGTAAAAGGTTTAAAACGACACTTGATATTTCCAATGGCTTTTTTAGCCACAACCTGTCCACACTGAGTAGCCAGTGGACGGCGTTTACTTCGGGCGGCAAACAAAAACAGTTTACAAGATTAGCCATGGGTTACAAAAATAGCCCTGGCGTCTTTTCTGCTCGCGTGGTTTCTCTCTTAGAAAGAATTGACCCCGATGCATACTCCTATGTTGACGATATCTATCTTACGGATGATGAGCTGATGCCACATCTGTCTCGAGTCGACAATATTATCGTGAGTTTTGCTGACTATGGCTACAAATTCAATTTTGCGAAGTCTCACACCGCAGAATATACGGTGTTGTTTTTGGGCTACGAGCTCAACAATGAAGGTAAGGGGTTAGCCCCCCACTTTCTGGAGAAGTGTTCACGCTTAAGTGCTCCTACGACACTGAAGAAATTACAATCTCTGCTGGGCTTTCTGAATTTCGGCCGTACGTACATTCCTGATTATGCCCAGCGTATCAAGCCGCTTTACGCCTTGGTACAACCTTCGTTTTCGAAGTCTAGCTGGCAGCTAGAACACTCTGCAATTTTACAGTCTTTACAGGCTGACCTTCTTGCTTCACAATATTTGCTGACACGTGATAACCGCACTAACCTGGTAATAAGAATAGTACCAGGTGCCGTGGGGTTCACGTATTTGACGTTTAATGAGGGCGATACAGTCCCCATTGCGTACAAATCCCACTTGTACACCTCTGCTGAATTACGTTTTTCCACGGTCGAAAAAGTTCTGACTGCTGTGCAGATGGTGATCCTCAAGGAACGCGCACTGTCGCATGGGAAACAGATTCTGGTTGTAACACCATATCCTGCCTTAGAGGCAGTGACTAAGGCAAGTGTACCAAATTCTAAAGCTTTGCATCCACGGTGGATACAATGGGCCACAACACTGACGTCGCCAGATGTCACTTACATCTTTGATGCCTCATTACAGACTCAAGAGTACTTGCAGTATGAATTCGTTCATCCGGCACCTCTGTCTTTGCGCCCGCTCGAAGAATACCATTGTGTCATATACACTGACGGGTCTGCGCAGCCCGCAATTGGATCAAAGCACGCTTATTCAGCGGCTTGCGCAATTGTCGTAGGTACATTCGTAAATGGTGAATTCCAATCTGATGCAGTGCATACGCAGTCATTGGGTGATCGTACCGCGCAATTAGCGGAGCTTCGGGCTCTGGTGCTTGCACTGGAGTTTGCTGATCCCCGAGTCACTACTCTCATAGTGAGTGACTCCTTCTACTGTGTCCAGTCCTACAATGACAATTTACACTTCTGGTCTCAGAATGATTATCGAGACACGAAAGGTAGCACAATTAAGCATAAAACGCTTTGGGTTCGAGTGGCAGACTTTAAAGAACGTCTCCCTCTCGTGAATGTTATTCACACTCTTGGTCACCAACGACTTGGTGTCCATGCTGTCGGAAACAGCTTAGCTGACGAGGCAGCGAAAACAGCAGTGGCTACATACTTAGTGGCAGCAGTTACAAGATCCAAAAGTAAGATTGATGATGACATCTTGGCAGCTATTGCTGCTACAGAGAAGGGAAGTGATTACCCGAAGGGTTTTCCCTCTCGTTATATTTATCATTTAAGTCCTGATAACGTCCCATTAGTGAGGATTAACGACGTTGGTGACAGAATTATTCCCAACGCGGACTGCAGACCAGCACTGATACTAGCTGCGCACGAGGGGTTGGCGTCAGCCCACGCCGGTGTGTCGGCTACAATATCTCTGCTACAACAACGTTACTGGTGGTTTGGTTTATATAAACAAGCGCGCGCATATGTTCTTGATTGTGACATTTGCCAACAGATTAAACCTTCTACTGTTACGCGCCCACCACAGACACAGCTGTACATCTCTAATAAGCCATTTGGTTGTGTTTATTTAGATCACTGCGGTCCTTTTTCTTCTGATACTGCGTACAAGTATATCTTGGTTGCAGTGGATTCGTGCACACGTTTTCTTTGGGTATGGCCACAAAGGAGTGCTGACTCGCGGACTGTCATCAGGGATTTGCGTGTCTTTGTGGGAACTTTTGCGTGTGGTACCTTCCATTCTGATCAGGGCCCTGCATTCGCCTCAAAGGCTTACAAGGAGGCTATGAGGAATTTGGGGGTCCTAGTCAAATTTTCGTCCCCCTACCGGCCTGAGGGTAATAGTGTGGTGGAGCGAATGAACCGTGACTTAAAGCAATCATTGACAGCACGTGTTTTAGGCACAGGCCGGAACTGGCTAGCCCATTTGTATAACGTCCAACGTGCACTTAATAATCTCCCTAGAAGGTCTCTGGGTGGGCGGACCCCGTACATGATGCTCTTCGGAATCAGAATGTTTGTTCCAGACCTTGATGGTCTAGACATGGCGGCGTCGACCGCACCCTTTGACGTAGATGATCACTGTGCTGTTTTGCAGACTCTACAAGAAGCCAGAGACTCTCTTTCGAAAGAACACTTGCCCTCCACATCTGCAGCTGAGGTTCAGATTCCGGTAGTCGGCTGGCTACCCCGAGTTGGAGACCTGGTCCGTGAGAAGGTGGAGAACAAGAAGGAGTTCGGCCCCTCTTATCGTGCACCAGTTCCAGTGCTTGGAGTGCAGGGTACAAGAACAGTCATTTTACCTCCACTTCCTGGTCGCAAAGAAAACAGGTACATCTCTATTGACAATGTCAAACTTCAGCGAGTGGCCGATACTTCTTAGTATGTCTCCGGCAGTTTCAAGCCAGACGGTGCAAAGAAATTCAATGTTGGTTCCTGCTTCTAACACCTTGTCTGATGTTGCCATTGAGATGCAATCAGTTACTGATCCCTTGCTGATACCACCGGCTGGTGGTTTGCCCGAAGAAACTGAGTATGCTTATCCTACACGTGGACCCTCGCCTGTTTTACAATCTACAGCACTTGGCCAGTCCCGTTTCTCCTTTGACACTAACTCTTTGCCCTCAACTCCCCCATCGAACATTGCTGTTTTTGTAAGCTGGTTTAAGAGACATTTTTTGATAGCCCCTTGGACATACATCTGGTTGCTGCTTTTCAGTATTTTTTTGTTTATGTCCATTGGATTTGTTATAGTTTTTTTCCGTTTGGTGGATGGCCACTATCTCAAAGAGAGATCGACAATTAGACTTATCAATGGAACTTTGGCCCCCCACTCCTCGTCCCACATCATTGAAAGGGACCAGACTTTTGTGAATATTACTGCCTGGCCCGTCATGGATGGAATCGCATGGGATGCTGTTAAATTTCAAATTCATGGGCCTACAGAGGTCATTAATGTACCTAATGTATTTCGTGTTTCTATGGGTGATGTAGTTAAACAGAACATACGTTCTGATGATTGGGATGTACACGCCATTGAGGCACTGTTTTCAGATTTGAAATATTATGCCGCTTTTGATGCTGAGGATTTGTATGAAAATGCGGCTAATTATGCAGAACAGTATTGTTTTCAACATTATGGCAATCACTTCCTGCATAAAGCGAATACATTTAGAAATTTTGTAAATTTTACCCAATGGGAACACTGTCCCACCCCCTCGTTTGGCAGTTCACATACATTAGTTGATAAGTATACTTATTTTACTGATTTCAGTGTTTCAGCCCCGGCATCCTTTTATTTTAAAGTTAAGCCTGAGTCTGCCTCCAAGGTTAGACTGACACACACCAAATTGCTTTATTCTAAGTCCTTTATGGATGAGTTGTCAATCAAAGGTTATGATCTATGGAAGGCTACTATTGATCTTAAGTCGGTTTGGGGTTCCAAACCGTGGCAGGTTCAGGGAACTGAAGCTTTACACCGTGCCTGTCTAGTACCAAATCATATGTTGTTTTTAAATTCAACCATCTTCCAAACCACCTGTTTCGGATTGGCCACTTCTAAAAAACTAAATTCGCCTTCTGTGCCGGATCTGGGCGCTTACCCAAATTGGGATAACCACACAGATCTGTCCCTTCCTGCTTTGCAGTCATTAGTTTCTAATTCATCTTTCAATATTTCGAGATTTAGTAGTGAGGGATGGTTAATTTGGCAAAGCAGTTCTGATACCTGTCAACGTCGTTTTCTGGGACTGAAACCGGGGTATACTCAGGAACGCGTAGACCCACGGTTTGAGTCGTCACATACAGTAACTACGTACTCTGTAGGGAAATTATGTCAGTCCTGGCTGCGACATTCCACCTTGGCATCTGTCAAAGTTCATTTATCAAAATTACATGACAAAATAGATTTGAATGATTTTGTTAAAGGTCCTGTGGGTGGCAGATCCAAAAGATGGGCGTATGCTATTTACAACGAAGTATGGAAACTGTCGCAAATTGAGGCAGCTTCACGATTGAGAGCTATTGATCAGGCTAATATGGAAAAAGTATTAGCAGTTATTGATAACAGCATTAGCACTCTTTCTTCTCGAATTTATACATTAGATAATATTGTTTCTTCAATTGTTGATATTGTGCATGATGATATGTCTGTATTGTATCATGGTCAAAACCAGTTGCGTTCTGTTATGCAGTTTGCATGGACATTACAAACATTGAAGGCAGGGAAGGTCCCCTGGGACTATCTGAATACAACATCTTTATTTCTTCCCTTTAACCTTACTGACAAACAGCAGTTCATGTCCATGAAAGATGCTTCATATTCCTTGTTACATATTGAAAAGTTGGAGCCGTTACCTTTCTCTGTAGCGGAAGTAGATTCAGCAGTGTGGTTATTACACGGATTGATAACTCTCCCGTTCGCCCTTTTTAAGTTTACCTCTTGTATGAAGCACTATGCTCTGGGTAGATATGAACAGCTGGGTACCGCTTTCATACATGAAGTCTGGTCCCTCCCCTTTACGTATAGATGTACAAGGGACGGTACTGAGGTTTATCTGAAGGGTGAGGAATGTACAACGACACCTGATCATTCTATTGTATGTAGGCACATTCAGTTGCACGGTGCTTGTAATGTACACGCCCCAAATTTGGCCTGCGTCCTCAAAGGTATCCCGGTACCAGTGATTACGCCATCTTTCACGCTGCTTGCAAATGGTAGTTATTTGATTTTAAATAATGAAGCTTGCTGCGGGATGTTAGTGGGAATCCCATACATAGTAACTGTATCGCAGAGAGTTGTCTGCTGCAATAATGTTCTGTTTCCTCCCCCGCATGGGCGGCTGGATGCTTCCGTCTGGCCTTCGATTCCAACCTTGAAAGCAGAGTTCAACAAGATGAGCAGAATAAGAGCGCTATTGTCCCAAAAGGAGGTGCCATTGACTTCCTCCCGGGAAACATTTGTCCTTCACGTAGCAAATACGCGCACTGAGGTACAGGCGCTTTTGAATACTGACCTCCCCTGCATTTTGGAGCTTTGATCCAAACAATTTTCAATGCCTCGTCCACGACTGGCCTGGCTCATTTTTTTAAACTTGTGGGCTCGGGCCTCGTGACCTCTTTCCAAACTATTTTTGGTGTGATTCCGGCATTTTTTCATTCTATTTTCTCGAGCGTCTTTGGAGGTGTCCCGATAATTCTGGCGCTAGTGGCAGGTGTGCTACTTTTACTTTTCATCCTACGGAATGGCTGCTCTTTCTGTGCCACATGACAGCCTGTCCCGTCTGCAGCTTCTTCGTGACAGGATGCTTGAATACTATGGCGTCCTGCCATTGGCGACTTTGAGCCTGGCATATGGATTATCCTTCCGGTATTCCTACTTCACCTGCGTGCAACCTGTCTTCCACTGCCTAGATTGTCCCTTTGAATGGCCTATGGATTTGTGCTTAACCAACATGGTGTCTCCGGAGCCGGATTATGATCGACTGATGAGGCCCTTAGTGTCTCACGAGTTCGCCTGTTCTGGTGTTCGGATTATGGTCTGCGGTGCGGCGCATGGTATCCTGGGTAATTGGGACATCGCAAGAGCGGCATATGACTTCTTGGATATGAGTTATTTGGAAGTACACGCTGGTTGCCCTCTGATGGTGCTAGAGGCTCCGCTAATGGAAGAACATGTATGTTCCTTTTCTTTGATTAACTGGATGGCTGAAACCTTCAGTGGCCGTGCCAATGATTTTCTGCTGGAAGCAGTGGCCACATATGCTGCATATACATTCATGGATTGAGTGAATTGTCGTCCACTGTGTTTTCCTCACTGTCTTGAACAGTCCCTGTGCGTCTGCACTTCTGCCCGGTGAGGAGTTTTTTCATTTTTTTCACCCCCCACTGCACGTTTGAGGTTTTTTGTTTTTTCTTTCCACTTTTGTTTTTTTCATTCTCGGACTTTGCCTGAACTGACCCTTGTTTTTTAAGTTGAATACGCCTTGTTCTGCTCTGTCGCACTTGAACTCTGCGTTCTCTCTTTTCTTGCATACTAAGTAGTGCTTCGATCAAGGGGGCATGTAGTAAGGACTCCCTTAATACGTACATACATTGTTAAGTTAGCATAACCACGTTAGAGGTTAGAAAGCCATCTTGCTGCTTTTGCGCACGACACTGCGTTCACATGTTATTGCTTAAACAAACTGCTGACTCGAGTTTTGCCTCACACGAGAGCAATCTGTTGTTACCATCCCGAGCTCTGCGCAGCGACCTTGGTCTGCACATGATGTGACAAACAGTCTGAGTTGTTAGACAATGCATGTTTTCCACTCTAGGTTGATCGACCCACTATTTAGCCATAACACACGAGCAGCTGCAAATACCTGAAAGTTGGTGCTTTTAATATCACAGACATCATGTTTGTTATTCAGACCGAAGACGAGCCTTCCTGCGAGAAGACTCCTGATGCTCCTGTGATGTGATTTCACTAAGCTGATCTTTGAGGTATGGGGTCCCCTATTCAAGCCTAAGAGACCTTCTACTAGTCTAATAATAATATTAGCTTCTTAGTAAAGGGAAGGTGGTAGTATCCACTGTCATTATAACATGATCACCCCTTTTATATTCTATGGTATTGTAACGATGTTGATGGTTTTGATTTTAATCATTTGTTTGCTTGTATTAGCCAAAGTACTGCATCTTAGGACACGTGGTCTATAAAAATAAACTCTTTTTATTTACACCGTGTCTCCGTTGATTATTGTTGTGGACTGATGTGAGAATAATATACGAACAGGTATTTCCGATTCCCACCATTACTGAGAGTATACTGAGTCGCTTGTTCTGGGTTGTCTTTTCATTGGGACCGCCGAGCTAAATCTCGGATAACGAATGGGACACTTATGCTAGCCGGATACTGGGTTCTGGGTTCTGAGGTGAGTTTCTGGTACACCACAATTCACTGAGGTCCTGGGGTTCTACGCATAGTTCTGTGTATAAGCAGAATCCCTGCAACAGTATACAGTGTAAACTGGAAATCCTCAGAGTTGATGCTCTGAGATGTTGAGGGGATCCTCTACTGTGTTTTTGTGCATTGTTTTGAGCGTGAGTACGCACACACAAGTTGGTATGTCTGTCTTGTGCAATTGTTTACTACTCCTGCTTGAAACGGGACTCCGCTAACTGCACGTTACTCATTCCAGATTCCCAGCAGCATGACAAAGAGGCCCACACGCTCTAATTGTGCAGCCTGGGAGACAGAGTGATGTCATTGCGTCTCCTTCGGAGGAGCATGGAGTCGCACAGATGTGCCACGCCAGTGTTCTCCGTTCGCGCCAGGCGCGTCGTTCACAGAATCTGCCAGACGAGTTCTTCTTGGAAAGCACTCGAAGAGCAAAATATGGAATGCTTCTCAATTGGGGGCTGTTTTATCACAAGGCTTGGAGATCCCAGCCATTCATCACTTACATTAAATAAATCCTTTAGAGGGCAATCGCAGTCCAGTTTTGTTTTTGTTACCAGTGTGTTACTCTGGGTAGAAATATTGGTCTTAACGGAAAGCTATATCACTATCGCAAAGAACCATATAATAGCCTACGTGATGTTTTTACGATTTCTTCCGCTGGCCATTCAAAAAGGAAAAAGCAGGGCTTTTTCTTAAAAACAGTATTTTGGTAGCTTCTGTTAGTGATGTCAAACAGGATATTAACTTTCAGGCTTGTAACTTAGAACATACTAGGCGATTCCTTTAGTGCCCCACAGCGAATGCAAACCATAATGTCTTAACATGTATGCTTTCAGAATTGTAATAAGGACGTTTGACACTGACTACAAAACCAGTTGTCATTTGGCGCTTAAACTATTTACATTTGTTATTTCTAAAGTTTTATCAACTTTGAAAAGGTGAAAAGCTGAGTCACCCCCCCCCCGCTGGGATTAATAGCTGTAACATGTAGACTCCTAGACGTAGTGCCTTCCCCATTGAACTCTTATACGTAAACAGTGCTTCTGGTATTTGAATGGCCTGGCACACACTAAAAGGAAAACAAGCATTTGCAATGCAATAGGTCTCGCATTATTTAAGTTTGAGCTATTGGCATTGCTAAATAATGCAACACCAATAGTTCAAACCTTAATAATGCGAGATCTATTGCATTGCAAATGCTTGTTTTGCATTATCATTGATAGCTTGTGCCATTAGCTGTCCATTGGTCTGCCCACCAAGTTACACTGTAGAAGTTGCACCATTTAATACCCCTAAATCAGCCCTTGTTGCGATATAAGCTAGAGGCAAGCAAACATTGCAGCAATTTATAGCACAGCCCCAAAAGAAACCAAGAAGAGCCCAGAAACTCTGTAGGACAGGCGAGGGTTGAATATCCAGGACACAAAGCATTGACCATGCAGCGGAAATCCTCCAAGCGGGAGTTACCACCATTGTGCTTTGCGGCCAGACAATCCCATCCCATTGTAATCTTCTGTATTGGGGACTGCACTCCCTTCGTTTAGCCTGTGTATGCAAACAATAAAAAACAAGCTGCATTGTTTCTCTCTTCCTGCACAGTATTCCCGACTTCACTGTCAACGCATATGCTCTATTGAATTTCAAGCTCACATTAGAGTCAACAACCCGGTTCGCCAAAGAAATGTAACAGTGCCCTCTCTGTAGCAGGTTCACAGTGGAAAACACGACCAGTGGCAATCTGAGCATTTGCTGTCAACAGACATCCCAGCTCTATTCACTTATTGGGGTCATTTAGACCCAGGGGGTAGTGGAGTGCCTCATACAGAAACTCCACAATGCTGCAGCAGTATTTGCGCCAAGTAATGGGTGTGTGTTTAAACCGGATAATGACCTCAGTGATAAGTATTTGGAAACAATGTGAGCAACCACTTGTCACAACCATTTTATCCTTTATTAGTCCTTGTTTCATACGGGTGAATGCCCTCAGCTACCAGCTGGTAGTAACTTGCTGTGCAAAATTCTGATAAAGTATTACAGGCTCTCAGTCTCAAGTCCTAGTGAGGCCATCTTTAAACTTTAAAAATGTGATGGGAATGGTTATTTAGTTATGATTAACTTTAACTCCACTGTTTGTTGTGCTGTGACATTACTACTGAAAAAGGGAGTGTTTTTGTTGTTTAAACATTTTTTTTTTTAGCTAGAAAAAAAAACTATGGGACATGCGAGCGGTAGCTTTGCATCCACTGGGGTCATTTGTTTGCTAGAATTATTAGTTCGATCTAAGAGCATGACAAATTAGCATGTACCCCCCCCCCCCCCCCCCCTCATTCTGGCATGGGCTAACCAATCCCATAGTGTTCCGTCAGAGACAGGAAATACAGCTGGACTATGTCCAGGCATTAAAACGAAAAATGAAAAAGTTAAAAAAATAGTTGTTTAATCATCAACCTTATGTCTAACCTTGACATCGGACAGGCCTTTGTTGCATTGTAGCAGGCAGGAATTTCTCATGGTTTTTTTGCTAACGGAGAATGCAAATAATTATTACGTTTAAAAAAAGGAGACGTAACACTACAGAACGATATATAAGGACCTTTTTTATGCATTCAGCGCCTTTGCATATTAAATATTTAATAATTAGATCCGAATCGCCTATCAATGTTGGAAAGACGTCATGAACCATCTGCTATTTTAATAAACATTATCTCCAACACACCACTCTTAATGTGAACAGACTCAGCATTGGAAATACAAGACAAGTCACGGTTTATAGGTGTTTACCATCCAGAAAGAGAATCGCAGATAATGCAGAATTACCCCGCACTTGGTATTCCTGGGTGTGACGATCCTCCATACTTTTACCAGGGGTGACCCCAGCAGGCCGTCCCTGGAGGACTTTGTTTCCGATAAAAAGTCTGGACCTATGCGGTTACAAGTGGTCAGCAATGAAACAACAATTCAGCCATGTCATTTCTATTCCATACCGGCCCATAGGCCTTCAACTTGTGATACTATGGTAAAACTGAGATCCAACGTTAATGACTGAAACCCCATTTATCGTTCTCACCAGTGCAGTATTACTGCTCCCAGGGTCCAGCCCAACGTGGAATGAGTGTCAGTCCCAGCTTATCAAGTCATCCAAAGTGCTTTGTACCTTGGGGGGATGGAGCTTTCATGTTCCCAGAATCTTACTTTTTCCAGCATTGTAATATTTCCTAATTTTTTTCTTGAATAGTATAAGGTTTCTTTTTTCTTTCTTTCTTAGAAGTTGTAAATTACAACAGTGTTGGCGCCAGTACAGGAGAAATGTCAATTGTTTTAATTCAAAATACTTTTTTCTGTCTTCCAGCACCATCCCTATATGAATACACTCAAGTGAAATCCTTTTTCTGCAGGATCAGGCAAGTTTGTTTGACTTTATTTCTACGTGAGGGTGTGGAAAACTATATTATATAGTAGTTCACTATAACAAATATTTGTTCCCAAAGTTTGTTGTTACACAATTTGTGCAGAATATGGATTAGTGGGAACAACCAAGGGAGTAGCTAGAAAGTTCAAATGCCCCCACTTTGAACCAAAGTTCTGATGGAACCAAGAAAGCTCAACCCTCACTAGAAGAGCTCCATTGTCTCTTCCATCCAAGCATCTCTCCATGCATCCTTTCACCCTTCCCTCTACCCACTTATATCTGCTATTTTACCTTTACATGCTGCTATTGATCCATTCTTTCATTCAGTCTTTCACCATTCCATCCATCTATCCTTTAACTCACCCTTTCACCTGTCCACAATTTCGCTCATTGTTCCTTTCATCCATTCACCTCCACACATCCTTTCACCTATTCACCCATCCTTGGATGAATTCATCCACCCATGCATAATTTCATCCACCCATGCATCCTTTCACCCATGCAACCTTTGACCAGTACACTGTTTCACTCATTCATTCACATAAGCATCCTTTTACCCATTCACCCACCCCGCACGCCCTTTCATCCACCCATGCATCCTTTCATCCATCCACCATATATTTTCTCCATTCCTCACCCCACATCCTCTCACCCATCCATCCTTTCACCCAACCTTTGACTCACACACTTATCTGTTCACTCATCCTTTCAACCACCCTCACATCCTTTCAACCACCCTCACATCCTTTCAATCACCCATCCATCCTTTCACCGACCAACACATCCTTTCACCGATCTATTCTTTCAACCATCCTGTCACCCACCAATGCATCTTTTTACCCATCCACTGTTTCACCCATTCTTTTAACCATGCATCCTTTTACCTATCAACTCTTGCACCCATCCTTTCACTTACCCATGCATACTTTCACACATCTACCCTATCACTCACCTATGCATCCTTTCACCCATCATTTTCCCATCTACCCTTTTCACTCATCCTTTCACCCATGCATCCTGTCTGCTATCCTCTCTTGCACTCATCATTTCACTCATCTGTACCTTCTTTCACACATCTACCTTTCACTCAACCATGCATTCTTTCACCCATCCTCCCTTTCACCCACCCATCCTTTCACCCATTTACCCTTTTCACTCATTCTTTCACCCATGCTTCTTCCACCCATCCACTCTTTCACCGTTCTTTCACTAACTCATGCATCCTTACACCCATCCACACTTTCACCCATCATTTCACCAAAACATGCAATCTTTCACTCATACTTCCTCCCACTCGCAAATCCTTTCACCCATCTACCTTTCACCTATTCATGCATCCTTTCATCCGCCCATCCTTTCATCCACCCATCCTTTCATCCACCAGCCCTTTCATCCACCAGCCCTTTCATCCACCCATCCTTTCACACACCCATCCTTTCACCCACCCACACTTTCACCCACCTATGCATCTTTTTTTCCATCTGCCCTTTCACCCATCCTTTTACTCATGCATCCTCCACCCTTCCACTCTTTCACCGTTCTTTCACTAACTCATGCATCCTTACACCCATCCACACTTTCAGCCATCATTTCACCAAAACATGCAATCTTTCACCCATACTTCCTCCCACTCGCAAATCCTTTCACCCATCCACCCTTTCACCCATCCTTTCATCCACCCACCCTTTCATCCACCCACCCTTTCATCCACCCACCCTTTCATCCCCCCACCCTTTCATCCCCCCACCCTTTCATCCCCCCACCCTTTCATCCCCCCACCCTTTCATCCACCCACCCTTTCATCCACCCACCCTTTCATCCACCCACCCTTTCACCCACCCACCCTTTCACCCACCCATCCTTTCACCCACCCATCCTTTCACCCACCCACACTTTCACCCACCTATGCATCGTTTTTTCCATCTACCCTTTCACCCATCCTTTTACTCACCTACGCATCATTTCACCCATCTATTCTTTCACTCACGCTTTCACCCAGACATGCATCATTTTACTCACCAATGCATCCTCTCACTCATTGTTCCCTTGAACCTTTAATCCTTCTTTCCCTTTTCTATCATCCCATCTTTCTTTGGTTAATTATAAGCTTTTGTCTGCCGAGTTGAAGACAAAAGAGGCCCAAAAAACCCTGTCCCCACTGTAGCTGTGAAAGCAGGGCGGGGGTGGTGGGGAAGGGGGTCACAACTTCCCTGGGAACAATTATTTAAATTACACTGTTGTCTGTCACCTTGCTGTGGTCAAGACAACATTCTTAGGGCCAGATGTCCGACCCGTTTTTGCATGTGCAAACGGGTTTGCAACCCGTTTGCGCATGCACAAACTTACAAGGCCATGTAGAAAGCCTAATTAGCAAGTCTCAATCTAGTTGCGCCTTGCTAAATAGGATTTGCGACTCACAATTAGGAAGGGGCGTTCCAAGGGCGTCCATTCCTAATTGCGACTCGCTACCCCAATTTACCGCCCTCTTCAAGAGGGTGGTAATCCCCTTTGCACATGCAGGGGAAAATATTTTTTAGGGGCAGGCAGTGGTCCCAGGGACCCCTACCTGCCCTTGAAAAAAGAAACAAAAACGTTTTATTTATATTTTAAAATGCAGCCCGTTTTCCTGTAAGGAAAACGGGCTGAATTAAAAAAAAAAATCCCACTGTTTTATTTAAAAGCAGTCCCAGAAATGGAGGTCTGCTGATCCCAGCAGGCCACCATACCTGGGAGGGCCAGCCATTCTCAATGGGGTCGCAAATTGCTAGTGCCTCCTGAATATTGATGAGGCATGCAATTTGCAACCCCATTGAGAATCGCTAACAGTGTCTCTGAAGCTGTTGTACATGTCATTTTCCAAGTCGCAAATTGCGACTTGCAATTGAGAGCAATTTGCGACTCGCAAAATACCATGGTCGTACATCTGGCCCATAGTATGATGCACAGAAACAAATGTCTTTATCATTGCTCCTTGCTAAGTCTGACATTTTTAAGGGGATTTGAAGACCACAAAAAATTCATTCACAGAAACAATTCCACTGAGTTATTGCCAAATCATGCATAATTGATTATAGTTTGCAGACATTAATTGCAGCTACCAATGCCACCTCTAAAGACCTGACATTGCTACTGAATTAGTGATGGCAAATGATTCTACTCTTAGTTTTAAGATAGATATTCGTGGTGATGGACCTCTCATCTCTTGGAAATTTGCCACTGAATGAATTAACTATGTTTATGACTAGCGAGGATTGACAATGTCAGAAAGACTACTGCGACCCTCATTACGTGTGGCCTGGTATTATACCATTATTTTAAGTGGAGTCCACCCAAAGAACCTACCATTACTTGGGGGCCCATGATAACTGGCATTGTTTAGGTGATTTCCAGGTTGATTCCCACATGTTTTAGCTGGTATTTCACCAGGAAGTGCAATCTCTGATGAAATAGCCCCAACTTGCGGTCTTCCTGCATATCTGATAATTATGATGGGGTTGGTGACCCCTATTCCCAGCCCCATTAGAATTAACTAGCCATGCATAAGAGTGTAGGAGGGCCTTACTGCACAGTATTAAATAAAGCATTTGATGCTGCAGAGAATGTGTAGTGATGAAATACAATTAAAAATCAAATCACTCAAAAAATAAACCCAAAATGAACTTGTTATAATGATACGGGTTCTGGAATTTCTTCAGAACTGCAGGGGTAGGACCTCTAACCCACTGGTGCAAGGATTCGGTTCAGTGCACCAACACGGGGTAAGAAAATCTTGATTGACCGCAGTCTCATCACTAGCCTGCCAAGCTGTCCTTGCTGAGGCAGTGTTTTCAGGTTACTATTAGCGGCCCTGGTAAGCAAATTCAGGGACACAGTGGAAATCCAAACATTTCTTTCGCCTTGTGAATAACTCACTTAATCATTGCACTGGGAGACTGAAACATGTAGTTTTAAAATGGTTATTTAGGAAGGCTTAATCTCATGCATAAACTATGAATGGTAACCACAGAAACACAATAAAGCAACAATTATTAACAAAACTGTCAATGAGAACATTAAAAACATCTCTAGCATTTTAGGGAGTTGCATAACATCCTATGCCCTACTGCTATTTTCAACAGATACACTAATCTAATTTTGCTAACTAAGGTATTAAAAAGCATAACTGTTTGTCATGTTTCTAAGATGGATAGCACTGCATACTGTCTGACCAGCAAGTCTGGCTGTTTATTATCACAGTTCTGAGGGAGGAAAACATGCATGCCTTGAAGAAGGACCAGAGTTCCAGCTCGGCTCCCTGCTTTTGCAGCTAAATCTCTGGTTGAAAGCAGACCTGGATTTGCAACCTGGCTTGACCTCTGGTGATAATCTCTAGCACAAAGACCTCTCCCAATCAGTAGTAAAATCGCAGAGTTTTTCTAGGCTTTTGACCATTGATTTGATAAAATGTATTCAATATAAAACAGGTTTTGAGATGCTGTTATCTCTTGAGACTAAACTATCATGGTCTAACACACCTAAGTTTTGTCCACATTTTCAAATTAAGGAAGGTACTAAATTGTAATGGCAGCACACATAGTAAGCAGTCTTTTGAGATGCTACATTGTTACATGGCAGCTCCTTTGGAATTTAGTATTATAGAATGGGCCTTATTTTGGAATACTGCTTTTATAAGCTGATCCCAGCCAAAATATGTCAACTTGACCACTGCGTGTTGTGAACCAGTAGCCTGTCTGAAAAACACCACCCTGTTTTTAGCCTTATCGCTACCCTGATTTCTTTCTCAATAAAATATGCTCACAGGATAGAAGATACTTTTAATGACACACCACTGTCAGCATCCAGACAGTCTCACTCCTGGGGAACGTATGTTAAATCACTTGGAGAACGGGACACTCAAGTGATAGACACTATCCGCCACACCACACTAGCAGAGATAATGTACAATGCCAACTGTAAACGTGTGGTTGAGGGTCTCCAAAACAATTGTCCCTGAGGCGCTGGCATACAGAATGTTGTGGTTCATTTCCCCCCCTTTTGATTATTGACTAGAATTTAGGATGGACAGTGTGGAGAATGTTTGTGTATATTTGCCCAGTTAGCAGCCAAAGATAGTGAATCATAAACGCATTACAATTCTGTTAGAATTTTGTTTCAGCTGTAGAATAAGAAAAGTAGAGGTCCTCAACGAGAAACTGACAACTTGCAAAAAATAACTTCAACAGTTTTCAAAATCCTTGTTGTTCAGTACAGAAATAGTTTACTTGGAGTAAGAATTAGTCTTCAGTTTTGCTTCTGGATAAACGATTAAACCTATAGAGTAAGAGGGTAGACACTGTGCGCCTTTCGGATACAGTTATCTATTCTGTCTGATCAGGTAAGCCAGCAGCTTTTGGGAGAGATGTAGGATGGAATAATGAAATACATACAAGATTAATATTCGGTTAATAGACACAAGGGATCCCCAGTAAAATGCAGGTCTTCCATCCATGGCCACAAGGATGTGATCTTGCTTGGCTCCGCAGCGGAGCCCGGTGAGAGAGCACTTTGCAGCGTCCAGTCCTGGGCTGATGACGGAAGGACCGATGGGACTGGACTTCTGACTGATAGTGACCTTCCCTGGATGGCGATTACGTGTGGAGAAGAGACCGAAGTGGCTCTGAGGAGGCTGATCGGGAGTGCATCCGCCAACATGGCAACCGAACATCGATGCGGCTGGGATCTCTCAGCTTCCCAGAGCGCTTTCTTGCCTGGCAGCCGGAGGGGGCACGGATAAGGAGATAGCCAACCTGAGACCTCGGGGGACACTGGATGGAAGCGGAGACATTGGCATGACAGTATAGGCTTGGGTGCATCCCGGAGTTGTGCTGCTGCTTCGGCAAAATGGCGGCCTCACCCGACGGAAACTATCGTCTGCAATGGTGTTCCCCCAGAGATGCGGAGTGCACAGGGCATTAGACGGGGGCTACTGGACGCACGGTCACTCCCGAAAGACGGCGGCCAGTGCGAGGAGACCCTGAGGTGTGGATTGGACCCCCAGATCAGACACGCACGAGCAGGTGAGAGTGGCCTCCGCCCCTGCAGTGCGCCCAATTACCAAGTCGGCAGACAGGGAGCTGTTTCACCCGAGCCTTGGCAGAGGAGAGGCCAATTCCCTTGCCGGTCCTGTTGGGTCCCACGGTGCACTGGGGGGAGATGAGAGCCCCCTGAGAAGTTTCCTGGCCTATCGCCTGACTCCAAGATGGCGCCTGTGGTCCTCGCAATCGGCACACGATGATCCCAGTGTGGTAAATAATTTAATTACCGGGACTTAATTTGATACAGAAACATAATAAAATAGCTCAGTAAATAAGAGGCAGAATCCGTGGTATTAGAGGTTCGGAATGGGCTTTATTCCAATGGTCGATTATAATCGGTTGCTCCAGGTTCCATCACCACGAAGGTTCAGGAAGTGAAGTACATACATTATTGATAATTATTCACTTTTATACAATAGGCATTACAGTGAGGCCAATGCAAGAGGCGTAACAATTGATAGCAAAGATAACATTTCACATGCGTAGCTGAAGGAGGCGTAATTGGGTGTAACAAGGAAAACGTCATTGGTTATGATGTCACATATGGGTGGACCTATGAAATAATTTCGCAATGTCAGCAGAAATACTTGGCAGAGATGCGCGCGCAGCAGTATGACGTGTGATTGACGTGCGACTAGGGGGTGAAGGGGACTTGACATTTAGCTCTACATGTGGCGACAGAAGTCTGGAGGGTCAAGTCAACCTAATCCACAAATCATATCTAACATCCTATGTTTAAAGAACCATGTTATCCAAAAGAGAGGTCTCTTAGAGTAGAATCTTATTCTATACTGACTATACTGACTGTTAGTGCGTGTACAAGCGTCTAAGTGTCTACACTAGATGCGAGGGCAGGAATCTTCCATAGTAACAGGGCTATCAATTACTTGCATGAAGACAGAGAAACCGGGCCTTTGCTCGGTAGCTGGAAGAATGTTTACTGAAACTACTAGACAGGAATGCATCGGGCAGGGAACGGAGCAGATAATTTCGAAGGTAAAATACAGTTTCTTGGCAGGCAACAGGCTTCGTGAGCCGCGTAGGGAATGAGACAAAGTTCATGGTCACAGATGCAGGCTCAGACTGGAGCTTCAGAGGCAGAAAGCAAGAAAAGCTTGATGACAGAATCCGGGCCTACTTGCCTGGACTGAAAAATGGCATAAGTGAACCATATAAAGCCGGTGGCCTTTCATACTTAGGAATGGAATATCCGGCCTATTCATGGCGGATCTGAAAGAGGACATGTTGACGGTGGACGCACATGGGTTTGCGTCTTCATAACTGGAACTGGAGGGAGCATACATGTACTTGTGATTCATACATGAAACCGTTGGGGTCCAAGATAGGGGACATAACTGATCAGAAAAATCCATATTTCCACATTCCCTCCTTGTCCCCTACTTGCCCGTCAAGAGATATCAATCTTCATCAATCCATTGATCTGTTCATATAGCATCATTTGTTCTTCTTTTTTCTTCCGGGACGAATGAAATCTTGGTGTTGGAATACACGATGTGGCACACAGACCACAAATCGCTGGTCCACATTGTAGGCATAAGCAGCAACTGAATAGTATGAGAAAGCCAATACCTAGGAAGGATAGGACCTTCCATCCAAAGGTAGATAATACATTCCAAAACCAACCGGACCAAGTCCAGGTGCCTGGATTCTGGTGTATCTGGCTTACAATCTTATGAAGGCGAGTTATGGCTTTATATACAGATGGCGAATTTTCTGGTATGAAAATGCAACAACTTGATCCGATGACCCTACAAGCTCCGCCCCTATCGGCCAGGATGACGTCAAGGACAAGACGATTTTGAAGCACAACAATCCGCATAGCAGACTGCTCTTCTGTTAAATTGCCTAAGGCGGAAATAGTTTCGTTCACTACTGCTTCAAGGGTTCTGGTTAATCTACGTATCAGCTTACTATTAGTAACTGTACCTATATAGGGAAAGAGACCTTTATTGAAATCTGTGTATTTTTCCCATGCTGTTTCAGTGTAATCGACTATCGGGAGATCTCTCCTTACTCTAGTATATACTAAATGAGTATTTCTGTGATAATCAGGAGGAGCTAGAAAAACAGGCGGCAAAAGAAATCCAATGTAGCAGGTACCATCCCAATCTAGAGGCAAACGTACATATGCCGTCTGACCACATATGAAATAGGAATGGCGGGAAGCTCTAAATGTAGACTTGCCTTGATCACTAAATTCTACTACAGTGGTGCATCTACTATGGCCCATATGTATGGAACCATTCTTTCTTACACATAATTCACCTTTTACTGGAAATATTGACATAGCGGGCAAAATTGGAGTAGCTTCGGATTCGGCATTTAGGATCATAAGATTAAGCGTAAAATTACCTAATCCATACACTTCATTTTCGAGATCAGTTCCTGTTCTCTGGGGAAATCCCTCCTTGTTAGGATAGCAGACCTTAAGTAAAACTAAATTCAAATTTCCCCATACCCAGTTATCTTGATAAACTGCAGAATTCGAATCTAGGGAATTGATTAAGCTAAACCATGCTCCACAGGAGCCGTTGTGTGTGAACGGGTATGGAAAGAGAGGTAGAATTCCTTTATAATTCTGATAGGGAGGGAGTCGGCCACATATCCAACAATTTGTAGCATTGCTAACCTGATGGGAATGATGTAACATATTAATAAACGTGTTATTGCGCAGCGCAAATCTATAAGACAACTCAAGCGGAGGTAATTCACTAAAAGAATGTTCAGCAGTAACATTATAAACGTGTCTAAAAATAGGATAATATATATGCAACAATATACTTGCAGTAATTATTAAAAGACTTAAGGAAAACAAAATTAATAACGTCACTGTACAATGACTACGCAGTGATTTACAGTACGCCTGTCGTTTCAACATTTTTCGGGTGCATTCTCTATTCAGGTCCAAGGGATACATGTCAGAGACAATTCAACCGCTTCACCTCGGAGAGGACTTAAACAATCAAATTGCTTGACTGATTGGACCTGAGTTTTAGTTTATAAAGTTCGGAATTTCTCTTTTCAACAAAAGGAAGTTTTGAGTCAATGGGTGAAGACACACAAGGTGTGGTGTTTACGTCCGATGGTAGTCCATGAAATTTCTTGATATGACTTGAATGTATCCAGCCTTTTCTGCCCTCGATCTTCACGGCTGTCCTTGTGGTGAGCAAGACCAATTTCGGTGACTTCCACCTAGGATCCAGCTGAGTCTTTCGATCAAAGTTCCTCACTAAAACGAGATCCCCCGGAATTACGTCATGGGGTTTCACCTCAGTGTTGTCAGGAAAAGCTGCAGCTACCTGTGAACGACAAGATTGTAGTGCAGACATCAAGGAAGCCAAATAATCTGTCAGCATATTACAGTCAATATCAGTTATTTTGCGTGGTATAGGTGTCCCCCACATATTTGGTGGTCTGCCGAAGATCACTTCATACGGGGATAGCCCTGTTCGAGAGTGTGCTACCATTCTTGTGTAAAAGAGTGCAACTGGTAACGCTACTACCCAGTCGACACCTTTCTCTCTGCATATTTTGGACAATCTAATTTTCAGGGTCTGATTATGTCTTTCTACGAGACCTGCTGCTTCGGGGTGTCGGACACAGTGGAATTTCCACTGATAGCCTAACAAAAGTGAAACGTGTTTCATTAATTCGGATGAGAACGGCTGGCCGTTATCTGAGTGAACAACACGTGGTAAACCGTATCGTGGGAAGAATTCTCGAACTAACTGTTTGGCAGTAGTCGGGGCCGTGTAATCTGAAACCGGGTATGCTTCCGTCCAACGGGAAAGAGCACAAACAACTACGAGAACATATTTGAATCCTCGACATCGTTCCATCTGGATATAATCCATCTGGAGGACTTCAAAAGGGTGATCAGGAGGCTGAAATCCACCCTGTTCTACGGGAACGCTTTTTCCTGGGTTGAACTGACAACAGATCATACAGGTACGAACTTTTTGTTTGGCTGCAGCTCGTAAATGTTTATTGAACCAAATGTGTTGAATGCTGTCTAGCATAGCTTTTTCTCCTAGATGTGCTGGACTATGTACAGTGTTAATTATAACCTGGACCATTGAATCAGGAAGGAACCACACAGACTTTTCCTTCATCAACCATCCTTGATCCGTTTGGATCCCTCCTAATTCAGTCCATTTCTTTATTTCTTCTGGTGTAGCATGTGTCTGTATATCATTTACGTCAAGAGTAGGATCTTTAACCGTCATACAATGTGTTGGCGTCGGGACTATTGTCTTTGTCATGTCGGATGTTTGAGTTTGAGCAGTCTGTTTAGCTGTTCTGTCAGCTAAATCATTGCCTTGAGAAATGATATCAGTAACTTTTGTATGAGCTTTACATTTCATAATTGATATTGCAGTGGGTAGATGTATTGCATCTAATAAAGCATGAATGAGGGGTCCGTGCTGAATGTGGGCACCGTGAGAAGTTAAATAACCTCTCTCTCGCCACAGCACGCCGAAGTCATGTACAACTCCGAATGCATAACGTGAATCAGTGTATATGTTGACTTTTTTATTTGTGGCTTGAATACAGGCTTGTGTCAGAGCGACGAGCTCTGCTGCTTGAGCGGACAAGGTATTTATGCAATTTGTTTCAATGATTTCAGTGTCTGTTGTGACTGCGTAAGCGGCCACTAGTTCTCCTGTACCTTTTCTCATACATGAACCATCTACATACAACGTCAGGTCTGGGTCTGACAATGGGACATCTGTCAAGTCTTGTCTGGGTTTCGTCGTGATTGTAATAACATCAATACAGTCATGAGCTAGTGGGTCTGTTCCATTTACAGGTAAAAGTGTGGCAGGATTCAATGTGTTACAACGTCTGATTTCTATATGTGGCTGAAACAGTGTTAGTTCGTACCCTGTAAGTCTTGCTATAGTCAAATGTTGTGTTTGCGTTCGATTCACAAGAACCTCCACTGCATGTGGTACTTGTACTGTCAATGGATGTCCTAACACTATGGCATCGCTTTGTCTGATTGCTAAAGCTGTCGCTGCCACTGATTTCAGGCACGCAGGCAGAGCCTGAGCTACGGGATCTAATGTACTAGAAAAATAAGCACACGGTTTGTGTGATCCTGCTTGTTCCTGTGTGAGTACTGACAAAGCAGTACCTTCTCGTTCTGTAACAAAGAGTGTAAAATGTTTTCTGTAACATGGTGTTGCTAAAACAGGTGCTTGGCATAGAGCTTTCTTTAAGCTTTCAAAAGCTTGTGTATGTTCCTGAGTCCAAGGGAGAACAGTCGATGTGGCTGCCTCCTGTGTTGTCAACTGAATGAGTGGTTTTGCTAGAAATGCATACTGAGGGATCCACTGCCTACAATATGAAGTGAGGCCTATAAAAGCCCGCACCTCCTTTTGTGTCTTGGGTATTGGCATGTTAGCTATTAACTGAATGCGGTCGGGTGTAAGCTGCCTTCCCTCCTTGGACAGCGAGTGTCCAAGATAAACAACTCGCTGGACACAGAATTGCAGCTTAGAAGGGGACACCTTGTGCCCCTTTTCGGCTAGAAATCGTAAAACTGTCAGTGATGCTTTCTCACATTCGGGTTCGCTTCTAGCGGTGATCAGCAGATCATCGACATATTGAAGCAAGGCAGTGTTAACTGGCATGTGGATACTGTCGAGTTCTCGTTTCAGTGCTTGGCTATAGATGCTGGGGCTTTCTGTAAATCCTTGAGGTGCGCGTGAGAATTTGAAGCTACGTCCATTTAAACTAAATCCGAACAACTATTGGCTTTCCGGATCTATTGGGACGCTGAAAAAGGCATTTTTGAGATCAATTACAGTAAAGAATGTTGCTTCGGAATCAATAGCTGTCAGTAATGACGAGATATCTGGGACCACAGGGAATTGTGGCACAATGCATTTGTTCAATTCGCGCAAATCAATAGCCAATCGATATACTGGCGAGGCCTTCGGATCTGTTCGTTTAAGAATCGGAATTATCGGTGAATTACATACATTGGAGTCTGTTTCTACAACCACTCCTTGGGCAATGAGCTCGTCAATGATTTGTAGTAAAGCCACTACAGCATCTGGTGGTAACTTGTATTGTCGCATTCGTGGTAGTACCACTCCTGCCTTCAGTGTAACTCGATATGGTGTAATATTCATGCAACCAACATCAGTAGGGCCTTGTGCCCATAGATGTGTAGGTAAAGTCTGCAGTCGGGGATCCATGTCTCGAGACACATAGTGACCTTTGAAATCACGTAAAAACAATCTTACTCCTTCCGGAGAACAACATATTATAGCTCCTAGAGCTTTCAGTGTTTTTATACCTAACAAGTTTTCTGGACATGATTTAGTAAGCAATAAATCTGTAGTTCTGGTCAAGGGTCCTATCGTAAGTGGAAGAGGCTGTGATACTTCATTAACAATAGGTTTTCCTGAAAAACCAAGGGAAATATTCTGTGAGCCTGAGAGGGGTGCCCCTGGAACTTCACTACGTTTTATGGTTGTTCGACTTGCCCCTGTATCGAGTAAAAATTTTCTGTCTTGACCTAATAATTCACTATGTACATAAGGTCCTTCTTGGTCTACAGGGCCCTCGATAAGGGGTAAGTCAACTTCCCTCTCTAGGCTGGTTCATGCGTATCGTTGATAATCAGGGTAGTCATACTGTGCGGTCTGGTACAGCTGTCGTGTCGTGGTTTGTGTGGCAGCAGCAGGCAGCGCAGGTGCAGCTGGCACAAACTGTATAGACTGTTGTGGAGCTGGCATGGACTGTGCATGCTGCAAGGCTCCTTGTTCATTCTGATCCTGTCTAAGTGGCCGTGGTCTTTCTTTTGTAATACCTGTGGCGATATTACGCTTCAGGACTGGACAATCGTGTACATAATGACCTGGTTGTTTACAATAGTTGCATGTCCCTTTTACAGGTCCTGCTGAATCACCGGAATGTGTCGTACCCTTTTTATGTCCTTCAGCTGGAACTGTCTGGGAGACTAGCATTTTCATTTTCGTGTCTTTCATGCGTCTTTGTTCATGATCTTGTTCCTCTCTAATTCTATTGTGATGATACTGTAACATTTGTAACATTTGTGATGGGGTGTTACCTTGCCAGGTACTCTCGAATTTTAATACTCTATTCTTCACTTGGGGCAAGGAATTTTCAACTAATTTTGTCACAAACAGATGTGGGTATGATTCGCTACTTGCTTTTATGCCACTATTTATACCAAAACATTTTTCAAATCGTGCATAGAAATCACTAGTGTCTTCATCTTGCTTTTGTTTACAGGCTGAAATTGCACCCCAGTCTTCCTTTTTCGTGGTTAATAAACGTAGCAGTACCTGTACTAGTAAACCTGGTAGTGCTTTAGTTTTGTCCCCAAGCCCCGAACCTGGACCTCGGGCCTTTTCTTCATTTTCTAATGCTGTCCAGTCTATCTTTTGGTCTCCCACCTCCCACTCTTTTTCCTTGAGTTTTTCATAAATGCCAGCAGGCATCAATACCTTTAATATGGTCATAATGTCGGGATAGGTATACTCTCCCATGAGTAACATGTCTTTAATTTCTCGGTGGAAACCCGCTGGGTCTTTGTCATGACTGGGTACCACTTTCTTCATTTCTAACAATTCTATTTTCGATATGGGCGTATATACAAATACACGTTTAAACTCATTGTCCTCGCCTTTTATTGGGTGTACTTCTCGTAAGGGATTCTGTCTGTCCATGTAATACGTGGTTCTTTCCTTAATGGGCAGTGAGACATGTTCTGGGCATATAAAAAGAATGTACTGCTTTCTTGATTCTAGTATTTCTTTAATTAGCTTAGTACCTGAACCTCTCCATCTATTCGTGAGTAATTCAGTCAATATATCAGGTAAGGGACCAGGATCTGAATGTTGGCTTTTATATAGTATAAGAAGTTGTTGAATCATATAAATCCCAGCTAAACGCTGTTCATCTGGGGTGAGATTCAAAAATGTGAGTGCTACTGTATCATCATCATACTTTCCGGGACTGTCAACCCAACGAACGGCTGACCTGGCTAATTCTTGTTCATCCATAGAATCGAGAAAATGATAACCCCTTCGTTCTCGCAGTAATTTGTCAGCGGCTTGGAACGAATGCTCGGGGGACCTTATATTTATTATAGGTGTTTGAAAATTCCTGTTATTTTCTAGACATATCGGACGTATCGGGTCAGTAAGACATCTAGTACTATTACAAGATCTTCCTCTACCTACATAGGCTATAGTTTCTGACTGTCCTGTGGGCAGTCCTGATCCTTCCTCCTCCTCATTTTGTTCAAACTGGTCTACCGCTAATCTTTCTTCGTGTAGGCGTTCTATTTCTTTACGGATCTTTCGGCACATGGCTATTATACAGTTTTGCTTATCATGTCTCCCTTCTGATATATTCTGGCTCCATCTGGTAAGAATTTGCATTGCTTCCGGGTCTACCCCCGGTCGGTCTTGATTTCTGATCACACAATTTATGAGGAAACGTAACAGTTCCCCCTGTATTTCCACTTTCTGGTATTCCATAGCTCTGTTAATACATTCAGAATCTCGCCCTGTTTGGACAAAATGGTATATATTATCTAGATGCATAGTCATTCCTGGTAACTTCCCTAAATACACCGCGGCTCGTCTGATACGTAATGATGCCAGGGTCATTTCGTCCTCTTTTCCGGGCACAGGGTCATATCTACAATCTATAAGAAGTTCCTTAAGCGTACGGGCATTTATGAGTTTGGGGGTACGTGAATGTGCAGATTCTTGAAAAGTAAGTTTATTTATTCTGGGTGGCGTAGAAAAAATGTTGGTAGCACCTCCCGTAGCCCCATCTGGGGTATCGGGCGTGAAAGGATTCGTTGAACGCGATACAGCAACTATAGGTGTGGACACAGCTATGGAAGTAGCTGTAGGAACAGATGTGGAAACAGATGTGCTTGCCGGAACTTGTGTCAGGATTTGGTGCTGTAGAGATACAGATACAGGATCTTGGCGTTGAACCTCCCCGGCCAACGGTCTATGTGGGGCGGGGTTAGCATACTCGGGAGCTGCGTCATCTAAATATGAGGAAAGAAAAACATCTTCTGCGGTTCTAGGATGCCCCTTGGGATGTATCTTTATTGGAAATAATGGGGGTGGCAAGTCTTTTGGTATCCCCGGAGTAGCCTTAGGTAATCCTTCGGCCAGAAGGGGATACATACCCTTCATAAGGGCATGTCTTTGTCTGTCTACTTGTTCTGATTTCACTCGTGCACCTTCTTCAATTAATAGATTTTCTCGGACTTCATTTGAATTCTCTTTACTCTTCTCTTCCTGTCTACGTGCTTTTTCTGTACGTCTATACGATTCTTTACGCCATAATTCAATGGCGTCTTTCTGTGATTGTCTAGCTTTCTTTTTCCATAATTCTTCCTCTACTTTCACGATGCACTCTGCATCCCAGGTCCCAGCCGCGGGCCACTTCTGACTTTCTGGTAATTCCTTAGTGTAGTCTACCCATAAATCAAGAAATAATATAGCGTCTAAGCCGTGTTTATGATACATGAAGTACCCTGGAGTGTCCCTAGGAGGAATAGGAACAGCTTCTTCGAGTACCCCTTTTCTAGTTGTGATCTGTCTTAATTTCGAAAAGAGCGGCATATTGAGAACTGATCTGATACTTGATCTTGAACAAACTTAATACAGTAATCACAATAATGAACAGTCATTCATACCACAATATGCAGAACGTACTAAAAACATTTAACATTTAACATTTAACTGAGCAACAATGATGATGACGATCTAAGGAAAACTTAATCACTAAACATAATACTCGACTTGAACTGAATTATTCTGAATTTATATACTTGATATACTAGATATACTGCTAAACAGTACAGATACACTGCTGAAACAGTGCAGACCGGATTTGTGTACCCAAACCCGTCTGGACCGGCACAACTTATGTGCACGCCAGAACGCCTCCCCAGTAATGGTACTCACCGGGTAGCTCGGAACGGAAGGCCTCGGAAACTGAACTGAACTTGAACCGGACTGGACTCGACTCGAACACTTCGGAAACTGGACTCGACTCGGGACTTCGGAAACTGGTGGGCCTCTGTATACCTCGGATCTTGCTCTCTCAGCTAGGCTCTGGTCGGTATACTTCGCACTTCTCACCGCCTCGTCTGGGTGTTGATCGCAGCCTCAGTCGCCCCCGCTTGACCGGAGGGAGATACAGGAAATCCTGCTGGTACGCGTTGTTGTCCGTCCAGCTGTGGCAGGAGACCGGGCCTGCAACGCACCACCGGCGCGTGAGATGAGAAAGTGTCCCTGTTCGGGCGCCTTTCATGTGGTAAATAATTTAATTACCGGGACTTAATTTGATACAGAAACATAATAAAATAGCTCAGTAAATAAGAGGCAGAATCCGTGGTATTAGAGGTTCGGAATGGGCTTTATTCCAATGGTCGATTATAATCGGTTGCTCCAGGTTCCATCACCACGAAGGTTCAGGAAGTGAAGTACATACATTATTGATAATTATTCACTTTTATACAATAGGCATTACAGTGAGGCCAATGCAAGAGGCGTAACAATTGATAGCAAAGATAACATTTCACATGCGTAGCTGAAGGAGGCGTAATTGGGTGTAACAAGGAAAACGTCATTGGTTATGATGTCACATATGGGTGGACCTATGAAATAATTTCGCAATGTCAGCAGAAATACTTGGCAGAGATGCGCGCGCAGCAGTATGACGTGTGATTGACGTGCGACTAGGGGGTGAAGGGGACTTGACATTTAGCTCTACATGTGGCGACAGAAGTCTGGAGGGTCAAGTCAACCTAATCCACAAATCATATCTAACATCCTATGTTTAAAGAACCATGTTATCCAAAAGAGAGGTCTCTTAGAGTAGAATCTTATTCTATACTGACTATACTGACTGTTAGTGCGTGTACAAGCGTCTAAGTGTCTACACTAGATGCGAGGGCAGGAATCTTCCATAGTAACAGGGCTATCAATTACTTGCATGAAGACAGAGAAACCGGGCCTTTGCTCGGTAGCTGGAAGAATGTTTACTGAAACTACTAGACAGGAATGCATCGGGCAGGGAACGGAGCAGATAATTTCGAAGGTAAAATACAGTTTCTTGGCAGGCAACAGGCTTCGTGAGCCGCGCAGGGAATGAGACAAAGTTCATGGTCACAGATGCAGGCTCAGACTGGAGCTTCAGAGGCAGAAAGCAAGAAAAGCTTGATGACAGAATCCGGGCCTACTTGCCTGGACTGAAAAATGGCATAAGTGAACCATATAAAGCCGGTGGCCTTTCATACTTAGGAATGGAATATCCGGCCTATTCATGGCGGATCTGAAAGAGGACATGTTGACGGTGGACGCACATGGGTTTGCGTCTTCATAACTGGAACTGGAGGGAGCATACATGTACTTGTGATTCATACATGAAACCGTTGGGGTCCAAGATAGGGGACATAACTGATCAGAAAAATCCATATTTCCACACCAGCATGAAGAGAGCTGCCTGAAGTCACGCACTATACCTATCTGAGGTAACCATCTGCCGACGCGCTCCAGGGATCAAGGTGGCCCATTGGAGGTGCGGTGGTGATTAGAACTGGTTGTTCTTGTAAAACTCCCACGACAATACTGCACTCCCTCCTCTAACCACGAGGCCCGTGAGGAATGATGGTGCCAGGGCGGGGGGCCCGAGTCACTGGAGCTGCTGCAAGACTCAGGAGTGGCCGTACTTAACCCCCAATCTCCCTAACTAATGTCGCCTGGCCTCCACATCTAAAGGACTGCCCCCCGGTACCCTTTTCAAACAATTTCAGACAAGAATTGGGGGAACAGACCTAGCAATTTGGCTGATGCCTGGTGGAGCTACCTAGGTAGCTATAGAGGAGATTGGCTGTTAATCACCCCCTCGGACATCACCTACCCAGCCGGACATTGGACAGACTTTCCTTTCTCTCCCCACCGTGTCTCCTTCCTTCCCCCTCCTTTCCGATGAATCAGCTGGCTTGTTTGACTTTCACTTTGTATTTTTGGTTCTCCTGAATTACTTTCCCCCTTTGCTGGTCTTTCCTGACCTGATCTTCATTCTAACCCCATTATACTCTTCCCTTCTTGCTTCTATACCCCATAGGATGTGTGTATATGTTAAACTATGCTCTAGTAACTCATGTTACTGTGTAACACAGTTGCTTTTTCTCTATGTTATACTAGGCCCCTGTAACTGCCGTAATTTTGTAACTCGCTAATCCTCATGTAAAGCGCTCTGATACCTCCTGGTCTAGCCAGTGCTATATAAAACTCTGCAAATAAATAAATAAAAAAATATAATGGGTTGTCAATAGAAAGTCAAGTCAAGCTAAAGCAGAATCGAGAAATTCCTGAGAGAAACCCCTTGCGCCAAAGGGATAGGGCTTAGCAAACCAAATACCAGAAACATCTTCTCTAGGTAAACTAAACTTACAGGCACTTGCTCATTCCTTACCCCATATCTTCTCACAACAAAATATAAACATACAACCCAGCCAAATACCACAAGAGTTAAGAAAAATATATATGGCTTTAAAATCTCTAACATTTTCTTATACTTAAAATAAAATTACATATACATAGAGACACATTTATTTGAAAAACATCACATAAACATAACCCAAGGGGTAATTTTTCAAACCTATGTACTTCGTCTTTTTAATAAATACACCTTTACTTGTGTCAATTTATATCCATCTGTTTATTTGAAAACATATACACATTGCCAGTACACGGTAGATCGTGCTTTCCAATTCAGTTGACGCGTTTCGGTGGCAACAATTTATAAAGACCATATAAATGGTATCGCAGGGTGAAATTAACAAATCAGCAAGTGAGGCAAGAGTAAAAACAGAGAACATTTGAAGGTACCCATTTCTGTCTTCTGCTTCTTACTTCTGGTTCATATGATTGAATTTCACAGGTGTACCTGGTTTATGAAATATTGAATGTTTTTTATTTATTAAGATAGTCTTTGTTTAAAAAAAACAATTGCTAATTAGAGTACTTGTATATATCTGCAGAGGAGGGAAGGATGGAGATCATGACCTGCGGTACTTCCCTTTCCGGATCACTCCATACTCTGTCCGGGTAGGGAACTCTATGACTACTGAGGTTGAATCCTGCTGCCTGGCTCTAGCAGAAAGAATACACTCTGGATATGAAGGTAAGGGACAGCAAACAGTAAAGTATGCAGTCTCCTATGCACATTATAACCTCTCTACCTAAAAAGGTCATTTGTAGGTCAAGGTATGCAGTTAATTGAGCAGTCTGACCTGATCTCATACTGAACATATACAGAACTGGTTGTAACATTATTCGAAATTCATAATGTAATGGCTAAAACTGGATGTGCATTGAAGAAAGTAAACTAGCAAAATAATTTCACTGGCGAAATAGTTACAGTAATTGATAATAGCTTAAATTAACTTTTTCTTAAAAGCAAACTTTGCTCTCTGAGATTATTCTTTCCAGATCCAGCTTTTCTGCTTGTTCATTTTTTTACTAAGTTGTGTTTACCTTATGCAGGATAATTACAGTCACTTTATTGGGATATTCAATCATTGCCTTCAACATTCTCTTTGTATGTAGTACACGCATACTCTTTATTCTTTTCATGCATATCTTTATAATATGGTAATTGTTCATGCCGTATTTAGATTGAATCAAATTCATGCCGCGTGTTTACCTTTTTAACAGTTTCATCTTTGCTGCAATGGTGCATATCATGTGATAACTTGTTCATTTGCTAGCAAATGGGTTTCATGTGTGTCACATATACATGGATTCAGATATGCATGCAAGGGTTTGACAGACAAAAGGGCATTGGTTGCTGTCGGAAAGATTATTCAAGTGGGCCTGAGGAGGTTTGTGCATCATAATGTAGCTTATAGATGAAGATACGATTGTAAACCTCCTTTCTCCAGGACCATACCAATTTGGTGGATACGGCCTTTCTTAAGTATAGTATGATAAAGTAGGAGGAACATGCTCATGCTGCAGTGGACTGAGGTGGGGTGTGACACCCTTGCTGTTATATTTCTGAGAGTTGTTTGCATTACATTTCAGGAAGGCACAAGAACATTTGGATATAGGTGCTAGCCAATTCCTGCAGCTTACTAAACCAACCAAATCCATCAGGCATATTTGTCCAGATTTCCCATCCGCTCCTGCTGTGACAAAAAAACTATAAATCATGTTGAACATAGGGTCTTAATGGAGTTTGATTTCCCAACTCCATGCCACATTGAAAAATTATAAGGCTGCAAAGGTTGTGAAGACAAGGTCGATATGGGAGTAGGACTTGGTTACAAGAACTTTTGTCAGATGAGGAGCAGAGAAGAGCGTGCGCACAGGTGAAGAAAGTCTTAAATAATGCCAGGTTCAAACTGGCAATTTTTCATATGTTACATCATACTTGTCTCACACCCACCAAACTGCGTCAAATCTACCAAACAAGTCCTGATACATGCCCTAGGTGTAGGACTGAAGGCACAGGATTCCTACATGTGGTTTGGAGTTGTCCTGGGGTTGAACAATTATTGGAGGAAGGTCTCAGAAAGATTGAAGGTTGTATCCGGGACCTAACTAGAAATGTCAATCAAGTTCTGTCTCCTAGGAGTTGTCCACTTCCCTAAAAATAAAAAATGAATGGTCACTTAGTATCATTGGGGCTTTTATTAACAAAAAGGTGAATAACCATGCTGTGCTTGGTGAGCTCCGGACCATTGTTATGTCCGTAACTGTGAGATGTAAAGTAGTGGGCACTAACTGAGGAAAGGTGCATGAAGTGCAAACAGATGAGAAAGTAGAAAATAAATGTATTATTTGGGGCAAATTCTAATGAGAGCTGGTGACCCCTACACCAGTGGACTTGTCCCTGGAAGAGGTAGGGGAGAATTTCAATGGAATTGATATTCCCGCAGCCACTATATACGTTCAGGGAGATACACAGCGAAGTTTGGGAATGTCTAAATGGCATAAACCTCTGGGTGTAAAATGGACCTACAATTGTATCCTTATAAGGATATGTGTAGACCTGTGTAGAACAATTTGCTCTATGACTGTAGAATAATTTGGTCATTTGTAGGCAGAGTGAAAATGTAAATGTCCACATAAGTGATACTATATGTGTTTGTAACCTTGCTCGTCATATGTTAGAGTATATTATATGCCCAATGGTTTTTGTATTGGGTCTTGAAAAATACAAAAATAAATACATTACAGAAACCTCGTTAAAGATACAATATAACTGATTCTGTTATTACAGCTAAGATGGGAGTATATACAGTTCCTCCTGTCTCTAACAAAGATGTGGTTCAAAGATCTTTTCTTGTCTCAAGAGTCTCATTTTATATTTTTTAGATTTGAAAAATTGCTGGCTTGTGGTACAGGCTCTCCAAAGCTGGATAGCTACGACGTAATACTAAACAAAGAACCCTGTTGTGAAATATCCAAGTCAGGAGCTCCCAGGGCTCTCAAAAGTTACTGGGTCCCAGTAGTGTCAACTGGTCTTTCTCCTCTGGTTTCCTATGATCTACATACTGCAGATCCTCAAACTGGAGACCAAGTTTCTCTTTTAGCACTAGTATTTTAAGTTAGCACGGCAGAGTAATCCAAGACTGTTGAGGATGTGTTGTAGTTTATGAACTCCAAATTCAGCATACAAAATAAGGCATTGTCCAGTCAGTGTGTTTTATTTTTTAAAAAGGAATAGTATTTTAATGCACACATAGTTAAATACAATGTATAAAATTACTATTATTTTACAAAATGGCAAGTAGAAAAACAATTGGCACCCCTCCTAAAGGGGCCTTGCAAACTATGCGCAGAACGTAACTACTGTGAAAGGTTGCAATTGGAAACTAACACTCATATTCAGATTAGGTCCCATAGTTCTGAGAACTTTGAACTACTTGTGTGTCATCAGACCCTTATCCCACATTAGCCCTATATGTGTCATTAGCAACCAGTACCGTAATATGCAATTAAAAGTCCGATCTTATAATTTCCTATGATCCTAGGAGGCAATGTGAGTCAGAGGATGCATCTGTTCAGTGGCTAGGGCTGTATCAGTTAACACTGCGCCCCAAAAGGTGTTCAGTTAGGGGCATGTCCGAACATGTTCATCATATCAGCTGGGGACGTATGGCATGTATCTGTCACAGTCTGGTATATGAATTGTAATTTGTGGGAGGCTAGGTACGCTCTATGCAAAACAAGAAATTGAATGCCCTCAAAACAGACATTCCAGGAGACTGCGTGGTGGTACTCAAGGGTTTTGCCCATTCTGACTTATTGAATGTCTGTCCCAGGGAATCCTCCCATTTATTGCTAAGCTGCTCCAGCGCCATGAGTCTGTCATGTTACAACAATATATAAAACCAATAAACCAAATGGATGCTGTGTCCCATTGTGTTTAATGCGCGGAGGAGAGCGGTGGTGTCAGGCTCTTGACTCTTTACACCCCAGTGAATTGTTAGAGAATGTCCGAAGGAGCTGTATAGCAAAAAGGTGCCATTGTGCACACTGCATTGATCTTTTCATTTTAGAAAACTCAGGCGGTCCCCTTTTATTTTTGCAGCTATATATAGCGTGAACTCTACCCGACGGTATTGGAGAGCTTTGCATGAGCACCAGTTACGTTACACAAGGACATTCATTTTTTGGTAGGCACAGGAAGATTAAGTGATTTGCCCAGAATTACAGGATGTGGAGCCAAGGCTCGAACCTGGTAGCCCAGCTCCAAAGTCGCCAGTTCTAGCCATGAAAGCACATCCTCTCCTCCCATCGGAGAACAAATCCCCAGGAGTGGTATTTTCCACCTCCCCCATGATGATCGTGGTCTAGATGTGAGTATACTGTTAACTATAGAAACGCCAATGAGAGGAAGAGCTATAGAATATGGGCTCAGTTTCACTGTGTTTGCGAATCCCTATCTCAGACAGCCTATCACAGTTTTAAGAGGAGAGACTGAGATCTCTTGCTGGTGGTACACAGCAAAAGGGTGCCTGGGAGGCACCCCTCTCATATCTGTGCAGTTGTGAATCCTGTTACAAATTGATAATGGACAGCCAACCAATACGTTATCCATTGGAATTGCGCTGCCTAATTGTAGTAGGAAAAGTCTGGGGCACCCATGGCACCCCCATGGTTGGAAGCTTTCATTTAGATAACCCCGCCCTTCTTCTTCACCCTTTCCCCCAGATAAAGTCAACTAAAAGAGAATCCATCTCATTAAATATTTGATGGGGGGCAAAGATAGCAATTAATTTTTTTAAAGGTTATTAAAAAAGTAAAGGAGACTGGGAAGAATCATCATTTTAGATGCAATACAGCCACTCATGGACAGAGGCACAGGGTCTAAAATTAAATCTGAGAATACAGCAACCTAACAGCCTTGCCCAGATTGCCATCAAGCAAGTCCATGCCGACTGGGGCACGTCCACGCGCCACCTCCATGGTTCTTAATTTATAAAAATATAAGTGCCAGTGCCCAAGGTATACTACTGCAGCTAGCACCACCTAATCCCCATGCCACGGCTGCCTAATGCCAGTGTCCACATAACCTTCTAACCATCACCCTTAAAGAAGTGTGACATTTTGGACCACTGCATGTCACCCCAGGCTGTAGGAATAGCCTGGTGGTGCACGTTTTACCATATTTTGATACACTGAATTACTAAACATTTGTGTTGTTTTAGACAAAAGAGGCTGGGAGCGCCACCATGTGGTGTACTCCCATAAACAAGTGCTGGTGTTTAAAAATAACTGCTGGTGCCGAGTACCGGCAGACACTGGCACATGTTAAGCAATGCCACTACGGAATTGAGTAGAGGTGTAGGATATGAAGAGAGTTAGTTGTTACATCTTGAGATGGATGAACTAGGTTTGGCAGCAGTGGTAAAATGTGTGTTGCTATTATTGTGCTCAGAATTAAATATTCTGTGGAAAGCAGAGAGATCTGTTAGATGATGATAGCCAAAAGGGTTCCCTCCAGGTTTCAGGAGTTGGACAGTATACTACAATGGTATATTGGACAGTTAAACTCTGCAGTACCTTATAGTATCCCTGCAGATAACATGAGCTATTTACTATATATTTGCAGGATGTGATGGAAACCGGATGTGATTGCTTCTTGATATTGATCAATGTCAAGTGCTTGTGTAATGATATTTCGAGCAATATTTTCCTCTCTGTAATTAACTGCCCTGTTACGTCATGATTCCGGCCCAGTGTACACACAGATGACTGTTGATGTCGTTCTACCTAATATATATTCATTAAATATTACAATTAAAAAAGAAAAGTTTCTACTGAGTGACTGCTGCCATGGGTCAAGATAATGTTGTAACTGTTCCCAGAAATGTAAACGCAGAACTTTTTTCAATCCAGAGGAATGTGAACACATAGCTTGGCCTATGGAAAGAGAAGACATTAAAGAAGCTAAAGGGAAGAATAATCCGCAATGACTAGGAATACCTTTCACTGAATTCACGGCCGCTCACGGCAAACGTCTGCTCCTGTACCTTGACAAAGGCCAATGCACACTAATCAATACCAGAGATAGTTCTCAGGTTCTACTTTGTCAGTCAATTTTCAAACGGCCAACTGTTCTCAAAGTGATCACATCCACACTACTATTTATAAATGACTCTTAATAGTGTGCCTGACCCGAGCAGGTGATACAGATGTACAGTGAGCCCCATGAATTCTAGTCAACCAACCTTTCATTGTACCTCGAATGTTTGTGAAATATGGCATCCATGGGGACATCACATGCCTGTTTGAGCAGTAGCCTAATCGGATCTACTCTGGCTTAGAGAACTATCTCCAATACTGGTCCTGGTTGACGATAAATCTTACATTGAGTCTTGGTAACACATATTTGAATGACTTTCAGTGGTGCTACTTTACAACATTTGGAACTCTACAAGTGGGTGGTTAGTGTAGGGCGAGACAGCAGTTCTTCAGAGCCTGAGTCCACAATTTTGTGGTGCTGTTTGTCTGAATAACTAAGTGATGTTTTTATTTTTGTATTTATTTTGGTTTCAGCAGCAGTGTTCCATTAAAAAAGTATTCGAGAAAGTTTGTTTCAGAACCAATGATTACGACATGGGTGCTTTCCAAGAAAGCTGTTAAACTAATGCAAAATATATGTCTTGACACAATTTTTATTTTGTTGAATTGTCTAGCTGGGTTGCTCAACTACCCTTTAATGCCATTTCCTTCCTTCCGTTTTAAAACTAATATTTTTCCAGAAGGCATGGAGATTCATTCTTATATGCATTACAATCACTGTTGGGCTCTGTTGGTCTTCAGAGAGTGCACTCTTCATTACTGCTGTTTTGTTTGTTTCTTAGCTCCCAGAATCCCATTAGATAAATGGATCTTCACTACCACTCATACGCCTGGCTGTGGCTTTCTGGAAGTAGATGATCGGTAAGAATTATTTTGAACAATTCTTACGTTAATAGAGCAGTGGCATTTAATAGTGGTAGAAATATGGCATTTAGCATTTGGATTATATAAAAGTTCGGACAGTGACCGGTCTTCTTCATATTTGATTGCAAGTGTCAATCTTGAAGATGAGGAAGTAATTTTATTCCCATCCTTTCTGCCTCTCTTTTGGCTCTATAGTTCAGGGCACTGCCCGTCATCGAGTTTCATCGGTAAAACATATTTACAAGTAGGAAATACAGTCAAAAGGAGAAATGGCGAGTTAAAAAGGCATCCTAAACCGCCCAATGTGGTGTATGGTGTGGAATAAAGAAAAAACATTCTACATAATGAGTGAATAATTGTTAGACACTAACTCGCCAAAGCTACACTAGGCTACTTTTCCTTCCAATTTGTAAACCCAGCTTAAGTAACCAGGGTCTAGACTGAATGGACTTTCAGTCAGGTGTATAGTTTAAAGAACATTTTGAAAGTTTCTTCAGAAATAGATGAGTGGATGCAAATTGGAAGTTTAGTCTGCAGCAAAGGAGTAAAAGGGTGGTCTCCTAAAGAGTCACCTAAAGTGAAATCTGTGAGAAGATTGGGGTTAGGATCAATTGCATAACTGTATTCTCCTACCTGCCATTTTCACTCCATGATCAAGATATATGCAAACAATGGTGTTCTCATAATTTTCACTAAATCAGTTTATGTATAGCCTTCTCAACTGAAAGAAATATTTCAAAGAAGCTTAATAATCACAGAAACTTCTCACAGTTTGTCATTCTTTAGTTTGATGAAATTAGACCTTCTCTGAAAACGATAAGTTTCTGAATTAAAATATATTGCACAGAACATTGTTTTACGGTTGCTAGGCAGAAATGGGGAACCAAAAAGAGGAATAGTAGGGAGCAAGAATTTTTCAAACTTGAATAATTTAAAAACTAAAGTCTTTCTTAGTTTTGTGGCCTATTTCTTCACTGCTATTGGCAGAGTTTTGTGATAAGTGATTGGATCATTGTTTTTTATTGCAGGGCTGTGCCTTTGTTAGGTTATCTGCCACAGGATTTGATTGGAACTTCAGTCCTTACGTATCTACACTCAGAGGATCGCCCACTGATGTTGGCCATGCATCGTAAGAGTGAGTACATATCCCCTTGCTACGAAGACCTTTATACTAACTAGTAGTATATGGTTTGCTTGTTGTGTTATATTTAAAATAAACCATGACTGGTTTCCATGCACAGTTCTCCTTACAAGTAGCTTTGAATTTATGTGTGAAACATGCCAGGATGAAAAGTCTTGTTGAGTCTTGTCAAGTCAAATATTTTTGGTCTAGGCATTTTTAGGACATGTAGCGAGAATAGAAGTTTCCTTCATAGTCTAAATGAGAAAGACTTAATTCTTTGTTTGTATGAGCTGACAAAGGGCTCACGAATTTCGAATATACTGAGAGGGTCACTCTCCTCACCTCTTTGTGGATATAACTGCTTATATACAGCATTATAAAAAGTATATTTTCAAGGCATGTGTGCTGTAGATACACATGTTTTGCATACTCCTGCCATTTAGTGTTGGGTCCAGATGTGTGCAAGTTGTTTTTCTTGTAATAAGTTTTTCCTAGTCATGAGGTAAGGTGATTCCTCTTTTCGGTGATGGTGTGCATGGGCATCAACTCCATTGTTAGATTCTTTTCTTTCCGCTATAGGGTTCAGACGTGTGTTGCTGCGCTCCGGTTCGAACCCATTCCTTGGGTTCCCCTCGGTGTGCAATCCACTCGACCCTCGACAGTATTGTTTTCAGACGCATTTCCCTCTCTCCACGTTTCCATTAGATTGGAAAATCTCTCATCTTTAGTCGAAAACATCATGGGTGGCCTTCGGGCCAGCCGCTTCGATCCACCCCCATGCCAATGGAATGGACTCAGTTTCAATTCTGTCCTCGTGCCACTCGAAGTACCCTCACACCGATATACACCAGGTCTGCCTGCAACTTGTGCTTATCACTGGAGCACAAGGAAGAAGACTGCGAGGCCTGTCACTCGTTCAGGTTGAAAAAGACTCATCGAGATCATCGGGCTCGACGACAAGAAATACAGTGCCAAAGCACTCAACAGACTCCAGAGTTCTTTGGAGAAGAAACCGAACAAGAAGAACCGTCAGCAGCAGAAAAAGAGGAGGTCTACTCAGTTGAAAAATCCGTTTCCGACCTCGAGTTGGAGTCAGACGACATTCCAGCGGGACAGGGTGTGGTGAGTACCAAAACCTCTGTACCATATAAGTTACATTTCACCAAACATAAGGCTTACACTACCTCTGCCTTCGGGCCTCGGTCAGCACTGAGACAAAGTTTCTGACGCCCCGCCGTTGGGCCAAGCACCAAAACAAGTAGTTAAGCCTTCCGGCTCCGGATCGAGCTGAGAGAAATCGTCTTCGGACTCAACGCATTCCGCTCTGAAAGATAAACCTGGTTCAGAGCTGAAATCTTCCGGCTCAAAATAAAAGTCTGCTTTTGAGCCGAAACCTTCCTCTTCGAAACAAAAAGCCGCTTTGGAGCCAAAACCTTCCGCTGACAAGGACAAGCCTGGTTTGGTCGAAAGAACATATTTCAGAGTCCCTGTTAGAACTGGGGGTCTCTAGTTGGCAGAGGTAGGTACCTTTGACCAAATAGGGACCCTTGCTTCTAAGTCAGGGAAAGGGGATTACACTACTGGATAACCCCTGCTCACCCCCTCGGTAGCTTGGCTCGAGCAGACAGACTTATCTCAGAGGCAGTGTGTTAAGCATTTGTGAACACATACAGTAATACAGTGAAAACACTACAGATGGACACCACACAGGTTTTATAAAAATAAGTATTATTTATATAGACTTAACAGAAGACCACAAATGACAAAAATCCACAATATTGTACTTTTAAATTGGTTTCAAGATGGTAGAATTAGCTTAGTTCAAGTTGTTGGTAAATGCAACACCGTTCTCACAAAAGTACCTGGATGCGTAACGCAAACTAAGCAAAAGGCTCGCAGCATTGGAGATGCGTCGATTCCTTGCTTCAGGGGAGACGATGCGTCGTGCCTCAGTGCTTGCACAGAGTCGGGGATGCGTCTTGATCCTTACCAGAGAGGAGGTGATGTGTAGGTTCTCGTGCTGCAGCCTGGTGCGATGCGGCAAGATGGCGCTTTGATGTGATGCGACAATCCGGTGCGGTAAGATGGCACCCTTGATGCGACGACGTTGAGACGATGCGACACGCCCTGGCAGCCTTGCGACAACTCTCGTACTTTGGAGCCGTGACAGGCCCTGCGACACGCTTCTCCGATGATGCGACGGCGACCCTCACGGTTGCGATGCGCTTCTCCGGTGATGCAACGGCAGACAGCTGCGACGAAGGCACGCTTCTGGGAGATCCGGCGGCGGCACGCTTCTCCGGTGATGTGAGGACAACAGCTGCGGCGGCGACACGCTTCTTCTCGTTGCATCGTGCTTTCAGCTCCCAGCTACACGCAGGCTTCTGCAGATAGAATTCCCAGCAAGGCAAATCAGAGGGGAGCTGGTGGTGAAGTCTGTTGTCCCTGAGACTTCAGCAGGAGGCAAGCACAAGTTCAAGCCCTTGGAGAAATATTCTGCAAGATGATGAAGTACACACAAAGTTCCTTCTCCTCTCCTTGGCACTGAAGATACCACTGTAGGCCAACCCAGCAACACAGCACACTGGCAGGGGGGCAGTCCACCCCTACAGCTTCCTTTCGTTCTTCTCCTTGGCAGAGGTTTCTTCTTCTTGTTTCAGAAGTGATCTAATTTCTTGGGATCAGGGTCCCACTACTTATACCCCAAAATCCTTTGTCCTCTGGAGGCAGAGGGGCCTTTGCCTTGTCCAAACCGGTTCTGGTCAGTCCTGGAGCACTTTGTTTATAGGACTCCTTCTTTCCTTTCAGAGTGCAGGGCAGAGACATCAGACGCACCACAGGAGGTGGAGCCAGCATTGTGGAGGGAAAGCACAGCCCTATTCAGGTCCCAGGTGCAACTTCTCCCACCCATCTACATGGAGATCTCTCTATTCAGCCCTGTGCTGACTCACCCTGTCTCCGGGAATTCCCCAGCCCCCAGGAATTCCCAAGCCCCTGTCACTCAAACTCCAGACAAGGAATACACAGCCTAGCAGAGGCAGGTTTGGATGGTTAGACAAGAAAATACCTACTTTCTAAAAGTGGTATTTTCAAACACAGAATGTTAAAACCAACTTCACTAAAAGATATATTTTATCATTCTGAGTTCAGGCATAATAAACTCACATTTCTATCATGTTCCCTGAGTCAGTTAGGATTATAAGATGTAATAATCAAACTGCCCATTCTGGCCTATGGAGAACAGGAAGCCTTGCAATAGTGAAAAACGAAAACGGCTGTAATTCACTATTAGAACATGCCACACACACCAGGGCATGTCCTACCTTATACTTACAATGCACACTGCCCTTGGGCCTACCATAGGGGTGTCTGATATGAAGAAAAGGGAAGGTTTAGTGACTGGCAAGTGGGTGCACTTGGTCAGTCAACATGGCAGTCAGAGACTGCACACAGGCTCTGCAATGGCAGACCTGAGACAGACTTTTACAGGCTGCTTCTGTGGGTGGCACAACCAGTGCTGCAAGCCCACCAGCAGCATTTGACGTACAAGCCCTATGCACACATGGTACACTGTACTAGGGTCTGATAGGTAAATCAAATAACCCAATCATGGAGTCACTAATCAGTATATCAATTTAACATAGGGCAAGCATATACACTTTAGCACTGATCAGCAGTGGTAAAGTGCCCAGAATCATAAAACCAACAAAAACAGGTCAGAGAAAATATAGGAGCAAGGCAAAACGTTCAGGGATGACCCTGTGAAAAGGGCCAAGTCCAACAGTCCCAGAAACCAATCTTAGACATTATGAAAGACAGATTGGATCCAACGCAGATTTGTTTTTATACTAATCTAGACACTGGACACATATTGGCCAAAACTCCTTCCAAAAGGAAACTCAGCTCAGAGGACATTGGAGACAAGATCCCCCTCAAGAAGAAAAAGGACATTGCTACAAGTCCTATCCATTTGCCTTCCCCCCACCACCTCTTCACCTTTACCAATACTGCCAATCTTAGATCCATTATACATAACGCCACAGGGTTCTCCTCTCACACACCCTGGTTTAGGAGATGGGGATGATGATGATGATAACTATGACAATGTTCCTTTGCCTACGGATCCATGGAGTGATCACAATTTGATCCACCCATGGATAATAATCCAGACCTGTACCCTACAAAACCTTCACCTCCAGATGATAATGTATCTTATCTGGAGCTAATTTCCAGGGCAGCAGCATATCATGGGGTTACACTCCATAAAAAGGCCTTAGATGACGAGTTTTTATTTGAGACGGTAGGGTTAATCAGTCTCCCTATGTTGAAAGGCATGATGCGACATGCAGATGACATCTTTAAAGATCCGGTTTGTGCACGAATCTTAACACCCAGGGTTGGTAAAAATATAAACCATCAACCTCTGATCCAGTTTTTATTATTGGACAGCTCCCCCTTGATTCCCTGGTAGTTTGCAACGCTCGTAAAAGAGCGAACTCACAGACATCTGGTGATGCTCCTCCACAGATAAAGAATCTAAGCTTATTGACGCATCTGGCAAAAGGGTAGCTGCTCAAACCACTAATCACTGGCTCATGGCCAACACACAGGGCCTCTTAGCCAGATATGACAGGGCCCACTGGGAAGAAATGGAAGGTCTACTTCAGTACCTCCCAGACAAACACAAGAAAAAGGCACAAGAGCAAGTTCAAGAAGGAAAGCTCTAACTGCTCCATTAGATGTGCACTTGATGCTGTTGACATTGCAGCAAGAGAAGGGAATACCTGCATTCTCTTACGTAGGCCTGCCTGGCTTAGAATTTCCAGCTTTAAATCAGAAGTCCAACAGTCTATCTTAAACACCCCACTTGACAAACAACATATTTTCGGACCACAGGTTGATGAGGCTCTAGAAAATATGACACAGATGTGGTGAAATCCATGGAAGCGCTTTATAGTCCTTCAAGCAGAGGCTCCTTTTGTTGCTCATTCTATAGAGCAGGGTCTAATACTAGATCCTCACACACTTCCTCTTTCAAATCCAACATGCAACCCTCACCCGGTAGAGGCTTCATTAGAGGAGGGTACAGAGAAATATTTTTTTAAGGTAGAGGTAAGGAAACACAAAACTCCCCTTCCCCCAACAAGCAGTGACTTGCCTGCGCTTCCCCCTATCATTTAACACCTGTTGGGGGAAGGCTTCACCAATTTCTCCCCATTTGGCAATCCATAACATCAGACAAATGGGTTTTAGATGTTATCCAACATGGTTATTGCCTGGAGCTCACCAGCAATCCTCCCAACATACCACCTTGTACCCACAAACGTTCGACAGAACACTTACAGCTTCTCAAACAAAAGGAGCTATAGAGCCAGTTCAATTACAGTACCAAGGATCAGGGGTCTACCTTCTGTACTTCCTAATCCCCAAAAAGGAAGGCTCCTTAAGACCAATTTTGGATCTAAGGACACTAAACCTGTACATACTTCCGAACATTTTCACATGGTCACGCTTCAACAGGTACGTCCACTGCTACAAGGCAATTTTTTGTTCACACTAGACTTAAAAGGCATACTTTCATATTCCGGTTCACCCAGCTCATCGCAAATACGATTAGTGATAGCAGGAAAACACTATCAATTAGAAGTACTTCCAATCGGAGTAACTACTTCTCCTAGAGTATTCAAACATGTCTGCCAGTTGTGGCGGCACATCTCAGAAGACAACAGATTCATGTCTTCCAATATCTGGACGACTGGCTCATCAAAGCCAGCAAACACCAAAAGTGCTTACACCAAACTCAGACTACATTTGACCTACTCTACCAATTGGGTTTCATGGTCAATGCTCAAAAGTCTCTCCTTCAGCTTTCACAAATGCAGTCTTATCTGGGAGCGACTCTAAACAATTCCAGAGCTCTAGGTTTCCAATGCAGACAGAATTCAAAATATTCAAACACTGCTACTATAGTTTCAAACCAATCAATACTTAGCAATCAGAACCTTCATGCAACTGCTAGGAATGATGGCCTCATGCATCGCGATAGTGCCTCATGCAAGGTTGCACATGCGTTCTCTACAGAAATGCTTGACACATCAGTGGAATCAGTCGGTGGTCCAATTAATAGATCTAGTGGTGGTGGACAAGCGCACCCATCGCACTCTACAGTGGTGGAACACACCAAACTTATCAAAAGGGCAGCCCTTCATGGACCTTGCCCTCACAGGTAGAGAAGCCCATCTTCACAACCTGACAATTCAAGGTCCATGGCAAAACAAGTACAAAGCTCTGCACATCAACTATCTAGAGCCTCTAGCTGTATATCTAGCACAGAAAGCTTTGCATTCTCACCTCATAGGGAAAGTTGTCCTAGTCCGCACCGACAACATGACAGCAGTGTACTATGTACAAAAACAAGGGGGGGGACATTCTCTTCAACTGTCACGCCTATCTCAGATAATTTGGCATTGGGCAATTCATCACAGAGTCCATCTTCTGGCAGAGCACCTCCCAGGAGTGGACAATGAGATTGCCAACCTCCTAAGCAGAAGGCAGCAACAAATACACAGTGGGAACTTCATCCTCAGGTTCTCCTTCCATACTTTCAAGGATGGGGATTCCCACAAATAGATCTGTTCGCCACAGTGGACAACTCAAAATGCCCAAATGTCGCCTCCAGGTTCTCACACTCTCTATCCAAAGGCAATGCCCTATGGATGAATTGGTCAGGGATATTTGCCTACGCATTTCCACCTCTCCCTCTCCTTCCATTTCTAGTTCGGAAGCTCAGACAAACATCCCTCACACTGATTCTAGTGGCTCCCACTTGGGCCCGTCAGCTGTGGTTCACAACACTCTTAGAACTGTCAGTAGTTCTACATCGAAAGTTGCCCTCAATTCCAGCCTTCTCACGCAGGACCATGGAGAAGTCAGACACCCAAATCCTGAAGAGCTCAATCTAGCAATTTGGCCTCTGATGTCATAAAGTTTGGTTATCTTAACTTGCCTCCAGAATGTATAACCCTTCTTAAAGAAGCAGGAAAAACTACTACCAGACCATGCTATGCAGCTAAATAGAAAAGATTTGTTATATATTCCACTAATAACAATATTGATCCACTAGATGCTTCCACTCAAAATATCATTTGTTACCTTCTGCATTTACAGCGTGCTGGTCTAGCCTACACTTCCATTCGACTGCATCTTGCAGCAGTAGCCGCATATTTACAGAACATACATTAGCTATCCTTGTTCAAGGTTCCAGTAATTAAAGTCTTTATGGAGGGCCTTAAGAGAGTTATACCACCCAGGACGCCTCCAGCATCAGTTTGGAGTCTGAACATTGTGCTTACATGGCTCATGGGTCCACCTTTTGAGCCATTACACAACTGTCCCCTACAGTTTCTTTCATGGAAAGTGGCCTTCCTCAATGCGATCACTTCATTGGGGAGAGTTGGTGAGCTGCAGGCTTTAACCTTAGAAGAACCCTTTTTTCAACTTCACAAAGATAACGTAGTTCTTCGCACCAACCCAAAATTCATTCCCAAAGTGTTTCTGCTTTTCATATCAATCAATCAGTTGAGTTACCTATGTTCTTTCCTCAACCTGATTCTGTAGCAGAAAGAGCTCTTCATACTCTTGATGTCAGAAGAGTGTTATTGTACTAGATTGAAAGAACAAAACAATTTCACAAAACAGTTGTTTGTTGCATTTGCTACACCTCACAAGGGCATTCCCATCTTTAAATCTGGTATTGCAAGATGGATTGGTAAATGCATTCAAACCTGCTACGCTAAAGCTAAACAAGCTTTGTCTATACCTCCTAGAGCGCATTCCACTCGTAAAATAGGAGCATCTATAGCCTTTTTAGGTAACATCCCTATAGCTGACATTTGTAAAGCAACAACATGGGCCATTCCGCAAACTTTTACCAAACAGTACTGTGTGGATGTGTTAGCACGTCAACAAGCCAAAGTAAGGCAAGCAGTGCAAAAAACACCTTTTCAAACAGCTGCAACATCTACTAATTAGCCACCGCTTTGGGAGAATACTGCTATATAGTCTATGCAAAGCATGTGTATCTACAGCACACATGCCTCAAACAGATTATGCTACTTACCCAGTAAGCATCTGTTCTTGGCATTTAGAGCTATAGATTGACATGCGCCCTCCCACCTTCCCAGACACCTGTAGTTGTTACAGTCTTGCATTACTTACATTACATACGGATGGACTGCTCTATACTACACTTACTCCATTCTCACCCTCTTGTGGGAAAACAATGTAACAATGGAGTCGATGCCCATGCGCATTATCACCGAAAGGAGGAGTCACCTTACCTCATCAGTAGGAAAGACTTCTTCGAAGAAAAGCAACTTGCAAACATCGGGACCCAACACTAGATGACAGGAGTAGGCAAAGCATGTTAATCTACCACTCTACATGCCAAGTACAGATGCTTACTGGGTAAGTTGCATAGTCCTTTCCTTCTCACCACTAACTATATATTTACCATAAATCTAACTAGTCTAGGGATCAGGTCAAACCATATTTCAGATGTAAACCCATTTGTGCTTTAACACCCAAGTCTTCGTCCCAAACATGAGTGCTTACCATCTGCATCTACCTGCACCAACCAGAGCTAATTTTAATACTCTTTATTTGTAAATGTGTTTTGCAAAAGCATGGCTTTTGTTCTCTAATTGCTTGTGGCAGATTAATTCACGGACATTATACTATGAATGGCATCCTTTTAAGGAAATGTACCTCATCCCTGGGATAAATATCGAAAATGTTCTAGACCTCTCTAGTGTAGTTAGACTGTACTAGAGCCCCACCCCTCCTTCTTTCTGGTTCATAGGCCTTTTCCATATGATTTCTTGAGCAACATTGCAAGTAGTTGAAATGGGCATCTCTAAAACTACCAGCCTAGCGGGCATAGTGAGGGGTGCGGAATGATCTAAGGGGTGCAATTGCTGTGGAAACCCCAAATCACACCTGATTATATTGGGTTCCATGGATAATCAGGTTTGCATCTCATTTATCTTTGGACAGGGGTTTAGTTGAGGGCAGGGGAGAAGCCAATATGGTGTGGAATGTCCCCTTGTGCACGACTAACCAGGGGGCATATGGACATGGGTGTGTAAGCCGCAGCCACATGTAAAAGTACCAGCCATGTGTCCAGTACAGCTATCCCCATGTTGTTCTTTTCTTGAATCTGTTGCTCAATTGCAAGTTCTACCTGAAATAATTAACCTAGTAGTTACTTGAGATAAGTAAAGGTACTAGAGCCTTGTAGGCTCTGCCACACAGCCTGCCATGATGCTAGCACAGAAAAGTATCAATATCAAGAGAACCAAGCTTGTGTTTAAACACATCAATTGTGTTTTTGTGTTTTGTACTGATAGCAGTTTTTTGTTTAGACCATGTTCATACTTATGGAGATACTTTTAATCTAGTCTATATATACACTGACAGCAAAGTAATCACTTTCAATTGAAAATGCTGTACCACGCCCCTCACAATTGCTTTTTTGATTTTAACCTCTTTGTTTCTCATCACATCTGATAACTTATTTTGACCTTTCCCCCTGTTACCCCTTCAATCTCTTAGTATGAAGGAACTAAAAATGGAGATTTCATCCCATAAATATCTGTTAAGGCTGAAGACTATACTTTATTTATTATTTCCTCATGCCATTTTATCAAGGATCCACATTTCCTAGCTAGATTACAGAGACATTGATATTCAAGAGGTTGGATATATTTTGTCAATATTATGAGGTCATTTAGAGTTTAGCATAGCAGGAACACTCAAGTAAATTGACAAAGCTCCTCCCGCCAAATGTATGGTTCCCCTGCTCCATAACGAGTGCTAGGTTTTAAACAGCAAATCCTCCACTGACTGAGCCACCAGAAGCGTCTGTCATGATAGCCTATCCTCCACAGGACTGCCAAGTCTTAATGATGGTGCCACACCTAATTTAGTTTTGGGGGGGGGCATCACTAGATTTCTTTGTCCTGGACCACCATACTAGGCATGGGAGTACCAGGCAGATAAATTGCTCACTGGTGCCCAAGCTCATGGAGGAAACTTTGTCCACATAGGGGTCAGTGATTTTTTTGTTTTTCTAAATTAGACTCTGACTTAGGGAGTTTATTCATGAAAACCTAAAACGATATGTTGTTTTTGCATTTGTCACCCCGAGTGGGAAGGGTTTGCCCAGACGTGGGTCCTGTGCTCTCCATGCCACCGGACTCAAGCTATCCTGGCTGAAGAGGGGTGAAACCCCGAAACCGGTCCTAGGATGCTTGTTTCTAGTCCAGGGAGGATTTGGCTTGGCAGTTCGGGCTGAACTGTTCCCATGAGGCACAGGGTCAAGACTGATCTGCATATGGCTGGGTTCAAACTGGAACGGAATGGTGAGCAAAAAAACGATGGATTTAGGCCCAGATCTCTGTACTGGGGTGAATGTAGGACATTGTTCTGCATTCTGTCCATCAACTGTTGTTTTTGCATTTGTCACCCCGAGTGGGAAGGGTATGCCCAGACGTGGGTCCCGTGCTCTCCATGCTACTGGAATCAAGCTATCCTGGCTGAAGAGGGGTGAAACCCCGAAACCGGTCCTAGAATGCTTGTTTCCAGTCCAGGGAGGATTTGGCTTGGCAGTTCGGGCTGGACTGTTCCCATGAGGCACAGGGTCAAGACTTATTTGCATATGGCTGGGTTCAAACTGGAACGGCATGGTGAGCAAAAAAACGATGGATTTAGGCCCAGATCTCTGTACTAGGGTGAATGTATGACATTTATCTGCATTCTGTCCATCAACTGTTGTTTTTACGATACTGATAGGGTGCGTCAAACATGACATCTGCTCTGCAAATCTTAACTGCCTTCAGTAGTATCTTCTTCCCTGCAGGCAGTGAGATCCTTGCCTACAGGGATCTTTAAATATGACAGGCGATCCTCCAGCAGGGCACTGGCGGACCTGCAAGGATGCCTGCCACACTCTAAATCAGGCCATACATCAGATTTAGGAAAAAACGGGTCATACCATAATACAGACAGATATGTTTTGCAGTGGTTAAACAACCTCTCACACCCTTTATTGAACAGTAGGCTAGTGCACATTGAGATTCACAGGGCTTATATAAGTAATCTGTATGATGTGGGATTTGGTCGTGGGCCTTATTGCCCAACAGCAAATACAGGAATGGAGGCCCTAAGGATCATCAGATCTCTTGCCTGTTGTCACTAACACACAGTATCTCCATTGTCAACCCTTTCTCGTTAAGGGATCCTGATCATACCAGCTCACACAGAATGACAAAATGACTACTGACATTGGAAAACAGATATTTGGAAACAGACGCTGGGAAAGCATTCTGTAACCCAATAACCACTGCTTCTCTCCGTACCATACCTAGTGGATGCAGGCTACTTTGGACAGCTTCCTTATTGTAAACACTTACCTCTCACCTGCCTCAACGGTTGCCAAAGCATTGAATGTAATGATTTACGAGAGGTGATAAATCAATTTGCCATCACTTGCTCCAATGCTCTGGCAGGGCCAGTTCTTCAAGTGTCAAGTTCAGCCATAGTAAAAACAATAATTCAACCAGGGCCCTATGGTGCCCTCTAGTTCTGTCATTTGCTGGCTGAAGGTAGAAACCTATCTCTCAACAACCAGGGCTTTATGACTTCAGCCCAAACCCTCTGGGCGGCAGCGAAAGCCACTCTAGGGGGGAAAGTGATGAGAAATGCAGCACTTGCAAATAAAAGTAGAGCAGACAGGCAGACCTTCCTAAAACAGGATATTATATCGATACGCAAATACTATATGAATATTCCACCCGATACCCTGCGACAATGACGGTTTGAATGAGAAAAAATGGAACTTAACTCTCTTTTCACTGCCAAGGCGGAATACATGCTGTATCACCTCAAGGCTAGACAATATGAACAAGGTGAAAAATCAGGCTGTCTACAGGCTTCCCAGTAGCAGCAACGGTAAACAACAATGGCCATACCTGCCATTAGAGACATCTCCAGAGCCATCCTCACAGAGCCATAGGATAATGCGGCTGCCTTCACAATGTATTATATGGGACTATACTGTCTGGACCCAACACATTGAGGAAGGCTTCTTTCAAGATCTTAACCTATCCTGGATCAATGACGAGGAAGAGCACTCCTGGACGGTGAGATAACCAAAGAAGAGATCTCCCTGGCTAGTGCTGATCTTCCCTACAACAAGGCCCCGGGAGAGGATGGCTTCCCTGGGGATTTTGCAAACAGACCAAAGAGGTACTGCAGAAACCTCTATACAACGCCTATAAAGAGGCTGAAGCAGTAGATTACATTGCCCCTTCCTCCAACAGGGCGTTAAGTCTTACGTAAAGGGGGTAAGGACCCTCTCCTGTGCGGCAACTACAATACAATCTCTTTACTCAATGTGGCCACTAAGATCATCGCGAGAATATTGGCTACTCACCTTTAGAAATGGATCCCCAACCTTGAGGGGTCCGGTTGCAGAGGGATCGTGCTGGTACCGAGCGGGTGCCTAGCAGTGCAGGCAGTTTGCCATTGTTGCTACCACCCCCCTCCCGAGACCCATGGTGTAGCTAGTGATTACACCACATAATAAACTCGGTTCCTCTCAACACGAGGGACACCAGATTTATACTGTTTTTAGTTTTTTAATTTTTCACATTATAACCTCTGGTCAGGGTGGGCCTTAGCGCGCCCCTACCGACGAGGTTTACACTTCCTTCCTGGTCCTGACGACTGCCTGTTTAATTATTACACATAGGCAGAAACATGTTGATCACATCCTAGTGGACTTTGCTGAACAATCTACTCAGTATTAATGTCCTACACCTTGTTTTTATACATGTCTGATTGGCTTCTAATAAAATTTATTTTTTGATACAATCAAGACATTTTTTAAAATCACTTTCACTAATCACTGAACACACACTACCAGCTCCGCAGTAATTCTGGCATTGAAGCACACCAGGGTGGTATTCGGCCTCTCCTGATGGGGCCCGATGATGAAGCATGTCACCAACTAGTTTGGTGAGTAAGGGCTTTATTAAGAACTTAGTTGGATTCTACTGTTGTGCTCCACCTTGAAAAAGGCACACTCTTTCGTTGTTATGATTATACTTATCTGTGGGACTGAGAGTGCTCCTTATACAATTTCCCTCCCTCTCTTGTTGTTTTCAGTGAATCCCCAACCTTGTCCAATGTTCCCAGGTCGGGTTTGTCTTGGGTAGGTCCTCTCATAAACACCTCAGAACGCTGGCTCACATCCTGTGGCTCTACCTAGAAGCACTATAAGATAGAGTAGCACTCTCTTTAGATGCCAAGAAGGCATTCAACAGGATTGATTGGGCTTACATGTTCTGTACCCTCCGTAGATTCGAGCTTGGTGAGAACTTCATCTTGTGAGTGAAATTGTTATACTCCGATCCAATAGCACAGATCAACTGCAGGGGCTTCTTTTCGGACACCTTCCCGGGGCTGAGAGGTACACATCAGGAAGGCTTCCTCTCACCCCTTATATTCATACTAGCATTAGAGTCTTCGGCAGCGGCTATTGGCTAAAACACACATATCACTGGCATACCCTCTGCCGTAGAGGCTCCTTCAAAATTCTTCTCTACGCAGATGATATCTTCCTCACCCTGTTGGAACTGGGAGAATCACTCCCCAATTATTGTCCATCATTGTGACATTTTTGACCTTCACAGGTTATAAAATCAACTGGGACTAAAACAAGACACTGACCCTGTCCCGACTTATCATGAGAGCGGCAATTACACATTACCAGTTTTGATGGTTTTCGGTCGGACTTAAGTGCCTAGGGATCTACATGACCAAAGTCCTTGACTAATTTCACTCAGTTAAATTGGATCCTTTCATAACTAAAATGACTGTGAACTACACAAAGTGGACCTAGCTGCATCTCCTATTATGGGGGAGGGTTCATGTGATCAAGATGGTAGTAGTACCTCACTTTACCTGTGTCCTTGGTATGCTTCTGATGATGGTCCACACTTTTGTACTGCAGAATCAAACGTTTCATTTTGTGCTCCTTGAAACCCTGGCTTAGGATCTCATGCCTGGTAGCCCATAAATGCTGCGGTGAGCTAGGCCTTCCCAGAGTGGAACACTATGCCATGGCCCTAGACTTATCGTAGTTAATCTATCTCTTACAGCACACACTGACCCACTGTTATGTGTGTGAATTGAACACTGGCTTATGTGCAGAGGCCCTGGTCTCCACCTGATTTATGGCCCTAATTGGGCTATTTCGCAAGCCCACAATCCAATATTAGCCACCACTGCACAGATGTGACGCTGCTCCATTCAAAGTGTTGCCCCGATCTAGCTGGGATACTAGTGGACAAACAACCCTTAGTGTGGGAGCCATGGTGTTCCCGGGGAACAGTGACAATCGACCAGCTCCTTGAAGCGGGAACCCTAAAGCCTTTCCCCTCCTTGCGGGATGAATTCCATCTCCCACAATCTCAAGAATGGAGATTATTCAACTACGTCACGCTGTACACTGGGTAATGGAAGCCCCACCCTGGGAACTCTCCAATTCTCCCAATATTTGAAACATTGGGGCCTTTTCAAAGGAGTGGCTTCTGGCTTCTATAACCTACTGTTACATCATTTACACTCCCAACCACTCCATGTACACCATGTAGTAAATGGCAGGGACTTCTACAGAGGGAGTACTTGGAGGAAGATTGGAAAGTCGACAAAACAGTTAGAGAATCGAGGATCAAGCATACTCTTTTTGTGTAACTCTAAGACTGGTACTGGACGTCCAAGAAACTGTACTCGGCGGCCTTCTCCACCATGGAGACCTCTGGCAGTGCTACCTCCCACACTGTGACACGTTACACACCCTGTACACCTGCCGAAATTTGCAGTCCTTTTGGTCCGGAGTATGAAGTAGAAACCACTGGGCTCTCTCCCCCCCCCGCCCCCCTCACCGAGGGGGACGCATTAGGAATGACTGAAATGTTTAATAGTGCGTCCTATGAACAACTAATTTACCAACTTCAGGACAAAATGGAAATGTTTACCAGGTATGGCGTCATTCTTGGAGCTCCCTGCTATGGACAACACCCATGAGGTGGGTGAGGCACAATCCCAGTTAGGGACCCAAGATTAATACCCATTAACTGGAGAAATCCGTGCTGTACAATGAGACGTACCCAATCCGAATTCCAACACTCATGCCTCTTTTTCTGACACCACTGTACACTATTGACGGATAACCTATACCCGCTGCTGAGATCATGCTGATGGTATAGCCCTGTCTCCCACTCCCCACCCATTCCCTTATTGAACCCTAGTGCAGGGACCACACATATGATCCTCCATGGGCAAAGCCACTATCCACTAACAACTGTCCTTTTAGACTCAACCTACCATGGCTTTGGACTATTTGGCATTGTTGTCTTCTCTTTCCTCCAGAGTCCGAGTCTGGCTTCAAGCTGTTCTATATACTCCTCCAATATCCAACACTTAGGCCCGATTACGATTTTAGCGGGCCACCTGCCGGATCTCCATTGCTGCGGTCGGGAGTACGCCGTCAAGCTGGCGGCACCCCGACCACGGGGCTGGCGGTGTTGTGTCAGCAGTGCTGTGACTACGGCATGCTTCAGATTATAGAGAGCCTAAAGCATATGTTGCTGCCGTGGCAGTGCCTCTTGCATGCCGGTGCACTGTGTGCCATGCCCCATGTCGTGCATGGCACACAGTGAAACACACAACAGTGCAAGCAGAGGGGGGCACACACACCCATGGGGTAAGACGCCCTGCGGCCTGGTTTGGAACCCCTTTTCCAGCCTCTCTGCCGACCAATTAATGGCCATCTTGTTGGAAAAGGAGGTTGTGATCTGCACAGTTGTGCCGGCATTGACACTGCCACCATTTTTCACACCTCCGCCTGTCTGGATACAGGATCCTGGCGTTAGTGGTGGCTTTGTGTTGGGCTTGTTGTGGTCCGACTGCCTACCTCGTAATCGGGTGGTTGGACCTATGAGGAGGCTCCGGCTGGACCGCCACCGTGGGTACGGGGTCTTGGGACCACCAAACTCGTAATGGGGCCCTTAGTGTATACACCTAAACTATTCAAGAATTGAAACAAAAAAAAAAGTGTACATGCTGGCTTGTCCCATACTGAATCTACAACTTCAATATCCCCTTTGTTATACTGGGACGAAGACATATGGATACTGTCCTTTACCATGCGGTCCCATGGCTAGGCTATTATTTCATTGCAATTGAACAAAAGAGCTAACCACTTAATTCTCAGAGGGTAGCAACAGCAAGCAGTCAAGTCATCTCTTAATTCTTAATTTATCTTGTCTGGTGTCGTATTCAATGTGGCCCAGAATAATTGTGTTTTACAAATATTTTGTTGTCAAACACATGATTCTATTTCACATGTATTAAGTCGCACCCTTAATATGAAGGATACACCTCTTGGGGAGGTTTCTTAGAAGAGGTTCTTAGACCACTCCTCCGTTGCATTCCCCATCTTTTCATTCCACTTAAAGCTCTGCCGTACGAGACTTAGTGTCGAGAATAAAGTTCCAAAAACCGGGGCAAATGTAAGTGGCCCTTTTTAATATTGGACATTAGCACTTACACATTAAAATGCAAGCAAATTTCTCTGCAGTGTTTCTGCAAATGTAATGTACTTATTGTGTTTCTGACCCTTTGTGTCAGTTATATGTGAATTATATAGACCGTGTATTTTAATCTAAGCTCATAATAGAGAGAGTATGTTTTTAATGCTGTATTTGTAATCCACTCTTTCTGAACTAAAGTCTTTTGAATAGCGGTGGTAATCTTATTTCCCGCTATCATTTTTCATTTGTGCAAGGCAAAAGTATAATTTTGGGACCACTGTTACAATAGCATTATATAATTTGTCATCAACTGTGAGTCTGAATCCAAAAGCCTATCATGATAAGACTAGATGCCGAGAGGGTGCTCACACACAGCCACACTAGATTGCAGCATTGCCTGAAACCCCTACTAGCACCTACAACTCTTTCTCCATCAGCTCGTTTCCCTAGTGGCTTCAACAAGTTCTCTTTCCAGTATGATTGTTTTCTTATTTACTGAAGCAATAAACATATTTAGGGGAACCATATGCTAAACTTCTCTCTTTATTAATGTTATGGCCATTCAAAAAATGGGCAAAACTTGAAGCATGTCCTTGTACTTCACCTTACTGCTAAAAAAGGATGTGGGTTTAAGGTACTTTGGTCTTGCTTGAACCAGTAAAGCAGGACCTGATTATCTAGTAAAAATATATTCTGTGTCTCATTCCCTTAAAGTAATGAGGTATGCAGGTCAGCAGCCCTTTGAACATGCACCGATGCGCTTCTGTACCAAGAATGGAGACTACGTCACGCTGGACACTAGCTGGTCAAGCTTTGTGAACCCCTGGAGCCGGAAAGTGGCATTCATCATTGGCCGACACAAAGTTCGAACGTAAGTCTGAATGATCTCTGCAGTTTATAAGCAAAAGGTGTCCTCTGTACATGCACTGTGATACTTATTTACAAACATGTGTGACGGTTTTTATGCTGTGAGACATGCAGTTTCAAAAATTTCTCTGAGGATTAAATGAGTGGCATGTGGTAGGCTATCAATATCTATCTATCTATCTATCTATCTATCTATCTATCTATCTATCTATCTATCTATCTATCTATCTATCTATCTATCTATCTATCTATCTATCTATCTATAGATATATGTATTTATATATGTACATATGTATATATATTTGTGTATGTATACATTTGTGTATGTTTACGTGTGTGTATATATATATATTCACTGAAAAAACCATAGGTTTCACACATGTAATAGTTAGCGGAAATTTTACTCATAAAAAACCAGTGAAATTCCCCCGTTATAGTTAGTGCAGGCAACTATAACTCACGCGACCGCAATCCTCTGCTGATGCTAATACTGTATTTAGACACTTATTTGCCCATGTCTTCTTCCATACATTTTTAGCTATACATATATAACAAATATTTTTTTTTCATAAAGACACATATGTCATCAGCAGAAGATTGCGGTCGCGTGAGTTATAGTTGCCTGCACTAACTATAACGGGGGAATTTCACTGGTTTTTTATCAGTAAAATTTCCGCTAACTATAACATGTGTGAAACCTATGGTTTTTTCAGTGAATTTGCAAGGTTTTTTAAATGCTAATTCCTAACTATAACGTGTGTGAAACCTATGGTTTTTTCAGTGAATTTGTACGGTTTTTTAAATGCTAAGTTACTTTACGCCATTCGTGGCGTGCGCGCCCACTTTACGCAGTTAGTGCCGTGCACGCACGGTGGGCACGCGGTGCGCTACGCACACCGCGTGCCCACGTTACGCTAGATGGGCCATGTACGCACGATGCGCTTCGCGCACCGTGCGCACATGGAGGACATATGATGCACTTCGTTTTGAAAGGTAATATTTTAATTTTTCGTATTTTTTATAAGCCATGCACAAATGGTGCCCTTCGGGCACCATTTGCACACGGGGTGGAGAGAGTGTGGATAATTTTTTCTTTTATTATTTTTTTAAAAAATATTATAGTTTATCACACCTCTTACAAGCCATGCACAATTGGTGGCCTTAGGCCATCAATTGCACACGGGGTGGGGAGAGTGTGGATAGTTTTTTTTTTTTTATAATTTTTTACCGTACGCGTACGGTAAGCGTAATCGGCAAAATTAGCGAAAAAATAAAAATTACATTTTTGCCCTTGGGGGATCTTTGGGGACTCCCTCAACATGGCTATGTTTGTGGGAGCTGTCTAAACAGCCCCTTTACATGTTTTTGGGCTTTATTTTAAAACCTAACTCTCAGTGCGAGAGAGAAAATGGCGGCCGCCGCTTCCTGGTTTTGGCCGATTCGAAGGTTTACTAAGATCTAAGAGCCAATCAGAATCGCGCTCGCGCACGCCACCGTACGCGTACGGTAAGCGTACCGTAAGCGCACCGTAAGCTGGCTCAGATATATATATTGATTTAAAGGCTATTTTCTCAGAATCTACTGAACAGATTTACACCAAACCTACAAAAGGCACTTCCTTGACCTGAGGACTACCTCTCTGCCAAATTTCTAGTAATTCTGTTCAGCCGTTCGGGCTGTAGCCCTGTCTAAAGGTCCTATGGAAAAATGCATGGGAAAAACGCGTTTTGGGACCCCCCTTTTATCTCAGCCCCCGCTTGACGAATCCCCCCGAGACTTTCTGGGTAGGAGCGGAGCGTAGCGCCCCACCTATTTTGAAAAATTCGCGAGGATTCGTCGACCGGCGCCAAAGTTATTCAAAATAGAATGTTGCGGATTTCCTATGGAAACGTGGTCCTAACTATAACTACCTACTGGCGACCGCCAGTAGGTAATATATATACACACATATATATATACATATACACACACACACACATATATATATATATATATATATATATATATATCTCCTTGCTCAGTCTCCACTTCAAACTCCATCCGAAGCACTCTCGGGCGGGTGCAGTTTTGCGGTAGTGGACACCGCTAACAATTATAGCTCAATTCCATTGTTTCTGAAGAAATACTGCACTCGAGGGGGCATTGAAATGGTTCTTTATTCAACGACCAACAGCAAACAAACGCGTTTTGGCGAAAAGCCTTCTTCCGTGTTCATGGCACATCGAAAGAGGCATGTTTAAAAAGCGTTCACATAGAGCTTCGAAATCGAGAAGGGACAAGCATTCACTTTCTAACGTGGGTGCCATTTTGAAGTGGTGCATATTAGTCCAAATTCCATGCAAATTCATTAGCTGCACGTTTCTTTATACCATATTTGTCTATATGACATGATTTTAAGAAAATGCTAATTGCACAATCGCTTATTGCTGCTATTTAGGCCGTGTATCGGCACAATTATATTATACAACTTTGGATCAATTATGCATTCAGCCGGAGATCGGCACATTCATATTATGCAACTATTAAATCTCGCCGTGGATCGGCATACGTCCCTTCATAAAACGCTTATTATCAACACAATTCATGTCCCAAATCATACATCATCTAATCAAAATTTCAAAGACTTCAAAATTGACAAAAAACAGTAGAAATTCATTATCAGGTCAGTATCCACAGAACCTACATATATGTTCAAGCTGATATGGTCTATGAGCCTATATGGACTGCTAGTTCCTCCCCACTATTCAATCCTCTCGGATATTTAGTAAGTAGATCTATAATGTATCTTGACTCCAGTCTTCGTAATTTCCATATTCTGTTTCCACCCCTGACATTCATAGGAACATAATCTAAGCCAAAGTATTGTAGTTGGTTTCTGTCACTTTGATAACATTCTGCAAAATGACGTGCCGCTGGATATGCGGCATCCACTTTATCTATGGCTCTTAGGTGTTCTAAAATCCTAATTTTCAATTGGTGTATGGTGCTACCTATATAGCGTAACCCACATGGACACACCAAACAATATACCGCATAGGGTGTACTACAGGTTAAAAATGTAGTTATTGTTCTTGTCTTCCCTGTGTCTGGTATATTATACGACAGGACTCTTCTGCTATTAGAGCAGGCTTTGCATCTGCTGCAAGGAAAAAATCCCTTCATTTCTTTTAAGGTATTCATCCGTTCTGGGATTTTCTCTAAATGGCTTTTAACCAGCATATCCCGTAGAGACCTAGCTTTCTTAAAGTTCAGTAAAGGAAAGGCCGGAATACCTTCACTGATGACACTGTCCGTTTTCAAGATATGCCAATTTTTTCTCAGCATGCGTTTTAGATAGTTGGCTTCTGAGGAATAGGGGGTAACCATCCTGAATTTGCCCTTGCCGTTATTACCATCCTGTTCATGTTTCTCCATCAGGGGTTTATCCCTCGAGATCTTTCTTACCTTCTGCAAGGTTTTCTCTAAGATCTGAGGTTCATATCCTCTCACAGCAAATCTGGCTATACATTCAGTGGCAGCCGCCTCGAAATCATTCTCCCTAGTGCTGTTCCTTTTTAGTCTGAGAAGTTCGCCATAAGGAATACTCTGAATGAGTTTGGGTGGATGATTACTAGTAGCAAACAAAGTGGAGTTCCCTGCTGTAGATTTACGATATAGTGCAGTCTGTATATTTCCATCTTCAGTGAACACCCTCATGTCCAGGTAGTCCGCTGCCACCGGACTCACTGTGCCCGAGAAGTGTAAATTGAGATGATTGTTATTAAGGACATCGATATAACTAAGAACCGTATCCACTGTCCCTTGCCACACAATGAACAGGTCGTCGATATATCGATACCATTCCACCACTCTGCCACTACTCTGACCTGTGTAGGTTTTGGGCACCTGCTCCTCCCACCAGCCAACAAATAAATTTGCATAGCTGGGTGCGAAGCGGGTGCCCATCGCTGTACCAGATCTTTGTCTGAAGTGTTGATTTTCAAACAAAAAGATATTGTTCTTTAAACAAAACTCCAAAAACTCTATCAACATTTGATTATGTTCCACATAGCGTAGTTGACGTTTCTCAAGGTAAAACTGTACAGCCTTTATGCCATGCTCATGATCTATACAGGTGTATAGACTAGTGATGTCTAATACTATCAACAGATAGGTTGAATCCCATTTCATCTCAAATACTTTGTTTAAAAAGTCCTTAGTGTCTTTGATATACGATTGAAGCTGTGTTACAAAAGAAAACAAGAAATAATTGATAAAAATAGATAAATGTTCTGTCAGACTGTTCAAAGAAGACACAATGGGTCTGCCTGGAGGATCAGTATTGTCCTTATGTAGTTTGGGAATATGATAAAAGGTGGGTATCACCGGGTTGTTGCTGCGAAGAAACATATGTTCTTCTGTCCCTAACATGGATTTAGCATACCATTTTTTAATTAGTTTATCATACATTTTGATGCTTTGTAGGTATGCCTCGGTTGTTCTTTCATAATATTTCTCATCTGAAAGTTGTCGTAGGGCTTCTTTGCAGTAACGTTTCCTGGTCTGTAATACTACGTTGCCACCTTTGTCAGAAGGTTTGATTATTACTGACATATCTTTCATTAGATCTTGTATTGCTGTTTGTTCTGCAATCGTTATATTACTCCTTTTCTGGTGTCCCCAAATGCAATTTGACGCCATTGACGTCTTCTCAGATGCCATGGTCAATGACTTATTAAAATTCAGGTCAAGAAAAAACATACCTATACGAAGGAAAGTAACCTGCCAACAGCTATATGATAAAAGACAAGATCTAATGAAAGATATGTCAGTAATAATCAAACCTTCTGACAAAGGTGGCAACGTAGTATTACAGACCAGGGAACGTTACTGCAAAGAAGCCCTACGACAACTTTCAGATGAGAAATATTATGAAAGAACAACCAACGAGGCATACCTACAAAGCATCAAATTGTATGATAAACTAATTCAAAAATGGTATGCTAAATCCATGTTAGGGACAGAAGAACATATGTTTCTTCGCAGCAACAACCCGGTGATACCTACCTTTTATCATATTCCCAAACTACATAAGGACAATACAGATCCTCCAGGCAGACCCATTGTGTCTTCTTTGAACAGTCTGACAGAACATTTATCTATGTTTATCAATCATTTCTTGTTTTCTTTTGTAACACAGCTTCAATCGTATATCAAAGACACTAAGGACTTTTTAAACAAAGTATTTGAGATGAAATGGGATTCAACCTATCTGTTGATGGTATTAGACATCATCACTAGTCTATACACTTGTATAGATCATGAGCATGGCATAAAGGCTGTACAGTTTTACCTTGAGAAACGTCAACTACGCTATGTGGAACATAATCAAATGTTGATAGAGTTTTTGGAGTTTTGTTTAAAGAACAATATCTTTTTGTTTGAAAATCAACACTTCAGACAAAGATCTGGTACAGCGATGGGCACCTGCTTCGCACCCAGCTATGCGAATTTATTTGTTGGCTGGTGGGAGGAGCAGGTGCCGAAAACCTACACAGGTCAGAGTAGTGGCAGAGTGGTGGAATGGTATCGATATATCGATGACCTGTTCATTGTGTGGCAAGGGACAGTGGATACGGCTCTTAGTTATATCGATGTCCTTAATAACAACCATCTCAATTTACACTTCTCGGGCACAGTGAGTCCGGTGGCAGCAGACTACCTGGACCTGAGGGTGTTCATTGAAGATGGAAATATACAGACTGCACTATATCGTAAATCTACAGCAGGGAACTCCACTTTGTTTGCTACTAGTAATCATCCACCCAAACTCATTCAGAGTATTCCTTATGGCGAACTTCTCAGACTAAAAAGGAACAGCACTAGGGAGAATGATTTCGAGGCGGCTGCCACTGAATGTATAGCCAGATTTGCTGTGAGAGGATATGAACCTCAGATCTTAGAGAAAACCTTGCAGAATGTAAGAAAGATCTCGAGAGATAGACTCCTGATAGAGAAACATGAACAGGATGGTAATAACAGCAAGGGCAAATTCCGGATGGTTACCCCCTATTCCTTAGAAGCCAACTATCTAAAACGCATGCTGAGAAAAAATTGGCATATCTTGAAAACGGACAGTGTCATCAGTGAAGATATTCCATCCTTTCCTTTAGTGACCTTTAAGAAAGCTAGGTCTCTACGGAATACCTTAAAAGAAATGAAGGGATTTTTTCCTTGCAGCAGATGCAAAGCCTGCTCTAATAGCAGAAGAGTCCTGTCGTATAATATACCAGACACAGGGAAGACAAGAACAATAACTACATTTTTAACCTGTAGTACACCCTATGCGGTATATTGTTTGGTGTGTCCATGTGGGCTACGCTATATAGGTAGCACCATACACCAATTGAAAATTAGGATTTTAGAACACCTAAGAGCCATAGATAAAGTAGATGCCGCATATCCTGTGGCACGTCATTTTGCAGAATGTCATCAAAGTGACAGAAACCAACTACAATACTTTGGCTTAGATTATGTTCCTACGAATGTCAGGGGTGAAAACAGAATACGGAAAGTACGAAGACTGGAGTCAAGATACATTATAGATCTACTTACTAAATATCCGAGTGGATTGAATAGTGTGGAGGAACTAGCAGTCCATATAGGCTCATAGACCATATCAGCTTTAACATATATGTAGGTTCTGTGGATACTGACCTGATAATGCATTTCTACTGTTTTTGTCAATTTTGAAGTCTTTGAAATTTTGATTAGATGACTGATTTGGGACATGAATTGTGTTGATAATAAGCGTTTTATGAAGGGACGTATGCCGATCCACGGCGCGATTTAATAGTTGCATAATATGAATGTGCCGATCTCCGGCTGAATGCATAATTGATCCAAAGTTGTATAATATAATTGTGCCGATACACGGCCTAAATAGCATCAATAAGCGGTTGTGCAATTAGCATTTTCTTAAAATCATGTCATATAGACAAATATGGTATAAAGAAACGTGCAGCTAATGAATTTGCATGGAATTTGGACTAATATGCACCACTTTAAAATGGCACCAACGTTAGAAAGTGAATGCTTGTCCCTTCTAGATTTCGAAGCTCTATGTGAACGCTTTTTAAACATGCCTCTTTCGATGTGCCATGAACACCGAAGAAGGCTTTTCGCCGAAACGCGTTTGTTTGCTGTTGGTCGTTGAATAAAGAACCATTTCAATGCCCCCCTCGAGTGCGGTATTTCTTCAGAAACGAGGGAATTGAGCTATATATAACATATCTTGTTCTTCCATGAAAGAAAACAATTTCAGGACGATCCAAAGTGCTAAATGTTATTTATTGCAGAACAGATAGCCTCCTAAGAAAGTGTTTCGCCTTTTACTGCTTTGTCACAGTGAAGCAAGTCATGTTACACTTCCGTATTCATACAGTGATTATTATACAGAGAAAGTTGATCTGCATGATACTGGCTGGGAATTAATTGGCACCATCTTAGAATGGTTAAATACGTTTTCTAAGGCTCATTGTAACATATAATACATCCTACTAAAGTGCAAATACCTATATTTGATCGCCATGAACATATACATGAATAAAATACAGTTAAAAAAAATCGACAATTCATATACTATGTTATACCCTAAAGTGCCAATGCGAGCAAGTTTTGTAAACAATAACTTTTTTGTAAACAATGACTATACTCTGTTCAACCAATGCTGCAAAAAGTGGCAGTGCTTTTGGTACTAAATTACATTTGCATTCGTGTTCAGAACTGCACAAAAACCACATTATTTTATGGCAAAGAAAGTATGCATCTGCAATCAGTATTGTAAACATTGTGCAAGTGCAAACATTGTCGTATTTGTAATCATAATTTAAACACATGCATGTCCTGCCCAACTGGGCCTTGCACCCTGCAATTCAATATAGTGTTACACAATTTACGTCCTGCCGGCATGTTATATGTTTGTTGATTACAATATTGATAATCCTGCACCACATGCATTGAACATATGAAGTTGATGGCACTTATTTTCAATCATAACTTAATCATGAACCTTGTGTTAAATGATGCAGTCGTCCCCAGTATATTAAAGATCCTATTAACAAAAAAGGGAAAAAAGTGGAAAAACTATGAAAAAATATGTGATAATACATACATTCATTTGTACAATTAAAAAATGTATTTATACATGATTTTATATATAGAAAGAAACATAAAAACTTATTCCATTTTTCATACTCAAGTCAGTCCCAATTCTTGACTCATTCATTATTCCAGACATCTTACTCTCGGTTAACCCAAATGAATGGCTAGTTCTTCACTACAGTTTAGACCCACATGTGCTAGTGTCTCAAAATCAATTATATATTTTGATTCTAAAATTCTAAGTTGACGCTCCCTGTCGCCTCCTCTCATCTGTGATGGTACCACATCCAAGATTACAAAAGATAAAAGTTTATCATTTTTTCCGTGAAGAGCCTTAAAATGGCGAGCTGCTGGATATTGTTTATTATTATTACATATAATGCTTGCTTATGTTCTAAAATTATTTTCCTAGCTCTGTGTATTGTACTGCCTATGTAGAATTTACTACAAGGGCAGATCAAACAATACACACAAAATTCCGTGTTGCAATCGAAGCTCCCCTTGATTGTAAATTCTCTGCTGCTGTTAGGCACCCTAATTTTAGTACAGCTACTGCTGTTTACACATGCTTTACAATGCATGCAGCATTCAAATTCTATGTAGCTGTAACATGGGTTGATAGTCTCTGATGTCACTGCATTTTGGCTTAATACATCTTTTAGGGATCTCCCTCTTCTAAAGGTTTTTTGTGGGGAGCCATGCACATATTTGTCCAGAACTGCATCTGTTTTTTAAATCTGCCAATTACGGTTCAATATTTTTCTCACTTTGTATGCCTGACTGGAATAGGTTGTTATAAATCTAATCTGGTTCTCGGTCTTCATATCCTCTCCTTGCTTGGGGTTTAACAAAGCTCATCTCTGTAATTTCTTAACCTTGTCTACTGCAGCTTTGATTACCTTCTTAGTGTATCCACGAGCTTGCAATCTTTTACCTATTACTTCCTGTTCCACTAGAAATTACGGATGAGCACTGGAGGCATATAAGAGGCTGTTGCCAGCAGTCTCTTTTCCATGAAGTCTTGTCACCAACTGCTTGCTTTGCACTTGCACTTCCACATCCAAAAAAACGATCTTATTCTGACTTATCTGTGAAGTGAGTTCTATATTTAAGGTGTTATTATTTAAGGACGATATACATGCTGTTGCACTAGATTCATCACCTTTTCAGATTACAAATATATCGTTGATAAATCTTGTCCATAATACAATTTGTTCTCCGTACATGTCACAGCTACTGGACACCTGCTCCTCCCACCAGCCCATGAAAAGATTTGCATAGCTTGGGGTGAAGCAGGTGCCCTTTGCCGTTCCCAGTGTCTGTTTGTACACTTTCCCATTAAAGTAGAAGAAATTGTTAGTCAGGCAGTACTGGATCATCTCGACTAGCATCTCCGTATGGAGTAAAAGCGATATTGGTCTAGCTCGAAGGAAGTGGCGAATAGCTTGGATCCCCAAATCATGCCGGATGGACGTATATAAACTCATCACATCTAGCATGATGAGTAAAAACTCTTGTTCCCATACAAGTCCCTCAATAATATTCAGGAAATACATTGTATCTCCTAGGTATGCCAGTAGGGCTGTCACAAATGGTCTCAGATAGAAATCTGTATACTTGATGTCTTCTCTAAATGTGAGCCGATGGAGGATACTATTGGCCTGCCCGGTGGAGTAACCGGATTTTTATGTAATTTGGGGAGGAGATAAAGTATAGGAGTCTTAGCATGTTTACAGTTTAAGCTACAATACTCATCCCACTCCATTAAGCCGTTGTCCCTCCATTCACAAAGCATTTCATTATACCTCACATTAGAGACAAACACTTCAGTTTTAGATGAAATTTGATAACACAATTAGTCATCAAGCTGTCGTAGTCCTTCACTCAAGTAATCCTCCTTGGCCCAAACTACAACGTTGCTCCCTTTGTCGGATTGCCTTATGTTAGACCTGTCAGCCCTTTGGGTGGTCCCTCCTCATCATTATTTATTTTGTCCCACTTCTGCCTCAAACCCTGTTATAATTTTTTTTCCTTTTTGGGAACCACCAGACTTTTTAGTGTTGATGCAGGGTCAGGGAGCCATTTTCCCTACCCCTGGAACTTCTGTCTGAGGGCCTGAGACACATAATGGTGGCTACCCATTGTCACCTGTGACATCACCAGAACCCACTGGAGGTTTCTCGAACCTTCTGTAACATTCTAGAACCCTGTGACAGTGGGAGGCAGTTTAGAATGTTGGGAGGCCATCTCAGGGTGGCAGTTGGCAACTGACTGGAGAGGAGAGAGGACAGAGATAGAAGGAGGTCGGAGTAAGGCAGCAGGGGTGGAAACCAGTGCTTGGAGTGGGGTCCAGAAACCCACCCTTGATGCAAGTCCCTACTGACCAAGCCCAGCCTAAAGCCCTGTGTGGGACCAAGTCCAGAAGAACCATCTTAAGGACCTGAATATTTGGAACAGGCCTTAAAGAGGAAGAACAGCAAGCTCCTGACCTGTTTAGCAGTGTCCTCCTGGAGTCCTGACGTCGAGAAGCCTGGAGACCTGGGGCCTGAGGTAGAGAAGCGGCGCTGACAGAAAGCAGACGTCGTATCCGGAGCCGCCAGAGGTCGAGTGAGGGCGCCGACGGAGGTCGTGGAGAGGTGCCGGAGGTCGAGTGGAGATTCACCCGAGGTCGAGGTGAGGGCGCCGACGGAGGTCGTGGAGAGGCACCGGAGGTTGAGTGGAGATTCATCGGAGGTTGAGTGAGGGCGCCGACGGAGGTCGTGGAGAGGCGCCAGAGGTCGAGTAAGGAGTCACCTGAGGTCGAGGTGAGGCGTCGACGGGGGAGTGAAGTCCGCCCACCGGAGTCGCCGGAAACTGAGGTGAAGCGCGCCGGAGGTCGGGAGTGGAGATCGCACTCTGGAGACACCCGGAAGCGGGCAGACCGTGATCCTGCGATGCCGGAAGGCGACATCGAGTCGAGACCGCCCAGCGACATCGAGTCGAGACCGCCCAGCGACATCGAGTCGAGACCGGCCAGCGACATCGAGTCGAGACCGCCCAGCGACATCGAGTCGAGACCGCCCAGCGACATCGAGTCGAGACCGCCCAGCGACATCGAGACGAGGCCGCCCAGCGACATCGAGCCGGAGCCGCCTCACGACATCGACACGGCGCCGAGCGGAGCCGATCATCGTGAAAAGGGCAGTAAGTGGTAGAGGGGGCGTCTGAGGCCCCGTGGAGCCCTAAAAGACCATCCTAGGGGTTAAAGGGGTGTTAGAACCAGTCTGGGAGTGCCAGGGGTGAACTGAGACTGGTGCAGTGACATCTGTGTGGGGCTGTGTAGTTTGGAGGGCCAGATCTTTAGGTTATCCTCATTCTGCCTCAGCTTAGGCCCCAGCCTTGACCAATCTAGGTGGGACACCCCCAATGCCATCCAAATGACCACAAGCGGTATATGGGCAAAGTAAGACCAAGTTACCTCATGAAAGTGATCTGATCTGTAACTGTCATTGATTGCTTTACTTTATTTATTGAAGGTGCTTTAGTTATTGTCTTCCACTAATTTACTCCTGCACTGTATTTATTGTCTGACTGTATTTATTTGCCGTCTGTATTTATTGCACAACTATTTATTCCTTGCTTAATGATGACATGAACCTATTTGTGGAAATTCAGAAGTAGTATTGTTTATTTGACCTGCTCTTTTAAAGGAAAATCCTATTGTATTGTATTTATGTTATGAAACCTGCAACTAAGAGAAAATAAGATAAAGACATATATATTTTCATCTTGTCTTCCATAATTTTTACGGTGTAGTGTCGTTTTTGGAACGTATGAACGCATGGTTATTGTGAGGGTGTGACGTACGCTTAACACGGTGCCTGACCCCCAACCGCTCGAGCCAAGCTACCACGGTGCTGGGAACCTGGTGACTGCTAACCCGGTTGCCCGGTTTCCAACACCTTATGACTATGGTTGGATCACGTTTGAGATTTTCCAATGCCCTGGTTTGGGCCAAATTTAGATTACACTTGGACTGATGCTTGCTCGAACACTGCATCTTTTACACTTTTTTCAAATACCTCAAGCACATCACAATGTACTATAGATATGAATGTTGATTTGGGTCTAAACAAACTAGGACTAGCATCATCAACCCTTATACTCAAGTTATCAAGATTGAACAACGGATCTTCATGATGGTCAATATTATCATCCAATTGAGCTTAAGTGTGTAAGATCTCAACATCTGATACACATAGAGTATCTGTCGATCCTGCACTATTCTGTATTTTAGTTCTAGGTGCATGTCGGTGAAACCACTTTTTGAGTTTTAATTTGCGCACAAAACAAAATACATCAATGCACGTTTGTGCATAGTCCATTTTCATAGTGGGGAACAATGAAAGACCCCGAGTTAGTAAATCAATATCAGTAGTTGTTAACTCACATTTGGATAAATTTACACACACACTGTACTTTGTGTATTTTTGTGTAGGTGTAAGGAATGCAAGAACAAATGGTAATCTTGAATCCTAATTTCGCATTTGATAACCAGGCCGGCATCAATGCAGTGATTACGCAGGCTCATGAAGATTTGTTTACAATGCTCAAGAGCTTTTTTATCAAGACCTATAAATCCTGCAATACAGATATTATTAAATCACCCAATTGGTACAACAAGGATTGCAGAGTAGCATATATGAAATTGTCCCAAGCTATAAAAACCAAATCGATGGAGGAGGTTAAATATGCTCAGGAAAAGTATAAGAAAATTCAACTCACAGCTAAAAATGAGTCAGAGGAAAATCGTTGGAAGGATCTTCTGCATGCAAGTAGAGAAAAAAGTATACAGTATTTTTGGCAGATAGTGAAATCGGGCAATGGTGAGCTAGGACAAGTTACTGTTAACTATGTAGCGCCAGATCAGTGGGTTTCTCACTATCAGGCCCAATTTGCTGCCAAAATTGTTAGTACTATCCAATGTCCAATACTAAAGCCTGATAACATTGTGATTTTTGGGATAGGGGATGTCGAAACCGCCCTGGATGCGATACCCAAAGGTAGAGCACCTGGCATGGACTGTATTCTGGCCAATTTATTTCAGCATGATGGAGACAACTGGCTAAAATACATTCATATACTTGCTAATGCAATTGCCAGTGGGGCTTCCATCCCAGAATCCTGGCGAGGTGCGGAATTTTACCAATTTATAAATAGGGGGATCACACGTGCCCAAGTAACTATAGGCCAATAAGTCTAATAGATTCAATGTAAAAGATAACGGCCAGGCTCGTGCTGAGTAGGATCCAATCTTGGATTAGTGAAAATGATGTTCTATCTCCACTACAGGCTGGCTTCCGCCAAAAAGTCAGTACCATAGATCAGGTTTTCAGGTTTATGATGATCTACTAACGTTCTGTAGTTATTGCGGGGGCCACCATTTATGCAGCCTTTATAGATCTCAAATCCGTGTTTGACCTGGTGCCGAGCTACAAACGAAGGGGAGTACTAAAAGATCTTGGGATGCAAGTAGAACTCCTTGCATTAATTTTTAAACTTCATGAGTCCAACTTTGCGCAGGTACGCTGGGGATCGCAGGGCAAGTTACAGACCGGTTCGATGTATCAAAAGGTGTCCGGCAAGGGTGTGCTCTGGCCCCCACACTTTTTTCATTGTTTATAAACAGGGCTGTACATTATTTTTCCTCATATCCAACGGATGTTCCCTCACTCGCCGGTGCGAAGGTACCGTTATTAATGTTTGCTGACGATATCCTTATTCTATCTAAGATGCAGAAAGGGCTGCAGTGTGCTCTGAATAGATTTGAGACCTTTTGTAGTGATCATGAGTTGGTAGTAAATGTTGATAAAACCAAATTTATGGTTCTACATAAACATAAAATGGTGCAGGGGAGAGTATTCTCAACATAATTTCCTATGCCGACGACACTCAGCTGATCCTCTCCCTCACCAAGGACCCCCTCACCGCCAAATCCAACCTCCACCAGGGAATGAAGACCATCGCAGACTGGATGGAGGACAGCCGCCTCAAACTGAACACAGACAAGACGGAAATCCTCATCCTCGGGTCCAGCCACTCCCCCCAGGCCCCCACCGACCACGCACTCTCCATGACCAAACAAGTCAACGCAGTCTCCTCCACCTGTTTCCACACCCTCCGCATGCACCGCAAGATCTACAGATGGATCCCAACAAACACGAGGAAAACAGTCACCCAGGCCCTAGTCAGCAGAAGACTCGACTACGGAAACGCCCTCTACGCCGGAGCCTTGTTCAAGCTCATCAACAGACTACAGAGAATCCAGAACGCCTCTGCACACCTGATCCTCGACGTCCCATGCCGGGACCACATCACCCCCACCTGAGAAACCTGCACTGGCTCCCCGCCGACAAAAGAATCTCCTTCAAGCTCCTGATCCACGCACACAAGGCACTCCACAAAACCGGCCCAGCCCATCTCAACAGTCGACTCTCCTTCTACGTACCCAACAGGAAACTCCGCTCCGCTGACCACGCCCTGGCCACGGTCCCACGCATCCGGAGAACTACTTCCGGAGGCAGATCCATCTCCCATCGCGCCGCCAGAACCTGGAACATCCTCCCCATCTACCTACGACAAACCGAAGACCTGCTGACCTTCAGGAGACAACTCGAGACCTGGCTCTTTGACCAATAGCAGCAGCACCCCTCCCCGCACCCCCCCTTCCCCCAGCGCCTTGAAACCCTCATGGGTATGTAGTGCGCTTTACAAGTTATGTGATTGATTCATCAACAATGTTCAGTTGGAACAAACTGATGTTTTTACATATCTGGGAGTGACTCTGGGGAAGAAGTTAAACTGTAAACCCCAGATAGATCTAATGACCCTTAAGCACGTTCAACTTGCAGGTGCTTTATTAAAAGAACATAGGTTGTCTCAAACGAAGCCGGTAGGCCCGGCTCTAACAATTTACAATGCCAAGGTTAGGGCCTCTATCCTTTATGGAGCCGAGCTCTGGGGCTTCGAAAATGTATTATCATGAACTGTAGCCCAGAACAAGTTTTTGCAAACTTTAACAGGTCTTCCACAATCCACCCCACTCAAACCCCTTTATTTAGATTTAGGTTGTTGCACTCTAGAGGAGTTAGCCCGGTTCAGATCAATAGCATACTGGAGAAGGCTCTGGACTACTCCAGAGCTGGTTCACTCTGCTAATGCACTGAAAGATGTAAGAGAAGCTGACTCATCAAGTATTTTTGTATGGCTACAAAAAATCAAGCACACACTGGTGCATATGAGGTATAGCCACCTGTGGGAGATCCCAGAAAGTAAATCATTTCCATCTAAAAAAGTTCTTGAAGAAGCCTACTGGAATATGGTTAAAATAAAGTGCATGTCACACATCAGGAATACTTCTCTCTCTGGTACTTTTATGGAACATAAACAAGACATCCAGTTTGAGGCTTATTGGGACCTTTTATTAAAACCCTTAGATAGAAAGTTGTATCATCAATTTAGAATTGGTTTCCTCCCGATAAAATCATTTATGTTAAAATGGCAAAGCTCAATGGCCACCAGATGCGAATCTTGCCAAATGCAGGATGAGACAATTCCCCACATTTTGTTTGTGTGTCCAGCATACAAGTGCCCTAGGGACAAATGGCTTAAGCCAATTTGTGCCAATATGGGCACAAGATCAAGCAATATTGCACATCGTATACTGAAAACTAACACACACGAACCTATAGTAGTGGCAACAGCTAAATGTCTGAGTTGGATGTGGGGTGTCCGAGCAAACTGCTTGAAAAGGCAAGGAAGATTGAGTGGCACACTAGGTGCTAAAGAAACGACAAGTATATAACAACGTTTGAATATTTGTACCATTGCCTAACAGTATTTGCAGATTGCTATACCACTGGATGGACTAGAAAATTATTTTCTGGCCAGGCTCCATTGAGATAGTTTGAACATTTGATTCTGAGAAATCGATTGTTGTGCACAATCGTTTTATTGTTTTTATACTTATTTAATATTTTTAACAGGATTATTTAATAATTTATAGCTTTAATGAAATTGTAGGAATTCTGTATGAAGTTTTATTAGAGTGCTGTGTTGTCATTTTTGTGTCTTTAATGATTGGAAGACTCGAAATAAAGACTACGTTGATGTTGATGAATCCTAATTTCCCATCTTTGCTAAATGAATAGCACCATGTCCTAAAGTTCAGGTCTGCTCCTATCCTTCTGGAGTTTCAGAAGAACTGTCCAGTCAGGAAATTGCTGTTGTGTTTGTGCTGGAATACCATGTCCACCAAACTCAATATCAGGCCCTTACTACTGTGCCTGGCAGTGTGTTGCGTAAGTTCATTGGCTTTCTGGTGCTAGCTCTAATTTTCACCCATTTAGCCTTCCTTCACTGTTTGTTGTTTTCCTCTTATGGTTTCCTCCGTTCCTGTTAGTTATTCCTCTCACTTGTATAGTTGGTTGTGCTGTCTCTTGTCACATTTCTTCTTAGAGTCTTACCTGTGAGTGTTCAGCAGCTTCCAGGGGCCTTGGCCGAATTCCAGGTCAGCTCCCATGTCACCATAGAGTCATCCATTGTTTGAACCGGTAAGCTTTGTTTCAGTTATTTGCTGCTCACAATTTAGTATGTTTTCCGTAATTACCATATGCCCTCTGTCTTCCAGCTTGTCATTTTTCCCTTTTGCTGTAAAATCCAGAGAGAAGGGTGCATTCTCTTGAAACATATGAAGCATCAGATAGTAGGTTCCAGTCTGGGACTTCCCTCTCTTGCTGTCCCTTACTTGTTTCTCAGCCGATCTCTTTGTCTGGTGAAACATTCTATCTGTCCATCTGCAGAGATATTCAGGGACAAGTGAGGCCTTCAATGATTCCGCAGAACTGGATCCTGTCACCAAGCAAGCACCTGGTCAGGAGTATCAAGCAGTGCTACCTGTGCATGTCGCCGAGGCCCCAAAAAACCTGTCTCTGATCAGAGATAAACTTTGAAGTCGACAGGCAAAGCTAGCCCCAGGTCTGCTCTGAAATTGCCCACAACACTGAAGTCAGACTCTAACATGGTCCTGATTGTCCTGCAGGTTTACAAGGTGCCTGTTGTCAGACAGAAGAAAATCTTTATTCATCCGTGACCATATTCCCCACGCAAGAACAACCACACACTCCCCATATCCCTAAGAAGAGAAGGTGTACCTTTGAGGAGCAGCTCCCACTGGAGCCACAGGTTTTCCCCCTTCTAATTTTTTGGGTCATGATCAATTGTCTTCCAACACAATCTCTTACCACTAAGCCTCCAAGGCCATCATCTCAGTGGCCCTGCACACTCCTACCTCCTCAGTTACCACACTCCTTTTCAAATTCAGGGCAGAAGGACTCAAACCAAGGAAGCCCATTAAACCCCGGGAACCATACTACAAGCCTGTCGCACCAAGGAATGGGATGATCCTTGGAAGGATTATCAAGTCCATCCCCTGGATGACCCAGACCTAGACCCCTACACAATTACGGCTTCTCCTGTCAATGACACTGCTGCATACTACATGGGTATACAGAGGGCAGCACAGCACCAGAACTTCAAACTTCATGTCATACAGGCTGAGAATGACTTCTTGGTTGAGACTCTATCCAGGACTTAAAGGTCTGTCTAATACTGCACTATGCTCTGATTTAACAACCAGGCATAATTATATCCAACACCAAAGGTGGGAGTTGGACTCTACTGATACCACCTAAAGAGAGAGGATCACCAGAGTTCTGCTACAGTGACATGCCAAGCTGAATGTCTCCCTCTTCAGGCCACAGGTGGCACAGCATTTCCTCTATGTACATTTCGATAACACTCAGGTCGATTTGCTGCTGCAGAAGATAAGACATGGACACTGTCAAGTCGGTGGGTGCCCTACAGAACTCAACACACAGATTTTCATTCCAAAAGCATCTCCTCTGATGCAAGGGTATCTACAACATCAGTTCTTTCAGGACACGAGGGACCCCATGTCCTAAAGCATGGGTTGATTCTGATTCAACCCATGCTCCAGCAGGACCTTCTCTGCTTCTAAACAGAGACTTTGCAGCTTTTCCCCCATTCACACAACAACTCATGGAGAGAGACTGAGGTTCTTTCTTCCTTAATAGGAAGCAATAACCTCAAACAAATTAGTGCTCTTGTGTCCATCTAGGACTGCTATAGGAGCCATTGAGCTGATGCCCCCACACAAAGTAGTTTCTTTCCAGTACTTCTTGATCTCCAAAAAGGACAGGACTTTAGACCTCAGGTCACTAAGCAACTACATCCTGCCAGGACACTTCCACATGACTACCCTGCAGGATGTAACCCCACTGCTTTGAAAACATGACTACGTGGCGGCTCTCGACCTCAAGGGTACCTACTTCCACATCCCAATACCTCCTGCTAAGCACCACTACATGCTCTATGTGGTAAGCAAACATCACTACCAGTTCAAAGCTCTACCATTCGTGGTCACTACACCCTGACGGTTTTTCCACAATGTCAAGTGCCAGTGTCTGCCATTACGTCTTTGCTTTCATAGTCGAGTGGCTCAGAAAGAGCAGCAGCAAAGAGCAATACGTAGCCAACACTAAGACAGTAGTGTCTTTGTTACACAGGTTTGTCTTTGCCTTCAGTGCCACAGGCTTCAGTCTCCACAGGCATCATCAGGTTCAGCCATTGTTGGTGCTTGTTCTAAATGCTTTCAGAGGGACAGCCTTCCCCAACCAAAAGAGGGTGATGACATTCAAAATGCTGCTGCCTTTTTCTAAGACATGACTTCTTCTCATGGTATGGATGGTAATAAGACAGTAGGAGATGATGGCTTCATGCATTGGAATAGTACTGCACGTAAGGCTGCACAGATGCCCCCTGAAGCAGTTTCTAACAAGACAGGGGTCACAAGCTGAGGATCACTTAGAAAATCTAACGCTAGCAAGGACAGGAACTCAGCAACTTTTCCTATGGTGGAATAACAAGAACTTGTTGCTGCCATGCTTTTTCTCTGCTCATTCCCATGGATATCTCACTCATGGTTGGGAGCACACTTCTACCACATGAATGTACAGAATACCTGAACACCACAAAAACACAGTTATCATATCAATTTCCTGGAACTCGTGGCAATCACTCTAGCTCTCAGCGCTTTTTACAGACCCTTTTCAGGCATAGAAGTCCTCATCGAGGCAGACAACATGACCTTGATGTACTACATTTAGAAGCATGGAGGCACTTACTTACCCCCACTGTCTGCAAAATGAGGCAAGTGTCAGTGACCCCTATCGTTGTAACATCAGAGTGGGCAAAGCAACTTTGGTATTGCATACTCTTGGAAATGTCTGTTCTTCCACGCGAAAAACTACCACAGAGGACAGATCTTACACAGCATCAAGGCCTGCTCAGATACCCAAACCCCAGGCAACCAAATCTAGCTATCTGCCACCTGAGGTTTTAGAGGTCTTATAGTATCTCTTAGAGTCTTAGAGTATGTTTACCTAAAACGTCCGAAGGAGTGTATGCAAATTCTACATGAGGCATGTAAACCTACCATACAAGTCTGCTACGCAAAATGGACAAGATTTGTCTGCTATTGAATTTGATACATGCATAGACCCCCTTCTAAGTTTCTGTGCATTTGCAAAAAGATGGGTTGGTATAAACTTCAATCAATTTTCATCCTGCTGTTGTTGCAGACTATATGTTGAATAGGAAGCATTTGTCAATTTTTAAGGTTCCTGGAATCAAGTACTTGATGAAGGGAGTCATACTTTCAAAGACACCTCCATCTCCCACTTGGAATCTTAATGTTATTCTCTCCAGACCTATGGGACCTTCTTTTGAACCACTATGCTCCTGTGGCATGCAATTCTTGTCTTGGTCATAGCTTTTCTATACGTTTTCTAACACATCTCCAGGAGAATCAGGGAGTTGCATGTTTCTTCCTAAAAAGAACCATTCATTAAAATGTATAGAGATAGGGTGGTATTGAGGAAAACCCCAAACTTCCTACCCAAATCAATTTCCCCTTTTCACGGTAACCAGACTGTTGAGTTGCCCATCTTTTTTCTGTACCCAGATTCTGTGACCGAAAGAGCATTACACACATTAGATGTCAAAAGAGCAATAATTTATTACATTGACAAGACCAATTATGTTTGTGAGACAAAGAACTGTTTAATATGTTTCCAAACCCTTACGTTGGAAACCCTAGTTCTAGAGCAATCATTGCTAGATGAATTTTAACGGCATTCAAATATGCTAAGCACATTACAAGTACCCATGAGGGTGCATTCTTGTTGAAAAAAAGGAGCTATTATGGTTTTCTTTGACAGACATTTGTAAGACTGCTAAATGGTCATCTCCACACACAACTTTACGAAACACTACTGTGTGGACATTCAAGCATGGCAAAAAACCTTAGTTAGCAAAACAGTGCTGAGAACATTGTTTCAAACTTCTCCATCTTCTGCTCGATAGCCACACTTAGGGAATGAACTGCTTTGCAGTCTATGTAGAGGATGTGTACCTACAGCCACATATGCTATCAATGGAAAGGGGATAGTTTCCCCTTTGTGAATCAGTTAACACTCTGAGACTGGAGGCATTCTTCAGTTTCTGAAACCGATGCTATCCGTAGTCTCAAACATGTCCGTCACAATAAGTATGATGAACCGGTAGACAAATTGATTCCCACTCACTTTACAGAAGTTGACTTATACCTTGAACTTCAAAATGCTATTGGCTTAGACATTTCACCTGAGACCAACTTGGACTAGCCCTTGTGGCCACCCACTTAGAAGTGTGCCTCTTTCAAGGTGGTCATCTAAAGTGCAGCAGAAATGTTGCAATTACAGTTGTCCACTGTGGAAACAAAGGCAGATTTGCTTACCGAAATTTTAATTTCAACAATGCCTTGACAGAGGCTGTTGTGGTGGCTTATGTTAAACATTGGAAGTCACTCTCAGTGAGCCATGCATTTGTTCAACACCTTTTTCCCACAACATCTGACCCATGAAGGACCCTCTAAGTAAAGTGAATCTCAATGCTTCCATTCCATGTGTCCTGCCAGAAAAACCTAAGCACAGTGACAGCCCGGGCAAGAGGGTGTTTTCTTCTGCCAATTTGATCCTTAAATCCTGGAATGCCATGTGCTTCCTGAGTTTCAGCTTCCAAGCATTTTGAAACACTGCAAGCAATATTTTGCCCGCCCTCCCTGAGGAGTTTCAAAACATCTTTGCACAGTAGGTGCATGCTGGTTAGGAAACAGCCAAATTCCTCTCACCAGCTGGTCTGGATGCTGCAGATTGAATCAGCTATGCCATGGGCACCAGAATAGTGGTTTGCTGTCTGCATGTGAGCCTTGCTTTTTCCTGGGACCTTCAGCTGTTATCAATATATATACATTTCAATGGGTCGAGGTTATTCAGAGTGAAAGTGGACTCTGCCATGAAGCATTTTAATGATAAACAGACAATGGCCCACTCCATGGGATTGCGCTTTCTCGCTTAATAATTCTACTAGCAGTACCTGTAGTACCAAGTTTATCCTTCCAGCCTTGCCTGTCACCAGATGTAGCCATCCAGCTGTCCAACAGCCTGCCCAGCCTTTTCGTTGTTCTAAAGGAAGGGGAATTGGCAGAGGCCATGACCACCAACAGATGCTAGTTTGTTACGTCATCTCTGCTTGCTGCAGCTGCTGCCAGGATACATTATTCCCCCCTCCATTGGTTGCCTGAGACTGGTTGGGGGCTAAATTAGATTTTGACTGCTTGGTTGGCATGCAGTTACTTTGGTTACGCCCTTCCATTTTATCCACACTTTTCCATGTTCCTCTAGTTTGCGACCAAACTTTGTTGGATCATGCATCTATCAATCCGTCCGGTGGGATCCCTGAACATCAGGAGAAAAGCACACTACAGGTGCCATCTTTGCACAAGTGGCTTCTGCATCCAGAGTTAGTTCAAGGCTTTTTTGTCAAGTAGCGTGTCTCCTGGGTAGATGTGTGTTCTAGGCAGTAGCAAAAACAGTATCAGCCTTTAGTCCTCTAGAGGTCCAACTTGAAGCTTACTGGGGATGCCTTCTATCTTCAGTGGGACTTTGACACACTCTTTGTATTTCTCCCTCTTACCTTTGATATCCTGAGTTTTGAAAGAGGTCAGGAGGGAGCACTCACAGCGCATATTAATAACGCCAGATTGGGCTTAGAGTGTGGTATTCAGACCTGCTCAACACAGACATTAGACCTCCTCTTTGATTTCCTCTTCGGGAGAATCAGTTGTACCAGCAACAGGACAGAGTTCTGCACCTGAACCTCCACTGTTTACATATACATGCATGGAGATTGAGCTGAAGCAACAGACTAGTTTTGATAGGTCATCAAAGGTGGTGGATGCGATTTTGTCTGCTAGGCACCTGTCTTCTAAGACCATATTTTGAGTCAATTGGAATGTGTTTGTGACCTAGTGTGAAGACGTCCAGGTTGTCCCTCTTCAGGCTAAGCTGTCTGATGTTCTTCTATTTGTTTTGTCCCTACCCATACAATAGTTTGCTGTAATCACTTTTAAACATTACTTGTCAACCTGTTTGGCCTTTCTCTATTTGCCTGCTCAGCCTTTTTTGTTCAAGTCATTCATTTTGATGCTTTTCTTTAAAATGGTTAAACATTTGTTTCCACCTGCTCTCATTATTATACTGCTAAGGGACCTTAATTTGGTTCTTACTTCTTGGGCCTATGCGCAGTTTTACCCTGAATTGCTTGGCTCTTAAGACCACCTTCCTGATTGTGATTCCTTTGGAGTGTCCCATCAGTGAACTGCAAGCACTATTTGTACATCCATCATATAATACTTTCTTTCATTACAAGTTGGTACTGAGGACCAAGGCCTCCTTTCTTGTGAAAGCAGTGTCACCATTCCATGTGGGGTAGTCCATCATGCTCCTCGTTTTTTTCTCCTCCACATCTCTGTTAGAAGGAGGACACACTTCACAAGTTGAGTTCTAAGGGGGCCCTTAGTTTCTATGTGGAAATGACTAAGGAGCACTGTGTGAAGAACCACCACTTTTTTCCTTGGTTTGCTGTTGAAAAGAAAGGTAGGGTTGTTCAGAGGAGGCCCTTATCTTGGTAGATTGTCCTTTGTATCAAGCTCTCTTACACTTTGGCCAAGAAGCAGCCTCCAGAGTCCTTTATTTTCCTTCCATAAAGACGATTGCTGTTGCAACACCACTGGCTAGAGGGGTTCCTGCAGTGCTGTTGTATGGGGTTCCATCTATACGTTCATTAGGCACTACTTTATCATCTCTCTGGTCTTTAGGGAGGGCCCTTTTGCCAAGTCTGTCCTTTGCGAGTTCCTAGTCTAAAGTCCATGCCTCAGGCCCACCACCATTTGAACAGTACTGCTTTGCATTGATGGAAAGGGTGAAGAATAAGCAGGTAGAAGAATCCCTTAGTATAACAAGTTACTTACCTTCTGTAAGACTCTTTCTGGTGAGTACTGTATTCAACCATATATTCTTCACCACCCACCCCTACTCCATGTTTATTGTATTGGACTTCTAAACGATCGTAATATCTCAATTTAGCATGCATACGCTGTCTGACTCTAATTGTATCAGTCGTTCCATGTCTGAGGGCGTGGATGTGGTCTTGTAAAACTGACATTCTTGCACAAGATGGCACCTACATGCAATTTTGTGTTACCATTTCCGGTGGAGGGATAGAGCTGCCACGGAGTTTGAAGGCGCAACCTGCCCATGTGCGGAGCTATGGCAGACAAAAATTTCCAGATCCAGTCTGCTGCCTGGGTAGATTGAAATGTAATGAGTCCTGAGTATTCCTCAGAAAGAGTGTTACAGAAGGTAACTTGTTCTTATAGACATACAATTCATGTTATTGAGCAAGAAACCCATCATAATATTACAAAACAATATACATATCAGATACAAATATATCCGGTACTTAAAAAAACACTGTAAAAAAATACTTCCAAAACAGTTTATGACTAAACATATTTTATTCATACTAAAGAGGATGTAACTTCAATTCAGAAATCAATCACTGATGTCATCAATGACGTTATTTGCGAACCCATCAGTGATATCATTTAATATGTCATCAATAATGTCATGTGGGAGCAGTGCATGACGGAGCATGAGGACTTGTCAGCTTTTCTAACCATAACTAATGGATTTCAGTTGTTTTATCATTTTGTTTGTAACTGCAATTTCACTTTTACTGTGGGTTTTGAGTGAATATGTGCGTTTTTTTAATGCAAGTTATAATAACATGTGTGTTATCATGTTCATAACTACACTGTAACTGTTTATTCAATACATTTAAAAAATGTAAGTTATAACATTTTATATGTGGTGTACCAATAACTTCACTGTAACTGTTTATTTCACTGAAATTAGGCTTTTTAAAACATATGCTATAAAAGTTTGAGTTCTTAATATAACTTTACTTTAACTGCTATTTTATTTTTGAATTAATAATAACTTTGCCATTGCTTTAGGACTCTATGAAATTTTTCAGGCCTCTGGCAAAACTCACCAAGACCTGGCCTGCCAAATTCCGTGCATATCTTTGCTGGGGAAAAAATGTAAAAGCGTGTGTTGTCAATAAAGATGTATTTGCCATTTTAACTTCAGTTGCTTCAAACTTGGCATGAAATTTAGAGGAGTGCCTTTGTTTTGCTTTGCTTGGCTTGGTGAAATTCTGGTCAGTTTTTTAAAGATATCAGCTCATGAAAAATGCGTGGGCGAGCATCGAAGAGTTACGATTTTGAGATATTTTTAACTGATGACGGATGCTTTTTGATTCGGCTATAACTGTAGCACTGTTTGCTCAATTAGCACATAATTTGGCGAATGCTTGGTATGTTTAGCTTAATCTTTGTTTTTTAATTAATGCACATTTGTCAAAGTGGGGGCACAGTTATGTTGTGGGGTTAAAAAACGTAAATGTGCTAATAGCTGTGGCATGAATTGGTGCTTCCTTGTTGTAGTTTAATGAATGTGCATGGAATTCCACAGGAATTTAGGCAGTAATTCAGCAAGTTCCATTTTTTGTTGCTAAGTCAAGTCTCATTCAGATCAATGAGGGGTTGGGCTTAATTTGGGGGTGGGGGGAGGATGCAAATAGGTTTTCAGGTGTGATAATAATGAATGAGGAAATGAGTGTTTACTCCCGTCCTCCTTGCCCTAGTCGGGAGGATCTGGGAGGGGTTTGATGGTAATTACTAGCACCTCTTGCCGCTTTGCCAAAGGACAAGGAGGATACTTAAAAAATGTTAACAGTAGAAAACAAATTGTGAGATACTTCTAGCTGCAGAGAAACAGATGAGTTCTCAGTATTCCCAGTAGTCTGTTCACAGAATAGTCAAGAGTGTACTGTCCTAGTGCTCTTATCACAATTGTTTACGGAGCACTAAGACAGCTTTGAAAGATCTCAGCTTTCTCTTCACAGTTTAACACAGATCTCTGAGACTCATGTGACCTATCCCTTCACTTTGTGTACATTTGTCAATACTTTTCAACACATTGCCACAACATCTCTGTTCCACTCTCTATTACAAATTGAGTATAAAGCAAAAAAAGGGAGAGCTGACCAAGTGCTATGTTTACAATTATACTCAGCGCTGGGAATGCTATCGCCTGGCCATCTCCTCTGTAGCCTGGATCATTTTGCAGACAATAAAAGAGTGGGCAAGGGTTGGAGCTCCCTCAGATTGTTTTACACCTCTCCTTCCCACCTCTTCTTGTTGTCATCGACAAGGAAGGTACACTCTACCTTTTGCTCATGGACAATAGGGAGCAGTTTAATCAATGGAACCCCCTTACCAACACTAATGGGCAAGGCAGAGTGGAGGAAAGTCAGGGTATACTGCCTTGGGCAGGTCTGGGGTAATTTTTGCAATACATTCTTAGATAAGGCAGGGGAGCTATCCCTTTAATGAACCACCTCTGTAATTTCCCAGCCAACAGTTGAGATGGGAACGTTATTCCTCCACTAAAGTAGCACAACTATGAGGCTCTTTCTAGCAGCTATGTGTTCTTTTTAAAGCCCACTCTTGCCCTTATGCAGAGTTTTGGGTGTGGAAATCACACTACCACCACCCACAAGACCAGTATAGTAATTGTAAAACACTTGGTAGGTGAATTATAGAGAATTGTATGTTTAAGTGAGTAAGATGAGGTAGCAGAAAGGAAAATATTGGTAAGGAAAATGATGTAGAGAGATAGGTAAGGTTTGAAGTGGAGATGTAGAAGTACAGCTGTAGAGAGAGCTATAGAGAAGGAAATATGGAGTTGAAGGGTAAAAAGAGGGGCTATGTAGCAAGAGATGTAAGGTAGAAAGATAAGATACTTAGAACTGGAAACAGAATGGTAGAGCTAGACAGGTCGATCAGTGAGACCGTCAGAGAAGTATAAAAATATACAAGGTAAAGTGTGCAAGTGGTGATCTAGAGATCCAAGCAAAATAGAGAGGGAGGTAGAGAAAGATAGGTCAGGTAAATTGAGTAGTGAGGCAGCAATAGGTGGAGCAAGAGTGGGCAGAGTTTTGGAACTGCTGTCAGTGTCCCCAGTCACCCGTGTTTATCTGCTTTTTTTAAATTTCCCTTGCTTCCTCTTGACCTTGGGCAAATTGGGTGAGTCATTTTCATGTAGAAGGTCATCCACATGTACATGGACAACAATGTTTAACAATACAAATTAGTGTAATATGTGCTCCTGCAAATTATGAAATGTGACATTGTATGCAAAAAATGAGCATATGACTGGACTAGGAGTTACGGTTGAGTGAGAAGTGCTGGGCTGTGAGGATGCATTTAAGGTAGCACCATTTTGAGGGAGAGATTTAAAGTTCAGTGAGCAAGTAAGTGAAGTGGCCAAAGATTAAGCTAGTATTTATCTCGTGAATTAGAGATTTTGATGTCCGCATGTTAAAGTATAGGTAAAAATGAATACATTCACTTACCACAAAAATATATATATTATCAGATTAAGTAATAATTCAAATTAATGTTATATATTTATTTTAAATGTAGAACACAATAAGAAAGGTGTCAGCACTATTAACTTATTTTTTTAATTAATCTTTAACGAATTGGAATATAATTAATTAAATTAAAATTCATTTTTTGAAGTTTAACTTGCAACTTAAATTCCATCCTAAAGGAATATCTTTTTAATTATACATCAATAATATTTTTAGTGATGCATAGAATGAATTTAAAAGAATTTAGTTATGTTGTAAAACAAATATTATTACATTACATTTTAAATTCACAATAGTTTTTTAAAACATGCTTGCCTATTTGTAATAATTTCATTTAATTTTTTTTTCCTATTGGCCTCCTATTATCTATCGTAGGGTGTAGTAGTACCAGTTGTTGGACATGTGTGGTACTGGAATTGCTACTGGTAGTTTTCGTTCTAACTTACACTTGGATTTTGTAACTAAGTAAAACGTAGTAAACTTACTCAAGTGTAAATTATTCAGAAGTTCAAGTTAGCTCTCTCTCTGAGACACATACATGCACAGATATTCTATGCAATGCAATGGGGAACTCTGATATAAAATGCACACAAAGCTTCAAGAATGAGAAAACATCCTCTAGTGTGTATGCTCTCCCCTATCAAGCCGGTTACAGCAAAAGCCCTCCCTACCCATATTAATCAGTATGGCAAAGAATGACAGTATAGATCAAAGTTAGATATATCTTGGGGACCTCAAAAATTAAAAATAAATGTCTCCAAGCAGGCAGATGTGACGAGGGAGTTTTTTTTTTTTAAATGCTGTTTTTAATAGACTTTTCTCATTTATGTAGAGATAATTGAGGCTTAGCATTTGATTTAGTACTGCGCTTCAATGTTTAGAGTTTTGTTTTGTCTTGTTTCTGCTTCTTCTTTGTTATAAAATGGTACATCTTTGGTCTTCCCTGATTTCACAAATTGATTTATTAGTATATGAACAACTGATCCTATTTGGCTAACTTGTTCCTCTAATTTGGTGCCCCATCTAAGACTGTGTTCTATTGCTCTGTTACAGGGGTCCTCTCAATGAAGATGTGTTTGCTGCACGAAGAAGAGAATTCAGCAATAATGAGAATGAGATAAGAGAATTGCAGGTGCAAATTTACAAGCTTCTCCTGCAGGTAAGAATTGACCAAAGGAGAGAGGAACTAAGCGAGTATGAGTGGAATGGTGCAGGGTTTCCCTATTCATCTTAGAAATATTGGAAAAGTGTTGATGGTGAAATAAAAATAGGCACGCCCAGCGAAAAGTAAGAAAGTTCCTATTAATCTGATGAGAGACTTGGAAATGTTGTCAGTGTTATGTAAAAATGTATTGATTAACTATACCACTATTTATCGCCTGCGATGAAATGCCACATACTCATGTTAAGAACAGTAAATCAGTAGCGTCATAAACATAGGCCTTGCACAAACAACTATGGACTTGTTAAGCCAAATATTAAAACACACTCAATCAGATGTGTGTGTAAGTGAGAAAGCAAAGGCATGTTTTGAACTCTTTAAACCCTAAATTATATTCTGGGGCCTAAGGACCTCTGACTTTCTCACTGGATGAACTATGTTTTAAGATGTTTGTGAAAGACTGCCAGGATCTTGAATTTTGTTTCCCCATAGATATCAATGTTCAAGGTATCTTGACCTCAGACTTTGTAGCAAAACCAAAAATGACACACAGAAGATGCATTCGAGAATTAAAGAAGCTGCTCTTTTTCATCAATTAATATGTCCCAGTCTCTTTTAGACTCATAAATGTGACAGGGTTTACTTTCAACATGAATCTTTTTGCTACAAGTTGCCAATACAGTGATTTACCCTTCTATAACAATGTAATCATGTTTAGTCTTCAGACAGTTCTGACACAGGTTTTCTGGGCCTCTTGCTTGTCCTCAAAAAGCCTTAAACAAATGTCAGAATGCCAAAATGAGAGTAGTTGATGCAAACATTACCCATCCTGTCACGAAACCCATTTATTTAGTATTATTTCCTGATCCTTTCCTGTCACCTAGTGGTGGAACCAGAAACAACTTGTAGCTGTTCAAAAATGGTTTGCGGCTCGGCTATGTATGCATGTGGATGTCATAAGCGCCACAACCAATTTCTGCTTGTATGTTTTGTTTTTTTAATCCCCATGTTTGCTAAATGGTAAGGACTGGTATTTGCTTCTTGCTTTTAGAGATTTTTTTTACAGAGGCCTGGCCTCTCTTCTTGGGTCTTTTTTTAGATATATCCTTTTACTATTCTTTTTTCTGCACCCTTTAGACCGCGTTGTTTATGTGTCAAGGCTCTGACGTTCTGCCATGTACCTTCTGTCAGTGGTCACTTGTTGGAGCTGACCCATATAACATCTGTGTCTTGTGTTTGGGCAACAGTCATCTGGTGCATGCTTGTGCTCTATTTTCTTGCATGTTTACGAAGCAATCCAGAGCCAAATGGCTTTCAAATTCAATAAGTGTGTAATGTTGCGGATATAAATGTTGGTTTTTATCACTAGAATCTTTCCCCTCCCTCACTGAGGTCACCTTCATTAGCGCTGTGCAAGTAGTGGATATAACCCAACTGTGTACATTGTGTGTGAAGAAGGTCCTTTCTCATCAGATATAACAGAGGCTGCTGAGAGGGTAATCACAATTACCAGGAAGGTATGAGCATCATTCGGAATCTGCAAGGCATTACTTAAACGTCTAGCATTGATGTCTCAGTTATACATTTGGCTTGAGGCTGGATTATTGGAGTTTCAGTAGTTTTGTTCCATTGTTTCGGGTTGCAGCTTGATGGCTACAGCTTTGCTCCACTTTTTATTTTAAGGAAGATGAGCTTAAATAGTGTGTCAAGAATGGGCATAAACTGTCCAGAGTTTAGCGGTAATCAGAGTATTCATTGATGGTAAATGGTTTGACAGTCCTGTGGTACAGACTAACATATCATAAACAGCTGATTTAATCATGTTGGTATGGTAAGACTGCTTGATAGATTCAAAGAGTTGGTAGGTCAAGAGGTTGAAATATATGTGTGATGTGTGACTAGAGTGTTGGGAAATAGGGATATAGATGGGAGAACTTTAGTAAACATGTCCATTGCCTACACTTGAGGAAAAGAAGTTGGCTATTTTTGTTCGGTTAGTGAAGTGCTTAACTGTGATAAATAAGGATCTGGGTTAGATGTCACGTTGATCAAATGTTTTAATTACTGAGAATTATTAAGTGGGACAAGTGTTTAATGTCACTCTACAGGTTAGTTTGAGTATTCTACTTAGAGTCTACGTTCTCAAAAAACATCACTTTTATGGACATAAATTCCAAGTCATAATTCACATCGGTGAATGTTTTGTTTAGAAGGTTTACTAAAAAATTTGGGAATTCTGACAATATTATGATATTACCTAACTTCAAGTTTAGGATTAGGTGTGGAATTCTGGTTGTTCCAATATGGGGCGCTGTGCATAAATAGATGAAAACCGAAAGATACACTGTGCCCTTAGTATTTTAGTGTTGTGGTTTTACCCGTTTCCAAGTGCAACTAAGGTATAGAATATTTAAAATATTTTGGCAAGTCATAAAGTATGCATAAGAAGTCGTCACGTGTCTCCTAGTTCTACAGGCAGTAGTATAACCACTATGAAACTGTTGTATGTCAGAGTTCCATATTCAAAAATATCCAGTGACATATTTTGTGTCCTAAATGTCATTTACAAAAACATCTTCCCACTGGGTGTAGATTTTCTATTCTCAACTCCAATCAGGCGATAATTTTGTACACGGTATTTAGGATATGTTTTTTATGCCAGATAAAAATCTGAAAAAAATATTTTAGTACTGTACCCAATGTAACATCTCCTCAACTAAATATGCCTATTGGTGCCCCATATGACTTTTGTGGCTGCCCTTGCATATACATATTATATTTGTGTTTTTCTAGGATAATATGTTTCACATAAAAATAGTATTCTTCCTCTTTTGTTTTATGGTAATTTTGTTGTTTTTTTGGCCATATGTTATGGCCATTGGGTATTGTGACAGCTGTTATGTTTATATGTTTACCATTTATAAGGCAGTTTTTTTTCGCACATGTGGTCGGCTTTCTTATATTTTATGTATGAATCCATCACGTATCTGGCCATGTGTGTAACCATGATCTACAATGTGACTCCAGTTTCTTATAAAAGACTAGCTTCCTGTGTATGCTTATGTAAAAAGTGACAAAAGTGAAATACTTGTTAACCTATTTAGACCAGAGCAATTTTCCAGGAAAGGATTTAAAAGTGTCCCAGTCTTTGTTGCCTTTTCTTAACTTATCCCAGATAAATTTTCTTCATTGAATAGACTGAAAAATTACATCACAACCAGATACAATTGAACTGCTTGTCTTCATTGTTCACAAAACACTATAGAACTATCTGAAAGTAAAGCTTTTATACGGCCAACAAGGAACAAAGTCGCAGCACAAAAAAAATTGCTCATCTATTGTAGCCCTGCCAAATTTCATCTCCTACTGTGTCACATCCATTTGTCTTGTGACTTCAGCTGGAACAAAATGATTCTCAGTTAATATTGTTGTTGATTTGGATACATTTGCTTATCTCTGACTATTTTAAACACTAGCAGACAGTCAAATCGTAGTTCTAATGTACACTATTTGCACGTATCTCCAATATAGTCTGCAATTGCAATCTCTGTCATCTTTGAGGATGTCAAGAGCAAATTGTTTGACATAATTCAAAGTATTTTCTCTTTCACAAAGAACACATTTTACTGTTTGCTTTTTTAGTTCTTTGCCTCCTGTTTATCCTTTGATTTGGTCTCTCCCTTGATTTGGTCTCTCCCTCTCCTGTTTCATTATTATTGCTATTTACTAGTGCCTTCACTGCACACAAAGGTGCTTACTTATTTTTCCCTCTTTGACTGTTTGTCAAACTAAACTCTAACCTGTGATTTGGATGCAAGATTTATGTTTTTTGCTGTGGATTTCTGTTACATTTCTGGCATAAGTATCAATTTGTCCTCTCTCCCAGGCATCAGCAGAGATATAATGGTAAAAACTAGGTAGCAGCTTTATTTGTGTCTAGTTCTAGCGGTTCACAAATGCTAATGCTTTAGCTTCAACTTTATCGTCGTCCTCAACAAAATCTTCCAAGAAGGACCCCTTTGATAAAGACACAAAAAGATATTTTTGACTAATCTACTGAAACACCCCCTGCGTAAAACAGCGTCTCTGCTAACTTCCCCCCATTGTCAAACTTTTCTTATATCCTCATGAATAAACTTGCAACGTGCTAACTTAATAGTTTGTTTGAAGAAGACCACCTATTGGAACTGACACCAATCCACCATCACACTTAGGCATAGAACTGAGGGCTTGATTATGTCAGTCAGTCAGTCAGTAACTTTATTTCGGCCACTAGGACCATAAAAGTACATCATTACAAAAATCACAACCGGCATTAAGAAAGTTAAAAAGCGAATGCGGATAGCCGCTTGTGTTTGTGCTTTGCTCTGTGTGCTTAAAACTGTATTTTAAAAGAAACAAAGCTGATACTTACTCAGAAATGTTTGAGAAACTGCTTTTTTTAAAATTCTCGGCACTTGCCTCCTCACGCTCGCTGTCTCTTCCTCTCACTCCCCTCCCCAGGCCCCCAGCCTATCGGCCGCAAGGAGGAGGAGCTAAAGGGCGGGGCTTAGCATTTAAGGCTTGCGGGAACGGGGAATTGTTGCCCAGAACGCGCGGATAGCCGCTTGTGTTTGTGCTTTGCTCTGTGTGCTTAAAACTGTATTTTAAAAGAAACGAAGCTGATACTTACTCAGAAATCTTTAGAAACTGCTTTTTTAAAAATTCTCGGCACTTGCCTCCTCACTCTCGCCGTCTCTTCCTCTCACTCCCCTCCCCAGGCCCCCAGCCTATCGGCCGCAAGGAGGAGGAGCTAAAGGGCGGGGCTTAGCATTAAATGCTCACAGCAGCGCGGGAGCGCAGCGGACGCGCCGAAGGCAAGCCCGTCTGCGCCCGTCCGCGCCCGCACGGGCCCAGGGGCCAATAACTCTCTTCAAATCATTATGTATCCCTCAAAACTATTGCGCTCGCTAGCCAACTGCGGCTCATCCCTCACTCATTCGTGTTTCAATCGTCTGAGGGAGGTTAGCCTATATGTTCAGCCCCCCCACCATGTCTCCCCCCCTGCCTGTAGCCCTTCACCCTCCATCACTTACCCACCCAAAATCATCAGGCAGACCTCTCTGAGCATACTTTACCTTAACACTCGCTCATTGGTCAAACACCAATTGGACATCTTTGTGCTACTTAGTCTTGAAAAACCAGACTTACTCCTGGTTACGGAAACATGGCTCACTCAGGATTCCGCTCCCGACATCTTAGCAGCTCTCCCCTCGGAATACTATATATTAGCAGCCAATCGACCTACGGGTAAAAGTGGTGGTGGAGTCGCCGCCATTATTCATAAAGATCACGTTTTCACTGCCCTCACCCCTCTGATCCTCCCAGAGGTGGAGAACCTAGTGATTAAACTTGAGGCCACCACTGGCTCTATTGTTTTGGTATTATTGTATCGCCCTCCCTCTGCCATGCCCACTTTCCCTTTAGCACTCAGTGAACAAATGACAAATCTGCTCACCAATCACGCAAGTATTATTGGTTCAATGACGCCTGGGGCGGCCCCCATGCCGCGGAACTGTCAGAACTTCTTGCTAGCTTGAATCTTATCCAACACGTCTCCACACCTACTCATGCTAAAGGACACATCCTAGACCAAATCTGGTCCGCTAATCTCACTCTTTCGGCGCTCACGGTCTCACCTTGTATCTGGTCTGATCATCACCTCATCAACTTTGCGATCACCACTATTATTAACCGGTACATGCCCCCCAAAGGCAGCGGCCTATCCAGGAGATGGAGCTCCATTGACAAACCCAGCTTCATTGACTTCTTAGCTAGGTCCATGCCCCCTTTCAATCCAGATGTTGAGGTCATGGACTCTGCAATATCTGATTGGCTACTCATGGCCTGTGACTCTCATGCTCCTCTCACCAAATTCACTCGCTCCCGTCACACTGACGCTCACAAGAGGTTTTCTGCGGAGCTCAAAAAACAAAAACTCGATCTACGGCAGAAAGAAAGGAAATGGAGACTACACTACAGTCCAGAGGACAAACTCCAGTTTTCTTCAGCCCTCATTATTATAAAAATGCTATTCGGGAAGCGAAAGCCGCATATTTCTCTGCCAAAATCCTCAACGCTCAAAACAAATCTAAAGAGATCTTTTCCATAATTAATGATTTATGTAACTCAGATCGAATTCACCCTGCTCAGCCACCTATTCAGGAGCTCTGCAACTCCCTGAATTCCTACTTCTTGGACAAAATTTCCAACATAAAAGCCAGCATTCCTGCTCAATGCTGCCCTGACAACATGGATTCTGCCACAACTAGCCCTTGTACCCTGGACCGTCTCCCTGCTTTATGCCCTCAGACTTTATCAGCACTACTGGCTCGAGTTAAATCCGGCTCCCCTAACGACTACTGTCCCCCACACATCCTAAAAGAGGTTATGTCCCATCTCCCTCACTGTGTGCTCCCATTCTTAAATGAATCCCTTTCTCAAGGCAGGGTCCCCTCTGCTTTTAAGAAGGCAATAGTGGTACCATTATTAAAAAAACCTGGGGCTGACACCCTCAACCACTCTAACTATCGCCCCATATCTTTACTTCCTTTCCTAGCAAAGATTCTTGAGGCCCATGTCACCAAGTCTCTATCAAATTTCATCGAGCAATCCGATCACCTGGAACCTAACCAAGCCGGATTTTGCCCAGCACACTCTACCGAAACGGTCATCCTTGTCGTTTTAGACACTCTAGGATCCAATGCAGATAATGGCATCCATCAGGCCCTCATTCTCCTTGATTTGTCGGCAGCGTTCGACACGGTGGACCATCACACTCTCCTGTCCCGTGTCGAACAGGCAGGCATACAAGGCTCTGCATTCAATTGGATCCTTGAAGGCAGAACGCAGGCAGTTCGTCTCGGCCCCTTCACCGCACCCAGGATGAACTCTCCCTGCGGGGTTCCTCAGGGATCGTCCCTCTCCCCCCTTTTATTTAATCTTTACCTCAGACCCCTCATCAGTTCCCTAAAACATATGAAGGTCACAACATTCAACTACGCAGACGATCTTCAACTCGTCTTCACGCTTAACGGACCAAACTCAGCCTCCGAATTTCAAGCTACCATGCTCCACATCCAGCGCTGGATGAACTCTAACCATCTTAAACTTAATCCCGGCAAAACCGAACTAATTTTGCCAGGAACCAGCGCAACCATGTGGGGCCCCCATTTCTGGCCTACTGTTCTCGGACCACCCCCCACTCCTTCCTCTTCAGTGAAGAGCCTTGGAGTGATACTGAACTCCGATCTCTCGCTTAGAGGCCAGGTAGGGTCGGTGGTTTCTTCATGCGTCTTCCAGCCGAGGAAAATCAGGAAAATTGCTCACCTACTCACCCCCTCGGCCCTTATTCAGGCAGTCATAGCTCTAGTGCTTTCGCGCCTTGACTTTTCCAACTCCATCTACTTTAGCCTGTCCACGTTTCTGCTTAAATGCCTTCAAATGGTACAGAACCAGGCAGCCAGACTAATTTTCAAGCAACCCAAATGGCACTCCGCCAGGCCTCTGCTGGCTAAATTACACTGGCTCCCAGTCGCACAGCGGGTGGCTTTTAAAACCGGGTGCCTACTCTTTAAAGCCTTGCACTGTAGGAGCCCCAAATTTCTCAGCAGATGTATTGTGAAATACACCCCAAGTCGCAACCTAGGGTCTGGCAACCTCAGGCTGCTCGCCACTCCGACCATCAAACTCAAACGCCAAGGGGGGCTTAAATTCTCTTACCTTGCACCCTGCTTCTGGAACTCGCTACCCCTGGACATCAGAACACAGGATAACCTTATGGGCTTCAGAAAACACAGCTGTTTGCACTTTCACACAACTAACCTTCCCGCCGTGTCTCTTGACTCAATTAGCGCCATGAAACCTTTTGGTGTACGTGTGCTCTATAAATTCTTCATAACATAACATAACATAACATAACAAAATCATGTATCTACAATCATTACAGATATAAAATAGCATCATTCCATTATCTTGTATCTCGTGTAGTTGATTACAAGCTAAAATTATCAATATAAATAAACAGTAGATGAAACAGAAAACTGGGACGAAGTTCCCTGTTGTCTAGACCCACATATGGCCTATTAAAATAACATTTCATGGTACAACCCACAATGTCACTTTAGAATGCCCCTCCGCCTATGCCACATGCTATTTAAAAAGCGCGATACAGCAAATACGATTGGGGTGGATATCATATTTTAGTATTCGATAGGCCTCTAGGCAGCGCCTGAACCCTAGATTTCTACATATTTGAATTAACCAATGTTTGCGTGGCAGGTGGTATGCAGGGCAGAAGAACAATACGTGGATTTCAGACTCTACCCTGTAGTTACACGCAGGACAATCTTCCTTGTTTTCTGTGGCCCATCTGCTGGTAAAATTTATTAGTGGGAGGTTCCCCAGTCTAAATTGCATATACAATTTCCTGGCCAGAGGGGGGTAAATCACATCCAGGAAGGATTCTTTTCTATATACAGCCTTTACTTGTTATGTTATGTTATGTTATGTTACAAAGCATTTATATAGCGCTCGGCTACTCCGATAGAGTGTCCCGGCGCTTTTGCGCATACAGCTCGTCGAAAGTAACATAACTACAAGGAAACAGCACAGACAAAAAAGGAACAAGTAGAAGACCTAGAGATTAAAAAGCCAGGTCTTAAGGCTCTTCCTAAACAAAAACAAATTGGACGTGCTGCGTAGAGCCAGAGGCATCGAAGGAACTCTGCTGTCATCCGACCGGCAGTAGTACTTTCCTGGAAAGATGATAGGTTTAATTGCCTATAATGCTGCACAAGATCTAGCCTGGATATTAATGGCACGATGATTCGGGCGTTTTCCAGAGGTCCTGGCTTTCTAGCCTAACAGAGAGATCCCTTATGTGGGAAACCCACGGTATTTTCTTATTAATTGGAATAGAAAGGATCTCCCTGCGCTCGGCTCTATAGCAGGACAATTCCGGTGTCACCCATACCCTACGCCAGAATGTAATGGGCCTGAGGGCAATCTCTTCATCAATGGGCCTCATGCCCAGGTCCATACGGAGGGGAACTAGGGGGGTGCTACAAGGAAGACCCAGTAACTGCCTCATGAAGTTGTTCTCTGTTTTCATGAGATTAGAGGAAGAACAGTGCCCCCACAGTTCAGCCTCATATAGGGTGGCCCCCCTTGCTTGGGCTTTATATATTTCAACAACGGGGGCTACTGGCTTGAACGTGGAGGTTCTGTACAATTTCATAATCCCCCCACCGTCTGTGTTAACTTGAGTCTTGCCATGGCCAGTTGGGATTCCCACTCAGTGTTCTGATAGTGTGATACCCAAGTACTCAAATATCCTCACCCTTTCCAGAGGTGTGAAGTACTGGGAATTTTAAGCCCAGCCGTGCAGGGGAACACACCCTATGACTTCGGGTTCTTCCTGTTTCAGACCTACAGAAACACAGAGTCTTCTGGGTGAAGTCAAAGATCAATTTATTGGCTGCAGACCAATTACAGGTATCCTAGAAGTACAACAGCGTGTATGTTCTCAGGAGACTGCTAAAAATCACAGAAACGGGCTTCTCCTTAAATACAGAATATCCTGCTTCAGGCATACATTCATTGGTTTACGATATGGCCATATAAAGGTATGCATTACAAACGAAAAGGCAGAGTCATGATGACCATCCCACATTCCAGTTAAGCCAGCCCGCAATTATTTACCCAGCAAGGCTCAGATCCCACATCAGATATCGATAGGCCCCAATAAACATGAGCATCTCCTGTTTGGAAAACAAGCCATAAAGCAGGAATAGTCAGGTGCGAAAGAGATTAGCTGGAGGCTTGTGTAGGATGAAAAGACTTTATGGTGTGTCAAGCCCTGATGCTAATCACAGGTGGCCAGAGGACGGGGAGCTCGTGAGACCGGACTGACCTGGGGCAGCGGAGCCAAGCTGCCCAGGTCACAGAGAAGTCAAAGGAAGGCACATGTGCTCTAAAAGGCCCGTATTTGCTTCATGATATGTAGCCTATGTGAGGGCAACCATAAGATGGCCACCGCTCTGACATGGAACCCACGTAGTGATGTATAATAACGTATACACAGTGCATTCATAGCTAAAACGTTACACAAAGCACTTGTACATGCCGCATTAACCATTCGCGGTTCACTAATACCGGGATAGACAGGGGTAGGGCCCTGCCTCCTACGCGGTCCCAAATTCTAAAGTACGACAGACCCTCCTTTTGCCCTTACATAGGCAATAACTATACTCATTTCAATCTGAGTCTAGGTCAATATTCACAAAGTCATGGAGATGTTGCTGTAGCATCATCCTATTACTTAGCTCGTCCCTCAATACAGGTTTCCTTACACATAATGTAGCACAGAGGCCACATATCGCAGGAGCACACTGTATGCACAAACAGAACAGGAAAAAGATGGCTAAGATCATTCCAATGACCATCAGAACTTTCCAACCCCAGGCAGATATCAGTTCCCAGAACCACCCCACCAGTGACCAATCTCCTTTATCCACGTGTATGGACTCAGATATTTTATGTAGTTTGGAGATGGCTTGATAAACTGTTGGAGCGTTGTCTGGTATGAAAATGCAACAACTAGATTGGATAACCTTACATACCCCACCGCGGTCTGCAAGTATAACGTCTAGAACCATGCGGTTCTGCAAAGTCATGAGGCGATCCGCTTGGAGCTCAGCTGTCAAATTACCAAGGGCACCAGCCGTAACATTAAGGATTCAACCACACGAGTCAGCTGTCTCAGGTTCCTACTATTGACCATAGGTCCCCAAAACGGCAGGAAACCCAAAAAGAAATCTCCCGCTTCCTGACCGGCAGTATCCTCCTTACTAATCACGCCTCTCACAACTCTGGTCTTGTGATAGTCAGAGGCGGCAGTAAATGTTGGCGGTAGCAGATTTGCAATATAACATGTGCCCGAGAAATCAGGGGGAAACCATGTATATGCTCGGTCATTGCAGATAAAATATGTACCCTTGGCAGCCAAAAACGCAGGGGAAAACTGCGACGGAAAGGTGTACGTTTCAGTACAGTCACTTCTTCCCAGTTGAGCTCTAGGATTCTGACCATTACCTTGCAAACAGAACCGACCTATGTGGGGTACGACCCAGATTGGGGATGAGATTTTTCGCTGTCTTTCACCCAGACTAATACTATACCCCGTTGCGTTCCACCCTACATAAGCTCTCAATTCTTCTTTGGGAATAGATGAGTATGCGTCGATATCTCTGCTCATATCGGCAACTCCTTTCATTAAAGCTTTGTTATTGGTGCTAGGTCTGATGGAACGCGGTTGTCGCGGGGAGTAGGCATCTAATGCAAAGAGAAACATGGTCTGGAATGCCCATGACGATCCGTTGTAACTAAACGGCAGCACTAGATAGGGAATACCCTTATTAATGGTATGTGGCATTAAACCACACACCCAGCAATTGGTTGTATTCATGACTAGTTGGTGCTGGTGCAGGAGCTGAATAAACGAGTTGTTTACAAATTCAGACCGTCTAGCTTGTTCATGTTCAGGCAGAGGGTGAAAAGAGTGTGAGGAGATAGTATTAGGAGGTATAGGCTGTACAGTGGGTGCAATGGGCTCTTGAAAGGAGAAGAATACAAATCCTACAGTAAACACTACCATACTACATAATACAAACAGGCATAAAAATACAAAACGTTTGCTCTTCATTATTTTACACATTCTTGCTTTAAAGTTCATTTCCTCCGCGGGTCTCTCCATCTTGAAAAACTCCATCCTCTAATCGTGCCGCTCGCGGCGGGTGAGCATCTTCTGCTAAGGAGTACGCCTGTCAGTCCAGGGAACGCCCCAGACCAACCAGAACCGTTGACCTAACGTCTTCAGCCTGTACCCCAAAGTCTTGGGACCGCGACCCTGCGGCTGAACCCGGATGGTGGTTCGAAAAACAAAAATCAAGAAAGTCCTTCAGATGGGAGAGCTCTGGTTATCCAAAAAATAAAAAGGTAAAAGAAAAAGGGTATTTATTTGTCCATAGGCCTTGGTCTTAGATTATAGTGGAGACGGCCAGGTACTGTCTGATCTTGAAACAAGAGTTCAGGCTCTGTAGTGTCCAATCGAATTGACGGTGGCACAGCTTCTTGCAAAATATCGTCACTCTGTTGTGCTGAAGTTGTGCCTTTTATGCGTGCATCACTGAACGGCACAAAACGAGGTACAGTGTCTGTTTCAGAGTCTGCGATACCCTCCTGGACCCACTGGTCATATGGCAGAGGCAAAGGGATCCTTTTCACGTGGGCGCCGTGAATCCAGTTCTTCTTCCCCTTTACTCGAACAGCTGATCTTGTAGACAGAAGTACGAGATGAGGGCCGATCCAACGAGGCTCATCGTTGCTCTTGCGCTGGAAATTTTTCACCAAAATCCACGTGCCAGGGTCGATAGGGTGTCCTGGAGCCTCAGAGGCCTGGGGAAGAGTATCGTGCACCTGTTGGTGTAAAACACGCAATTTAGCCGTCAATTCGTACAAATAATCAAGCAGTACTGGATGTTCGATTTCACTGAATTTTGTCGGTCTTGGCACACCCCATACATTAGCCGGGCAGCCAAAAACGACCTCGTAGGGACTAAGTCCCACTCGTGAATGCACAGTCATTCTGGTGGACAGGAGTGCTAGAGGCAGAGCGTCAGGCCATTTAGGACCTGAGCTCGCTTGGATTTTGACTAGCTTGAGTTTTAGAGCACCATTGTAGCGCTCTACTAATCCAGCTGATTGGGGGAGATTTGCAGCGTGGAATTTCTGCTTAACCCCTAATCCCTCACACACATTCTTCATCACTTGACCCACAAACTCACTCCCATTATCACTCCACACCATTCTTGGCATTCCAAACCTAGGGAAAAATTCCTTCACGAGGGCTTTGGCTGTTGATAGAGCAGTGTTGTCTTTTAGGGGATACGCCTCTATCCATTTTGAAAAAGCGCAAACAACCACCAATACATATTTCAGGTTGTTGCACCTTTCCATGTGGATAAAATCTAGCTGCAAAACTTCAAATGGATATGATGGAGGCGCATAATGACCAGCTGGAGTTGGGGTTCCCCTACCAGGGTTGTACTTCAAGCATACCATACAATTCTTGACCACATTCTCTGCACACTTAGGAATTCCAGTATTCTGCCATACTGGAGCCAACAACTTACAGATTCCTTTCGTACTGATATGTGCCATTCCATGTGCCATCGTAACCACTGGAAGCACATACGCATCAGGTAACAACCATCGCCTATGTTCTGACAAATCAATCCAACAACCATTCTCATCCAACTTACCCATACTTTCTCTCCACTTGCTCAACTCTTTCTCTGTGGCTTCAGCTTGAAGGGACTTTACACTTTCTATTGTGTTTTCACACATTCCAACATCACCAACCCATCTGGCAGGGCCTGCAACATACATTCGAGTCTTCACATCTTTTGCTGTTTCTTTCGCGACTTCATCAGCAAACGCATTACCACGACCAACATCATCAGTGATTTTCTTGTGCGCACTGCATTTCATAATCGCAACTTGTAACGGTAGGGTCAGCGACTCAAGGAGATCATTCACCAACTTGCCATTCTGAATCTTAGCTCCATGCAAAGTCAGGAACCCACGTTCTGTCCACAATCGCCCAAAACTATGAGCCACGCCAAAGGCGTATTGGCTATCCGTATATATGTTCACTCTCATTCCTTCAGACAGTATGCATGCTCTCGTAAGGGCAATCAATTCTGCTGCTTGAGCCGAATTTTGTGGCACACGCGCAGTTTCCACAATCGTGTGCAAAGTCGTGATAGCATATGCAGCAGTCGTATCACCATTTGGAAGCTTAAAACACGAACCATCCACCCATAAGGTACCATCACACTCAGGGGAGTATCTTTAAGATCTACTCTCCCTTTCGTCTCTTCTTCGGTTCTGAACAGACAATCATGTTGCTCAATCTCATCTAGGTCTGCTGGAATTGGTAATAGTGTAGCTGGATTCAACGTGTTGCATCTCTTTATGTGTATATGATTTGCTAACAGTGTCAGCTCATAACCAGATAATCGCGCACTAGTTAAGTGTTGTGTCTTGGTCCTGTTTAACAATGTGTCCACAGCATGTGGAACCATGACAATCAATGTATTATCCATTACTAGGCCAGCAGACTGTCGAATAGACATAGCTGCGGCGGCTGTGGCTCTGAGACAACTTGGCAATGCCCTCGCTACCGGGTCCAAGGTTGACGAAAAATATGTGCATGGACGCGGTCTATCGCCAAAAGGCTGTGTTAACACTGATAATGCGCAACCATCTTTCTCATGAACATACAATGTAAAAGGCTTGCAGTAGTCAGGGGTACCCAACACAGGAGCTGAACACAATGCATTACGCAATTCCAAAAAACTTTTCTGACACTCTTCAGACCATGGGATAGGATTCGGTGTGTCTTTGCATGTTAATGCTAACAAAGGTTTTGCCAACAAGGAAAAATTGGGAATCCAATGCCTACAGTATGAAGTAATGCCCAAGAAAGCACGCACTTCTCTCTGTGTTCTTGGCACACTCAACTGTGTAATGGCTTGAATTCGTTCTGGGGTCAGTTTCCTTCCCTCCTTCGATAAGAGATGACCTAAGTAGGTCACTTCTTGTCGACAATATTGCAGCTTTGAGAGAGACAATTTGTGATGAAAGGCAGACAAATGACGCAACAATGACAAGGTAGCGTTTTTGCAAATCTTTTCAGTATCCGCGGCGATTAGTAAATCGTCAACATACTGAATAAGGATAGCGCCACTAGGTAAAACAAGCGCATCAAGCTGCTCTTTTAAAGCCTGACTGTATATTGATGGACTCTCACAGTAGCCCTGGGGAGCGCGTTTAAAGCGGAAGCTGCGACCTCCTAAACTAAAGCCAAAAATGTCTCTGCTCTCCTCTGCAATTGGGATGCTAAAGAAAGCATTCTTTAGATCGATCACTGAGAACCATGCAGCGGAGGCTGGAATCATAGTTAACAAGGCAGTTATATCAGGGACAACTGGAAACTGTGGTACAACAATCTTATTAACCTCTCTAAGATCAATCACAAATCTGTAAACAGGTGGCTGTGAAGGGTCCGTTCGTTTTAAGACAGGTAAAACAGGACTATTGCAAACGTTGCCTCTTGTCTCTTCAATTACATCCTTTTTAATCAAATCACTGACAATTGCTAACAATGCTTTCTGACCTTCATTGGAGATCTTGTACTGGGGAATACGTGGCAATCTGACATTGGCTTTTAAAGTGACCACGTATGGCGGTATTTCCAAAAGACCCACATCATTGGGACCAGTAGCCCAAAGGACATCCGGAAGGGATGACAATTCAGGTGGCATTGCATTTTTAGACAAATACATCGGGGAAATCACTTTCTTGCCTAATGTAAGTTGTACTCCTGAGGGAGAACAATATAGCGTTGCATGCAATTTTTTTAGCAAATCTAATCCTAGCAAATTTTCACCACAACCTGTCGTTAGGATGAGGGGTGCTTTTAGCTCACAAGGTCCAACAGAAAGTGACATAGGACTAGAAATCGGGTTCCTAACTGGGGCGCCAGAAAAACCTACTGAAACATTCATTTCGCCAGACAAAGGCGCGCCAGGGAGTTTTGAATGCATGATTGAACTCTTTGCAGCACCAGTATCCAGCAAAAAGGGCTCCGTTACATTTGCTGTAGTTACTTTAACATAAGGTCCGCTCTGATCCACTGGCACTGAAACAACTCCCTCTCTCTGTCTACGGCTGTCCTAGTAATCGTTATCTTCTACGTTGTCATCTTCTGCATAATAATCATTATTGTAGTACTGAGCTGTATTACCAGTCGCGTTGGCTTGCTGATCAAAGCTATTTATGGTATTTTGAGGCGGAAGAGGACGCGCGTTCTGGGGAATATTTCCACGCCCTCTGCCTCTAGGAGCTTGCTGACCACCTCTACCTCTTGCGCCATACGCATTACTGTTATGCTGCATTAATTTAGGGCAACTATATTTAAAATGACCTTCCTCTTTGCAATATGAACATTGGTTGGGACCTACAGGGATTCGTGGTTGATAATACCCATTCATTTGCTGATTACTCTGAAACTGTTGGGGCTGCTGATAGATACCTTGTGTTTGCCTATAATTACTCTGTCCTCCACGTGGCGGATAAGCCTGCTGCAAGAGGACCTTTGTTTTCAGTTCTTTCGTTTTCTTATCTGTTCTATCCTTCTCATCTTTGTCTCTATTCTCATAATACTGTGCACTAGCCAGTATTTGCGCTGAAGAGGAAACAGCCCAGGAACTTTCTGAGTCTTTTAATTTCTTACACAACTCGGGAAGTAGATTCTGCACAAATGTATCAACAAATAACCGTTGGCCACCTTCAGTGCTCATGTCTTGACCACTGTGGTCGATAAACGTTTCTTCAAACCTGGTGAAGAAATCAGACACTGTCTCATCTTTCTTCTGCTTACATGCGGATAGTTTATCCCAATTTACGCGCATCGCAGGCATTATAGTTTTCATGTAGGTAATAATTCGACCAGGGAGTTCTGCTACCAAAGGATCAGGTTTCGCGCCACCAACTTGGCCAGCATCTGCAGCAATGATATTAGCCCATGTGTTACCCAATTCTGCAGCGTGATCTACATTACGAATGGATCCCAATAAAGGCTGTGGAACAACATTCCCAAACAACATATCTATGTCAGCCAAATTCATTACACATGATTCTGCAGTTTGTGATAACTCCTTATAATAACCGGTAGGGTTTTTACGGGGGTCAGGCAATGTCTGCTTAAGCGCTAACACCTCAGATCGCTTCCATGGGACATGCACCCAAACACGCTGAAAATATGGCTGAACAGGTGGGTTAGCAGCTAAATCACCAGGTCTCCAAACTGGAGGAACCTCACGCATTGGATATTGGCGTGCTTTTACCTTCTTCCCCACAGGGAAATCCTGCTCAAACAACGATTGCTGACAATCACCATTTCTGAAGGACAGTAAAATTGCAACTGCTTTATCTACATTGGGGCCCACAATTGTACCTTTTTCAAAATCAAATCGCACTCGACACAATTCCTGTGGGTTTGGGTTTGCACCATTTTCCTCCAATTCCTCACAGAGGAATTCACACATTTTGTCAAAGACATACCTCTGTGTTGGGGCATCCCATTGGTGAAAAACGGTAACAACTGATTCCACATTATAGAGTAAAGGGAAACCAATCCACCTACGCGCCAGATGATCTAACACCTCTTTCTCGTCAGGACCAGGCAGCTGACTGCGCAATTGCTTACGCTGTAAGCCAGGAGTCGCACTCGATGACCCAAAGAGAGGCGACATTAAACTAGTAACTACATTAGCTAGTCGTTGTCGTGCCGAAGGAGAAGTTGAGGCGAGAACGGGGGGATAAACAGAGGGAAGAAAAGCGGAGTCAGATACAGGTACCTGGGTAGTGTAAGAAGGAGCGCCAGGGGAAGCCGCTGGCGTGCTAGGCAAAGTCGCAGGAAGCGCGGGGGTAACAGGTAACAAGACTGGCGGCCCTTGAGAGGGCTGCACTGCAGGGATAGGAGCCAGCTGAAGAGGAGCTGGCAGCTGCGGGAAGGCTTGCGGCATATTTACTGGAGGCTGCACATTTACAAGCTGTGGAGGTGCTGTGGCATTTTGCGCATATGGGGGTGGCGAATTTAGCAAATGGGACATTAGGGAATCTTTCTCTTTCTCTTTTGTCTCATCTTGCACAAGGGGTGACAAAACAGGGTAACATTTATCGATCCCTAGTTTGCGCTGTCTATGTAACTGTTCATTCATTTGTTCCTCCTCATTATCTTTAAATTGCACAGCTGCTTGCATAACTGACATACCTCTTTCTCTCTTATTTCTTTTCGCTAGCTTAATTTCCTTTTGTTTGGCTTCCTTTCGCCATAGGCGGAAAGAATCAAACATCGCCGGCCGGGCTTTCTTTTTAAACAATTTAACTTCCAAATTATCTAAGATATCTGTATCGAAACTACCATTTTGGGGCCATTTTAAAACACCGTCCTTTCTGGTATATCGGATCCATACTTCATTATATGCAATGGGGCCCACGCCATGTTTTACATAAAGCTCATAAGTTGGAGTTCCAATTGGAGGAACCGGACATGAATCCTCTAACTGGAAATCCCTTCCACAACTCAAACAAAATAATCTTCCAAATACACTAGCACCAGGCATCTTCGCTCACTAGTCTAGTTCCAAACTTCAAAGGATTATCGATTACGATAGTCTCGTGAATACACGAGTCCTCTGGCTTTGGGGTTTGCAAACTCCAAATCAAAATTATCCCGAAGGATACCAAATTCAAACTGGGAGACGCTCCACTTATACTTAACTGAATATCGATGATCAATGGCGTCACCAGAAGACTCTCTCGATTGTTTCGCTCTACCAAAATCGTCAAGGGTCCAAAACAGGGCAATTAATCAGGGCAGCAGTCCTTCGTAGCCGTCGGGACGCAGAGAACCTCGCAGAAAAGACTTTCGGACCACGTCGACATGCATGGGTCGATGAAGTGGCGGCCTTCCTCCAGAATTTCCACACGAAGCTCCTCACGAACCTCTGGCTTGGACCGGTACCGCTGAAATCGCCCCATGTTGGGCGCCAACTGAAGTACTGGGAATTTTAAGCCCAGCGGTGCAGGGGAACACACCCTATGACTTCGGGTTCTTCCTGTTTCAGACCTACAGAAACACAGAGTCTTCTGGGTGAAGTCAAAGATCAATTTATTGGCTGCAGACCAATTACAGGTATCCTAGAAGTACAACAGCGTGTATGTTCTCAGGAGACTGCTAAAAATCACAGAAACTGGCTTCTCCTTAAATACAGAAAATCCTGCTTCAAGCATACATTCCTTGGTTTACAATATGGCCATATAAAGGTATGCATTACAAACGAAAAGGCAGAGTCATGATGACCATCCCACATTCCAGTTAAGCCAGCCCGCAATTATTTACCCAGCAAGGCTCAGATCACACATCAGATATCGATAGGCCCCAATAAACATGAGAATCTCCTGTTTGGAAAACAAGCCATAAAGCAGGAATAGTCAGGTGCGAAAGAGATTAGCTGGAGGCTTGTGTAGGATGAAAAGACTTTATGGTGTGTCAAGCCCTGATGCTAATCACAGGTGGCCAGAGGACGGGGAGCTCGTGAGACCGGACTGACCTGGGGCAGCGGAGCCAAGCTGCCCAGGTCACAGAGAAGTCAAAGGAAGGCACATGTGCTCTAAAAGGCCCGTATTTGCTTCATGATATGTAGCCTATGTGAGGGCAACCATAAGATGGCCACCGCTCTGAGATGGAACCCACGTAGTGATGTATAATAACGTATACACAGTGCATTCATAGCTAAAACGTTACACAAAGCACTTGTACATGCCGCATTAACCATTCGCGGTTCACTAATACCGGGATAGACAGGGGTAGGGCCCTGCCTCCTACGCGGTCCCAAATTCTAAAGTACGACAGGTGTACCATTTAGGGAGGGATTTGAGCAGGTGGTTTTGGGGGGATTAAAGACTATATATTTGGTCTTGGTTAAATTGATCTCCAATCCCCTCATGTTACAGAACTCCGCAAAGCTGTCCAGAGTACGTTGTATACCCGTTGGTGATTTGGACAATAACAAAGTATCGGCCGTGAACATCAACGCGGGAACCTTCCCTGAGACTAGCTTGGGACGTCATTATCCTTAATGTTATTGAGATGGTCAATGAGCCAGTTAATATAAAGACAAAATAGAGTGGGGGTGAGCACACATCCCTGGCGTACCCCCTTTTTGACACGGAAGCATGCAGAGAGTTCCCCATATTTACCACATCTTACTTGTGCATAGTTCCCTGCATGTAGCCTCACTATCACATTAAGGAGGTATGGTGGAATCCTGAGGTCATTTAGTACTTTCCAGAGTTTCTCCCTTGGGACCAAGTCAAACGCCGACTTCAGATCAACGAATATAAGGTAGAGGCTGCCACCCTCTAAGGTCACCGTTTTCCAGAAAAGTAGTTGTAATCTGAATATCTGGTCAACGGTTGACGTATTCATTCTGAAGCCGGCCTGATACGGGCTTAGGATCTCCTTCTCCTCTATTCAACCCTGTACTTGGTCCAAAAGGACCCGTCCCATTAGTTTTTGGGTGATGTCAATTAGACTGATGGGTCTATGGTTTGAGGGTAGGAGAGGGCAACCTTTTTTTGTGTATGGGGACTATCTCTGGCCCGCGCCAGGTATCCGGGGATCCATGCCCTTCAAGATGGCATTAAATAGGGCACACAGATAGGGGGCCCAAATTTTGGGTTCCATCCGGAAGAGATCCCCAGGTAGTTTTTCTAAACCTGGCTATTTATTACACTGCAGTTTGTTAATAGCATTCCCCACTTCGGCCATGGTAATCTCCCACAGCCCCTCTTGATGGGACTCCTGGGATGGACTCGGAGAGCCAGTGGTAGCACCTACTACATCCTTCTCATCATACAGTGCCCCAAAGTGTGTCTCCCAGACTTCGGGCGCTATGTTGGGATCTAGGGCGGGTTGCCCTTCCCTGACCCCAGAACTTACTATTGCCCAGAATGATTTCAAATCTTTGTTGTTCAGGGCAGTCCTAAGGGCTACCCAATTATCCGCTTCCCAATTTTTCTTTTCCATTTGGATAATCCTTTTGTACCTGCCTCTAAGCCGTTTAATTAGTGGCCTGGTCTTTGCCTTCACTGCATCTAATAGATCGTGTTTAGCTATGCGACAAGTTGCGTTGAACCAAGAGCATTTGGGGCTATTATTTTCCCTTGGATTTATCACTGGGTAAAATACGTCAAACAATTTTGCCGTTAACTGTTCATGAATTTTACATGCCCTGACTTGAGTCCCTGTATGAACCTCAGCTCGACCTACCTCCCACATTTCAGCTAACAATGGTAGTGTTAGCTGGTAAGTATTGGCCAACTTAGATGGAGATTGATGGTTGTGGCTCCATCTAATACTCCGTCTGTTATTAGATAGCGTTAATGCGTTGGTCTCCATGGTAGGAGGGGGTGGTGGGTTAGACATGCCCATGTTCCCTATTTTTAGAGTCACTATCAGGGCATTGTGGTCACTGTCCTGTCTCTGGTGGACATAGAAGTCGAGGACCATGTCCCAGAGTCTAGTTTCCACCAGGATGTAATCAAGCAAGGAGGCCTGCCTTTCTCTTTTGAACGTCAACTGGTCCAGCTGATCAGATTTGGTCCTCCCATTGCATGCCCTAAATGGGAGGGCCAAAGTGAGCGAGTGGAGTTGCATAGCCAGTGGTGACCAAACTTTAATCGGTTTGATCTGTGGGTCAGGTATCGACCAGTACTGATCTTCTTTAGTGGGCACACCTAGATATGGATCAGTAAGTGGCTCGAATTGTCAATTAAAGTCACCTCCAACGATCAGCAAAATCGCTGGATCCAGGGTTGGTATAAAGTGCCCAACTGCTCTACAACACCTGATTCCTGTCTGTTGTTCACAGGTCTAGAGTATACGTTGAGTAAGGCTATTTTTAACTTTGTGGAGAGTGTCAGCAAGACACATTGGATATCATTGGAGGGAGATGACGTCTGCTCGGCTTTAACGCTGAGATGTGTACCCACCCAGATAGTTAAACCACCAGAGGGCTCCACCTCCCCCTCGTAGTGGCCATAGTGTTGAGATACTGGATCCCCAGCAAAAGCAGTGCTTCTGTGGCGGTCTGACCTCCACACTCCTAATACTGTGGTCAGGCCTTCAGTGTGGCCGTGGTCTGACCACCACTGCAAGTACAGCTCTCCTATGGCCCGCCGTACTCGTAATATAATAAGGCATTAAGTGTACTCTTCCAGGTGTTATTCAGCGCATGATCAAAGAATTTAGCACCATTAATTTGCCTTGTTCTTTATTTTGCGTTGGTGGATCTTGTTCAACATGGTGGATCACACAGTTGTGATCTGCGGCACAAAAAATATTTACAACCTTAGGCCTCATTACCACACCTTACAATTCTTTATAGAGCTCTTTTGGATCCATATCTCTTCTTGCATCTGTTTCAACAAACATGTTCTCCACACAAGACTGCGCACCAAAAGGGACACAACTTCCTTAAGGTCTCATAAGGAGATAAAGACCTGTAATTCCAGGGTTCTTGAACCAATGTTCATGAGGAATATGGAGTTAAAAGGTGCAGATTTGGAGTCCAAAGTCACTATATGGATCATGCTCCTTCTGTGTGACTTTGTGGAAGAAAACATCACCTGCTTCCTATGTTAGCTCTATACACATTTCTTCTGCATTGCAGTCTGAAATGTTGTCATCTTCTAATCTTATTTATTCTTCTCTACTTCCTTTTCTCGTCTCCCTTTTCCATTACCTTCCTCCGCTGCTTTTACTGCATGTCATTAGGATGCCTGGGGTCCACTAGCTGCAGTGTGATGAAAGCTGATCTGTACATTGCTTTGCTTCAAACACCCAACAAATAATTTTATGCAATATTTGAAGAAAACTGGATCTCAGATGACTTTCTCACCAGAGATTCACAGGGAATATTTTGGCTTTTAGGATCTCCCGAAGTCAAGTCTTTTTTTAGTCATAATATGTTTCTATGGTCAGCTAGTTATAACATGTCCTATCGTCTCCAGTATTAAATCTTTCATAGATTTACATGATTGTATCTTCCCTGCCGTCATGGTGGGAATCTCATGGTAAAGGAAATAAATAGCAGTAAAAGAAAAAACTGCATAGATAACTATAGACTTTGGTATCCCAGTATCATCATTATGTGTACCAAATGCTAGCCAATGAGACGCCAGCCCTGACATCACACTCCCCAGCAGAGCCATCATACCTCAGATTTCCAACCGTCGTCGTGTGCGAAGGAGTCTCCCTGAGCTTTGCTCAGTTTGTTCCTTGGTTGAACTTTTGACCTGTATTTTACAGCATTTCCTTCTGGAACAGAGGTATTGTCTTTTCTTCCAGTTTACTTCAAAATGTCTGAAAGCTCTAAAAAGAGGCTTTTCCGACCCTATAGATCTTGTGGGAAGGTCTGTCTCTTCTCTGAGGACCCCCACAAGGATTGTTACTACTGCCTCTATCCAAAGCACGTCCCTAAGGAGTGCAATAATTGTAGGACATTTTCAGCAAAGACACTTATGGATAGAGAGGCACGTTTGTTGTTGTGGCTCCAAAATAAAAAGGCCACTTCAGAATCTGACTCTGAGGATGGTCCTAAGGCTCACTCCTCTTCAAAACGCAAAGGAGGGCCTTCTGAGGTGAAATCTGAGTTAAAAAAAGCAAAAAATCAGTGAATCTAAGAAAAAGGAGTCATCTTCCTCCTCACTGCCTCATACTTCTCTCTCAAAAAGTCCTTCAGAGACGAGGGCTCCGTCCTCGGATCCATCAATGAAGGCAAGAGTTTCTAAGATCATTTCGTCAACGAAGGCATCAATGACAACAGTTACAATGACAACAGCCTGCGTCGACGACGATTACGAAGACGACACTGCCGACGGTTGGGCCGTTGACGACACCGTCAATGACGGGTACGGAGACGACACCGTTGACGACTACTTTATTGACACCGTCATCGATTTCATCGACGGTCGCTCCGTTGACGACCACTTTTAAATCTCCAATGAAAAGATCACTGACGTCGATCTGTATTAAGAGGTTGCCACCGTCGACGGGCTTGTCGACGGTCGCTCCGTCGACGACCACTTTTAAATCTCCAATGAAAAGATCACTGACGTCGATCTCTATTAAGTGGTTGCCACCATCGACGGGCTCGTCGACGGAGAGATCAGACAAAGCAGAATTGACTTCTTGGACAAACATTTCTCCGCTGCCTCCGTCAAATCTTGAGATGCAGGAGTTTGAAGAGGAAAGTCCATACGGGGTCGGATACAGTCAATCCCAGTTAAAAATTAAAAGTCAGGACACTGATGAGGAGGAATATCAAGAAGTGCGGGAGGATTTCTCTTTTAAAGATCGACCTCTATCCGGTTCAAAAAGATATGAGTCTTTTCAGCAATCCTACGACTATGAGGAGGATGAGGATAATGCGCCTAGTGTCAGAGAAGAGTCTGTGACCATGCCAATATCACTGGTATCGGATCTCAGGAGCATGATCAACAATTACTATTGTTGCTTCCCTGAAGCTACTGCCTCTTCATTGGACGCTTCAAGTAAGCAGCATCCTGTCATGCAGGCTCCGATTGTGCAACCTCCGCCTCCGGTGCAGAAGGTGCTCACTCCAAGGGTCATTACCATCAGAGATTACTTAGCTGACAGTGAGGCTGAAGACCAACCTGAGGAAGAAGAACTGATCCAAGACGATCCTGTGGGTGACAAATGGGATCAATACATTATCCCTTCTTCTCCATCGCCATCACCCTCTCCGGCGACATCTCCACCAGAGTATATCCTGGGATTCCACAAGCTCATCTGCCTCTTCCGGTTAAGGAAACGGAGAGTTTCATATATGATTTCAAAGAATCTTCTAGGAAATCAATAAGAACAATCCCCATGGTGAAGTATATATGGGAGGAGGGATTGAAAATTATGAGGAATCTTGCTTCCGTTGCAACCTCGGTTCCTAGAATAGAGAAGAAGTACCAGGCTCCCGAATCTTCTCCGACATGCCTTATTGGTCATTCCCGATCAGAGTCTGTGGTGATGCAAGACTATCAAGAAATCCATCGGCTACATGTTCAGCTCCTCCTGACAAAGAAGGGAGAAAACTTAATGGAACAGGCAAACGCTTTGCAGTCATGGCAGCAGCTTCTATCAAAGCATCAAATGCACTCGCCATAATTAGCCGTTTCAACAGGCAAATGTGGTCGGATATAGCTCCTCTTTTATCAAATCTACCGGAGGTCAAGAAAGAAGAGCCTACACTAATTTTACAGGACGGGGCTAGAGCAGCCTCAGAATCCATTGACATAGCCAAGGATATATCAGCAGTGGCTTTCAGACAAATGGCAGGAGCCATAGCGCTTTGCAGGCAGGGATGGCTTAAGGCTACCTCATTCAGGCCGGAAGTGCAGCCCAAGAAAGTCGACATTCCCTTTGACAGAGAAAATGTATTTGGCAGCCGTGTGGATGATGCCCTGCAGGGTATTAAAAAAGATACAGGGGAGGAGCCAAGATGGCCGACGGGACGGACGCTTGAGCTCCCGGCTCCGTGGACCGTCCGGCTTCCTTTGATAATCCTGATCGATTCTCCTGACCTGCGCCGCTCTACCGCCGCGGATTACCGGCACTGAAGTGACTGGCGTTCTCCTGACACCTTTGTCGGCGGGTTTGGTAGCAGACTCGGTGTTTGCTTCGACCTCCGGTGCTCCCCCTGGTCCCTGCGTGTATGGCCGCCGCTGGACGCCGAGGGATGTGGACGGGGTGCTGAGCTGGATTACTGCGGGTGGTCGCGGGGGTGACAACGCTGGCCGTGCGACTGGAGTCGGACCCTTACGTCCGGGTCGGACTCCCCCCCGCGCTGGCAGTGGTGTGGACGACGTTGGAGCCCCCTAATACTAGCTCTCCTCAGCCACCCTGAAGAACAGCGAGCGGACTCCATTTTGAAGTGTCTTCCTGCGGCGAACGGCCGGTCCTCACGGCAACCGAGGGGCGCTCTCGCCCTGTGCAGTTCCCGAGTGGAGCACGAAGTTTTTCCGGTGTCTACATCCTCGGATCTCCGGTATACATGGTCACTTTTGTCCCGCTACTAAGTGCCTGCAGTGGAGATGACGATGGCGCCTGTTCTTCTTGCTGAGACGCTGGCTGACCCTGGACTCGCAGGGTCTGCGCGCCCATGTGCCCCGGAGCTGATTGCCGCATCGGAGGAGCAGCGGGATAGGGCGGACCGATGCATGGTACAGAGAGACCCGACCTGTGGGGATGTATTGGCCGCCCTCGTGGCGTTAAAAGTGGCGATGCGGAGTACTTGCTGGGCGCTGACCCGGAGAATCGATGAGGCACTGTTCGCAACGGGACGTTCCCGGCTGGAGGATCCCCCGCCGCCCATGTTTTCTCCTGGAGGTGAAACAATGTTGCAGAGCGGAGGGGCGGTGGCGCGGAGTCCTCCTGGCTACAATGTAACGCGTCAACCCATCGACACGGATACAGTTGCAGGGACACCCTCCATTTTGAACGCTGTGACTCTGCCTACGAACTACCTGTTGAGACCTAGCCTTTCACTTCCCTTGCCAGATGTTACCCTGAAGGCACCTATCGCTGGAGCTTCTGTGGCATGTTACTGCTGCGTTTGGGACCCTGAGGTACGATACAGCTTTATTGTCCCCTTTCCTCGAGAGCGGCCATCTTGTCTCTTTGTCCTGGCTGAAGGTGACTCGCAGCAATGGACGGGCCTGAACTACATCTGCCGGTCCGGACAGGGGTGATGGCAGGCTCGTTGTCGCTTTGGTTGGATCGGCGGACGGAGACCTGGACTGATACACGTTTTGCTATATTGGCTGAGTAGTTTTTAATGACCTGTTTTTTGCTACATGTCGCTGTGATTTCGCCCCCTGTTTCCTTCTTCTGCCGGGGGGCAGACTTGTGACGTACTGAAGTGCTGGGGGGTATTGATTCGAGACCACCGGGTTTACGTGGGTCTTTTGATACTGTGCTGTACATGGCGCAGGAGGTATGGGCGGCGCGGGAGTCCGGGAGTTCGGCAGTGGGGTGGGCTCCTCCCCGCTCTCCTTTTCCTGGGAGTAATAGGGTAGTGCACTCTTCCTTTTCTATGGTTCTTTTTCCTTTCTTCTTTTCTTAATTCTACATTTCGGGTTCCTATGGGGCGACAGACACGTAGCTAGGGGGGGGGGGTAGGCCATAGCCTCGGCATGCGTGTAGGGTGGGGGGTCTTCTTCGGCACATTTTTTTTTTATTTCTATGGGCCTTCTTTTTCCTTTTTTCGTCCTTTTCTTACGTCTTTTTCTAGGGTCAGTGGGGGGGACTGCTGTTAGGAGGGTAGCGGCTGGGAGGCACACCTCGCTGCGTATCTATATCCTGGTATTATAGTTTCGTGCCTCCATTTTAGATGTGTTCACTGTTAGTTGACTCTCCTGTTGGCTGTTACCCATTTATCATATGATCGTCTGTTCTGTACACTGATCCGTTCTAGTTTCTGTATCTCCTTACATAAAATTTTTTAAAATTAACCTTGCTGTCTCCTGCCACTCGGTGCACGTGGATTTATTGTAACTTAGGTCGTATGCTTTTGTGTGCTGCCGTGCCACCGAGTGGACATATACTTTGCTATCAAGCTTCAAAGTGTCGAGGCCGGCCGGATGGTTGTAGGCCCGTATTTGTCTTGTACACAGTGCTAAATAAAGGTTTAAAAAAAAAAAAAAAAAAAAAAAAAAAAAGATACAGATACGTCGAGGGCATTAGGTTCACTGCAACAAGGCAGATTTCAATCCTTTTGTGGCAGAGGATCAAGAGGAAACTATCAACAGAGATCGCCCTATCAGTCCAATAGGTACCATCTATACCATCAGCAAGGGTATCATCTGTATGCAAATACTCAGCAATTTCGATCCTCAAATACTTCTTACCAACATCAGCCCAGACGAAAGCCATCAGGAAGAGAAAAATTACAGGACGCCAATCAAAGGCAGTGACAATTTCAAGGCGCCAACCACCTTGTCATTCCGCAACCTCCATTAGACCCATTACCTCTCTTCCTATTTCCATCAATGGCTGTCTATAACATCGGACAGATGTGTGCTAGACATAATTCGTCAAGGTCACACCCTAGAGTTCCTCTACAAACCACCAGATCGTCCTCCCATTCACAGAAAACAGCAACATCTCTCAGCCCTCAAGGCGGAAATTCTATCTCTTCTTGTAAAAGGAGCGATACAGAAGGTCCCTCTTCAACAGCGAGGGAAAGGATTCTACTCGCATTTTTTCCTCAAAAAGCAATCAAACAAATGGAGAGAGGTAATGGATCTCAGAGGCTTAAACAAGTTCATCAGTAAACAATCTTTCCGTGTGCTATCTCTTCAAGAAATTCTCATGATGCTGAGCAGAGGGGAATATATGACATCTTTAGATCTATTAGATGCATACTTCAATATTCCAATGTATGTTCATCACAGACGGTATCTCAGGTTCGTGGTGGCAGGGCGCTACTACCAATTCAGAGTGCTACACTTCGGTCTCCGATCCGCACCTAGAGTGTTCACGAAATACATGGCGCCAGTCGTAGCGTATCTGAGGCAGCAAGGTCATCAGAGATATCCATATCTGGACGATTGGTTGATAAAGACCGCATCATACCAAGACACTCGAGTATCCCTGGAATGTTGCATGCATCTCTTCCACTTTCTGGGTTTACGGATAAACATGGAAAATTCCGTCCCAGTCTCTGCAATTTCTAGGAGCCTTATTGCAAACCAGCGAAGCGTAAGCATACCCTTCACAGGAACACATCCGAAAGATTTTGAAGCTGACTTCACAACTAAAGAAAAGAAAGTCCACTTCAGTAAGGATATTCAAATCCTTGTTGGGGATGATGTCATCCTGCATCCCCTTAGTTCCAAATTGTCGGCTTCACATGCGGCCTCTACAAGAACTTCTAGGCCTTCAATGGGTGCAACATCAAGGCTCCTTCAAAGATCGAATCCTCATCAATCCTCAAATAAAGGAAGCCCTGTCATGGTGGGGAATAAGACAGAACTTATCAGAAGGGCTAATCTTCGAACCTCAATCTCCCAGTTATATAATGACAACAGATGCCTCATTACAAGGATGGGGAGCGCACCTCCAAGACCTGGAAATTCAAGGACACTGGAGCAAGAGGCTCAATTACATAACAACTTATTGGAGCTAAAAGCGGTGTTCTTGGGCCTCCAAGCCTTTCTCCCCAGGATTCACGATTCACCAGTACTAGTCAGCCTAGACAGCACAACAACGATGTTTTATCTAATAAAACAGGGGGGAACAAGATCAAAGCCCCTATCAGCGCAAGCTCAAGAAATTTGGAAATGGCTTCTAGTACACAATATCTCTCTGCAAGTCCAACATGTTCCCGGAATACACAACACAAGAGCAGATTCGCTAAGCAGATCAGCAAGTGTTTGTCATGAATGGGAACTGAATCAGGATCAACTCATTCAAATATTTTGCTTATAGGGCACTCCACCTCTGGACCTGTTTGCCAATCAAAACAACAGAAAGTGCAAACAGTTTGCAAGCAGATTCCCTCTGCCGGTATCTTGGGGGAATGCTCTTCAGCTTTGTTGTACAGGGATGTTCGCATATGCATTTCCCCCATACCCGCTGATCCCAAAGGTGCTCAGAAAAATTAGATCGGAACCGTGTCACTTAATTCTGATAGCTCCGGCATGGCCGAGACAATTCTGGTTCTTGGAGCTTCTTATCAGTGACTCCCAGAGTGCAGTTTCCTCTAAACCAAGATTTGATTTCCATGAACAGGGGGTAAGTTCTTCATCCCCAGTTGGCCACGCTGAACTTGTCGGCATGGAACCTCATGAGCACGGATTTCAGTCCTTAAACATTAATGAAGAATGCCGAGATTTCCTCTCTCACTCTTGTGCAATTTCCACAAATAAAACTTATGTGGCGAAGTGGAAAAGATTTTGCCAATGGTGTTTGACACAATCTCTTCACCCCTTGCACTCTTCTCTGGAGCAAGTTCTTCCTTATCTATTACATTTAGCCAAGGCAGTCCTTTCTCATGCATCTGTCAAAGTGCATCTTGCTGCCATTTCAAGATATCGCAGGAGACCAAATCACCTGTCTCTTTGGCCACAGAGAGTGATAAAGGAGTACTTGAAAGGATTGTTCAGGATTTTCCCTCCACTTAGACATCCATCAGTACCATGGCAGCTTAACACAGTCTTGGCGCAACTTATGAAGCCGCCTTTCGAACCGATTCACAAAGCTGAACTGCAGTTTATATCTTGGAAAGTAGCTTTACTCCTGCCTCTGACGTCAGCTAGAAGGGTCAGTGAGAGTCAGGCTTTTTCTATAGCAGAGCCTTTCCTTCAGTTCAAAACAGACAAGGTGATCTTGTGAACAAACCCTAAATTCTTTCCAAAAGTCCCTTTGGATTTTCACCTTAATGAGCCTATTGTTCTACCCACATATTTTAAAGATCCATCTTCTGCAGCAGAAAACATTTGCATACATTAGATGTCAAGAGGTGTTTAAAATTTTATATTGACAAGGCAAAGTCCTTTAGAAAGACAAGTCAGTTGTTATAAGCGTTTGCTGGCCCCAAGAAAGGTTTGGCTTTGTCAAGGACTAGCATATCCAGATGGATATCCTCAGCCATTACTTTGTGCCACAAGAAAGCCAGGAGCCCTTTACACTTGACGGTTCAAGCTCACTCAACCAGAAAAATGGCGACTTCAGCCGCATGTTTTTCAGGAGTATCGCTTCCGGATATTTGCAGAGCGGCAACGTGGAAGAATGTCCACACGCTTACCAGGCACTACTGCCTGGAAACAGCTTGGAAAGCAGATTCAGCGGTGGTACAAGCCGTGCTACGTCATCTGTTTCATTAAGGTTTTTATTTACAATTTCTAAAAAAATGCTTTTTTTTTTGTCAATGTCTTTTCTTAAATGTTACATTGGATAGTTCTCACTATATGTCTTTGATTTTTATATAATTTGTTGCATTAGGATACATGCTGAAACATGCAATCCGTTCTATCTTCTAGAGGATATATTAACCTCGCAATAAGGAAGCAGAGCCTAAGGAAAAAGGGTGCTATCCTGGAAATGCTTCCTTGTACGAGTACTGCTTTCTATTCTGATACAAGCATGTGAATCTGTGAAAGATTCAATACTGGAGAAAAAACAAGTTACTTACCTGTACACTGTGGTTCTCCAGCATTGATATATTTCATAGATTCAGATGCGACCCGCCTGCCTCCCCGTTTCTCATGTAGACCAGCTTTTATCTCTGATTACTTCCTTGGCTCACACCATGGGCTGTTGGAAATCTGAGGTATGATGGCTCTGCTGGGTACTATGATGTCAGGGCTGGCGTCTCATTGGCTGGCATTTGGTCCACATAATGATGGTACTGGGATACCAAAGTCTATAGTTATCTATGGTATCTATGCAGTTTTTTCTTTTAGTGCTATTTATTTCCTTTACCGTGAGACTCCCACCTGAAAATTCTATTTTGAATTACTTTGGCGCCGGTTGACGAATCCTCGCGAAATTTTCAAAACTAATGGGGCGCTCTGCTCAGCTCCTACCCTGAAAGTCTCTGTGTGATTCGTCAAGCGGGGGCTGAGAAAAAGGGGGGTCCCAAAACGCGTTTTCTCCATGCATTTTCCCATAGGACCTTTAGTCGAAGGTACAGCCCGAACGGCTGAACAGAATTACTTGAAATTTGGCAAAGAGGTAGTCCTCAGGTCAGGCATGTGCCTTTTGCATATATGGAGTTCCTGAGAAAATTGCAGTTACAAGCACATAAATATCTATAAGCGCGCATGGTGCGCGCACCTTAACGTGCGCGAGCGTAATTCTGATTGGTGGTTACATGTCAGTCAACGTTCGAATCGGTCGAAATCAGGAAGTGTCGGCCGCCATTTTGTGTGTTGTGTGTGTGACAGGGAAAAAGAAAGGTGGAGAACGTGAAAAGGAGGCAGGGCAGAGCGTTCCTGACCCCCTAGCCTTTGTCAGGGGGTCCCTGAAGGACCCCGAAGGGTGAAAAAAACATTTAATTTTTTTTTCAAAAAATCGCGGGGTGCGCGCACGGTGAAAAACCGTAAAAAAAAAATAAACCACATTACAAAATTCACTTAACAAATCATAGGTTTCACACACGTTATAGTTAGGAATTAGCATTTAAAAAACCTTGCAAATTCACTTAAAAAACCATAGGTTTCACACATGTTATAGTTAGCTGGACATTTCACTCGTAAAAAACCAATGAAATTTCCCCGTTATAGTTAGTTCAGATAACTATAACTCGCGCGACCGCCACTCTATCACAAGGATGATGTCATCAGTGATGTCATGAGTGATGCCACTGACCATGTCATGAGTGATGTAATATGTGACGTCATCAGCAGTGGATTGGAGGCGCGCGAGTTATAGTTATCTGAACTAACATTAACAGCTAACTACAACATGTGTGAAACCTATGGTTTTTTAAGTGAATATATATATACATACATATATATATATATATATATATATATATATATATATATATATATATTTATTTATTTATTTATTATCTACTGGCGGTCGCCAGTAGATAGTTCTAGTTAGGACCGTGTTTCCATAGGAAATCCGCAACATTCTATTTGGAATAACTTTGGCGCCGATTGATGAATCCTCGCGAAATTTTCAAAATAGGTGGGGAGCTCCACTCCGACCCTGAAAGTCTCGGGGGGGATTCGTCAAGCGGGGGCTGAGAAAAAAGGGGGGTCCCAAAACGCGTTTTTCCCATGCAATTTTCCATAGGGACCTTTAGTCCAAGGTACAGCCCAAACGGCTGAACAGAATTACTTTAAATTTGGCAAAGAGGTAGTCCTCAGGTCAGGGATGTGCCTTTTGCGTATCTGGAGTCAATCTGTTCAATAGTTCCTGAGAAAATTGCAGTTTAAAGTACATACATATCTATAGCCTCGCACGGTGCGCGCACGGTGACGTGCACGAGCGCAATTCTGATTGGTTGTTAGATGTCAGTAAACATTCGAATCGGTCGAAATGAGGAAGTGTCGACCGCCATTTTGTCTCTCGCAGTCTGAGGCAGTGAAAAACAGAGGTGGAGAACGTGAAAAGGGGGCAAGGTGGACAGTTCCTGACCCCCTAGCCTTTGTCAGGGGGTCACTGAAGGACCCCCAGGGTGAAAAAATATATTTATTTTTTTTCGAAAAAGCGCGGGGTGCGCGCACTGATCGCGCACGGCACACACAAAGCGTCGTGGGTGCTCGGTGCGCACCGAGCGCCAACATCGCGCGCACGGTGCGCGCACGGTGAAAAACCTGAAAAAAATAAATATTAATAAATACATAACTTAGCATTTAAAAAACCGTACAAATTCACTTAAAAAACCATAGGTTTCACACATGTTATAGTTAGCTGGACATTTCCCTCATAAAAAACCAATGAAATTCCCCCGTTATAGTTAGTGCAGGCAACTATAACTCACGCGACCGCAATCCTCTGCTGATGACGTCAGATATTACATCACTGATTACATATGTGTCTTTCTGAAAAATAAATATTTGTAATATATGTATAGCTAAAGATTAATGGAACAAGACATGGGTAAATAGGTGTCTAAATACAGTGATGTAATATCTGACGTCATCAGCAGAGGATTGCGGTCGCGTGAGTTATAGTTGCCTGCACTAACTATAACGGGGGAATTTCATTGGTTTTTTACGAGGGAAATGTCCAGCTATATCCAACAAGAAAGTCGCTTTAGCTTGAGCCTCTGACAATGAGGAGTTTCCGGCGAGGTAGCGAACCTCAATTAACCCAACAAAGCTGCAGAAACCTTCACAACTCATTCAAAATGAAGATAAGAACAGAGCCGGTGCTCTATTTGAAAAAGAGTATGTTTTAATCCACACATTGCAACCAAAACAGAAACCCGGTTATAGAAGGTTTTGCTCTCTACTTCTTAGTCTTTATTTGGTAAAAGGGTAGATGTAAGTGTTCGGTTCATGGAAGCCAATCCATCAGAATGCCAAGGATAATGAAAATAATTACAAAGCCTTTGGCCATAAGTCATTGATAGAGTTGTCCAGTGTAGCTCCCATGACCCTGAACGTCCTCCATTTGCTACAGAGGGGCTAGAAGATAGGCAAGAAGTACAAGCATTTGCAATGCAATAGGTCTCGCATTTAAAAGAGTTTGAGCTATTGGCATTGTAAAATTACAATGCCTTTTATTTATGTTTTGGTTTTAAAACAAATAAAAGGCATTGTCATTTACAATGTCAGTAGCATAAACTCGCATAAAAGCAGTGTGTGGAGTGCAGCAGTGCAGCAGTGTGCAGCAGTGTGCGGCGTGCAGCAGTGTGCGGCGTGCAGCACTGTCCGGCATGCAGCACTGTGCGGCGTGCAGCACTGTGCGGCGTGCAGCAGCGTGCGGCGTGCAGCAGTGTCGTGCAGCATGCAGCAGTGAGTAATGCCGCAGTGTGCAGCAGTGTGCGGCGTGCAGCAGTGTGTGGCGTGCAGCAGTGTGCAGTGCAGCAGTCTGTGGCGTGCAGCAGTGTGCAGCAGTGTGTGGCGTGCAGCAGTGTGTGCCGTGCAGCGGTGTGCGGCGTGCGCCGTGCAGCAGCGTGTGGCGTGCAGCAGCGTGAGGCGTGCAGCAGCGTAAGGCGTGCAGCAGCGTGTAATGCAGCAGTGTGTAATGCAGCAGTGTGTAATGCAGCAGTGTGTGGTGTGCGGTAGTGTGCGGCATGCAGCAGTGTGCGGCGTGCAGCAGTGTGTGGCGTGCAGCAGTGTGTGGCGTGCAGCAGTGTGCGGCATGCAGCAGTGTGCGGCATGCAGCAGTGTGTGGCGTGCAGCAGTGTGCGGCGTGCAGCAGTGTGCGGCGTGCAGCAGTGTGCGGCGTGCAGCAGTGTGTAATGCAGCAGTGTGTAATGCAGCAGTGTGTAATGCAGCAGTGTGTGGCGTGCGGTAGAGTGCGGTGTGCGGTAGAGTGCGGCGTGCGGTAGAGTGCGGCGTGCGGCAGTGTGCGGCGTGCAGCAGTGTGCGGCATGCAGCAGTGTGCGGCATGCAGCAGTGTGCGGCATGCAGCAGTGTGCGGCATGCAGCAGTGTGTAGCGTGGTTTGTAAACAACAAGAAAAGCGGACATCAAAGGAAGGGTGGGAGGGAACGAGCATATGGGATGTGAGTTATAACGAAAGTTAATTGTTGTAAGAGGGGATGCAGGAAGTGAGGCAGAGACGCTCACTGGCGAAAGCAGTCTGCTGCTTTCAAGTCCGATGCCAGATGCCAGCTTCGCGCTTGAATGCCTCACATGCACTGGACATAAATCGCATTCCTAAGGTCTTGTGCCCCTTACTAAATCTCTCTGAATGCGTGATGCGGCGCACGCGCAGGAAGTAGCTGGTGGCAAATGGAATGCGCGTGGTTGTGCGCGTAACCGCCACCTGATCCGCCTGGGAAGCCTTTTGGAGCATTTTCTGAAGCCCCTACTTAAATCTCGCTGTGCGATCGCTTACGCGATAGCCAGGCGAGACCTAATGAGGTGGTGAAATGTTTCCTGGCACCGGTGGTGACAACCTGCAGATAGCGCTCTTGGAGTGGTTGGTGAAGGATTCATTTTTGGGGTACTGTCCAGTGCATGCTGGGGCCCGCTGTAGAGATGAGGAACCAAAAGGCGATTCAACAGTAGACCGGGACCGCGATCTGATAGTGGTGCTCTGTGAAGGAGTGGGCCATGAGAACGAGCCGGGGAGGGGCTGAATTCACCAGAGGCTGTTGAACTTGAGATATTTGATTCATGGACCAACGATGATGTGAAACCTTATGGTTTCTGCCAATAAAAATATTTTGGAAAAGTAAGTCTATGGAGGAAAAATGTTATAAAATTGTATTAAAATGAAGCTATCCTGCTAAAACCCTAAACATGCAGCCGGTATTAGTCAAATGCACTGAAGTCTTTCAGCCCTATCAAATGTTCCTGTTGCAGGTTAGTGTCTGAAAGGGCAAAGAAGATACACTGAAGCAAAACATGAGGCAATGTATTGCTATGAATGATAACAATGAGCATAATGCAATGAAATGGGACTGCAAAGCTATCAAGTAGTGAAATGGATGCAATTCTGATATAATAGATTAACTGCAAAATATAAGAACCAACACCTGGATGCAATGAGAGTCAAGAAGGAGAGAAATTAAAGACACACACACAGACCTCATGGAGCATCAGCCACCCAAGACCACTGTGAGCTCCCTCGTTTCCTCTCTTGATCCTTCACCAAAGGGCAAGACATCTTTCTACTCCAACCATTCCCCCCAAAAACAACAGTAGTCCTGAGACAACTGTGCAGCAAGGAACACACTCAACCACTCCAAGAAACACAACTTTTGCTCTTCATCACATTGAGTGTTGTACTGCAACTGGAAGAGACCCCACTCTCCCAAATGAACCGGCAGCAACAGTCCACCTGGCACCGTGACACTCCTAAGACAAGTCCTGCAGCCTCTATACACTCTCCTTTACCACAGCACCATCTTAAAAAGTCGTCTACTTGCAGCACAATTAAAAGGATACAGTTTCATGAGCATTCACCTAGACATAATTAAACAAAATTAAATCTTAAACTACAAATTTGAACAGGAAGAACTCTAAATCATAAAAAACAGAAGAGAGGTTTTCAATCCACCCTGAATTATTTGCCACGGAAATTAAAACTAGACCGCAATCCTTACATTAATATAAAACACAAACTTATGCTGCTGTGCAGACTTCAGCTTGTTCCATCCACCTCTCACCACTCTCAATCACTTGTGGCCATACTCTCCAGAATCTTAAATAGAGAAGCAAGACTATAGTTGGATGGTAACACATTATTTTGTGCAAACGGAGCAAGTACCATCACAAGTTGGCTAAGCAGAACACAACAAGCACCGGCAAAGCCAACAGGCTGCGGCTTATAAACACCGGCAAAAAGTATCTGAAAAAAAGGCAAATTGACACAGTCACGTCTTTCCCTAGGTGGAGGCCTCACCATGCATTTGTGCTCCTTCTAAACGGTGTGGCCGTTCTTTATTTTCTTTACCAATCCAGAATGGCAGACGTCACTTAAAAAACAGAAGAGAGGTTTTCAATCCACCCTGAATTATTTGCCACGGAAAATAAAACTAGACCGCAATCCTTACATTAATATAAAACACAAACTTATGCTGCTGTGCAGACTTTAGCTTGTTCCATCCACCTCCCACCACTCTCAATCACTTGTGGCCATACTCTCCAGAATCTTAAATAGAGAAGCAAGACTATAGTTGGATGGTAACACATTATTTTGTGCAAACGGAGCAAGTACCATCACAAGTTGGCTAAGCAGAACACAACAAGCACCGGCAAAGCCAACAGGCTGCGGCTTATTAACACCGGCAAAAAGTATCTGAAAAAAAAGGCAAATTGTCACAGTCACGATTTTCCCTAGGTGGAGGCCTCACTATGCATTTGCGCTCCTTCTAAACGGTGTGGCCGTTCTTTATTTTCTTTACCAATCCAGAATGGCAGACGTCACTTGAATAATTTTTTTTAAAAGTTGCATTCAAGTGTATTCCTTAAAGTGGAGTAGCAAAGCAGCAAATGTGAGCTGCCAGGAGCTCCAGAAAAAAATGGTTTAAAAAAAATAAACTCATTTGAAGCACTGCAAGGGGTGGGAGAGCAACAAAGGGGAGGGTTGGAGAAGTAACGAACAGTGGGCAAGGTGAGACAGTGAAAATCAGCAACCAAGGCATGGGAGAAGCATATGAAGAAAAGAGTAACACAGACTGAAGGAAAGGGTATTTGGCCGGGGTTGTGGTGGAGAAGTGCAGAAAGTAGAGAGTTGGAAAACTCATGCATTCTCATTGAGCACTTAAATAGAAAAACATATTTTTCTAAATCTGAGCAGTGGAAGTAATAAGTCATCCAATCAAATGGGTGGCAAAGAGACAATGTATCAGGGAAGGGCTAAACACAAGAAGAGAAAAGCAGGCCATTGAATAAGAAACAAGTAAATTAGAGGGACAATCAAGCAAACTAATGGTAAGCAAAGGGTAGGCTGTAAGCCCACTGCAAGTTTTGGTAAGCCCCCAAAAGGTCTTTCGCAATGTCTGGTAGCTGAGACCTGTAAACAAGACTAAAAACACAAACATTAAAGTAAAACGGCAGCACCAGTACATCCAAAGTAGTGCTTTTGCATTGCCAAATTGTCTCATAATAAGCTCTATTGCTGTAAACTGTACATCTTCTAAGAAGTCAGACCGCAGAACATGTCGTTGAAAATTAAGGAAAAATACTTATACAGCAAGTAAAATTTATAGGCATAGCGATCTGCATACAAAGGGTGAAAAAGAAGCCCAGGATAGGCATTTATAGAAAAATGATTGTCCTGAATTTAGGAGTCTTCCCGGTGTGTGGCCTCAGGAAATTTCAAGTTTCATACGGCAGGAAACTTCACATTTCCCCGGTTCAACAAAGCATCTATTTTCAGATCTTGTGCGTAGCTCAAAAGACGAACTAAATGCAACCGCTTTTTTTAACGGTCATGGTTAGACCTCACCGCACAAATTATATCACATCCCAAAAATTGGAGAACCATAGCTGGACATTAAGGACTGAATAAAGTTAACCCTGATACAAGTCGTACTAACCGCCAATACGGCAAAACAAAAACCTGATGAACCTTGCATCAAATACAATTTTAGCAAAAAATAAAGCAAACATAAAGCTGCGGAAATAAAGCTGCGACCTGGTCCGTTTATACCAGACTGACCTGCTAAGTGAAAGAAGACGGAGGAAAGCTTAAATAGGTAAATAGAAAGACAATTGTTAGGAAACAAGGAAGAAGATATAAACTAGGAAAAGAGCAACATACAGGAAAGACGAACTGTAGAGAAGCTATAGTGAGAAAAGGTAGACAGTGAAAACAGAGAGGTAATGTGCACTTGCGTTGACATGCTGGTATAAGGATTTGTAGAAGCGGGGATGTAGGGAACCAGAGCCAATGGTGGGATCGGGTAGATGGGTGCGCAGTGTGTTTTCTTTTCTAGGGAGAGGCTTCCAGGTCTTTAGCAGCTGTCTGGTCTCATCTGAAAGGGAAACAAGAAGGGCTGGGCGAGAAGGGAGGGGGGAATGCCAGCAACAGAGGAGCCCGCGAAAGTGAAAGTGATCGTGATTACGATCGCTACGGAGGAAAGACACATGGCGCTGCGCGCGTGCACGTTCACGTGCACTGTAGCTTTAGGCCACCGCAGCACTTTGAAAAGCCCAGATATAAAATGTCTCTTCGAGCCTTTGGCTCGCGAGACCTAAAAAACTAGAGAGTAAACCATGCCTATTGATCTCTGGTTTCTTTCTTTTTCACACTGCTGCCTTCATGACCCCTGAAAGCACATGCAGCAATAGCATGACGAGTATAAAAGAGCAAACCCTGGTTAGAAGCTACTTTCCCTAGCTACCTCTAATTGATGGTGGTCCAGATACCAGGAATGCAGGTCCTGTGACTTTGGATGATAATTTTTCAAACTGGTATAGGCACTGTGTTTAGGGATGTGGCTGAAATGCTCTCAGAAATACATATTTAGACAGCCCTTCAAGAATAAACAGTGGGTGTTGATCTAAAAATGAAGTTTAATAAAAGGCCTATTTCATAACTTAGGGCCTGATTTAGTGTTAGGCGGATAAGTTACTTTCTCACAAAATAACGGATATCTAATCCGTCTTATTACAAGTGCATCTGAAAGAAACACGCTAGTGATAGATTCCTCACCTTAGAATTACCCCCAGGCGTCAGACTGGATCCGTAAAGTTTTCGTCAGCAGTACCCATGCGCATCAGACGGTGGCGTTGTGCGGCTCCACGTCAGTCGTTGGCATTGTGCTTGCCGAAATGACGTCGCGGGTGGTGCCTCCGCCGCAGCTCCGGTAGAGGATACGCAGTCGACGCCGGCATACCTGCCCTTCCCGGGTCCGTCGGCGAATCCGGCCCAGCTGCAGGAATTTCTGTCAGCCATGGCTTGTCTCTTTGGGCCATCGGGCCCCACTGGTGTGCCTTCGGGCCTGACTGGGGGTCCTAGCCTTTTACTGCTGGCGGCTCTGGCATCGCTGTCGGCTCTGGCCCTCACTGCAGGACCCCCATGGATACGGCCTGTATCACGGTCAACGCCAGTTGACCTTGTGACACCTACACCGACGTCGCCCTCACCGGCACCACCTCTGACATCATCCGGCCCACCGGACGACGTCGCCCTCCGTTTCAGCCCCAATGCGGATACGGTGCCGGACTGGCGGCGCTCGACGCCGATTCTGACGCCGATGGGGGATTTCTATCCCTATGTCCGTCCTCCTTATTTTCGGCCTTTTTATCAGCCTTCGGAGGAAGGGGAGAACTGGGAGGGGTCTGAGGACCCTCTTACAGCACAATGTGAGTTTGACCCCTGACTGGGCAGAGGAGTTTGGGGGGTGCCAGTGGTCTTGATACCTCTCCTGACCTCGGCATGCTGTCTCCTCCTACCGTAGCTACAGAGGAGGGTGCAAGTGATGCAGTGGTGTTGCGTAGGGCGGCCGACAACCTCCACCTCGAGCTCACTACAGTGGCTCTCTGGCCTAACCTCCTGACAGAAGTGCTTCAGCTGGCGGCTACCTCTTTGGAGCCACTGCTGCCTTTTAACGATGCACTTTCGGACATTCTTTTGGGCACCTAGTCCAGGCCCAACACAGGGGCTCCTGTGGATAGGAACGTGGCCTGACGCCATCGCCCGGCCCATGGCGACCCCCTTTTCTTTTCCCAACACCCCACCCCTGAGAGCTTGGTTGTCCAAGCCTCTGTGTTCCCGAACGCTTTCCCTACTGCACCACCAGACAGGGAATCCAAGAAACTGGAGCATTTTGGTAAGAAGATTTTTTCTTCCACCAGTTCACGGCTGCAGTCTGTGAACACCGCATGCTTCTTGGGCTGTTATTCCCACTCTGTGTTGGATACGGTGGTGCACGTGCGGCATCAATGTCCGGAGGATGTCCTGACAGTGCTCTCTCAAGCTATTGCTGAAGGGAAGGATGCAACCAAGTTCACTATTCGTTGTGGCCTTGGCACCTCCGACTCGCTGGGCAGGGCGATTTCCACGACTGTGGCGCTCCGTAGCCACGCCTGGCTGTGGACAACTGGCTTTTCTGGGGATGTCCAGAACACTTTGATGGACATACCCTTTGATGGCTATCACCTTTTTGGCAACAAAGCAGTGCGTTGGAGCGCTTGAAGGACTCGAGGGCTACGCCAAGTCCTTGGCCGTTTCCACCACGCGTCCTCCTCCGCCTTCTGCTTTTCGCTCCTTTCGTGGCCATGGAAGGGGAGCTCTGACACGTTTGTTTCAGAGCCACAGGCCTGCGCAGCAACAGTCTCAGCATGGCCGTGAACGTGGGACCCGCCAAGCTGGGTCAGGGGGCCAGCGGGCGGGTCAGTCCACCTCCACCCTAGCCACCCCTGCCTCCAAACCTTTCTAGTCCGGTTTTCCAGGCTCATCAAACACCAGTGAGCGGCAGAATTTGCCATGACCTCCCCCACTGGCGCACCATCACTTCGGACAGGTGGGTTTTACAAATAGTTGGAAGGGGCTACACCCTCCCCTTCGAGACTATTCCTCCAGCCATGCCACCCCAGTACCACCGCATGTCGGGGGATCACTTGGCACTTCTTCAACAGGAAGTCGTGGCCCTCTTGGCCAAGGGGGCCATCGAGCGTGTCCCTGAACCAGAAGTAGAATGTGGTTGTTACTGCATCTACTTTCTGGTGCCCAAGAAGGACAAGGGCCTGCATCCTATCTTGGACCTCATGGATGTCAATCGCTTCCTCTGGAAGGAGAAGTTCAAGATGTTAACTCTGGCTCAGGTCTTGTCTGCCCTTGACCCTGGAGACTGGATGGTAGCTTTGGACATGTAGGATGCATATTTTCACATTCCCGTCCTGCCGGCCCACCGTAACCTGCACTTTACGGTAGGCCACGAGCACTTTGTTTGCCGTGCTCCCCTTTAGCCTTTCCAGTGCCCCTCGGGTGTTCACGAAGGTGATGGCGGTGGTCGCAGTCATCTACGCAGCTGTTGAAGGCAAGCTCACCCCGGACAGTCGTCTCCCACCTCCAGACTACGGCCAACCTCCTGCATTTGCTGGGGTTCTCCATCTATGTGCCGAACTCGCACCTGATTCCCTCTCAGAAGCTCCTCTTCATTGGAGCGGTTCTGGATACAACTCACTTTTGGGTCTATCCTCCCGAACGGTGAATCCAGGATATTCAGGCTCTGATTCCGATCTTTCAGTCTGTATCCTGGGTTTTGGTCAGGATGACCCTGAGGCTGCTGGGCCTCATGGCCTCCTGCATCCTGCTGGTCGATCATGCCAGATGACATATGCGGGCTCTCTAGTGGGACCTGAAGTTCCAGTGGGCGCAGCATCAGGGGAACCTGTCTGATTAATTCCAGATCTTGGAGGGCACTGCACAACAATTGCAGTGGTGGCTCACGAACCGGCATTGGGTCAATGGCAGATCCCTCTCCCTTCTACAACCGGAGCACACAGTGGAGACGGATGCGTCTCTCCTGGGTTGGGGCGGCCACATGGGAGAGGCGGAGATCAGAGGCCTCTGGTCTCTGGCGGAGTCTAGGCTCCATATCAACCTTTTGAAGCTTCGGGCGATCCTACTTGTACTGAAGGCATTCCTTCCCTCTGTCAAGGGAAGAGTAGTGCAGGTGTTCACAGACAACATCACCGCCATGTGGTACTGCAACAAACAGGGCGGGGTGGGGTTGTGGACCCTATGTCAGGAGGCCCCGCGTCTCTGGAAATGGCTGGAACATTAAGGCATTTCCTTGGTGGTTCAAAACCTAGCAGGTTCACTGAACGCCAAGGCGGACAAACTCAGCCGCAGGTGCATGATGGATCACAAATGGCGTCTTCACTCGGAGGTGGCGCAAGGTCTCTATCAACAGTGGGGAGAGCCTTGGTTAGATCTAGTTGCCACTGAAGAGAGCACCCAATGTCAGCAGTTCTGTGCGTTGGAATTTCCAAGGTGGCACTCGCTAGGCGACGCTTTTCATCATGAGTGGAGTTGCGGTCTATTGTACGCCTTTCCACCTATACCACTTCTGCCCAGAGTGCTGAAGAAAATCAGACGCGACCGGGCCCAAGTCATTCTTGTGGCTCCGGACTGGGCTCGAAGAGTTTGGTATCCCGAGCTACTCAGTATGATCATTGATCCCCCGGATCCGACTGCCTCTTCAGGAGGATCTTCTGTCGCAGCAGCAGTGGACGGTCCTCCACCCGAACCTGCCCAGTCTCCACCTCCTTGCGTGGAGATTGAGTGGCGGCAGTTGATTCCTTTCGACTTGCCTCCTGAAGTCTGTGATGTCATTCTGGCAGCCAGGCGTCCCTCCACTAAGTTGGTATACGCCTGCAGGTGGAACAAGTTTGTGGCATCGTGCAAAGCAAAGGTTGTGGATCCCCTTTCCGCCCCTCTTTCAGAAGTCCTTCTGTTCCTTCTTTCTTTGGCCCAGCAGGGTTCTGCTTTGGGCACTATCAAGGGCTACCGCTCTGCCATTTCAGCCTTTCTTATGCTTCCTGATCAGCCCTCTCTTTTCAAGTCCCCTGTTGTAAATAGATTCCTCATAGGCACTTACTCATCTTTTCCCTCCTATTCCCTTCGTAATGCCACAGTGGGACTAGAACCTGGTTCTTACATATTTAATGTGCACTTCCTTTGAGCCTCTTCATAACTGTTCTGTTTGTCTGTTAACTTTGAAGACTGCTTTCCTGGTTGCCATCACCTCTGCTAGGAGAGTGAGTGAGCTCCAGGCTCTTTCTTGCAAACCTCCTTTTCTGTCTGTCCATCCGGGCAAGGTTGCGCTCAGAACGCGTCCATCCTTTCTGCCAAAGGTTGTCACTGCCTTTCACATTGGGTAGACCCTCACTTTGCCCACCTTCTTTCCACCTCCGTATCCTTTCAGAGAGGAAGAGAGGCTCCACCGTCTGGAACCAAAACGTGCACTCTCATTTTACCTGTATCACACACAACAGTTCCGGGTGGATGACCATCTCTTTGTTAGCTACGTAGGCACCAAAAAAGGTCGGGCCATACACAAGCGGCCTATGTCCCGATGGGTCGTCTTGTATATTACAGCCTGTTATTCCCTGGCAAAAAAGGAGTCTCCGGTGGCGCTGTGTGCCCATTCCACCAGGGCGACGGTTTCTACTACGGCATTGGGACGTGGTGTTCCCTTACAAGACATCTGTCAGGCAGCTACGTGGGCCTCGTTGCACACTTTTACTAAGCACTATTGCCTGGGCAGCCAAGTCCGGAGAGACGGCTTCTTTGGCCATTCTGTTCTCCGGGACTTCCTGGTGTGATCTTGGTTCACAGACCCACCCCAGGGATTGGTATTGCTGGGTATCTATTCTAAGGTGAGGGTTCTATCATTAATGTGTTTCTTTCAGATGAACAAGTTACTTACCTTCGGTAAGCATATATCTGTAAGAAACATTAGTTAGTGATAGATTCCTTACCGCCCCACCCATCCTCCCCGTTCTGCGACCTGATTTCTAAGGTTAAGGTTATCCCTTTCAGGGTCCTAGTTTCAATGCACCAGTGGTCAGCATCTTGCATGGATCTGCGTTCCTGGCGCGGAAAGTCGTGTACAGAACTGACGTCAGCGCGCGAGGGCAGTGTCTAAGTAGCTGCCGCGACCTCATCTCGGCGACCACAACGCCAACGACGGACGCAGAGCCGCACAACGCCACCTCCAATGCGCAGGGGTACTGCTGACGAAAACTTTCCGGATCCAGTCTGACGCCTGGGGGTAATTCTAAGGTGAGGAATCTATCACTAACTAATGTTTCTTACAGATATATCGTTACCGAAGGTAAGTAACTTGTTCATTAAGATATATAGTATATAGGATAACCCTTCCATCAGACTCTAAATCAGTCCTTTAGATCTTTAGAATATGGGTTGTCCTTTATTGTGCCAGATTGCGGTTTCATCCTAGAGTAATGAGTAACGTTTTATTCATTAATATGCATTTATCTCAATTCAGTTTGTCATCAATCATGAACTCAACTGTTGATAAATACCCAAATACCTATACAACCACCCACATGTATGTATTTTAATTGATAAGGGATGCAAATATTTTCAGTGAGCAAAATAAAAAACATTAACAGTGAACCTGGCTCTACTAGCCAATTCTCTGGTCATATAAATTTTAAAGAAACAAAGAATATTTCATAAAGAGAAATTAAAATTCTACTTTGGCTCAAAGCCTTTGGGTGTTTAAGACCACTGTCAGATTGAAATCATAACCTCATTCTCTGCATTGACATTCAGAGTAAAATTATTTTGTGGATTATTAAATATGGCCAAAGTGAAATGGAAAGAACCAGTTTGAAAGCACCAACCTGTGAGATTCACAAACAAAAATGCTAAATATCAAGCAAAAACAAGAACTGTGTGCATTACTAACTAGCAATGAAGTGAAACAGCAGGTATTGGCACTTTATAATAATTATGCTACTAGGCAAATGATTGGCAATATGCTTGTCATGGAAATGTGAGAAATAAAGGGTAGGCTGTATACTGAATTCAGGCATTTATGATCCCTTACAGTAAAAAAATATACAAGATCAAAATGAAACTGAGGCCACGTTCCATGCCTACTATAAAACTTTACACACAGCTGACATCAAAAACATGGCCTGATTTACAAATGTAAATGTACACTATTGTGTATATTTACACTTGCTGTTGTAACTTTACTACTTTTTGGTATTCACAAACTACGTATAAAATGTTACTACTAGTAAAAATTGCTAGTGGTAAAATTACACTCACAGTTTGTGAATACCAAAAAGCAGTAAAGTTACTACAATGTGTAAGTTGACGCAATGGGCCTGAGTAGTAAAGTTAATACAGCAAGTCTAAACTTAAACAAAAGTGTAAGAGTACCTTGTTACCCTGATCGGGGGTCTGATATAGGATATATTTACCAAGGGGGACTGAGTCCCCCCCCACCTCGCCACCAATTGTTTACAACTCCAAGGTAAGTTGAACACCGCGGGCGCTAGGAGGACTCACCATTATCCTACTCATGGCTCACTGGTTACAATTAATTTTGAATTACCCTCTAGATCGGTGTGCAGTTATCCGGGCCTCTGGCCTTGCAGCGCCCACCCAGGTAGCATCCACTACATAGTACTCCCTCCCATTACTTTTTCACAGGTCAGTTTTTTAGCTGGTTTCAAATATATGCATGATGCGACTTTCAGCCGGCGACCTTCACAGTGTTGTACAACGTATGGGCACAGCCATAATTACAAATATACTTTTTCTAATTTGCAACTGATCTTAAAACCTGCCTGACATAGTGGCACTTAGCTCCTTGTGTCTTCACCCTTATCATAGGTAGTTCAGCACTACACATTGGGAATTGTCCATGTCTACTTATTTTGAAACCATCATAAACTTCTCTCACTTTTCTCCCCCCCTCCTTTTTTTTCCTCCCATTTTTTTTTTCTATGTATAGGCTATCACTCGGCATTATACCATATGCCTGATGATGATCCTCACATTCTAGTGGTGATCAAAATGCCGTTGACTATTGCATCTTGACTCCAAACTGTCTTACCTGATTTTTTGTGGAGCAAAAGATGCCTGTTTAATTGTGACTGTCTAATATTTGTATCCCTTCACAAAGTCACCTTTCACTTTTAATGCCTGAGGTCTGGAAATCTGCTGACTTCCAACCTTTGACCCACGTAATTCTGTATATAATTGTGTTTTTGTTCTTCAATTGTTTTATATTCGATAAATGTACTGTATCTCCACTAGGGAGAGCATCAGCACAGGGCTCATTGTAGGTCTTTGTCCTATTGTTTATTTATCCTTCCTGGAGGGAACAATGTTACTTATAATGCATTCTCTAGGTCACTTCTAACTTACTGAAAAGGGTAGGCCTTGATGCCTTGCTGGAGATACATAAGCTATTTAGATGGATTATTGGTCAACCTAAAAAGTAAGAACCATCGGGTAGGAGTTTTCAGAGACCAATCAGCTTTATATGAGTGTTCACAAATCAGAAAGAGTTTAACGAAACAAAAGCCAAAAACAATATTTTGTCATTATGTTGCTTGGCGCAGTGGTTCTTAACCTTTTGTCTTCTGTGGACCCGCAAATAATCATTACAAGAATCTGGGGATCCCCACTGAATCATTATTGAAATCCGGGGATTCCCACTGAATCATTATTGGAATCCAGGGTCCCAACTGAATCATTACTGGGAGATGGAAGTCTCAGCCTAAGCAATTTTGATGATTTGAACTGCAAAACAAGGCACAAAAATGCAGAAAAGGCATTAATCAAACAAATACACAAATGCTTAAATATTTTATTTAATTTAAAAACAAATATATATAAAACAATCTAAATTTAAATTTTAATGGGAAGGTTGGAGCTTTTCTAAATTCAATTGAGTCCACCCTTTGTCCACACTATAATCTGATTGATGATGCATCAGCACTGCTCACACAAATCAATCTGAGTACACAAAATGAATGTTTAGCATCCAATTTTCAAATTCTTTATCATTTACAGAACATTTTTAAATGTTCAGGTTCTCATATTGTTTCTTTATTTATATACACTTTATTATTCTATTGATATTGTTTAATTTTCTAAGCAGGCGTGAACCGCCTGAGTAGTTGTCGCAGACACCCAGGGGTCCAGGGACCAAAGTTTACGAAACACTGCCGTGCTGCATTTGCTTGATATTGGTCTTTCACCATTTTACAAAGTATCAAATATTTAATTGTTGTGAATTTATGAACTTCTATTTCTATTTTTAATTTTCACTGTATCGGGAATTTTGTTTTTCAATTCTTTCAGCCCATTCATAATAATGGATCTAGTGGTTACGGTAGTTTTGGAAGCAATGGTTCTTATGAACATTATATTAGTATAGCATCGTCAAGCGACTCAAATGGAAACTGCGTGGAAGAAATGCAAAGAGAACCAGTAAGCCCAACAAAAAGTCATTTTTTCTTTTAGATTAGAGTTAAAGTAATTTGTGATGTGGAAATTCATGTTTTTCAAAATGTATTGTGTTAAATTGTTGGTAGTTTGTTTAGCCCTATTTGTTGTTGTCTATGTTGTTATAGTAATTATGATTAAGGTAAACTTGTCTTATTGTTATTATTACCAAAGAAACAAATCTAAATGTTTCATTTGTAATGTGCCCACTTTGTGTTTCTAGAAAACAATAATATACTCGATTAGTCATGCATTATTTTATATTGCGCTGTTGAATTTATAACAATGCACATATTAAGTTAACTGTTCAAAATCTAATTGTGAGCATTTATTAAACATCTATTAAAGTTTATTATAACAAAATCTGCTGAAATGCAGGTTTTCAGTCATGGTTTATACTTTGTTCTTTTTATTGACAGAAAAAGTAACACCATAGAAATAAAAACAGCCATTGCCACAACATTTCACATGAAACAAGAGGAAAGGAGCCTAAAGAGTAAACCAAACATGAACTTGCTAGATAAAAGTATTTTGAGGTCAGAATGCCTTAAACTTGCAAATCAAAGGGTGTGTGACTGCAGTATAACGTTTTACATTTTATAAAAGCCATTTTAAGTCTTTTAAAAGATCTTTTGAAAATAGTAAAAAGGTATTTTGCAGTCACAACGCCAGTCCGAATCACCAATTTGAGCAGGTTCAGAATAGCGCTTTTGAAACCCTGTCCGATTGTCGAATAGAATGGTGGCTTAAAAAGGACACCTCTTCCTATCTGTGATTTGGAGAGGAATGTGTCACTAGTTTGTAACCCCAGTTCCTCTCCCCGATGTCTTCAGTAGCTAGAAACTTGTATTCCCAAAATCTGCACCTGCTCCTTTTATAGATATATATTCCTATTTTGGAATGCTAATGCATAGACGGAGATCTGTGGAGATCTCTTGCAGGCCAGCCATTCCTATATTTACATCCAATCACAAGGGTATGCAAACTGTGACTTGCCAAATTATTATTAATTAGGCAGGTTGTTTGTGATTCCCTGCAAATGTTCAATTTGTGATGCAACATTTTATTACTTAGGTCGCGTTACAAATTGCATTCCTCTTCACAAACCATCCCTGATTTGCAAATTAGATTAGTACCAATGTGTGAATAATCTATCCACAGGCATCATCGTTATTTGTACAACAGCTTTTTGTCTTGTTCTACAGCTTCTTTCTTTTGTACTTTTAAGCCTTGTTGATTCCTGACACAAACTTCAAATCCATTTGCATTCTCTTCACCTTTTTCCCTAGACTTTACCATCCTCTATGCTTGTTTAAGGCTTAGCGCCCAATTTACAGTTTGGTGGAGAAGGTACTCTGTTGCAAAGACAACGGAGTACCCTCTCTGCCAAACTGAAAGTCCACTCGCCTCATTTAGAGTCAGGTGGATCATCACTATCCTGACAGCGGAGACACCGACAACACACACCTCTGTTGGCCTGAAAGAGTAAGGCCTGTCGGAGGTTTTGCCATTTGTCTATCTGCCCTATTTAGAGTGGGTGAACAAATGGCAAATTTTCACTGTCTGCTATCTCCAAGTAAAACCTGGTGGTAAGGGGAATTGAAAACTGCAAAATGACCCTCGGTACCATGGAAGAAATCTCCTATAGCGAAGGGGTCCTTGCATAATTAATTTTCAAAAAGAATATCCCACTTTAGGATTTTGTTTTGAAAATGTTGAATGTTTGATGTACAGCTCTGTCATGTTGATTGAGCTGTCCGTCAGAGTTTTAGTGCATTTACAGGAATCATTATGATGACGGTTCCTGGAAGAGATGTTTCCTGGGCCGACGGACATTCCTAAATTTGGCAGGTGGACCGCTCTCACTATATTGAGAGTAAAGTACTCTGCCATGTCGTCGGTACATACTCCATCTACCAATGTCTAAATCAGACCCATACATTTCAAAAGGCCAATGCAAATTATTTCATATGTACTAAACTTAGTAGGATGCAAAACATCCTCATATAATACATTTAAAACATAAACATATGTTACAGAGATATTGCTATTTGTTAGTAAAAGTTAGGACATAGATCACCTTTATGGGCCGATCTCAAGTTCTTCAATAGTAGGAACTGGTAATTCTGACCCCCGGAGGTGATGTTATGGGCCAGTACAGTAACACCAGGAGCTGGAAAAAAGCAAGCCATTATAAAGGGGAACTTGAGGTCCCACTGTGAAATGGCGAATAACCACGCAAACAGGTTTTCTTCATCAGATTATACTGGTTATTCCTCATTTAAGGCTGCATTTTCAGTCAAAGATTTTGGCTGAGTACCTACAGTTTATAGGCTGAACCGTATGTGCTTACGGTGTTTCCACATTACCTGTAATCCTGACTGGTCCACTAACTATGGTTACCGGGCCACCAGGGGAGTAAAACAAACTTGTAATGAGGGCTTATGTTGCTAACAGAGCCATGCGTTTCCTTCACTTTAGCTAGTGCAATTTGCATATTTTGTGGGTAGTGAAGGCAAAAAGTATGCTCTTTAAAACCTTACCATTAACAGCTATATGGCCAACAAACTTAAAACAGAATCTTTCATGCATTTAATATTCAGCCCAGCCTGCCATTTTAAGAATATCTTCCATTCTGGCTCTAGAATAGTTTCATCCAAAGCCCATGCTCCTATACCTAAGTAAGGTTGAAAATATATTTTACTGACACTGTAGCTTGAGGGCCGTGGAGACAGGTGAGGACCCCGTCATGGCTGATGCAGTCTGCATGAAGGCCGCCACAGGCAGCATTCTAGTTGGTTATGGCCACACCCCCTAGATGGCTGGAGCTCAAATAAGAGGGGTATGCCGCTTTAATGCTGTCCGTGGAGAGGAAGAAGGAAATGGCATGGGGAGAAACGCAACCGCCAGGCGATTGGCAGGAAGGAGAGGGGGTCGAGCAATGGTGACGACAGGTGAAACATCGCTACAGACTGAAAGGATAATCCTACACAGAATACCAGAGAGACGATGCGACGACAGATGAGAGCAGCAGGAAGGAAATGGGACCCTGAGCCATAGGAGAACAGACCCAGCCAGACTCGGGAGATAGGTGCTGAAGCCCAGACCACCGTGGGTCTGAATCAGAGCTGTGACTCCAGGCAAGCACCTTAGGCTTCTTTTCTATCTCTTTCGAGGGCAATCAAAAGGATTTATCTAGTGGACATGTGAGGGGTCACACTTGCGGCACGTTCAGAAAATGGGCAAAGAGACTTGTTTTCACTCTAGCGGATATAAATCACCGCACCCTACGGGATTCGTGGGGCCTGGTTTTGGTTTTCTTTTGTTCTTCAGTTTAGGAGTTAAACCTCATGGGTGATGGTGTCTGGCTGAGCACTGATGTAATATTGCCTTGGAACTCAGGCCATATATCTTTTGTTTCTCTTAAGGACCACCCTGGGTCGAGAGAGGAGCGTGCCGGGGAGGCATCCCAAAGCACTCATCAAAGGAGAGCTCCACTATGCTCCAAACTAGAAGGATGGACAAAGGATTAATTATTGTTTAAACCTCCTGATGTTTGCAGGAATAAACAAACATCATATACCTTACACTGGCTCATAGTCATATCTGACAACATATTACACACGGCTTGTTCTATCATCTATCTGGCCAATCTGACTAGAGATGGTATAGACGCTAGAATATTTTTTTCCTAAGGAGATCTATGATTTTCTCTTGGATTTGTGTCTCAGCTCCTTTGTTACAGACTCTACCTATTATTATTTGGGTTGGATAGTTAATCATGGATACATAAAAGTCTCGGGGCTTTTTAAAGTTTGGCAGATAGGATAATCCATCAGAAGCTTGGTGGATGTCCTGTCGACCATATTACACGTGCAATATAACCTATGGGAACTGTAATATTATAGACAGGATACCTACCACATTTTGACTGAGTATCCTGTCCGCCAAATTCTAAAAAGTACCTTAATGTTGAATTTTGTTAATCTACATATGTGAAACATCACCCCTTCTGGGACAGAGGATCTGTTGTCCTTGGCTGGTGCCCTACTGGCTGAATACATTATTAATTTGTGTCATGTCAGATACATGTTTAATACATGCTGCAATATATTTTGTACTTTTCCTTCATCAGGCTGCCACTTCATGCATTATTTAGTGCAGACCAGGTATGAAACAGAGATCAGCATGTGGACTGCGAGCAGTGTAAAAACTTTTGAATGATGATAAAGTCCTCTGACTGGAAGGATGAGCAGAGTAGCATCCCTAAAGAGATATAAGGAATTGCTCCAAACAGAGTGCACCTGAGAGGGTCAAGATTATAGAGCCAACAACTTGATCAGACATTCATCCTCCTAAATGATTGATTCATCTCACCCCTAGAGGAAATTAAGATTGAATCTCATCTTTAGCCATGCCTTTTACGGCAAAAGACCACAGTAACAAATTCAATCAGTTTTTTGTGCTATGTTTGTTTCACATAGGATCTGTTTCCCCTCATCAAAAGCTTGCCAAACTAAGCTTCCCATCCAAATTTGGGCATCTGATTCTGTGTAATCCATAGCTTGTCATAAATTTGTCTAGTGGTTTCTTCTAACAGAATAATGTGTTTGCCATAAACTAATGGTTTTTGAAATGCATAATGTCCCTCCTCCTCTGCTAGGCCCTCTAATCTAATGGGTATTATATAACATTGTTGGAACACCGAACATCACAAGTGTGACTCAATTCCTCCAAAAAGCTGCCGTAACTTTGCTCTTGTCTATGTACACATTCCACCCTGTTAGATCGAGGGTGACATTCTGGGTTTTTAGGTTAAACCCCAAGATGTTTATCTTCTTTGAGATTGGTTCTGCCTTTTCTATATTTGACACACCCTATGGTTTCCAGGAACTTCAGATAATTGTGCATGATCCCTGAAGGCTGCTTCTACTAGGGATATGGGAATCATGAAACCATAGCTAAATGATCAGCTAACCTTTTTCTCCTGAAAAGTTGTCAGCACTGATTTCTGCGGTTCAGTGGAAAACAGTAGGTACATGCAAGTCTAATTGGTAGATACATGAAATCACAACCCTGTCCTCAACCTACCGACCCAGGAATTCTATGGGCTTTCAATACTACAGTCATATTGGAAGTGTCACATGAACGTTTTTAATTTCATTCTTGTTAAATAGTCTCCTTCAAGAGGAAAATATTTCTCACAAACCCTCACAGTTGTTTCATGGTTATTTCACTGACCAATTTGTATGGCAGACTCAGTGTGCAGTGCAACACAGGTTGTTCATTTTTTGGGGAAGAATGGCCAGGAGGAACCCTTTTGTACATAAGAGTCTTAAAGGGTTATATACGAAACAGTTTGCTGCTTGCAGGTTCCACACATCAAATCTGTATCCAAATATGATAAAACACTGCAATCTTCCCCTATTTTGTCATGGGTAGAAAGGGTGTTGCTCACAAGGTGAAAGACCTGCACCGCTGAAGCATCGATGCAAGTGTGGTCCCTGTCAACTTAGCCTCTTGATTTGAAAAAAGATGAGTATAAGTTTTCTAATCTGACAGATATTCAAACCCCTCTCATATCTAGACCCTGAGCCATTTGGAAGAGGACTCAAGTGGACCTTATGTCACTGGTCCCTACAAAAATCTCAGATGGGAAAACTTTCCTAATCAATGCCTACCCTTCATCTAGTTGGAACACTGAATAAGCTGACATTTTTAGTAAGCTATTTAACCAAAGAGTCTCCAAACAACAGCCCTTCTGTCAAAGGACCCATCTCTGAAGAACTATAATAACTAGGAAACCACCTTGCAAAATAGTTTGCAGTACATCTCCACTGACACTGCACAATCTCTTATGCCAAGTAAACATATTATTATCATAGCCCAGACTCCTTGGGATCTCAAAGTCAGTATGAGCATTTTAGACCTTGTTTCAGCATTTCTCAATTTTGCAGCAGAGCTTGTAACTGGCTTGCTTTCAATAACCAATCTGAATATTTTCTAATGTTTTTGAGGCTGTAAGTGTCAGCATTCTAGAGTCAATCTCTGACATATTTGGCCTGATATGTACCATTTCTTAGCAGTTCTACGCCTTTTTATCAATTTTTCTGAGTGTATTCTAAATTGCCAAAATGGATTTGGACTTCTTTCTGCCATGGTAACTACCAAAAGATGCTGAGTTGCCATACCAGTAGCATGTTCTGCCTTGTACAAGTACTACCTAACAAATAATTTGCTATTTTTGGGTTAAGGAGAAATCAGCAAAGCATGGGCAATGGAGGTTATCTTAGTTGAACGTTGCCTTTTCCATGTCTGACACTTCTTACTGGCCATTAGGGTCTCTTTCACTCTGAACATCACAAATCTTTCCCCATTTAAGTCTAATCCCAGTGAAATGAAGTTCCTCGGGCCTCTACTTGACCATCCAAAATGCTGTCATGTGAGTGAGAGGTCAGTCTCAAATATCATATGAAGGGTAATATCAGAGGATCGCTTGCATTGTCCTTTTGGTTAAAGACTCTCTTGGGAATTTTCTCCACCCTTGGTAAAGGTTCAGTAGAGTTTCTCAAAATGATCAGTCCCCTCAAGATGTGAATTGTTGTATGCTGTCTTCTGTGTGGGAATGTTGTGTTTTTGTTGAGTTAATCTCCTTTGTACCAAAAGGCCTTTTCTTGACCACAAGTGCACTTTGGCTTGGACTTCAGTGGAAGACCCTTCTCCCATCCTGTCACTTGTTTTTGACCTCTTGTACATGTGTGAGATCTTTGGAATAGGTCATCTCACATGGCATTACCTTGGTTGTCCATTGGCTTCAAAATGACAGAAATGGCCTCATGGGTGACTTCACAAGATTGTTGTACTTTGTACACAGATGTAATTGCTTTGCCTCACCACATTTTTATTTATTACCTGTTTTGCCACTTTTCTCTTGCTTCATGGAAAATGCATTCTTGTTGGGTGTTTCTATTAAACTGAAAGACAAGCTTAAGGATGACCTTTTGCCCAGACACAGAATTTCTGAACTTGTGTGAAATTGGAAAAAATATTTTTATGGGAAGTGAGGTATCATAATAAAACTAGTCATTCTTTTCTTTGCTATTGAGCTGGTAATTCAGTGTGTGCTTACATGCACGACTGTATTGAAATATTACTTAAACAAGGAGTGATTGCTACACATTACAAACATAATTAATTTGCTAAATATCTGGCTTTGAGTACAAAGCATGTGATTAAAGAAATGCTATTGAATTAGCTAAATTAAACTGTTAATGGTAAAAATGCTAGTCAATGATCGAAATGTGTGGTTCGAAAGATGAGTAAGGAATTTGAAACAACCTAAAAGGCATAGCTGGTTTGCTTTAAAAAAATTGATGGATTTCTAGAAAACTGGAGATCCAGACATTCTGATGGAGGGACATTGATTCTCCTAGTCTTTTAATTGCATGGTTGTATAAGATTTCAAACTATAGCCTATCTTACAGTCTGTTTTATCATTTTTATCCCAGATGACTTTGCAACAGGTGTGTGTGGACGTGAACAGAATAAAAAATTTGGGTCAACAGGTGTACATTGAGTCAAGGAGCAGAAGGCAGGGAAAGAAAAATGAAGGCCTGCAAAACAAGTTGCAAAGAGGTGAGTTAAACATGAAATCTTAATGACTTTTCCTTCTATTGCCTTGCCTTGCTGTAAAATGGTGAGTCAAGCCTTAAAAAAACCTATACCAATAAAGTTCTGAGCACCTTTAATTGTCTTAGGTGGAAGGGATTTAGTCGGTCTCTCACTTGTTCAATATTTTGCAAGAGAGCGAATAAGACAGTGACTTTAAAAAAAAATTAAAATGAATTTAGCAGAGCTGAATCGACTTCAATGTCTGCGCATGTTACACTTACTACAAAAAATGTGAGTGAGGTGACAACCTTATGGCTATATTTTTCTCAGTTTCCCATAACGTTACCAGAATTTGCTGTATCTAGTCCCCTACATATTGTTTACACTTGAGGCATTTTGTGAAGATGCGGGCAGATATTTTTGATTGGCAGATTCAGTTATAAAGCAAAGGAGTGGCCAAAGTAATCAGTTTGTCCTCATGAAGTTTTAAATTGTTTATCTGATGTTCCTGGCGTTGAGAAAGTAACATTTTTGGGTAAATAAATCGCAGAGCGCTGATCTGTACAGCGCAGTTATTTTTTGTCTTATATCATGAAATGTGTATTAATTAAATGTTCTGTATGTTCAAAATAATTGAGAGTTTAGTAAATTTTCTTGACAGTGCAGCTTAATGTCCAGGAAATATTGCAACCAAACAATTAAAACTCTGTAATAAACCCTGAAGTATTTTTGGAATAATGGTTCCCTGCAGATATTCTGCATGACAGAGTTTCACAGTTTTAATGCCAGATACGCAAAATACCCCCATCAATGTTAGAAAGTTTGATTCGAGGGACCTTCCGAAAAATGCATTCTGAAGATCTTATATTCCTACTTGGAATGTATCTCTTCAGTTTGAAGACTAAACCCAGAAGGCCCTGCTTGATAAAACCTCTCCACAAAGGGCTTGTAAAGTGATTTATTTATATTCAAAATATGTATATGGTGGTGAATGGGACTAGTGAATGCTCTTACCACCACCCCCAGTGGAGGATTGCCTCCCTTATTTAGCAATTCACCCTATGAGGTGGAGGAACTCTAAACAAAGTGGAATGTTGAGAAGATGGCCTGTGTTCTTGCTGCCTTCTCTGCCTTTTTCAAGAAGCACACACTCGATCACAGTATTGTTTCTCGAAAAAGAGAAAATCAACCTCCATGACATACAGGAGTTTTCTCCTTGTGCATCAAGGGCATTTAAAAAAATGTCCTACCCAGGACAATCATCAAAGGCATCACGATATCAGCCAGGAAAAATCATTGTTGCAAGTTAGAGTGGCATTTACCACTCTAACTTGGCAGCCCTGTGGCAGATGAGCTGCCACGTCAATGCTTTCAGACAGTAGAGCATGATGAAACTTCACATTTGCCAACCCAGAAGTCCTCTACAATTCTAAACTTAGTCAGGGAACCATGGAAAACCTTAAGCGGCCCACATCATTTTTAATAGACACATTGAAAAGAAAAAACTATACATAAGTAGTATCTGTTCTCCAAAGCTCTCCATGAAATGTCTATGTTGATGCAATGCACCAATGTACATTGTAAAATGAGTTTGCAGGAATGATTAATATAGCAATCTAATTTTAGGAAAGGCTCCCACCTCAGCATCATATTTCCCACTTTCAATCGGACTCCCAGCTGCCGAAGGACATGCTACGTCTTCCTGTGGTGCATCAAGAAAAGGTCAGCATATTCCATCATATCAGCAGATCAACTGTGTGGACAGCATTATCAGGTACGGCCACGTACAAGGACCTTGCGTTTCCACCTAAAGAATGTGGTGTGCACTCGTTAATCAGTGCCTATATAAAAAGGCCTCTAGCTCAAATACACACTCTGTTGTAGTATGTGAAGAGTGTGTAGTTAGGCTTTATAAAGCTTCAAATGTGCTTCAGTGTTTTTTTTTTTTTTTTTTTAAATCAAACACGTTTTTCACCATTGAGTCAAAATGTATATACATGCTCTCTCATTGATAGCCATCTCCTTATCCCATACTTTCTATTATTAGTGTATTAGAATTCAGTAGAGAAACTATTTTCTTTCAATAGTTACAAAGTTTATAATTTAGAATATATGGTTTATTTTCAGTAGCTAGCCAATATTATTAAAAAATGAAACATTAGTATTTTTTTGTACTCAAGTTAAGTACTTTATGTAGAAGCAGAAAATATATTGTTTTGTAAATGGTGAATAACTGAAATAGGGTATATGTTTATGAACAGATGAAGTAATGAATCGTAGTATACACATGGAGTAAAGATAAATATATTAAACCAGTGATGTTTCGTCTTAAGGATGAATGGTGTAATAAGAGAATGATAGTTGAGTGCATGTATGAATAAACAATTGTATGAAGATGGATAGATTAAGGCTGCTACTACAAAAAGAATCTTGCATGTAACCTTAGTTGATACCAGGGTATTGCTGCACAGTGGACTCTGGTAAAACTATCAATGAGATTACCTAAGCACAGTAGATCTGGTGTATCGTCTTGGGCTATGGTGCGATTAGCTGTTGCCGACGCTTTAGAAGAGTAAGAGGACTGTACGTTAAGGGAGCTATTGCCGTTATGCTGCTGAAACCAGGTCACAATTCAGAGAAGAGGGCTTCCTAAGAGTCTATCTTGAACTCACACTGTTGTTCTTCTAGAAGCTATAGGTTATAGGGCCAGGAACCTGCAGCTTGAATGATGAACCAAAAGGTCTAGATGCAGAAACACAGTGAAGTGATACCCTTATCCCTAGTGAACCCTAGGGCATGAGCGCCTCTACTGTGTGGCAATGATTTCACACTTCCAGCCACCCAGGCCCCTCCCTAGATGACTTTTTCCTTCATGATGGATGCCTCCTTGAACGTTCCTTGTGCATCTTCTTGCAACCATGGTACACCACTAGGAACTAGATACCACCGGCACTTCACAGATAGTCACATCATCACTAGTCGAACCCAAAAAATGACAATCTGCTATCTAGATATCCAAGTGAACATTTTGAAAGAGGTAGGAAAATAAAAGTAATATGTTTTAAGACCTGATCTATCAGATTTTGTTTCGCACTATATTATCACAGTTAAACCTATACAGATATATCATGACCATAATATTGACTATGAAATAGAGTCACATAGGTGTTTATAAAAGTAAATGTAGTCTTAACTTGACAGTATTTTGGGAGTTGATGTCATGGTTATGATGTATATGTGGATTGAAATGTCAGGGGTTGATAATGTGATGCACTGAACACTTTGATGATGAGATGGCTAAATTTAATGCCCGAGCTACCTCTTTTCGCAAGTGATCGATACTATTTTTTTCTTACCATAGGCAGTAACATGAGCTTGTTTGGAATGAGAGCAAACAACTGCAGTAATGTTCAGTAAGTTATTGCATAGCTTCCTGTAATCGTGTTAGGCCACATTCACAGTAGTGCAGAGTGGAATACCTGTTTGGGATTCTGCTATGCACTGTTACTTGTGCATTGCAGTTGGTAAATGTTTATATTGAACTCTTCTGGAATATGGAACATTGTGTAGGGTTCTCCCTGGTATTTCTCAGTCAGCACGTTTACTCCCATTCCTATCTAGTAGCACGACAATAGCACAAATTTTTATAGGAGATGGCAGCCAGTATCGAATATTCCAGCCAACCAGGATCTCCACCTAGAAATTCTTCCCAGCTCATAATTGGGGAATTAATGAGATCCACACTTTATTCATGTATGAGTCTTCTCAGTTTTTTCACAGCTTTTTATTTGAAAACATAACTCCCTTGCTTCAGATCTTCGTGTGTGAATAGCATTCTCTCTGGATCCTGACGCCGTAAGGCCCATCATAACCACTTGGTATTGCTGTAAATGTTTTCGAAATAAGATGAGTATGTGTAGCAGTATTTGGGAAAAACTGCTTTTGAGATTGTGGAACCTTTTTGTTCAATAGGTACCTTGAAAGCTACAGCATCCCTGCACGGAAAAGAAAGAGTATATCATCCATAAATACAACATCATCATCTTCACAAGAGGACCGAGTAGCCCAGCATGAACGGAGTGGCTCAAAGGTTTTGGAAGGTAACTCTCAAACTAAAACACACACCGCACACAAATGTAAGAAACATTCTCTCGCTCCCTGCATATCTTGAGACCTTTCAAGTTGTCATGCACAATCTGTTTTACATTATGTTCCTTTGTTAAGAACTGTTTGGATTGCTGGAGCTGCTGTTGTAGGGCCTGGATTTGGCACAAAAATCAAATGTTTGCACATCGACGATAACAAATGCCTTTGCTACTACCTCTTGTAAAAGCTTCCACCATGCCAATAGCCCTGATCCGATTGTCCTTGTTAGTTTGCACTAATCATGTAATCCAGACACAACAGCAGTAATGCTAATTAGCATTCTTTAATGAACCGGCTTACAACCATGCAGAAATGATTTATACTGGGCAGCAGTAGACCTGGGGAAAAGAGAATGGAACAAGTGAGAGAAACTGAGACGCTGTATATCTTCATTCTGCCTGTTCTTACAGCTAATATGAGAAATAATACTTTTTGTATTGTATCATTTGCGTTTAATTTACTATCCATAATATGACACATGATATTGTTACAGGATTCTGCAGAGAAACAGAACTATGCCTTGGGAGAACAGGACATTAGAGGACATTAGAGTGTAGGGACCGAGCCTTTCTACCACGTCAGTACCTGGAGAACCAAATTCGACTAGTTCACAGTGCCTCACCTGAACTCCTAACCTTTCCAGAGTAGCTATATTTTTTCTAACCGGTTGTTGGCTGTTTTATGACTCTGGGCACCGTACCACTGCTGATCAGTGCTAAAGTGCATATGCTCTCCCTATTGTAAATTGATGTATGGATTAGTGACTCCATGATTGGCTGATTTGGTTTACTTGTCAGACCCTAGTACAGTGCACTGAGTGTGCCCAGGGCATGTAAATCAAATGCTGCTGGTGGGCTTGCAGCACTGGTTGTGCCACCCACAGAAACAGCCTGTAAAGTGTGTCTCAGGCCTGCCATTGAAGAGCCTGTGGGCAGTCTGGTACTGCCATGCTGACTGGGCAAGTGCACCCACTTGCCAGTTCCTAAACCTTCCCTTTTCTTCATATCAGACACCCCTATGGTAGGCCCAAGGGTAGGGTTCATTGTAAGTATAAGGTAGGAAATGCCCTGGTGTGTGTGGCATGTCCTAATAGTGTATTACAGCCATTTTTGTTTTCCACTATTGCAAGGCTAACTGTTCCCCATAGGCCTGAACGGGCGGGTTGATTATTACATCATATAATCCTAACTGACTCAGGGAACATGGTAGAAATTCGAGTTTAGTATGCCTGAACTCAGAATGATAAAATACATCTTTCAGTGAAGTTGGTTTTAACATTCTGTGTTTGAAAATACCACTTATAGAAAGTAGGTATTTTCTTGTCTAACCATCCAGGCCTGCCTCTGCTAGGTTGTGTATTCCTTGTCTGGAGTTTGAGTGACAGGGGCTGGGAAATTCCAGGGGGCTGGGGAATTCCCGGAGACAGGGTGAGTCAGCACAGGGCTGAATAGAGAGATCTCCATGTAGATGGGTGGGAGGAGTTGCACCTGGGACCTGAATAGGGCTGTGCTTTCCCTCCACAATGCCGGCTCCACCTCATGTGGTGCGCCTGATGGCCCTGGCCTACACTGTCAAAGGAAAGAAGGAGTCTTGTCAACAAAGTGCTCCAGGACTGACCAGAACTGGTTTGGACTAGGCAAAGGCCTCTCTGCCTCCAGAGAACAAAGAGAGACTATGTATAAAAAGGGGGACCCAGACCCCAGATCTTTAGATCACTTTGGGAAACAAGAAGAAACTTTTGCTGAGGAGCGGAACCAGAGAGACTGAGGAGAGACTATCCCTAAGCTTGAGGGATTGGCCTGCAGTGGTTGCCTGACTGCCAAAGAGAGGAGAAAGGAACTTTGTGTACTTTATCCAACTTGTGAAGGATCTCCAAGGGCTTGAGAAAAGAGCTTGCCTCCTGCTGAAGTCTCAGGGGCAACAGACTTCACCCACCAGCTCCCCAAGAGCTCTTTGGAAGTGCCTCCTGTTTTGCGAGGCTTTCTGAGGGACTGTGTGTCGCAAGGAGCTGGAAGCGCGACTCACGAGCAAGAAGCGTTTCGCCGCACTGCCGGTGTCACTTCACAACAAGAAAGCGTCTTGCATCGCCGGGGAAGAGAATCGACGTCACATCAGACGCCGCCGAATCACCGGGAAGCGTGTCGCAGGGCCTGTTGCAGCTCGCATCGTTGTCGAAGCAACTCGCATCGCTGGAGAAGAGGATCGACGTCGCATCAGACGCTGCCGCATCACCGGAAAGTGTGTCGCTGGGCCTGTCGTGGCTCGCATCGTGTCGCACCAAGAAGACGTCATCTTTGTTTCTTTGCACCAGATCTTCAACGCATCACCGTCCTTGCAACACTTTCATTGTCTTGCGTTACGCATCTTAAGGTACATTGAACTCTGAGTGTCGCATTTACCATCTTAAGAGAACAAAGCTAACTCTACCATTTTAAGTACAGCATTGTGGATTTTTGTCGTTTGTGTTTGTGATACGTCTATATAATGAATACTTATTTTTGATATAAAACTGGTGTGGTGTCCATCTGTAGTGTTGTCACTTGATTACTGTATGTATTCACAAATGCTTTTCACACTGCCTCTGAGATAAGCCTGTCTGCTTGTGCCAAGCTACCAAGGGGGAGGCAGGGGTTATTTTAGAAGTGTACCCCCTTACCCTAACTAGACACAAGGGCCCCTACTTGGACAAAGGCACCTACCTCTGCCAACTAGAGACCCCCAAATCTAACAAATCCCAAGAAGAGTCACTAAATAACATATAATATGTACAGCGTACTTCTAAAAAAAATATGTCACAAATACAATGTATTATGTGTGGCTGGAGAAAGCAACTAATACCTGCAGCCAAGGAAGATCCAAAGTGGGCCCAGAAGGGAAATTGCTACAGTGTATCTGTGACAATCTCCGTATATCCAAATCTCTGTTGTTAGTTGAAATGCTGTGACGTCTTAGAGTTCTGAAATGTTACTGAAATCTTTTGGTCATCTTATGAAATAAACCTAAACTAAAATATGCATTTCTGTACTGAAAACTACCTTCAACAGTTTGTGAATCACGTTTTTAAACATTAGCTGTAACATAATGAATACATATTGATAGTATGGTTCTTCTCCTGACAATATGCACAATGACTTCGACACCACTGGCAATATCTTAATACGCTAAATGACACAATACAATATAAACAACATCGGTATAAGTGGAGGAATCCTCTTGCGAAATAATAAGTGCACTAAAGTTGTAATCCTTGGAAAGGATGACTACAGTACCAACGTGCAAAACAAAGTTTAAATCCTTGATCTCTAGTTTTTGTCTAGAACACTCCTCTGTATCCAGTAGACTTTGGTAACTTTAGATTAAAATTTGCAATAAGTTCCAAATTTACGTGCAACAAGGTCCTGGCTGCAGCAAGTTAATGTCTCCATTGCCACAAGAAACTTATGCAGTATAAATCCATGATGTTGTCACCATTGCAAGTCTCTTGAGACTCCCGAAGCGCTTTGCAACATATAGGCATCTGGAGTCTTGATTCCGGTTGTGCGTTTTGCACAGTGCAAATGTTACAGCCGCAAATCCTCACGCCATACTCAGTGTGCCTCGCTAACCACCTCTATGTCAAAGAGCTTGAGCATCAAAGAAACTCAGAGGAGCTTGTCTCCCTTTCAGCCCTGAATACAGAGGAGAGCACAGGTCACAGATCATAACAGTCCTTCCACACTGTTGTATGATTTTCTCCATTGTATGACGTCTTTGTATTCCGCTTCATTTGTCTGCTATTCGATTTGGCAGAAGTAACATGTATTTACTTGTAATCCTGGTTCTCCATCATAGGAATGTTTTCCGAATACTGGAACACTGAATATCTCCTCATCCCCATGATATACCGAAACACTTTAACAAAGCAAAAACTAATGCAGCCATACCTTTGGCTGTAGGTTGCAGAGGCTAACCCTCAACTCATTTTTTATTTGTAAACATAAATGAAACGAAAGAGAATACCACCCAGGCATTTATGACACAGAATTTAAAGAAAATGTATTATGCCTTTAATTCTGATCTAGATATCCCAAGGGGCACAGCCACAGGCTGTTATGAGGACCCCTTGATACTGGGCTCTGCATATTATTCGAATCAGACTGTATTTTTCTCATCTATAGCTTCTTTAGTAGACAAGCGACTCATTACTCTGCCTTTCAGCTTTTTTCAGGCATTTTCTTTAGTTTTGCAGGTTTTCTTTCTTTAAAGAAAAATGTTTTTATTTTTTGTTGTCTGTAGCATGGGAGAAATAAGTTGGAAAAGGATCCCCATGACCTCTATTTTATATGCCTGCCTGACAATCCTGACACCCGATAGTGTCGTTTTTTTTGTTTTAGGATAGCAACAAGAATCCTTAAAGTTGTAGATGGAAAAAACCAGCAAGAAGAGAACACTTCAGACTTTCCCTCTGGCGCAGGTGCTCTTCTTCGTCAACTGGTTACACCCTTACAACAGACTATCTTTGACAAAACGTTTTGAATGTATCTGAAACCCCTGTGCTACACGTCTAAGTCTGTTTGTTTTTATTCAAGAAAACACACGCTTTTTGCCCTTTGATTATCAGTTTTAGTCTTAAACAGGAGCTGTGTCCATGTGACTTGCCACTTTCACAACAGCTCAACTCAAATTCTATCACAGTCTGGATATATTTAATATTCAACTCAGGAATGTACAGTGTATGTTTATTAGGGGTGTACTATGCAGGTTTTCAGGATAATAACATTACGGTAATGCATATAAAATTAGTCTAAATGTAAATCATTTAAATAGCCAGTGATTAGATTGATAATTGTGTTTTATTGTATTCTAATTTATATAGTGGGTACCATACTCCTTAAAAGGACTAAAGTGCTTTCTTGACTGCTCAGTTAGAAGCTGCTCCGATGTATGAGTATATAGAACTTCATGGCCCTAAACAGGTGACAGAAACCTTCAGACTTTCATTGATTTCCTGGGCACCCTTTGGGTTTATGATTTGACGTGTGTTGTAAGTAGACTGACCTATGTGGGAAATGTTCACATGAGTGCACGAGGTATGGAGGTAGGGTAGAAGTGTTAAGTTGATTGAACGGTGCGTTGAGATATTGCAGATTGTGAGACATATATGGAGACCATCAGTACCTTGAATGCGCCTACATATAGTCCAGTGCAATCCAAGGCTAGTACTTTATATTGGGCCACACACTTTTGTTGGTAATAAATACATTTTGTGTCCATCGTGGATCCTGTGCACTTAAGTTACTAGGACATTTTAATACATTTGACAATGAACTTGCACTACTGGAGGCTTGGTTATGTCTTGGGAAAAGCCAAGTTTTTCATTTTTATGAATTCTAGAAGGCTGGGGATAATCACTGGTTGCTTCGTAACAGTATTATATATTTTACATGTTTCTACTAAGAAAGATCTTGTGCCTATTGTCTTCCTTCTTAAAGGGAGGATGGTTAGCAACACTGCAATACTTTTTAAAAATAATTATTATTATTGATTTTATGTTACAAGCAATAGAAAACTTGCTTACAACCTCTACAACATTGGGATTCCAATGGACCCAAATCCCCTCCATATAATTTCTGTTTCTCATTAGCATATATCAGCACAATAAGAGACCAAATGGAAACAGATCCATTCATCACATCACTCCAGATAAAATCATCTAGTCATCAGTTGCATAAACTATCCCTCCGCACACTTCCTTACCTATATCTCCAAGACTATAAAAGTGTCCCCACCATTTCCAGATCTTCAAGAACTTCCGGGGACTACCCCTTCTTCATGGGTTACTTTTAAGGCCTCCATATGCATATACAGGTCTTCCTGCTACTCCTGTGTAGTAGGCACAGTTTGTGCATCCCACGTCCATGCTAGATCTCTCTTGCCAACTATTAAAGCCAACATACCACACATAAGCTGAGATCTAGGTAAGCCGACATTGTTTGGAATCACCAAATTTATACATTGAGGCAACACTGGGATATCACACATCAAGTTTGACCAAGCTCTCCCGCAAATAACTGACAGTTTTCGTGCACTTTGTTACTCAACCCTCTCTCATACAAATCAGTCATAACACACCCATTCTTTTCCCCCCTAAACACACAACTAATCAATCCCTTAAACACGTATAAACCCTTTTCATCCAGTCTCATGCGCCACATACACTCTACTCCAGCACACATCCCTACCACCTTTCCCCTTCAAGATCCTCCCCAACCATTTCTTTCTATTTAGATCCTATACATGAACTCACTACTCCAACATCACATATCACTACTCCACCAAAACATACACACAAACACATCAAAATCTCATTCACAAACAATTAACTACTACAACCCCACACAAAATAAAAACACACATTCACTCAATTAAAACACCAAAGGCAAACTCTACTAATACACAACAGCACTTACAAACCAGCCTTTCATCCATTGTACAATTTAGTTCCTTAAAATACTACCCCCAAGCTCCACCTCCACCGCATCCCACGCAACATCGAATCTGAATGCAAAAGACATAAACAACACACCATTCTTCATAACCTAGCATCTCCTTTTCTATTACACAAGACTACACTACAAAAACAACTCCACCGTCCACCACCTCACTCGCAACCAGTATCCCCACCACCCACCACCAACACACACATGCACACACAGATGCAACAAAATGCTTCCTGGTACAGGAAACACCATCACCAGGAGTACACATATTGCAAGCTCAAAGGACCCCACTCTTTCTTCCAGAAATCAATTTCACACTACCTCCAAAACACAATATTTACACTCCCTTCCAATAAATGCTCCATTCCTTTCTAAAAGCAAGTACCACATCTTCAGCTTACTCACAAACACAACCTGACTTACTCTCCATAAGTGAATCATGATTGGGGGAGGACATGAAACTTTTCCTCCAAGCTATTAAATTATCACAGAAAATTGCATAGGTAAAAGGGGAGGTGGACTAGCTGTTCTGTTTATGGAAACAACAGATCTCACCGAAGCTGTGAATGTTTCCATATAAGATTGTGGGCCCTGTGCAACCCTACACCAACTTTCTCCTGTAACTTCCTCTCTTTTAACAGACCACCACCCTAGCAGTGAAACATTCACAGACACATTTCTAGATACAGTTTCAAACCACCTTCTTACTCTATGTTCAAACCTGTGTATCCTTGGTGACCTAAACATGTGGTTTGACAAACCTAACATGCCCCATCCCAGACTATCATCACTGACCTAGACACAGTCACCTTACATCAGACCATCTCCAAACCAACACACATCGCCAGACACATCCTAGATGTCATTTTTGGCAATCCAGACCTAATTACCTTCTGAGACATTACTCCAGTCACATGGTCAGACCCCCCACATAGTAGCCTTCCAACACAAATACCATAGCCCACCATACCTAAGTCCACCTTACCTGCAACTACATATCAACTTTAGAACAAACTGAATTTCGGGGGAATAGAACATGACTAACATCCAAACCAGAACTTGACACAATAAATTCAGTTAAAAAACTCAAGGAGTCGCTGCGGGAAGCTTTTGATATCTTAATGCCAGTAAAAGAACAACAAACATGACAACATCAAAACAAGCCCCATGGATGAATGCTGAACTACAAAAGATAAGACAACAAATTGCAAAGCTTCAGCACACCTTGCTCAAAGCAAACACTCAAGACATACTACGTGTACTCATACATAACAGAATGTACAAATCAACATAGCAAAAAAAAGCTACTATTCAAATAAAATTAATTATGCAAAATGTGCACATAAAGAATTTTATAAAATTATCACAGAGTTTTGAAAATCTACATTCACAGAAGAAACCCATCCCATTTCTCGAGACAAACTGGCAAAATCTTACACAACCAAAGCAAACATGTTGTATTCCTCTTTAAACAAAAAGAAAACCACCAGCACCATCTCACTTCCTACAAATCCCAGTAAGGCTTAACACAGTTTATGCAGTCCTTCAACCAGCTATCAGTGAATTGTTGAATCTCGTCAAAGCAAGTAGTTCCACTGGCAACCCCTCTGACACTTGTCTACCACAAATACTCAAAAAAATCCTTTTAACAACCTCTGTCACCAACCAAGTCAATGACTCATTTCCAGAAGTCTTAAAAAGGCATACATACTCCCATTATTAGAGGAAACAAACCTGGCCCCTCAAGTACATACCTATTGCAAACTGGCCATTTCGGGTCAAACTGCTAGAAAGAGCAGCATTCGCCTACCTGTGACATGGTGTGAACATTATATTAAACTGTTATACAATAATAATGCTGGATATGTATCTATATATTTATACATTTAGTCACTCTCTAGTTCTAGTTAGAATTAAGGATGGGCGTAGTTGGCGGAGTACTACTTTGCAGAACTTCATGAAGTTGAACAAAAACTGTGAATTCCGCAACTTCGCTCCGCCAACAGAGACCTCATATATTTTTGTTAAAATAATTACAAGTATCTCTGTCTTTAAATGCTAAAATGCATATAGTCATTGTTGGACCCGGCCCTTCTGGCAGGTTCACCCCGAAATTTTTTTGCTTTTTGTTGGTGACTTGGTTTAGTGATTTTTGGACTTCTGCGCACTTTACCGCTGTGTCCCAGGGTAAAGTGCGTGCGTGTTGTGAGGTTGGCCTGCCCTCCCATAGGAATGCATGGGGGAATGTATGTGTCCCGGTAGTTCCTGATGCGTGGGGTGTGCAGGCCCGTGTTCGGTATGTGCAGACTCGTGGGAGTGAATGCTGCGCGTTGATGTGTGCGGCGTGCATGTACCTAGTATGGAAGTGCCACTTCTAGAAGTGGGCACTTCAGTGTGCAGTATGAAATGTGTGGCCTGTCTGGTGATTGGCTGGTGAGGTCAGGTGACGGACTAGGGAATTCCCCAGAGTCAGGAGGAGTCACCCAGTGGTGAATGGGGAGTTAGCATGTAGATGGCTGGGGAGGAGTGTACCTGGGCCCTGAATAGGACAGGGCTCCCCCACACAATGCTGGCGCCGGCCCCTGTGGTGCGTCTAATGACCCTAGCCCTGCCAGTGAATAGGGAGAGGGGCTGAGCAAAACAAAGTGCTCAGGAACCAGATGTAACTGGTTCGCCCCTTCCCTGCACTTTAGACAAAGACTTGTATAGTATAAAAAGGGGCTGTGTCCCCTTACATGGGGTGTTCTCTTGCAGGATCATCTGAGGGGGGGCCTGCTGCTGCTGGGCGCCAGGAGAGACCGCCACTGGGGACTGCCTCCCTGCTGGAGGGCCCTGTGTGCTGGCTCTGGGCCCAGCCTGTGCCCCCTGTTCTTTGAGGACTCTTTGCTGGACCTGTTTGGTGATCCATAGCACCTGGGAGCGCTTCCTAGACTTTGTAGCGCTGTGCGCGCTGGTTTCCTGGACTTGCTCTCTTTGTAGCGCCTGGGAGCGCTTGTGGGGCTTTCCAGCGCTGGGAGCGCTGTGCGTGACCTTGTAGCGCTGTGTGCGCTTTGATCTCGCTGGCGGGTGCCCACCCCGCGATTTTGCCGGTATTTTGCCCAGTTCGGCGGGTGCCCACCCCGCCGTTATACTCGTTGGCGAGGGAGCCTACCCCTCATTGCCGCCGTGAAGGAGAATCACCGCTGCGGCCCGGTTCGAAACCGGAAGTCAGGCGGGTTGAGGGCGGGCCTCCGGGACAACCGGAACTTAGAGAAGGAGGGCGGGAGCCTACCCCGCCTCCTGCCAAGCACCGCGGTCGCAGCCCGGTCGAAGAAGTTAAGATCCACCCCGCGCTGGACTGAGGAGAGGAGCGCGGCGGTCGGAGTTGGTGCGGAGGGGGCGCGAGGCACATTGTCGGTGCCTGCCCCTCCGCGTGGAGAAGAGCCCTCCAGTCCGCCGGCACCAGAGAGAGAGAGGACGACGCGGGAGTCCCCGAGCAGCCCGGTGAGTGTTTAAGAGGGCTGGGGACTCCGCGCCTGTGCTGGGGGTGCGGGGGCAGTGATCGAGCCCCGTGAGGCTCCAAAGGTTACCACCAGCATGTCTCGAGCCCCGTGAGGCTCTAGGGGGGCATTGTGAGTAAAGAGTCCCCCGTGTGGGACTCCAACGTTCCGGGGGCATGCTTCTGTGAGAGCGCGAAGCGCTCCCACGTGGGGATTGTATTTCCTCGAGCCCAGCGAGGCTCCAACGATTGGGGCCATGGGTTCTTGAGCCCCGAGGCTCCGACGACGTGGGGCATTATTTTGTGCTCAGAGTCCCGAGGGACTCCAACGAAGGCACATTGGTTGCATAGGGCCACGAAGGCTCTAGGGGGCATTGTTCTTGTGATAGAGCCCAGAGAGGCTCCAAGAGCGACAGAGTGGTGTTCCAAGGGCACAGTGGTGCCCACGCGCAGGTCTCCAGCTGCCCAGCACTTAGTGGGCAGCTGCCACGTTTAGGTGGGGGGGACCTTTCTTGTTTTGGTCTGCGCAGCTGGCGCAGCCTGACTTTCTGAAGACAGAGTGTCCTAGCTTGGACAAGGCCAGTTGGCCTAGGGACTGCCACAGGTGGTGGCTCATGTGAGTTTTCACGCTAAGGTTCCTACTTGCACCGCTGAATGTATTTTTGGATGCATCATGTGTTTCCCTTACCTGCACCTCTGAATGTATTTCGATGCGTCATGTGCCTTGCTTTACACCTCTGAATGTGTTTTCATGCATCATGTGTTTTCCTTGCTTTACACCTCTGAATGTGTTTTCATGCATCATGTGTAATGTGTGTTTACCCCTATAGGTATGGTGATACTTAGGTGGTTGTTTGTTTCCTACTAGTACAGGTGGTGCTAGTGAGGTCCTAGTTCCCTGCGCAGTATTCTCCTAAAAGTGGTTAGGGTTGCGTAGGTGATACTTTCTTGTCACCAGTAGTTACTGGTTGTGTGTTATATGTGTATTTTGTGCTACAGTAATTTTATATCCTAAAAGTGCTGGTTCTTGACAGTGGTCCATGCGGCCCTGTCCCCTGTATATATATATATAATCCCTTGTAAATTCTGCCCGTGCCTGTTGGCACATTGTAAAGTGTGTGTTTTTATCTAATGTGTTGTGTATAATACAAAGGTTATTTTTATAGAATACCTTGTGTGGAGTTTCCTTTGTGGTGGGCCTGGGGTGTTGTTGCTGGGTGCGCGCGCAAACGCTTTACACATCGCCTCAGAGATAAGCCTGACTGCTCGTGCCAAGCTACCAAGGGGGTGAGCAGGGGTTATCTTTGGCGTGTAACTTCCTTGCCCTGACTAGAGTGGTGGTTTCTGCCTGGCTTTGGCGCACGCCTTAGCCAACCAGAAATCCCAGTTCTAACATTGGTGATCAGCGGTGGGATTTGGACTTGCGTTTGCGCTGTACCGCAGCAGCGACTGGCTACACCACAAAACTCTGCATTAGATAAACCACATTTTAGGGATTATTGTTTTTGAGTTCCATTATTTCCTCTCCTAAAGGTGTCCTTTTTGAATCATGTACTCCTGTGTTAGCTCAGACACTCAGGTTCCTTGTGTTAAACTCTTCTCAGGAACGTCCGCCAAAATGGAGCCAGCTTTTAATTTCTGTAGTCTGTTTAGGTACAGTAGGTTGGAGCTGGTAAGGTTCTGTGAGGAGAGGGGCATAGAGGTGGGTGAGTTAGATACCCAGTCCAAACTGAGGGACAACCTGATCACTTGGCAAAAGGTTGAGTGGGAGCGAGAGCGCAGCGAGGAAGATAGGGCCCGGGCCGCACGCCGAGAGGGTGGTGGGTCTGTGGGGGGCCCTGAAGATTCAGAAGAGGAGGAAGGTTACCTGACAGGGACGCCAGTAGAAAGTGAAGACCCCAGAGATAGGGAGTCCCTTGCTGGGTCCAGTGTCAGGAGCAGCACCCCATCCCTTTACCTGTCCCCAGAGGAGTGGATAGATAGGAGGGAAGAGAGGGAGCATCAGCTGGCCATGGAGAAGCTCAGGTTAGAGCATGCCAAGGAGGTGGCGCAGCTGGGTGTGGAGGAGAGGATGGCGGAGGCTGAGAGGGCCTTCGCCAGGGAGAGATTAGCTCTGGAGGGTAAGTTGTCCCCAGAGCGCAGTGGTAGTTTTCTGGATTCACCAGTGAGGGTAGAGTCCAGTGGTGGCAGCGATAGAGAGCCCAGTGCAGAGAGTCCCAGTCCCAGTTCACCCAGTCTGGTACCTGTTTCCCAAGAGGAGGAGTATAGGTTGAAGTTCAGGGGCAGTAAGAAGCTGTCTCACCAGGATTGGGGGAATTTTGTGGATGACTGTTATGATGCACTGTGCGATTGGGTGACGGTTAACGCGGTAGAAGATTTGGATGAAATGTTCAATCTGATTATCAAAGAGCAAGTGCTCAGTGGTTGTTGTCCCGAGTTGCGCCAACACCTGTTGGGGTGTGGGTTTGCTAGTCCATGGGACCTGGCAAAGGAAGCAGAGCGCTGGGAAAGTGCCCCAGGCTCTGAGGAGGTATGGGAGAGTGCTTCCAATAGTAGTGGCTCAGGTATCTTCCCATCCTGGATGGAGGTAGAGGTTCAGAGTAGCCCAGCTAGGTCCCAGAGTAGTGAGAGGGGTGTAGGGGCTCACGGCCTATCTCAGCGGAGTAGGAGTGAGCGGGTGACTTTGAGTCCCCAGAGGCCCGAAACCCAGTCTCAGAACCTGGATGGTTTCTTCAGGGAACACCAGGTAGGGGGCCTAGGCTGTCCTGTTAGGCCACTTGAGGAGGATCGCCCAGAGGATGGAGAACCTGGAGTCTCTGTAAATAGGGCTCCAGTGGTTCTGGTATCAGGCAGTACCGCTCCAGTAGGGAGGGTGCGGAAGTCCAGCGAGAGGAGTGGCGTGGGGCTGTGTTCCCCGGTGGAGGAGCCAGTGGGTCAGGGACCAGCCGGTAGGGCTGAGTCTCCTAGAGATGACCATGGCAACTGCACGTCTGTCCTGGGGGATCTTCGTGCACTGTCAGGTGGACAGGTGGCGGGAGATCTGCGCCAGGCAGACTGTCATGCAACATATGAGGCATATGTTACTCTTGAGGGGATACTGTGTGAGTCCCCAGAAGTCCTGGAGTGCCAGGCAAGTATGCAACCGAAGGTTTTAGACCAGAGGTTGGGAGGCCAGGTTCAGGATCAGCCTGACCTGCAGGGTAGGACGACTGTAACCAGTGTCCTGACCAGTTCTTCTTCCGGAGGTACCGCCCCAGTTGGTAGGGAGCAGGACTCTGGAAGGGGGTGCAGAGGGTGGGAGAGCCCGCCTCTGACCCCGGTGCAACCTGAGGGGTTAAACCCTAGGTTGGGAGACCAGTTCTCAGGGAGGTGTCCTGAGCTGGTGGGAAAGTTGATTTCTGAGGGTGCCTCTCAGAGGAGGAGAGGACGGAACCCTAGAAGGAGAGGTAGGGGGAGGAGAGCCTCACCCGTGACTGTTGGTCAGCTTGAGGGTTCAGGCCCTGGGCTGGAAGATCAGTGGATGTTTAGAACCGCCCTGATGAGAGGAAGAGTGGAAAATGGGCACTACGTGCCAGGGGTTACTACCCCCCACTCAGTGGTTAGGCAAGGACCAGTGGTGCCTAGATGGCCTAGGGCCTGGTCCTGGCCGCGGACAACTGAGGAGTACCAGTGGGGTAGCCCAGTTGGTCCGCCGAGTTCTTTTAGAAGGAACTCCAGGGGTTTAGAGTGGCGTAAAACCGGAGAGTGTCCCTGCCGTTGCGGGCCTGTGTCCGTGTTTTGTCGCCCAAAGCAGGGAAGACCTTCACGGTGGTGATTGGTCTACCCTGCGTTTTGGCTGGAAGGGGGTTGTGTTGGACCCGGCCCTTCTGGCAGGTTCACCCCGAAATTTTTTTGCTTTTTGTTGGTGACTTGGTTTAGTGATTTTTGGACTTCTGCGCACTTTACCGCTGTGTCCCAGGGTAAAGTGCGTGCGTGTTGTGAGGTTGGCCTGCCCTCCCATAGGAATGCATGGGGGAATGTATGTGTCCCGGTAGTTCCTGATGCGTGGGGTGTGCAGGCCCGTGTTCGGTATGTGCAGACTCGTGGGAGTGAATGCTGCGCGTTGATGTGTGCGGCGTGCATGTACCTAGTATGGAAGTGCCACTTCTAGAAGTGGGCACTTCAGTGTGCAGTATGAAATGTGTGGCCTGTCTGGTGATTGGCTGGTGAGGTCAGGTGACGGACTAGGGAATTCCCCAGAGTCAGGAGGAGTCACCCAGTGGTGAATGGGGAGTTAGCATGTAGATGGCTGGGGAGGAGTGTACCTGGGTCCTGAATAGGACAGGGCTCCCCCACACAATGCTGGCGCCGGCCCCTGTGGTGCGTCTAATGACCCTAGCCCTGCCAGTGAATAGGGAGAGGGGCTGAGCAAAACAAAGTGCTCAGGAACCAGATGTAACTGGTTCGCCCCTTCCCTGCACCTTAGACAAAGACTTGTATAGTATAAAAAGGGGCTGTGTCCCCTTACATGGGGTGTTCTCTTGCAGGATCATCTGAGGGGGGGCCTGCTGCTGCTGGGCGCCAGGAGAGACCGCCACTGGGGACTGCCTCCCTGCTGGAGGGCCCTGTGTGCTGGCTCTGGGCCCAGCCTGTGCCCCCTGTTCTTTGAGGACTCTTTGCTGGACCTGTTTGGTGATCCATAGCGCCTGGGAGCGCTTCCTAGACTTTGTAGTGCTGTGCGCGCTGGTTTCCTGGACTTGCTCTCTTTGTAGCGCCTGGGAGCGCTTGTGGGGCTTTCCAGCGCTGGGAGCGCTGTGCGTGACCTTGTAGCGCTGTGTGCGCTTTGATCTCGCTGGCGGGTGCCCACCCCGCGATTTTGCCGGTATTTTGCCCAGTTCGGCGGGTGCCCACCCCGCCGTTATACTCGTTGGCGAGGGAGCCTACCCCTCATTGCCGCCGTGAAGGAGAATCACCGCTGCGGCCCGGTTCGAAACCGGAAGTCAGGCGGGTTGAGGGCGGGCCTCCGGGACAACCGGAACTTAGAGAAGGAGGGCGGGAGCCTACCCCGCCTCCTGCCAAGCACCGCGGTCGCAGCCCGGTCGAAGAAATTAAGATCCAGGCGGGAGCCCACCCCGCGCTGGACTGAGGAGAGGAGCGCGGCGGTCGGAGTTGGTGCGGAGGGGGCGCGAGGCACATTGTCGGTGCCTGCCCCTCCGCGTGGAGAAGAGCCCTCCAGTCCGCCGGCACCAGAGAGAGAGAGGACGACGCGGGAGTCCCCGAGCAGCCCGGTGAGTGTTTAAGAGGGCTGGGGACTCCGCGCCTGTGCTGGGGGTGCGGGGGCAGTGATCGAGCCCCGTGAGGCTCCAAAGGTTACCACCAGCATGTCTCGAGCCCCGTGAGGCTCTAGGGGGGCATTGTGAGTAAAGAGTCCCCCGTGTGGGACTCCAACGTTCCGGGGGCATGCTTCTGTGAGAGCGCGAAGCGCTCCCACGTGGGGATTGTATTTCCTCGAGCCCAGCGAGGCTCCAACGATTGGGGCCATGGGTTCTTGAGCCCCGAGGCTCCGACGACGTGGGGCATTATTTTGTGCTCAGAGTCCCGAGGGACTCCAACGAAGGCACATTGGTTGCATAGGGCCACGAAGGCTCTAGGGGGCATTGTTCTTGTGATAGAGCGAAGAGAGGCTTCAAGAGCGACAGAGTGGTGTTCCAAGGGCACAGTGGTGCCCACGCGCAGGTCTCCAGCTGCCCAGCACTTAGTGGGCAGCTGCCACGTTTAGGTGGGGGGGACCTTTCTTGTTTTGGTCTGCGCAGCTGGCGCAGCCTGACTTTCTGAAGACAGAGTGTCCTAGCTTGGACAAGGCCAGTTGGCCTAGGGACTGCCACAGGTGGTGGCTCATGTGAGTTTTCACGCTAAGGTTCCTACTTGCACCGCTGAATGTATTTTTGGATGCATCATGTGTTTCCCTTACCTGCACCTCTGAATGTATTTCGATGCGTCATGTGCCTTGCTTTACACCTCTGAATGTGTTTTCATGCATCATGTGTTTTCCTTGCTTTACACCTCTGAATGTGTTTTCATGCATCATGTGTAATGTGTGTTTACCCCTATAGGTATGGTGATACTTAGGTGGTTGTTTGTTTCCTACTAGTACAGGTGGTGCTAGTGAGGTCCTAGTTCCCTGCGCAGTATTCTCCTAAAAGTGGTTAGGGTTGCGTAGGTGATACTTTCTTGTCACCAGTAGTTACTGGTTGTGTGTTATATGTGTATTTTGTGCTACAGTAATTTTATATCCTAAAAGTGCTGGTTCTTGACAGTGGTCCATGCGGCCCTGTCCCCTGTATATATATATAATCCCTTGTAAATTCTGCCCGTGCCTGTTGGCACATTGTAAAGTGTGTGTTTTTATCTAATGTGTTGTGTATAATACAAAGGTTATTTTTATAGAATACCTTGTGTGGAGTTTCCTTTGTGGTGGGCCTGGGGTGTTGTTGCTGGGTGCGCGCGCAAACGCTTTACACATCGCCTCAGAGATAAGCCTGACTGCTCGTGCCAAGCTACCAAGGGGGTGAGCAGGGGTTATCTTTGGCGTGTAACTTCCTTGCCCTGACTAGAGTGGTGGTTTCTGCCTGGCTTTGGCGCACGCCTTAGCCAACCAGAAATCCCAGTTCTAACATTGGTGATCAGCGGTGGGATTTGGACTTGCGTTTGCGCTGTACCGCAGCAGCGACTGGCTACACCACAAAACTCTGCATTAGATAAACCACATTTTAGGGATTATTGTTTTTGAGTTCCATTATTTCCTCTCCTAAAGGTGTCCTTTTTGAATCATGTACTCCTGTGTTAGCTCAGACACTCAGGTTCCTTGTGTTAAACTCTTCTCAGGAACGTCCGCCAAAATGGAGCCAGCTTTTAATTTCTGTAGTCTGTTTAGGTACAGTAGGTTGGAGCTGGTAAGGTTCTGTGAGGAGAGGGGCATAGAGGTGGGTGAGTTAGATACCCAGTCCAAACTGAGGGACAACCTGATCACTTGGCAAAAGGTTGAGTGGGAGCGAGAGCGCAGCGAGGAAGATAGGGCCCGGGCCGCACGCCGAGAGGGTGGTGGGTCTGTGGGGGGCCCTGAAGATTCAGAAGAGGAGGAAGGTTACCTGACAGGGACGCCAGTAGAAAGTGAAGACCCCAGAGATAGGGAGTCCCTTGCTGGGTCCAGTGTCAGGAGCAGCACCCCATCCCTTTACCTGTCCCCAGAGGAGTGGATAGATAGGAGGGAAGAGAGGGAGCATCAGCTGGCCATGGAGAAGCTCAGGTTAGAGCATGCCAAGGAGGTGGCGCAGCTGGGTGTGGAGGAGAGGATGGCGGAGGCTGAGAGGGCCTTCGCCAGGGAGAGATTAGCTCTGGAGGGTAAGTTGTCCCCAGAGCGCAGTGGTAGTTTTCTGGATTCACCAGTGAGGGTAGAGTCCAGTGGTGGCAGCGATAGAGAGCCCAGTGCAGAGAGTCCCAGTCCCAGTTCACCCAGTCTGGTACCTGTTTCCCAAGAGGAGGAGTATAGGTTGAAGTTCAGGGGCAGTAAGAAGCTGTCTCACCAGGACTGGGGGAATTTTGTGGATGACTGTTATGATGCACTGTGCGATTGGGTGACGGTTAACGTGGTAGAAGATTTGGATGAAATGTTCAATCTGATTATCAAAGAGCAAGTGCTCAGTGGTTGTTGTCCCGAGTTGCGCCAACACCTGTTGGGGTGTGGGTTTGCTAGTCCATGGGACCTGGCAAAGGAAGCAGAGCGCTGGGAAAGTGCCCCAGGCTCTGAGGAGGTATGGGAGAGTGCTTCCAATAGTAGTGGCTCAGGTATCTTCCCATCCTGGATGGGGGTAGAGGTTCAGAGTAGCCCAGCTAGGTCCCAGAGTAGTGAGAGGGGTGTAGGGGCTCACGGCCTATCTCAGCGGAGTAGGAGTGAGCGGGTGACTTTGAGTCCCCAGAGGCCCGAAACCCAGTCTCAGAACCTGGATGGTTTCTTCAGGGAACACCAGGTAGGGGGCCTAGGCTGTCCTGTTAGGCCACTTGAGGAGGATCGCCCAGAGGATGGAGAACCTGGAGTCTCTGTAAATAGGGCTCCAGTGGTTCTGGTATCAGGCAGTACCGCTCCAGTAGGGAGGGTGCGGAAGTCCAGCGAGAGGAGTGGCGTGGGGCTGTGTTCCCCGGTGGAGGAGCCAGTGGGTCAGGGACCAGCCGGTAGGGCTGAGTCTCCTAGAGATGACCATGGCAACTGCACGTCTGTCCTGGGGGATCTTCGTGCACTGTCAGGTGGACAGGTGGCGGGAGATCTGCGCCAGGCAGACTGTCATGCAACATATGAGGCATATGTTACTCTTGAGGGGATACTGTGTGAGTCCCCAGAAGTCCTGGAGTGCCAGGCAAGTATGCAACCGAAGGTTTTAGACCAGAGGTTGGGAGGCCAGGTTCAGGATCAGCCTGACCTGCAGGGTAGGACGACTGTAACCAGTGTCCTGACCAGTTCTTCTTCCGGAGGTACCGCCCCAGTTGGTAGGGAGCAGGACTCTGGAAGGGGGTGCAGAGGGTGGGAGAGCCCGCCTCTGACCCCGGTGCAACCTGAGGGGTTAAACCCTAGGTTGGGAGACCAGTTCTCAGGGAGGTGTCCTGAGCTGGTGGGAAAGTTGATTTCTGAGGGTGCCTCTCAGAGGAGGAGAGGACGGAACCCTAGAAGGAGAGGTAGGGGGAGGAGAGCCTCACCCGTGACTGTTGGTCAGCTTGAGGGTTCAGGCCCTGGGCTGGAAGATCAGTGGATGTTTAGAACCGCCCTGATGAGAGGAAGAGTGGAAAATGGGCACTACGTGCCAGGGGTTACTACCCCCCACTCAGTGGTTAGGCAAGGACCAGTGGTGCCTAGATGGCCTAGGGCCTGGTCCTGGCCGCGGACAACTGAGGAGTACCAGTGGGGTAGCCCAGTTGGTCCGCCGAGTTCTTTTAGAAGGAACTCCAGGGGTTTAGAGTGGCGTAAAACCGGAGAGTGTCCCTGCCGTTGCGGGCCTGTGTCCGTGTTTTGTCGCCCAAAGCAGGGAAGACCTTCACGGTGGTGATTGGTCTACCCTGCGTTTTGGCTGGAAGGGGGTTGTGTTGGACCCGGCCCTTCTGGCAGGTTCACCCCGAAATTTTTTTGCTTTTTGTTGGTGACTTGGTTTAGTGATTTTTGGACTTCTGCGCACTTTACCGCTGTGTCCCAGGGTAAAGTGCGTGCGTGTTGTGAGGTTGGCCTGCCCTCCCATAGGAATGCATGGGGGAATGTATGTGTCCCGGTAGTTCCTGATGCGTGGGGTGTGCAGGCCCGTGTTCGGTATGTGCAGACTCGTGGGAGTGAATGCTGCGCGTTGATGTGTGCGGCGTGCATGTACCTAGTATGGAAGTGCCACTTCTAGAAGTGGGCACTTCAGTGTGCAGTATGAAATGTGTGGCCTGTCTGGTGATTGGCTGGTGAGGTCAGGTGACGGACTAGGGAATTCCCCAGAGTCAGGAGGAGTCACCCAGTGGTGAATGGGGAGTTAGCATGTAGATGGCTGGGGAGGAGTGTACCTGGGTCCTGAATAGGACAGGGCTCCCCCACACAATGCTGGCGCCGGCCCCTGTGGTGCGTCTAATGACCCTAGCCCTGCCAGTGAATAGGGAGAGGGGCTGAGTAAAACAAAGTGCTCAGGAACCAGATGTAACTGGTTCGCCCCTTCCCTGCACCTTAGACAAAGACTTGTATAGTATAAAAAGGGGCTGTGTCCCCTTACATGGGGTGTTCTCTTGCAGGATCATCTGAGGGGGGGCCTGCTGCTGCTGGGCGCCAGGAGAGACCGCCACTGGGGACTGCCTCCCTGCTGGAGGGCCCTGTGTGCTGGCTCTGGGCCCAGCCTGTGCCCCCTGTTCTTTGAGGACTCTTTGCTGGACCTGTTTGGTGATCCATAGCGCCTGGGAGCGCTTCCTAGACTTTGTAGCGCTGTGCGCGCTGGTTTCCTGGACTTGCTCTCTTTGTAGCGCCTGGGAGCGCTTGTGGGGCTTTCCAGCGCTGGGAGCGCTGTGCGTGACCTTGTAGCGCTGTGTGCGCTTTGATCTCGCTGGCGGGTGCCCACCCCGCGATTTTGCCGGTATTTTGCCCAGTTCGGCGGGTGCCCACCCCGCCGTTATACTCGTTGGCGAGGGAGCCTACCCCTCATTGCCGCCGTGAAGGAGAATCACCGCTGCGGCCCGGTTCGAAACCGGAAGTCAGGCGGGTTGAGGGCGGGCCTCCGGGACAACTGGAACTTAGAGAAGGAGGGCGGGAGCCTACCCCGCCTCCTGCCAAGCACCGCGGTCGCAGCCCGGTCGAAGAAGTTAAGATCCAGGCGGGAGCCCACCCCGCGCTGGACTGAGGAGAGGAGCGCGGCGGTCGGAGTTGGTGCGGAGGGGGCGCGAGGCACATTGTCGGTGCCTGCCCCTCCGCGTGGAGAAGAGCCCTCCAGTCCGCCGGCACCAGAGAGAGAGAGGACGACGCGGGAGTCCCCGAGCAGCCCGGTGAGTGTTTAAGAGGGCTGGGGACTCCGCGCCTGTGCTGGGGGTGCGGGGGCAGTGATCGAGCCCCGTGAGGCTCCAAAGGTTACCACCAGCATGTCTCGAGCCCCGTGAGGCTCTAGGGGGGCATTGTGAGTAAAGAGTCCCCCGTGTGGGACTCCAACGTTCCGGGGGCATGCTTCTGTGAGAGCGCGAAGCGCTCCCACGTGGGGATTGTATTTCCTCGAGCCCAGCGAGGCTCCAACGATTGGGGCCATGGGTTCTTGAGCCCCGAGGCTCCGACGACGTGGGGCATTATTTTGTGCTCAGAGTCCCGAGGGACTCCAACGAAGGCACATTGGTTGCATAGGGCCACGAAGGCTCTAGGGGGCATTGTTCTTGTGATAGAGCCCAGAGAGGCTCCAAGAGCGACAGAGTGGTGTTCCAAGGGCACAGTGGTGCCCACGCGCAGGTCTCCAGCTGCCCAGCACTTAGTGGGCAGCTGCCACGTTTAGGTGGGGGGGACCTTTCTTGTTTTGGTCTGCGCAGCTGGCGCAGCCTGACTTTCTGAAGACAGAGTGTCCTAGCTTGGACAAGGCCAGTTGGCCTAGGGACTGCCACAGGTGGTGGCTCATGTGAGTTTTCACGCTAAGGTTCCTACTTGCACCGCTGAATGTATTTTTGGATGCATCATGTGTTTCCCTTACCTGCACCTCTGAATGTATTTCGATGCGTCATGTGCCTTGCTTTACACCTCTGAATGTGTTTTCATGCATCATGTGTTTTCCTTGCTTTACACCTCTGAATGTGTTTTCATGCATCATGTGTAATGTGTGTTTACCCCTATAGGTATGGTGATACTTAGGTGGTTGTTTGTTTCCTACTAGTACAGGTGGTGCTAGTGAGGTCCTAGTTCCCTGCGCAGTATTCTCCTAAAAGTGGTTAGGGTTGCGTAGGTGATACTTTCTTGTCACCAGTAGTTACTGGTTGTGTGTTATATGTGTATTTTGTGCTACAGTAATTTTATATCCTAAAAGTGCTGGTTCTTGACAGTGGTCCATGCGGCCCTGTCCCCTGTATATATATATAATCCCTTGTAAATTCTGCCCGTGCCTGTTGGCACATTGTAAAGTGTGTGTTTTTATCTAATGTGTTGTGTATAATACAAAGGTTATTTTTATAGAATACCTTGTGTGGAGTTTCCTTTGTGGTGGGCCTGGGGTGTTGTTGCTGGGTGCGCGCGCAAACGCTTTACACATCGCCTCAGAGATAAGCCTGACTGCTCGTGCCAAGCTACCAAGGGGGTGAGCAGGGGTTATCTTTGGCGTGTAACTTCCTTGCCCTGACTAGAGTGGTGGTTTCTGCCTGGCTTTGGCGCACGCCTTAGCCAACCAGAAATCCCAGTTCTAACAGTCATTTCACAAAATTGAAAGTGATAATTTAGCAAGCAGTGAGAGAAGTGATGATTTTGGGATCCTCCCTAACCTAGGGAGAGAACCGAGCCGATGCCTTGAAAACAAAGAGCCCATCTTGCTGAACGATTCAGTGATGGTCCCATCCTCTTAGGACCACCCCAAGCACAGTTATTATGGGCAAAAATACAATCCCAACCAAAGGCACTGCAAAGCATTATGGGACAAGATTAGCAGTGCGCAGTGAATATTATAGTATCCAATATCAAAAAATTTCTACAAAGAGCTGCAGTGCAACTCGTCGTTACTAGATGTGCCTCACGAGTCAAATGCAAAAGCATTGAATCAAGCTGCAGTTCCACTAGTCGTTACTAAATGTCCCTCATGAGTCAAATGCAAAAGCATTGAAATTATTACATCAAGCTGCAGTTTCACTAGTCGTTACTAGATGTCCCTCAAGAGTCAAATGCAAAAGCATTGAAACCCTGAGCTGAGAGCTCATACTATAAATTCTACAAAGAGCTGAACTGCAGCTTCATGAAAGGGTTTCAATGCTTTTGTATTTGACTCGTGAGGGACATCTAGTAACGACTAGTGGAACTGCAACTTGATTCAATGCTTTAAGTTGAACAATAGTGTACTACTGTTTTATAAGTGCATGAGTCACTTTAGCGAAGTGTGTAACAGTAGGGAAAGTAGTTTTATATATTTTTTAAAGGTTTGCAGAGTACTGCGGTACTGCCTAGAAATGATGGCGGGACTTACAGGAAATAGATCAAAATTATAGTCCCCATTTTAATGTTTGGCGGGCCTCCACAGACAGGCCATCGATGACAGTCCCCCCGACATCCAGGCCATAGGTCCGACCGCCGGATTACAATACCGGCGGTCGGAGCGATGATGTTGGGGGGAAGGACCGCTGCCTCCAACAAGCTCGAGGAGCCCATCAGGGTTTTGGTCAGAGTCCTATTCCTACGATGAGGACAGCGCCTGCGCAGGCACCGCCGTAGGGATTAGGATGTCCCTTTCCTACTGCCTTTTTATGGTGGTCCCACCACCATGGAAAGGCAGCCGGAAAGGGACCTTGGGGGCCCCAAGCAGGGCCTAAGTCTCCCGTGGGCCACTGCTAAGTGGCCAGGGGGCACATGTGGTGCTCCCCCATCATCCATGCACGGTGCATGGATGTTTGAAAAATGCCTTTTTCTCTGCAGATTGTCCGGCAGCCCTTTTTCGGGCCGCAGCACAAGTTGCAGTAGAAAGAGGCAGTTTTTGACCACCTACACAGCGGTCTTATCAAAATATGGCAGGTGGGATGGTCACATCCTTGTTGGGCGGTCTCATTACCTCCACGATGGAGTCGGACGCTCGTCCGACTGCCATCAAATTGAGGCCCTAAGTATGTGAAAAGTTTGAATAAACACTATACTACCATATATTTCCCCATAAAACCTAGGATGCAGAATATATGTCTGCCTTTAATTTTGCAATGGTGCCACTCCATTCCGCTTTACTCCACTTTACTCTATGATACACTACTCCACTGTCCTCCATTTTGTTCCACTACTCCACTCTATGCCACTCGACTCTACAACACTCTATGCCATTCTACTCTACCACTCTCTCCGACCCTCTACTGTACACTATTTTACTCTGCTCCATGCTACCACTCTACGACTTGACACTGTATGACTCTCAACTTTATGCCACTCCACTCTACCACACTGTACTCCACTCTATGGCACTCCACTGGACAACACTGTACTCTAGTCTGTGCCTTTGCATGACACTCTATTCAACTGTATACCAGTATAAAACACTCTGCTCCACTCAGACATTCTAAGCAACTCCCTGTTGCCACTCCACTCCACTTTACTCCACTCTACTCTGACACACTACTCCACAACTCCACTCTACTCTATGCCACTCGACTCTACAACACTCTATGCCACTCCACAACACTTTTCCCACCTGTACGAAACGCTACTCCACTCCACTATATGACAGTGTACTACACTCTAAGCCACTCCACTCTATGTCACGCGACTCCACTGCATGACACTTTACTCCACTATACATTATGCCATGCCACTCTAATCCACTGTACAACACTTTACCCTACTCTACGCCACTGTATGTGACTCCACTCTACACCGCTCGACTCTACAACACTCTACGCAACTCCATTCTACCACATTATTCTACACTCTATGCTACTGGACAAGAACGTACTCCACTCTATGCCCCTACACTCCAGTCAACATCACTATACTTCACTCTATGCCACTGTACACCACTCTACTCTACAACACTGGCTGCAACTGCCTAGACTCCACTCGACTATATAACACACCACTCCACTACTCTCTACACCACTCGACAACACTCTGTGCCTCTTCTCAACTCTACCATACTCTACGACTCTCTACTGTACCCCACTCTGCTCTACAGCACTCGAATCCACTCTGCCATGCCCCCACTCTACACGCCACTGTACGCCACTGCACTTTTGCTCTGCTCTACAACACTTTTCTCCACTCTACGAAACTTTACGCCCTTCCACTTCACACTGTACCCCACTCTGTCACTTCATTGTGCAACACCATGCCAGTGTATGCCACTGTATGACACTCTACTCCACTTTATGCCAGTCAACAACATTCTACTCCACTCTACAACACTGTATGGAACTCCCTGTACACCACTCCACTCTACTACATGTGACTACAATTTATGCCATTAATTCAACAACACACTCTACCACACTGCTCAATGACACCTTACTCTGCAACACTCTATGCTACTCCACAACACTTTCCACCACTCATCCACATGCCACTCCGCTGTACGACACAGTACTCCACTATATGACTCTTTAATCCACTGTACGCTACGCCACTCCATTCGACTCCACTACACTGTACTCCACTGTAGGACACTTTACATAACCCCCCCGAATGAGCATTGTGTATTGAAATATACAATTATTTTCAGCCTTCCGTGCTAAAAAAAAAAGAGTGAAATTGAGGCAACACACAAAAAGCACCCTTTCTGGAGCAGGATCTGGCTTTCTGCCAAATGTAGTGTAAATCCGTTCAGTCGTTTGAGTTGTAGCTGTGTTAAAGTTCCTTTGGAAAAAAAGATAGCGGAAAACGCATTATGAGACCTCCCTTTTTCTCAGCCCCCAATTGATGGATTACTCCAACACTTTCTAGGAAGGAGCTGTGGTGGAAGAACACACACACACACACACACACACACACACACCCACCCACACACACACACCACACACCACACACCACACACCACACACACCACACACACCACACACACACTTTGTGAACAGTTGCCATTTCAAACCCTGGGCTACCTTGTTGCAGTTTGTATACTGCATTGAGTCGAGGAGGCTTAGTCTTGCCAAAATTTCCACTACAGATCCTGTGTTTAGAGAACTTGGTACTAGGGATCATCAGTGGTTTCCCTTTTGAAGTGCTTTGTAGCCCCTGTTTTTGCTTGCTCCAGTGACTGATCCTGACAGATGTCCGCTCAGATATCCAGTTTGGAAAGGAATGGCTGAAGAACATAGATGTCTAGAAATATAGGGTTTCCTTTCCCAACTGCCTTCTCCAAAGAAAGATTTTTTTGCTATTGAAGTCTTCCTCTTAGTCTGGAGGAAAATGAATTAACTTACCTGTAAGTTGAAGTTACTCACCTTAGTTATTCCTTTACTGTTAATCTTAAATGTGCCTTCCTCTAGGCAGTTCGGCACCACATGTGTATGATGTTCTTAACAAAGGGAGAATGCACCAAGGGAGGAAACTGCTTGTTGTTTAATTGATGGTAGGACCAGGAGATCGTTTATCTCCGCAGACATCAACATTTTCATGCACACGAAAAAAAACTGACCTGCATTACATAATATTTTCTGAGTTTGGAGGAACAAATGGCTGAAAATCGCATAACTGGTGAAGACTTACACGCAGGGTGCATCATATTTTGCGGGACTCCCTACTGATTATGGCTATTTTGGCCTTGTAGTGATGGACAGATACGGAAATAGGTCGTTGCTCACTGATTTAATTAATTCTAAGCACTTCACCTTGTCTTCACTGGTGAAACATGTGGGGAAGTTTCAGAGGTTCTATTGCTTTCTCAAATCTCATAATGCCTATTTGTCTGCAAACTTCTGTTTCAAGATGAATTGTGATTTTCAGCATACTCCAATGAGGGCCTTGTGTTGAATGGAAAGGATTCAGATGGAAACATAGCTCATTACTGAGATACTCTTAAGTATTTAGTGGGGTGATGCCCTTGCCCCATATTTCTGGCCACAAAATGCTTTGAAACTAATAGTGTGTCAATATTCTTATGTATCACTATGAACTCGAAGCAACCAACATATTATAATAATTTATTTCATATCCACAAAGCCCACCTCCTCTGCTTTAGTCTCCTAAGATTCCCTTTCCTGTGTTACTGAAGGCTGTATTCACAGCATGAGACTTCTGAGCAGAATTATAGGTGTTTCATACTGCCCCTCTTTGTAGTTTTCACGAGGACACTGTGGAGCACATGCGCTAACAAATGTGCTCACTATAAAGTCCTTGAATTTATCTGCAAACACTTGATATCAACAAGGATTTAATTGGAAGTCCAAGAAGGTTATAGAGGTGTGCACTGTATTTGGATTTGAAGAATAGTTATGGTTCATCAGTTTTATTAATAATGTGCGGTTGCATCTGTGCCTTTATCACATAACATATTCACAGTATTTAATGTGAAAGTGCTTACCACCAGCCAACAACGACAAGAAATTCTCTTTTTCAAAAGTTAGGTTCAAATAGGGATAAATAAATATATAACCTTGTATCTTTAGATGTATCTACAATTAATGAAGTCTCCAGAACATGAGCAACTGGGTCCATAAGTAACACACATGTATTTTTTGCTTGAGATTCTCCCCATAACTGACACGTTTTCTCCTCACTGTCTCTCTAGATGGTTCAACTGCTCCCACTCCAGTTTCCCAAAGCCAGATGTTAGCATGCCCGACCGGTGGGACTGATGCTCGAACAGAAGCTGCAGCTGCAGGAGCGCCACTGACTGACCTCACCCTGTCTATCAAGGCCATGAGTGTGGTTTCTGATACTAGTAAATGCAGTTACAGCAGCACCATCGTGCACGTTCCACATCCGGAGTCAGGTAATTTGACAATAATTTATTTTAGGTTCTTAATGGAATGGAGTTTGTGGGTGAGGACAAGCAATAAAAAGGGTGCAGTGGCATTCTGAATGCTGTCATTTTACCGTATTGTAACTCAATACTCTAATCGTTCATGACATCTTCAGTGTTCTGTTGGACTGTGTTAAAAAACTACCTTGATATAGACAGGTATTTTGTGACATTTTGATACTTGTACTTCATTACTGCAAAGTCAAGCTAATAGTCAGTTTGGCATTTGTATTTGCTGATGTGAACTAACCATTCACTCTTAAAATATGCAAACCATATCTCACCGTGTAACTCTTATTTGTACCTTCTAAACAAGGGATATTGCTCTGCACAAGAATCTGTTGGTATGCACATCTTACTGAATAATACTTAACTTTTAGTTTTTAATATTCTGTGTAGAAATGTACAATACCTTTATAATCTAAAGCCAGTGCCACTTTAAATGTGTCTTCATTTGGCAATAATAGCTTATTTAGCCCACATAGAGGTGTGTATTTTCGATTTTATTTGTGTAGCAACATACACTTTTAAGCAGAGGTGTTTTACTATGAACAGTAGTGGTACATAGCAACTTAAGCTGGTGGGTGGTTAACAGAAGCACAGGTGAGGAGTATGTGATTAAAGTTAATCAGGGTGCCTGTGTGTATCATCAACTGGGAGATGAACAGACATACAAGGATGCAGTAAAACTAAAAACATAATTGATAAATTATGAAAACAGCAGGACAATATAAGTAGCAAAGCAAAATAAAATAAATACAAACATTTACAGCATGTGAGGGACGTGAGAGGTTACGGTAACCTTTCCAGTTCAGGACATGGAAAAATTGTCTAATCCCATTGGATCCTAATCCTATTCCACACACCAATGATGCCGTCCTGCTTAAGATCATCCATATCTTATGAATCATAAGTTATGATTAGCCCTGAGCCCAACCATGCTGGCTAAGCACAGTAGCCTAGACCGAAAGCCAAGGACTGACCACCGTAATTCTCCATGTCATCAACTGTAGGACCTCTTAAAGAACCAGCTGGTTTAACAGCCTGTGAGAATCCATCAAAATCCTTGGAAACAGGAGTACCATTGAAGAATCCCAAGACAGTAATAGAACACCAGGTAACTGAAATTGAGCTCTCCTCAGCATTGTCTCCAAAACTACATTTGCTGACTGTCTCCTCAGCTGGGACGCCACTCTCCTTATCAGCCCAAAGATAGAAATACACATTGGCTATCCTTCCCTTTGTTCTGTTGGAAAACATCCCACTACGCTGCCTCTCGATCCAGAAGCCAACTGAAGTACGTTGGCAGCTGATGTTTAGGCGTGAGCTGAAGAGATGCACCTCACCTGACCCTTACCATTTTCGCCAGGCTTTTGAACTTACCTGCTTCCTGCATCCACTTATGTAGAAATCTAGATTTCTAGCCTGCTACCAGGTTCTTCTTCACCAGAGGTCTTAGTTCTCGAGCAACATCGAAATTTGCCTCTCCAGGCAGAAGGGCCAAAAGTCCTTGACCGGAGGCTCAAGGGAGTTGATCTGTTGCCCAAGTTATTTTTCAGACCCTTTCCTCTGGTACAGACAGGTGCTCCAGTCTAATTGGCTATCGTCTGGTTCTTTGACGTGATCTGGAGTGAACTCAAAGATCGCTCTCCCATTTGATGCTTCTGTGTGATCCAACCACCACTGGATTTCTATCCTGGCCTCCATGGATAGGAAAGCAACTCCTAGTACATGAGAAATTCCCTCAAATGAAAAGACTTTAGTTAAAGGATGACTTGTTAATGGAATGGCCCCGGAAACTTAGCCTAAAATGATTAAATAAGTCCCACCAAGGTGGTCAGTTGCAGCAATGAGTTAATGTCTTGCAGCGAGATTCTTTGGGTTCTCCTAATGGTCCCCAAGGCAGAGTCTATTTTGAAGCCTGCAGATGATCTGACTGTGCTGTGTCTGCAACTACTTGTTGTTTATGATGAACTCCAGTCTCAGAACTAGCTGCACCATCCATGCCGACCTTGACCTTAGAGGGCATGGGGACACCAAAGTAATATTATTGACATATACTTTCAATCCTGTCCTTATTTCCCTGGACCTCAAAAGCTTCATTACTGATCTCAGAAGTGGGGTGAAGCACCATCAGAGGCCATCGGGCAGACCGAAAACTCAAACCCTTACCCTTCCATAAACACAGCAGAAAACAGTAGTAAGGAGCATAGATAGGTTCAGTTACTAGGCATTCTTCATGTCCAGTCTGACCACTCTCTCACCTGGAAGCCCCACATTTCCAGACTCCCTGAGGTTGACAAACAGATGGTTGCCCCTTGTCTTTTTGTCAAGAATGCTTAAGAAACTCCTGGGTTGAATGGAGGACCATTTTACCTTCATGTCTGACACCTCCTGATCTATCAACTTCAAGTTTTCTTTTGAAAAGGATTGTATTTGAGGCCTTCTTGGCTGGTGTGAGGACCCAGAAAACTATCTGGAACCTAACCACCATTTACAAAACTCTCACTTCATGTGTAATCTTGTGACATTTATGCACAAAGGAAGCCAATCGATGGCTTTAATTGAGAAAAATGGTGAGTATGAATGAAAAAACCATTCTGTTGCAATAGCACCTTCTCTGAAACCTCTTTAAAGCCTCTGTTGGTAAAGAAATCCCCTAATCTCCTATGGTCTTCCTTCTGCTCAGCACACTCCAATCCTAGGCCTCTGTGGGAGCCTTGAAAATTGAAGCTGCTGGTGGAACATTCCTGGCTTGACCAGCATCTGCAAAAGCTTAGCGCTGAATACCATTTTGATAGAGACCTGTACTTTGTCTAGTTACAGTGGGAATATTCTAGAGTTCCTTTAAAAAGGGGTTGCAAAAGAGCCCACTTTAAAAATGTATCAGCCTCTGAAGTGGCAAATTTGTTCGACCTTCAAGGCCACCTTAGTAAGCAAAGAATGTGCTACACAGCCCAGATGCCATTTACATTGACAAGAATACATGTGGTACGCTGGGTCCATCCCTAAATAATTTTTGGGACTATGTGTGTGCCTGGCTTTCAGGCCTTCTTAGCCATGTCAAGGAATTTTATCATAGGACCTGCACCATTCATGTGTTTAACTTGCCATGCTTTGTGTGATCTGTCAGTGACATTTGTTGAATCTTAAAGAGATTAGTCTCTCATCTCTTTATCTTGAGGCTTTTGAGGCTTTTGCTGTCTGTTACTCACAAACGTAGCTACTTTGCCTCCTGTGGTCTTTTTTAAATACCAAGAATAGCATGCTTCATCTGTGCCAAACATATCAAGCATCTATCCTGTTATTCAGGATCACTACCTAATGGGCCACCAAGCAGAGGCTCTTAGAATCGGAAAGTTGATATCAAGGGGATTGTCCCCAATTCCCCTTTCAATACATCCAACAGATACCTGTCATCCCTCCCCTCCCCACTCCCCGTGAGGTTCCTTCTGTAGGGGGAATAAGTTTCAGCATAGCGGACTCATCGTTACAGTCAGCCTCCCTTTGGGGACAATGGGAACTGGTCACTTGTATTTCTAAGGAAGGCCTCCCTTAAAAATGTAAAAGCATTCAAGCACCCAGGGGTATCCTCTTCCTTTTTGCCTTTGTCTGTAAAGTGGGCTCCCAATGCTTCTAGGGTTCTGAGCCACAGAGACCTGGTTAGGTTATTTACTTTCAGCGGGATGTTCAAGATGGTTGATTACAGTAATAATTGCCTTCCATGGGGTCTCACTTCCCTCTTCACTGATCAATCAATCACCTCTGCAATTTACTCCCTTGTAGAGTAGCAGGAAATGTCCTCTTCTGCCTCCTAATAAGCTTCCTCCTGTGCACATTATGACATGGGGATATGAATAAAATAAAGAGATCCATTGATTTGGATTCTAAGATAAGGCACACATGACAAACCCTCAAGACAAGGGCAGTCTAAATGCATAATTAAATAATCAATTGAAGTCCATCATATAGAGGAATGCCATGTGCTATTTAAGGGTCCCACAGTCCACAGTGCAGAACAAAGTGCACATGTATTTCCTCCTGTGCTTGCAAGTATTTACAGACTGACAGAGTATCAAAAATGGGCGTGGGAAATAGACTCAGATAGCAAAACTCTCACCAGGTTACTGTGCTAAAGTTTGTATTAGCACATTATGTGGGACCAAGCTCCTTTAGCCTCACTCTTATCTTTAATTGGCTTGCCATAAAAACAGAAGAGGTAATATGCCAGAGACACTGCACGCAACATGCATGCCTCAGTGGCACCACACTCTGATCATGTGACAGACCCTGCTCTCCAATCTCCAGTACTGCATGTGAAAGACGTCTCAGCCTCCACGCGACCGTTCACCACCACCCGTCACTCCCCATGATCCAAAGAAGAGTCAAGGTTTCGTACAGGAGCCCCTGACAACGTGACACCTGCAAGGAAAAAAAGGCCCAGTTTCACCTCCTAAGCACCCATAAACAATAAGTCATTCAAGCAATACACAACAACATTGCTAAAGAATTCAAAAATACATTGTGAGTCATTCTTGTAATACATCACAGCAGTTGGGGAGGCAGACTTTTATTCCAGAGTGGGACCAAAGGTTACTCAGTGGTCACAAGTGCAGGCTACGTTTCAAATTTGAGAAATTACATATCTATCTATATGTAGTTCTGTGTGAGTTGGTTAGCCCATATGAAAGCCATTTTCTGGATGGCTAACACCATTTTGCCCACTTGACAGACCTGATCTCAATTTGGCAGAACTTTGGATCTACCAATGATTGTTTATTTGTTTTAATTTAGCACTGATTTGTTAAAAGATGATGCCAAAGGAGAACATGTTATTTTACATTCATGCAGTGGCCATCATTTTTATTTCTGATTGACAAAGGCTAATTTATTTAACCTTTTTGTAATTCAAATGCTGTTGAACTATAAAAAAAAGCCTGTAACCCTGACAAATGTCCCAACAGACCAGTGTCTCTTAAAACCTTGTAAGGCTGAGACAGTCATTCACATGGTGGGGCAAAGTGATAATATGAAAGGCTCTGGAGTAGATATATATGCTTCCAATTCCTTAACTTTTATTAGGAGAGAAAATCAGGACAAGCCTTTTACTTTTTGAAAGGATGTGGCCAGGAAATGGGGTCCAGTACTTTTTGTTTGTGAAGGAAAAAAGTGTTATCTATAGGAAGGTGAAGCACTTGCCTGTAACCCTTGTTCTCTTCTAGGGAGATCCTCATCAAATTCCTAAGAACTGAATAGCTCTGCTCACACACGGGGACCCTGGAGCTCTTGTAAAATACATATCTGTGTGCATATGTGAATCTACAAAAGATGTTTACACTCAACAATTGCCACCTATAAACAGGCTAAGAACTTCACATTTTATTTTCATTTTAAAAACAAAAAACATTTTCTTTCATATTGTTCACCATAGAGTACAAGTGAACATAGCAAAACTTTCTCAAACTTTCTTTAAAAGGAAAAGGAAAGGAAGGACAGAATTAGTCAATAGGCTGTAAGTAATATATTCAGTTAATGCAACTGGCACTGTGCCTTTAAGTACCTCCAGTAGCCTGAGTATCCCATCATTCCTCACAAGTGACAGTTAGGTCAGGCCATTTTTACAGGACAATATAGGAACCTGAGTTAAATTTAATGTGGACTGAAGTATTTCTTGTGCAGGGAGGTAAGAGGGTTGCTTATTACTTTGATGAGGATACAGCCTGGAAGAGAACTAGGATTACAGGTAAGTAACTTTTCCTTCTCTTCCAGGGGATCCACATCAATAGTCATAAACACTGAATAGACTAACAAGTGCATCCCTCAAAGAGCGGACAACAAATAGATACAATCCCAATAATTACCCAAAAGTATTCCTCAGTGATGCCTGACCCACTTGAGTATCTTCCCTGGACTCTGAATTTAGACAGTAGTGCCTAGTGAAAGTATGAATATACCTCCAAGTCGCAGCTTTGCAAATATCTGCAATGGAGACATTCCTAAGAAGGGCTATAGTACCCCTTTACCTTGAGTAGAATGAGCTTTTGGCCTACCAGTTAAGGGTTTCTTTGCCAATTGATATGCAAAAACTATACAGGAAACTATCCATTTTGGTTTTGATTGTTTTGTAGAAGGCAAACCAGCTCTTACTGGTCTATAGTGATAAAAAGCCTATCTGATTTTCTTATGTGTCTAATTTTGTCCAAATAGAATTTCAACACTCTTGATACAACAAGGGAGTTTAGAGGTTTCTCTGCCAGAGTTAAAGGACTTGGAAAAAAAGTGGGCAGAGAAATAGTTTGCGTAATGTAGAAATCAGAGACTACTTTAGGGAGAAAAGTAGAATGATTTCTCATTACAACTCTGTTTTTGGGAAAAAACTGTGTATGGTTCATTTGCAAAGAGGGCCTGGATTTTGCTTACTCTGCATGCTGAAGTAATTATGACTAAGAAAGCCATTTTCCATGTAAGGTGTTGTAAAGATGCCTTGTAAATAGGTTCGAAAGGAGGCTCCAAACATTTGGATACAACAATGTTAAGCTCCCATGGGATAGAAGGAGAGGGGAAACCTTCTTAATACCTTCTAAAATAACTCTTCACTACACTAATGTTATAAAATGAGGTTAGTGAAAGGGATTTTCTGTAGGTGGTTATGGCTGCGAGGTGTACATTAATAGAGGAGTACTGTATATTACACTTTGCTGGATGAAGCAGGTAAGGTAACAACACTTCAACATGACAAATGGATCAAAATTGTTTTTAATACAACAAATACAAAATCTCTTTCTTTTCGAAGCATAGGATTTTCTCGAGGAAGGATGCTTAGACTCTCTCAAAATGTTCATACAATCTTGTGTAACCCTGGGCATAGTGGGCGTAGTGGGGCTACGCGGAGCGCCACGGAGGTTAAAACAAACTCTGCACACTCCGTGTAGCTCAGCTTGCAAAATAGTTAATAGGGCAGGTGGGAGGCGCGGGGGCTGGTCTACTCCACCCCACCGCAGAGTGTGCGGAGTTTTGCCTACTCTGCCTACTTCGCGGAGCGCGGAGTATGCAAAACTCTGCGCACTCCGCGGCAGGAGCGGAACTCTCTGCCCACCCTTAAACTTGTGGTAGATTTAAATGGCCTTATTGTAAGAATTCAGGAGCCAAGCAGTCACTTGCAATGATGGACGATTGAGATGGAGAATCTGACCTCCCAACTTGTGACGGAGACCCGGCCGGCCCGGCAACCTCTTGTGTGGGCGCTCAGTGCGGTGAAGAAGGTCCATGAACCACCATTGACAAGGCCATGCCGATGCTATTAGTATCATTCTGATCTTGAATTTGTACAGCTTGATCAAGACTGCCGGAATAAGAAGGACCTGTGAAAAAGCGTAGAGCAAATGTCTTTGACCAGTCGATCAAAAGTGCATTTTCCTTCGACCCAGGTTGGTAAAATCTGGAGGCTAGGTCTAGCCATTTTTTGTTTTCTGCACCTGCAAACTGGTCAGTTTGAAGATAGCCCCTTTACTGAAACATTTCTTCCAGTGCTTCATTGTTTAGAACCCAGTTGTGGTTGTCTTGAATAATATGACTGAGGGACTTTACTTCTGCATTTTGAACACCTGGAAGGTGCACTGCTGTAATTTTCAAGTTCCTCGCTGTGAGCCATTTCCATATGATCTGTGATTTAAGGGACAGGTGTCTGGCATGTGTCCCTCCCTATTTAAGGTAATGCATTGCCGCAGTATAGTCAGTTTGAACTTACAGTGATTTCGTATTTATCGCAGGGTTGGAATGACTTCAGTGCTGTGTGGCCCGCTCTTAGTTCTAGGAGATTGAGCTGGTAAGAGGCTTCTGTATTTGACCATATTCCTTGAATCTGTTAATGACCCATGTGAGCACCCCATGCTTGGAGGGAAGCATCTGTGACCAGAGTTTGGGTTGATAGATCCTGATGGAAGAGGATTCCCACTTATAGATTTTATTTTTCAAATTGGTCCACCATGGGAGAGACAGGAGTGCAGACTGCAACAGAGTTAGTTTCTGTTACCAGTTGTTCAAGGTCTGCTTCCACTGATCCTCCAGTCACTTGGAGTGGTCTCATGTGGAGTCTGGCGTGGGGAACTATGAATATGCAAGATGCCATTGATTGCAGTAGGGATGATATATGTCGAGCTGAAGGATGATGAGTTTGCAACAGGGTGACACATTTCAGGCGGATAGATGACAGTCTCTCCTCCGAAGGATACACTTTTGTGGACTGGGTATCTAGAATAGCACACAGATAGTGTTTCTTTTGGATAGGATATACTATTAATTTGTTTATGTTGACCTGAATACCTTGTGATGAGAACATGCCTAGACATATCTGGAAATGCTTGAGAGTTGTTTCTGAGGATGGGCTCTTTATTACCCACTGTCTAGATAGAGGTAAATGAATATCTTTTGCTCTCTTAGATGCACTGTGAAGACAGCCATGTAGTTAAAAAATGTTCTGGGAGCTGATTTTAGCCCAAATGGTAGAACTGTGAATTGAAGTTGTTTGGAGCCTACTACGAATTGTAACAAAAGTTGATGTTTATGTTATGACCGGTATGTGGAAATAGTCATCTTGTGGGTCTATAGTACACATACAATCTCTTTGTTGTAGCTGGGGATATATTTGGTCTAATGCCACCATCCTGAACTTTTCTGATTTTTACAAATTTGTTTTGGTTTATTAAGTCTAGTATGGGTTTGAATTCTTGTTTGGGTCCTTTTACCTGAACCAAAAAGTATCAGGAGTAAACTCCAAATCCTTTGGATAGTGCAGAACCTCCTCCACTGCGTTTATCATCAGTGTGCTGACCTCCTTTAGAAACCGATCTATCTGATATTTCGATGGTTTGGTTGGTGGTATTGTAGGCGGAGAGGATATGACCTTAGAGAATGTCAATTATCCACACTATTCAAGACCCATTTGTCTGTGGTTATTTGATGCCTATCTTTAACATGATTGTGTATACTTCCTCCTACGAGAGTAAGCGACAGAGAAGGAGGAAGGAGGAAATCATTGTTTTGCTGGAAGTTTTCCTGCATCGGAGTTTGTAGTTTTTGGAGACCTCCTTTGCCTCTAGAATATTTCCTGTGGTGGTACTGTTGCCTAGGTTGTTGCTGCAAACAATGAGTGGTTTGAACTCTCTGAGGGAAGTAACACCTGTAGAAAGGCCTGTATCGCCGTATGAATTCCTTTCTCTTCTCCAGACCAACTACTTATAAAGTGTTAATTTCAGACTTCATTCTTGACATTTCATCATCTGCATGAGAGACGAATAAGGCTGAGCCTGAGAGTGGCAAATCAGCAATTCTCTTTTGCACTTCCAGTTTTAGGCCAGTCAGTCGCAGCCAAGAGTTGCGTCTTGGAGAGATGCCATGGCAGTACCCATGCGCTGTTAAGTCTGACATATCTGCTGCTGCCCCAGTGATTTGGTTTAAAATTAGTATTCCTTTATTAAGAAGCTCTTTGAAGTCTTGCTTATCTTCCTTGAGGAGTTTCTCAGAGTATTTTTGTAGAGTCCCACTCAAAATGATCATATCTTCCCAAGAGGGCTGTCGCACTTGCCACCTTCATGATTGTTGCAGATATTCCGTATAATTTTTCTGCCCAATGAGTTCATCCTTTTGCTCTCTTTGTCTGGTGGGGCAGTACAAGTAGGAGCAACTGTCTGTGAGTTTTTTTAACTGCAGCTATAATCACTGAATCTGACATAGTATCTTGCCTTAAAAAAAGAGAGTCCTGATCCAGTGGTTTGTACTTCTTTAGAAGTTTGTAAGAAATGGACCTAATCATTGCAGGCATCAAGAATAGCTGCATTGCTTGCTCTAAAAGACCTGGGAAAAAAGGCAATAAACTTCTAGAAGTGGTTCTTTGGAGTAAAGTCTCAAAGATTAATAAAGATGAAGTAGTCGTGGTGGACATTGTGATGTTCAATTTCGTAGCACCCCTCACTAATACATCATTAAAGGTTGAGAGATTTTTTACTGGAGGGACTCTAGCTGGAGGAGTGTCCATGAGGGTTGGAGAGTAATGCCTTATAGAAGACTATGAGGTAAATGAAGGTGAATATCTCCTATGGTCGATTGAGACAAAGCCGATCTTGTTCCTGATCGTCTTGAATGAGAAGAGTCAGATCTTGTAGTAGATGATTTTCTAGATCTAGAGTGAGTTTAATGCCTTCTTCTCAGTTATCTTGGTCTTCTTGGATGGGATATCAGTCTGACTGGTGACGGTGCAGAACATTCTTGGAGATGACACTGGCCCAGGAGATAGCGAGATGTCTCTGGTGTGCTCCTTGAGGGCAAATACGTTTGAGAATACTCCAAACCAGGAGTACCCCTTCTCCGCTAACTTATGTCTTGCAACCATCTTGGTAACAAGTGGGATGATAGAGTTCTAGATCTTGATGTCCCAGATCTTGACCATGACTGATGTGACACTGACAGGTAAGTCTTGGACGTCCAGGTACTCAACAGAGATGGAAGATGCTTTGCCACTGGCAGTGGTGTCTTTGATGTGGAACTTGGTAGCATCTTCGACGTCGACAGAGGCGGCCTTGACGTCGAACTTGGTAGTGACATCGAAGAGGAGGCCCTGATGTCGACGGGAGAGGCTTTGTGGTTTAATGGCGGTGTCTTTGACATCAACTGTGGATGTATTGACCTTGGTGGTGTCGTAGATGGAAGGGGGCTCATTATTGACGGGACTGGTCTTGCCTTTTTTGGAGGAGTTCTTGACGCAGATACTCGCCTTGAGATCAATCGACTTTGGGCCTATGAAGTGGAATGGCATCTTAGCATCAACTTCGATAGAGTACCTTTTGACGGCGAATAGCTAGGCAGGTTTCTCGACGTCACAGTCTTCAACGTCATACTGCCTGATGTTGATCAAGACCAATATCTTTCCCCTTGATGCCTTCTCTCCTTGGGTCTGCGTCTAGGGACATCCTTGGAGTGGGAGAAAAGCTCCCTGGTGGCAGACTGACCTTCTTAATGGCTTCTTGAGGAACCAGTACTCTTCTGTTGTTTTTCTTGCTGTTTCTCCTGTTGTCCATGCAATCTGCTTTGTTCTCTGTCTCTTAGTATTCTTCTGGAGAGTTTTTTTTACAATGTCTGCATGAACTAGGATGGTGATATTCTGGAAGGTAGTGGATACAGACTCTGTGTGGATCTGTTTGGGCCATCCTTTTTCCACAGAAAGGGCACTTCACAAAAAGTGAAGGCATTCTGACAAAAAAAATCACAAGTCAACAAGAGGATCTCAAACGTGAGATGCTATTCATGGGACAGTATTGTGTTTATGAAATCTCGATGAAACTAGAGTTCAGATACCAGAGTAAGACGAGGTGATGGGAAAGCAGTATGCAAATGAGGTGTAACTAGACAGCATGTGGAACCATTTATTTTAAAATGTCATGTTTTCTTAGATTATAGAAATGTTTACAATCTGAGGTACCGGCCGATAAAAAGATTTTCCAATAATCACAATTTTTTGGGTCATGTGCCGAAATCTTAGGTCCGTGAATTTCAAGATAAAAATATGTACATTTCAATGTCTTAATAGTAAAAGCTGTTTCTTGAATTATGAGGTAGAATGTACTTCCTCTACTTACCCCAGCTTCACTCCCTTCACTCTCCAGCCATGGAAAAAGTACCTTCCTGCATTGTGCAGGAGAGATTCGTACCATTGCTGATCTATGTGTCTAAAAGTCAAGGTTGTCTTGTAAAGTTGGACAGCTGAGAAGTATACCCAGATATGTGGGTGACAAAAACATGTCTTCAAACATGTGGGAATAGGTCTATAAACAAGACAAATCAACCTTAGCCTTGCTAGTCAGTAGTTCTGTCAGTCCCAGTAAGTAAACACACGCAAGTGCGTCATCCGTTCAACAAACACTAATGTGATAGTCCCACCCTCCAGTACTTCCCTACAAGGTGATAAGTCCCTTGCTGCTTATTTGGCCTGTCGGCCTTAGGGTGGTCTTCCTCAACTTTTTGCCTTACTTCTCCATTTTTGCTGATCTTGTTTTTGTTGGCCTTAGGACTCTGTGCACTTTACCACTGCTGGCTAGTGCTAAAGTGTGTGCTCTCTCCTTTAAACATGGTGAAATTAGCTTACACCCAATTAGAACATTTAGTTAACTTGTAAGTCCCTAGTAAAGTGGTGCCACCTGTACCCAGGGTCTGTCAATTAAATGCTACTAGTGGACCTGCAAACTTTTTGTGCCACCCACTTAAGTAGCCTTTTAAACATGTCTCAGGGCTGCCATGGCAGCCTGTGTGTGCTGTTTTACACCAGCATGTCAACCTGGCAAAATAAACCTTTTTTGCCAGGCCTAAACCTTCATTTTTAATACATAAACGTCAGTCATAGGGTAGGCCCTAGACAGCCCAAAGTGCAGGGTACGGTATATTTAAAAAGCGGGAAATGTACTTTATACTTTTACATGTCCTTGTAGTGCATAACTCATAATCGTAAGATAACATTGGGTTAACCTATTACATTCAATAAGTGATCCCTTTCAATTGGGAACACGAAGGAATGTCAAGTTTGTTGTCTAAAGAATAGCAATTTAATACACGCTTTAATGGTAAGTTCAGGTATGTAAGTCACAATTCTGAAAATGCCACTTTTTTTTTAACCCAACCATTTAGTGCCGGGTGCTGGGTCACATGATAAGGTGTTGCTGGTAGTTGGTATTTGTTTATTACTCCCAGACAGTGAGAATAAGGGGGAATAGTTGTTAGAAGGATGGGCCATCTCTAACTTGATGAGGGGAAGGAGCTGGCACCTACCACACTTGCTCATCACAAAGACTCTGCCCAACACACTCAAAAAAGAATTTTGACACTAGTCTTTTTTGACCCCAAACAAGCTGGGGCAAGGTTAGGGAGGCAGGAAATCCCAAACACTTCTGAGGAGGGGAACCTCCAGACCCTTCACCTACCTCAAAGTTTTCACCAGGTTTAAATAGTGGACCCTCAGGCCCAACTTTTCAGTACTGAACCTGCATCTTGCACTCAGGACCACCAGAGTGACTCAGTGGGATAGTTGGCTGGCCTCTTGATCAGAGCCTCGGGCACAGAAAAGGCTCCAACCACTTTGAACCCAGGACCTGGACTCTGTCTGTTGCATCGCAGCCTGCAGTCTCCTCAAAACCGCCACTTGGCAACGCATCCTCGATGCATCGCTTCGCATCGCAATCCCTTTGTCAACGGCATCCTAGACAACAACGCAGCACTCCTCATCACAGCCCCGCAGCTTCTTCAGAACTGCAGGTTTGCAACGTATATTTGATGCAGGACTTCACAGAGGAATTTTTGATTAGATAGAGTATCCACCAGAAATACCTTTGTCAAAGTTAAATAACTTGTTCTTCTAAATGGTACTTCTAACCGCAGCTTCTTCACCTTGTGACTAGATACCAAAGCTGTACCTCCATAAGCCGAGGATGGTGTCTGTAGAATGGCTCAGATCCAAGAATTCATGCAGGTTGGACCTGAAATATATGATGCAAACCTTAAAGAAAAAACATCACAACAGTTAATTTGAACAAGGATGGCTGGTCCATCAAATGTATACAGACAGAGAGGGCTGACATTGACTTGTGATGGGTCTGTGTGACAGGTACCCCACCAAGCCTCAAATGTCTCCTATCGCCAGGCGTATACTGATTTCTGGCAGCCAGGATGACGGCAACAACCTTGGAAGAGAGATCACAGGATGTCACCTTTGGACGCTCAGGATCCAAGCACAGAAGTGCAAGTTGCGCAGGGCTGGGTGCAAGTTCCTGCCCTGCTGCTGTGACAGAAGATCCTGCTGAAGTAGCAGCCTGATTGGAGGACAGATTCTCATGCCCAAACGTTCCAGGCACCAAATTATCCTGACCCATTGCGGGGCCTCTAAGATTACTTGTGCCTGGTCATTCTGGATATTCTTCAAAACTCTGCGCAGGAGAGGTTGTTGTGGGAAGGTATACAGGAGTCCTATGCTCCACTCGAGGCAGAACGCATCTCCAGGAGAGAGCCTTCTTGGAAACTGCAGCATACAAAAGCATTGATATGGCACATTCTCGGCTGTAGCGAATAGATCGAGCCATTGTTCTCCACATTGCTGGAAGACACCCTGCGCCACCTTTGGGTGTAACTGACATTTGTAGTCTGCTAGGTGCTAGGCTGACTGAGTTTGATCACCCTGGTGTTTAAAGATGCTGCCAGGTGGTGTAGGATAAGGGAGATGCCCTGACAATTCATCCAGTTTCTGACACAGGACCCAAGGCCCAGCCCGTCCTTATTGTTGCAGTACCACATGGAGATGGTGTTGTCTGTGAGAATCTCCAACTACCTAACTTTGATGGATGCTAGGAAAGCCTTCAACTCCAGGCAGATCACCCACAACTTCAGCAGGTTGAAGTGGAGCTGAGTCTCCCCCAGAAACCAGTGTCCTCTGATCTTCACTACTCCCATGTGGCCTACAAAACCCAGCAGTGATGCTGCGTAACTACCATCAACTCTGGGTGGGGGAGGGAGAGGGATCTTCAACTGGTCTAATTTTGGTTGAGCAGCGACCACTGCAGATCTGATGTAGTCTCCTCTGAAACCTGGATAGAGTATGACAGATCTCCTTTGTGCTGGGGTCATTTTGATTTCTGACCTTACTGTAGAGCTTGCATGTGCCATCTGGTATGGTCGGCGAACAGGATGCATGAGGCCAGAAGACCAAATATCATCCGTGCCACCCTTATTGAGACCCAGGAAAGAGACTGAAACATCAGGTTCATAGCCTGAATGTCCCATACTCGTTATGTAGAAGGAAGGCCTGAAAGTGCTTCATATCCAGAATGACTCATAGTAAAGGAAGCCTCTGCAAAGGAGTCAAGTGCCACTTAATCAGGTTGATTGAGAATCCCAAAAGTGTCAGGAGGTTCGGCACAGTCTGAAAGTGGTCCACGACTAACTGTGGTGTTCCACCTACAGCAGCCAACGGTGTAGATAGGGAAAGACTGGGACCCCTGAACTCTGAAGATGGGCAGCGACCACTGCCATCACCTTTGTGAGCACCTGAGGGGCCCTGGTGCACAGAAAACAGAGTGCTGATGGCCCACTTAGACCTGCAAGACACCTTTTATCACATCTCTGTCCTGAAGTTCTAACACCACCATCCAACATCTGGTGTCCAGGACAGATATAACCTGGGCCAGCATGTGCTTCTTGAAATTATTCTTTCACAAGTAGGCATTGAGAGGGCAAAATAGGACAGAAGCCTCTGTCGTTCTTCGGTAAAAGGAAGAAGCGGTAGTAAAAGTACAGTCCCAACTTACTCGAGGGTGCCTTCTCTATGGCTCATTTGGCCAAATTGGCCTGCCGGTCCTTTGGCCAAATGGACAGATGGTCCTGTAAAAGCTGCTATGATGTAGGTGGCAGATGCAGCTTGTCGAGATGAGATAGCAGTACCTAAACCCAGTGGGATAATTTGAAGGACCCACCTGTCGGATGTGATGCTCTACTATTCCAGAAGGAATAGAATGATCTTGCCTCCTTCAGCATGGCTGTGTCCTGCTAAGGGTGTGCTAATGAGGTTTAGAAGTAGCAGCCAGAGGGATGGGTGTTGAGATGTATGCTGCCCCTGATGGCCTGGTTCTTGTTTGTTTAGCCCACTGCCCTGACCTCAAAAGAGCTGGGAGGCTGCTGATATGCTAAGCCATTGGCACGTCCCTTAAAAGGGCAAACGCCTTGGGGGTGATTGCCGAACTGGTGCTAAAAGGCCCAAAGAGCATGTTGTGGTTCACCTCTCTTAACAATGCTGCAGGGCCGAATCCACCTTTTCTCAGAATAAGAAAGAACCATTGAAGGACATGACCATTAGGGAAGCCTGGATATCACCTCAGAAACCTGTGGATCTCATCCATGCATGGTGCCGGAACACCACCCTTCTCCCCACAGCCCTTCCCTGATACATGGACGGTTTGAGCCAAAGAAGCCCGTACGTCTTCTGGGATCACCAGTAGAATCTCACCAACCATGTCCCAGAGTGCATGGGTGTAGCGTCCTAGAGGTAGCTGCCTTATGGCCTATGTCGGGGCAAGACTGGCAGATGAAAACATTCTCTTGCCAAATGTTTGGACTCGCTGTCAGGAGGAGTAGTCTAAAAGGCGTTGAGTTCACTCTGCTGGTGGGCGTCTACACCACCAAACTCTCAGGAGTTGGATGCTGGGTTAAAAAACATCAGGCTCACATGCAGCTGGTCTATTGCGATAAAACATGGGTTTGCTCACAAGCGTATTAATGTGGACCATATTCAGGGCAGAAGAGGTATGGTCTGTGCCTGGCAAGGCTGAAAGTTCACAGTAAGGACATTAGTTTACACTTCCATAATGGGGAGGTAGAGGTCAAGAACCTTAGCAACTCTCCTAATGACTCGCAAAGAATGTACTACCCTCAGTTGCTGATCTGTGGGGTAAACCAATCAAGTATCGAGTGAGCTATCCCATCCAATGACATGTTGCAGATATATGTACAAGTTATCCTCATGATAGGGCGGGGCAAACTGTTCTTCATCACCCCCATTGTCACATCAATATGGCTGATTCTGGTCAAAGTCCGAGCCAAAAGGTTGGTGCAGTGTCTGTGCATGGTGCACGGTAATGATACAATGTCCAAGTCAGAGGGATTGAGCATTGGCTGTGCTTGATAGAAATCTGGGTGCAGCCTCTGGTGAGACGAATTCAGCTCGAAGTCCGATGCTACAATAGGTTGTGGATCCTTTTATGGTGCCGGAAGAGTCTGTAACTGCATTGATGTCCAAGGGACCAGTACAGATTTTGGCACACGACCCGAGGTTAGTACCGACACAGGTGCGAAACTAAAAACAGGATCAGAGGTCCCAGACGGCACAGAGGAATGGGTAAGCCAATGGTAACACTCCTGAAGTTCCCTGCGGATCCTTGAGGCCCAAAGGCCTACTGGTACAAGAAGCATGCCAAAGATGCACACCATGTCCTCTCTATAGGCTTCACTCTCCTGCAACGTCGCAGACAGACTCGGAAACTTGATGTTCATCGAGACAAGGGTTGGAATCAGCTCCTCAGTAGAACAAGCGAGACCTGGATTTACGATGACACCCTTGCACCTTCTCTGAAGATCAAGAGTGGCAAGAAGTGCCCAAGTGCAAGTTGGACATTTTGTGTTTCCTTTTGTACTTACCCGAAGACTACGACCATAAAGATCTGCCGCAAGAATGATTTCAGAACCCAGAGACATCCGTACTCTAAGCTTAGCTCAGGAGGAGGACCTGTGTGGAGTTTCACGGTTTTGCCATGTAGAGCTTCACTTGAGTTTCTTGTATGGCATTCTGATTTGTCTGGCCTTAGAGTTGTGCACCGAACCCAACCACCAAAGGTACACCTTTTGGGGATCTGTTTTAGACATCTGTTTGTGACAATCCCTAAAAGGTTCAAATCCTATAGTCTTAGGGGTATGGTGAGATGTCTGTCAGATTTCACCTGGGATTTTTACATGCCTTACACAGACAAAAACACATACACTCTTTCATCTCTGTTTTGAAGGCCTTAAAAATGTTGGTCAGTTTGAAATATTTTGTGATTTAGGTACCCCTAACACTCCACACTCTTCTCTCCTTCCACTGCCCCCTCATGTCCTGCTTCTCATATAATGCATGTTAACTAGAAATGCCAGGTTGACTGTTGGAAAATGTGAAGTTCACCCCCTCCACCTCACCCCCATCTTACTGACCAAGCTACGCCCCTGGTTGTGAAATCTGCAGTTAGAGGTATTTATCAGAATTGGCTGTCTAGGTGGGACAGTTCATTCTTAGACTAATTTGTGTTGTTCTCGCTTGTAATGCATGTCATGAGCTCTCTGCAAAACACGATTGTGGAGGTGTTCTTCTTGGTTTGTACTTCTGCTCGTGTTTTTTAAATATAGTGACCATTTTTTCTATTTTTTCTTATCCGAGTTTTTTGACATTTGTAAAACCTTTTTTGGAGAAGGCTCTGATTTCAAGTGATTAATTTACAAGGCCATATAATTTCACGACAATGTATATAAAGAAAGTAGTACAAGTATTAAATATTTTCTTGTTGACCATTTTTTTATATGAGGAAATGCACGCCTCCCTGCTTCCTCAAGCCTGTGTGTGTCTGTAATCAATCACGATCTATGGAAATGGTACATGGTTCAGCTTCGATTATGCAAATAGAGGTGTTTTAGAATAACTACAAAGACACTTAATTTGTCGTTATGGGTTGAAACAGCATGTGATGTCACAACCGAACCTATATGATTATGTTGAATTGAAGAGACCGGATAGATGTTTAAATCCTCTTACTTTAGACGCATTCAAAATTAATGACTTTCTTCTTATGGTCTTCCTTTGATAATTTCTTTGATGGAAAACACATTTGAATTTATCTTGAGTATGCGAAGCATGAATTCCTCGAGTGTATACAATAGGAGATGTTGGGAGAGTTTTTCCAATATTGCATTTGGTGAAAATAAAAATATATACACTTGCATCCGCAAGTAAGTGACACGATTGTGTAAGAGCCTCGTCCTGCTCTTTTTGTGTTCTCCCAAATACCAGTATGTCATCAATGTAGTTGAAAGCATATGTAACAGGTTGAATTCTTCTACGTGTAACATCTTGAAATATCTCCGCAGGGGATGACACTCCAAAATTCAACATTTTGTATCTGAACAAACCAATATGAGTTTAAAAGGTAGTATAATACCTATAGTTTTCTTCCAGCTCGAGTTGAGTGTATCCTTTGCTGAGATCAAGATGGGGAAAGACCTTGGCTCCATTCAGCTGCATGATCATGTCCACTATGTGTGGACCAGGATGTCTTTTTTTCTCAATTGCCTTGTTGGCCTGGCACGTGTCAACACAGATGCGTACTGCACCTTTAATACCCTTTTTTGTCAGTACCACTATGGGCGAAACCTCTGTGGAGCGCTCAGTGTTGTCATGCTTCAGCAGTGTTTCTAGCTTTTCTCAACAGCTCCTTGCAAATTAAAAGTGATTATGCAGTGTCGCTGGGAAACAGGGCGAATGTCTTCATTAATATCAAGTTGCAATTTCATAGTCTTGAGCCTTCCTAGGCCATGAAACAATGATGGGAACGGAGTCACAATTTCAGATTGAGCATGCAGGTAGCTCGAAAACCGTGGATTGGTGCTTGCACGGACGTTGCTTAATGTCGCAATGTTGCTATGAACGATCCTTGAATTTGCAATGGTTTGGAGGCAGCCCACTTGTTTACCTTTGTGTTTGATGATCTGAGACGTGGCACGGTCGACAGGCTGTTAAACCTTTCAACAGACATGATGTTAATCGATGCACCACTGTCTATGGTAAACATTACAGGGCAACTGTTGACTTTTATTGTAATCTTAGGACAATGTTGAAAAGAGTTCTGTTGTTTGCTTGTTGGTTGGTTTTGTCTTTGGTTTTTCTTCTCAAGCAGCCACACCTACGGTGTCATGTCATTCTTCGGTCGAAGCGATCATCTCACATTCATCTTCTTCATCGGCGCTCGGTAGTGACATCGAAGACCCTTTGTAGGACGAACTTGATGACTATCAACTTTGGTTTCTAATTGCTGTAACTGAAGTTGCTATTTGGCCTTGTGGGTAGGGCGAAAATGCTTCTGGAACCTTCTTGCGTCGATTTTCTCTTCTCAATGTAACGTAGTTGGTTTCTCTTTTGACTTGCAAACCATTATGAAGTGGTTTTCCTTCCACAATCTTTGCATGTCTGTCCAATGGCTGGACATTTATTTTCACTGGGAAATGAAAATCCTCATCAGAAACCCAACTTTTCTATCTTTGAGGACATCAACTTGCATATATCTACCTTGTGACTGTGTCTGCTTTTCACGATGAACGCCAATTCACTCTTTCCTGTTCTACCTTGCATGTTGGCAGCCTGTTGATCCGTTCTTTTATCAGCTCTTGCAGCCATTAGTATTTTCTCCAAACTGAGCTTCTGCCCCAACATGTTTCTTCTGAACCTGTCTGAAAGACAGCCATCGATGACTCTGAGATGCACGGCTTCTTCGTCATTAAACTCACTAAGCTTACAGTGTTTGATAAGTGGGTTGAGTCTTTTAACAAACTGATTCCATCGTTTCACCAACTTATTGTCCTGCTTGATTAAAAAGGTACCTTTTGTAGTCCACATTTGGCATTGGATTGAACTTGGCTCCTAATGCTTCTTTGATTTGACAGTATGATACTGTATCAGTCTGTGAGACTTTCTTTATCGCTTCTTTTACTCCATCGCCAGCAAGGTTCTCTAAGTATTTAATGATTTTCTTGCCGTCTACTTCTTCTAGGGCCTCTATGAAGTAATCAAACGTCTTGTTCCATGCAGTCAACCTGGTGCCAATATTCTGCTTTTTGGGTGGTCTCCAATGGCAGTTTTAGGAATGCGGCTGCATGTACTCCATGTCTTCTTTTGCAGCCACTGAAAAATTTCACTATTGCGAAGGCCCTGTTGTTTCTACAGGAGCCTGCTACCTTGTGGGCACAACCCCTGTGTTTGCTCTTGAGTCGTCTCGCCCGATTTGTAGGTTGTAAGGCATTTTATCTGTCATCTCCAGTGAGTACATTTTTTGTTTCTCGTACCTGGTTATCACTGCCTTTAGCGTTGTACCTAGATGTTGCTGCCTTTCGCGTTGTACCTGGTTTTCACTGCCTTTTGTTTTGTACCTGGTTGTCACTACTTATAGTGTTTGCTTTGCATGGATGATGGCTCTATGTTATAAATATCTGACTTGCGCTCTGGAGCAAACATGCACCGCCAAACTATGGGATAAAGATCTGCCATACATTTTCTTTAAACAGGCACTAAAAAAGGGGGCTAAATTTCATTCATTAATTACTGACAAAGCCATTTTTTCAGACCGCTCCCATTCTTGGTTCGTGATTAACAGTTATAAAAAACTCACACCGGCTGCCTACTTAGAAACAACATATTCGGTTTTCATCAAAAAGAGGCTAATGGCCGTGAGATTCGGTAAATTACCAACTCTTGCAGACGAACCGGTCTGGAAACGACCAGACTCAGTTGTCTGTCGTCTATGCGGCACTACAAAAGGAAATTTAATCCACATTGTATGCCACTGTAAGACCCTGAATCAGGAACGTACGTACTTTTTAAAGCACATTTTCAGGGCCAAGAGACTACGTACCTGTAGGTCTGCCATTATTGGTGCTTTGGACTCAACAATCCCCCATAATTAACTGCAAACTGATAAAGTTCCTGATAGCTTTTGAAAAGCGATTGAAAGCAATATGAAATATCTAAACAAATAGGCCTTTTATATTAATGACTGAATTACTGATGTACAATTGTTAAAATTTCATGGTATTTTCAGAAATTCTGCTTTTTTAAACTGCGCCTGGAAATAATTTTTATCTGTTTTATTGTAAAGGACAATTTTTCTTTTAATCGTTTGTTATGGTTTTAACTAACTAAACAATAAACGTTTACTTACTTGTGCTCTATGTTATGGCGCGGCACAGTATTTCTTCTTTAGCCTTACCAGCAGGTTTTGGCTGGCTTTCCCACTGTGCTTCTCTGCAAGGCCTTCATCTTCATCAAAGGGACTCCCATGGGCTGGAGTGAGGCTTGGACTCCACATGCACTACTGCAAGCTGCTTTGCAACGACTTGGGATGCACGTGGCATGCACGTGTAGAACCGGCTTTTAGAGACCCCTCCCGACTGGAGGGTCAAAGCCAGCGGTGCAAGGGACACCTAGAATCTACGGGTTCACCTTGATTACTCATGCATTACCAAAGAGACCAGGACAACTTAGCTGTGGAGGAAAGTAAATTTGACTTATTAGCTCGAGCTAAGGACAGGGTCCCAGAATGGTACAAAGACAATTCTATGGAGACTGCTGCTTCACTCCGCAGCGCACACATAATTATCGCACTAGCCACACCCTTTACACATCGAACAAGTTCCTCATCAGTCTCAGATGGCATAATCATGGCCAGACAGCGTCGGTCTCTGATTGCACAATGTACACCGCCTCTTGCTTCAGCGCCCAGATGGCGTGGTCATGGAGCACAGCTGATGGTGTAAGAGGCTGAGTTACCAACAGTGGACAGGATGTGGCTAAGTCTCTGGCACAACCGGGGGGTGGGGGGGCGAGGTACACAAGCAGCTTCTGGAATCGGCTCAACCGCAAGGAGCGAGAAGGGTTAAGCAAGTTCTAACAGGGACATAGAAAGCAATCCTTCACTAGATTGCCGAGAGCATGGCAACATGAAATGGAGTCTCAGTGGCCATTTTAAGCATAGTTCAACAGTCCCTCCTTTTGCCATGAAGAGGCAACTTCCAGTCATCACCTAGGTCAATGTCCATCATATTCTGGACCTCCTTCTCAAGCATCATCATGGCATTCTGGTGGTGTGAATTTACTGGCTTAGGTCTTAAAGAGGTGGCACAGAGGCTACATAGCGTGGGCATACATTGGACACAGAGGCAGCAAGAAAAGAATGCGGCTGCAATGATGGCAACGAAAATCAATATCTTCCATCCCCACTGAGAGACCAGGCCCCAAAACCAACCGGTTAGGGACCATGAGCCCTCATCCTGATGGATGTCGGAAACAATCTTATGGAGCTTCCGGATTGCTTGATAAACTGTCGGTGCATTATCAGGTATATATACACAGCAGCTGGTTCTGATCAATTTACAGACTCCTCCACGGTCCGCTAGGATTATGTCAAGAACCATCTGGTTCTGCAAAGTCATGCGGCGGTCCGCTTGAACTTCAGCAGTGATGTTACTGAGAGCACCGGCAGTCACGTTGATGGTGGCCTCTACCACTCTTGTAAGGTGTCGAATATTGCGACTATTGACCACAGGGCCCCAAAACGGGAGGAACCCTTTAGCAAAGTCTCCAAATTCTTGGCCAGCCGTGTCTTCAGCATCAGTTACACCTCTCTTCTGGATGTGGTGTGTTGCATCGGCTGTGTATGTTGGGGGAAGCAACCAAGCGATATAACAGGTGCCAGCCCATGACTTGGGCAGCCAGGTGTAGGCCTTGCTACCGCACATAAAATAGGTATTGAGCGAAGCCACCAGAGCTGTGCGAGTCGAGCCATTAAGCTGGAGCATGTAGGCGCAGTCACTCTCCCCCACCCATACTTTTCAACTGCTCTCGATGCAGTATCATCCAGAATGTGGGTAGACAGGGAGGTCCCTGAGGGGTGGCAGCCGTCGTCTCCCTCCACTGCCGGTGAGGCTCAGCGGATAGAAAGACCCATGGTTGTTCTCATATTCATCCTTTTCGGGTGAAGTCCTATTCATATTTGGCCACTCCGTAGCCAAAATGTGGGTGAATGCTTGCTACTATTTTTCCCTCGGGATCGCGTCGATGGTTTACCTGAATAGAAGGCATCAAAGAATTCCGTAAACCATCCGTAGGCTGAACCAGCTCGATAAAAGGGAGCGGAAATCAGGGGCATCCCTGTGCCCACAGTATGGGGCAGCAACCCACATACCCAACAGTTCGTTGTATTCACCACAAGCTGGTGCTGGTGTAACATCTGAATGAAAGTATTGTTATAAAATTCTGCCCTTCTTGTTTGCACGTGGGGGGGCAATGACACATGCTGATGAGGCGATTCTGTAGAGGTAGGAGACTCAGGTGCTACAAGGGCAGCGTGTGTCATCCACCCAAGGCAGGCCAGTACAAGTAAAATAATTATGAGTACAAGTAGACAGATCGTGTACCGGCCATGTATTATCTTTATGTACTTTCTCTTCTTCATTTTCCTGTCCTTTCAGCGTTCATTTTTGTCACCGTCATGCCTCACCCGGTCTTCCCTAGTTGCTGCCTGTGATTGTTGGTTGCTTCACTAGACAGTGATTCCAGAAGTCCTATTGACACACTCTGGTCCACTGCACCGGTACCGGTCGGATATATCCGCCGGCAAATATCACAGCCCTGCAGCGAACGTCAGGCCAGGTGAGGTAGAGGGCAGAGACCTTTGTCTCTTCAGTCCTTTTTTCTGGGTCGAAGGTTGTACCTGGTGGACCCGGGCGTTGTTTGATCAGGAAACAAAGGCTCCGGCTGTTGAGTGTCCCGCAGCCTCAAATGCGGAGGAACAGCAGTTTGCAGGATGTCGTCGTCCTCTCGCTCAGATGAAGCCCAGGCAACGTTAGCGTCACTGAAGGGTACAAAGCGTGGGACTTGTTCACATTCGTCATCTCCCAGGCCCTCCTTGACCCACTGGTCGTATGGCAGTGGCAGAGGCACTCGTTAGCAGTGCGTTGCGTGTACCCAATTCTTTCTTCCTGCCACTTTCACTGCAGACCTGGTAGCCAACAACACTTGCTGGGGCGCTTTCCACCTCGGCTCCAGGTACTTGGTCCTCTGGAAGTTGCGGATGCAGACCCAATCACCTGGCAGGATGGTGTGGCCAGGGCCCTCAGGTTTGGGTGGCAGGATGTCCTGTACCTGACGATGAATAAGACGCAGGTTAGTGGTCAATTCATGTAAGTAATCAATCAACAATGGGTATTCAATATCAGAATATTTCTTTGGGCGGGGCACTCCCCAAACATTAGCTGGTCGACCAAACACTATTTCATAAGGAGATAGTCCGGTTCAGGAATGTGCCGTGGCTCTAGTGGATAAAAGGGCAAGGGGCAGGGCGTCCGGCAAAGACAGTCCTGTGTCAGCCTGTATTTTAGCCAATTTCAATGTCCCATTGTGGCGTTCAACCAGACCTGCTGACTGGGGGTGATTGGTGGCATGGAACTTCTGTTTGATCCCCATCCCTACACACACTTTTTGCATTATTTCTCCTGTAAAGTGACTTCCGTTGTCGCTCCAGATAATTCTGGGCATTCCGAATCTGGGAAAGAATTCCTTCAACAGTATCTTAGCTGTACTGATAGCAGTGTTGTCCTTAAGGCGGTATGCCTCAATCCACTTACTAAGGGCACACACAACCACCAGGACATATCGGAGGTTGTTGCATCTTTACATCTGAATATAATCTATTTGGAGCACCTCGAAGGGGCAAGATGGGGGCGCAAAATTCCCAGCAGATGTTGGTGTGCCCTTACCTGGGTTATGCATCAAACAAATCATGCAATTCCTGACTAGCCTCTCAGCATATTTTGGGATGTGCTTGTTTTGCCATACCGGAGCTAGCAATTTGCAAATACCTTTTGCACTAATATGAGCTGGGCCATGAGCCATTGTGACCACTGGCAAAACATAGGCATCGGGTAACAACTAGGCCTGGGCGGTAAATTCCGTTCCGTTCGCGGAATTTGCGGAATTTGAGTAATTTCGCGTTCCGCGGAGAACGTGAAATTGCCCAAAAATCTGCGTTCCGCGACTTCGCGAAATTTTTTGCTTGTTCGCGTTCTCAATATGCGTGTTCGCGAGATATTTCACCCCGAGCACGCAAACAGCGATCGCGAACAGGAAAAAAGTATCGCGAACAAGCAATCCCGCGTGTTCGCGGAATTTCTGCGTGTTCGCGGAGATTTTTTACCGTTTCGCTGAGATTTGCGTAACGCGATTACGCAAATTCCGCCCACCCCTAGTAACAACCACCGCTGTTGTTCAGACAGATCTGTCCAACAGCCATTCTCATCTAATAAGCCTGTTTGCTCTTTCCAGAGAGTCATTTCCTCTCTAGTTGCCTCCGCCTGTATTTCCTTCACATTTTCAAGAGTGTCCTCATGCATCCCTCCCTCCGGTACCCAATTTGAGGGGCCAGCTACATTCATACGGGTCGAGACATTTTTTGCTGTTTCCTTTGCAGTCAGGTCAGCAAATGCATTACCTCTTCCTATGTCATCTGTTACTTTCTTGTGGGCGCTACATTTAATCACAGCTATCTTGGAAGGAAGGGTCAATGCTTCTAACAGTCTGCTGACCAGTTGATCATGTTGTATCTTAGTACCGTGAGAAGTTAAAAATCCCCTCTCAGCCCACAGTCACCCAAAATTATGGGCCACTCCAAAAGCATACTGGCTGTCGGTGTAGAGGTTGACGGCCATCCCCGTACTCAATTCACATGCTCTTATCAACGCCACTAACTCAGCGGCCTGTGCTGATTGGTAAGGTATCCTCTCACTCTCCACCACTGTCTGTAACGTGGTGATAGCATAGGCGGCAGTTGTGCTACCATCAGGAAGTTTGAAACAAGAACCATCCACATACAGGGTACCATCAGGATCAGTGAGGGATGTGTCAGTCAAGTCTACACGGCTTTTAGTCTCTTCCTCCGTCCGGAGGACACAATCATGCAGATCAGAACTAGTGTTACCATCAACAAAGGGTAACAATGTGGCTGGATTCAGTGTAGTGCAGCGGCGGATGATGATATGACTGGCTAAGAGAGTCAACTCATATCCGGACAAACGTGCACTAGTAAGGTGTTGAGTTTTTGTCCTATTCAATGAAGTATCAACTGCGTGAGGAACCATAACTGTAAGCGCAGTATCAAGAATCAGACCAGCAGATTGGCGAATGGATATGGCAGCTGCGGCTGCTGCTCTCAAGTAACTGGGCAACGCGCGTGCCACGGGATCTAGAACTGCAGAAAAATATGCACAGGGGCGTTGTCTGTCTCCGAAACGCTGTGTTAATACTGACAATGCGCAACCATCACGCTCATGTATGAAAAGAGTGAAGGGTTTCTGATAACTAGGGGTGCCTAGCACCGGGGCCGAACACAAGGCGGTTTTCAGTTTTTCAAATGCACGCTGGCACTCATTTGTCCAAGGAAGCGGGTGAGGAACATCTTTAAGTGTGAGGGCCAACAAAGGTTTAATGAGTAGAGAAAAATTGGGTATCCATTGGCGGCAGTAGGAGGTGATACCAATGAAAGCACGGACCTCTTTCTGCATTTTTGGTGGGGGAATTTTACTGATAGTCTGTGTTCGTTCAGGGTTGAGGCGGCGTCCCTCCTTCGACAGGAGATGAACTAAGTAGGTAACCTCATATAGACAATATTGGAGCTTGGAGAGGGAAACTTTGTGATTTAACTGTGCCAAATGCAGGAGCAATTTCATCGTAGCTTCTTTACATAATGCCTCGGTATCTGCTGCTATGAACAAATCATCAACGTACTGGAGTAATGCAGTACCTTGAGGTAGGAACAGGGAATCAAGTTGGCCCTTGAGGGCCTGACTATAAATGGAAGGGCTCTCTGTATATCCTTGTGGACCTCTACAGAACCGGAAACTACGACCTGCCAATGAGAATCTGAAAAGATCCCTACTCTGTTCATCAACGGGTATACTAAAGAAGGCATTCTTCAAATCAATGACAGAAAAGAAACATGATGACAGGGGGATCATAGTGAGTAAGGCAGTGATATCTGGGACCACAGCAAACTTGGGAATTACTATTTTATTTATTTCGCGTAAATCAATGACAAAACGATAAACAGGGGGCTTGGAACGGTCGGTGCATTAGAGGACAGGCAAAGTTGGGCTGTTACACACATTGTCTCTTGTCTCTTCAACCACGCCCTTGTCAACAAGTTCAGAAATGATCTGGAGTAATGCCCTCTCCCCTTCTTTGGGTATTTTGTATTGGGGAAGTCGGGGAAGGCGAGCATTTTCCTTTAGGGTAACAGAAAAGGAGGGTATGGACAAAAGGCCTACATCAGTATCATCTTGGGCCCAAAGGGTGGGAGGGACATTTTGAAGTTCCTGGGGAAGGGGATCTGAGGAGGCTAAATATACTGGGTGTGGTAGGGGGGCCCATAGTGATGTAAACACCATCAGGAGACCAGTATATGGTGGCATGTAATCTTTTCAATATATCTAAACCCAACAAATGTTCTCCACATGTGGAAGTCAAAACCAAAGGGGAATCAACCGTGTAGGGTCCTATCGTTAGTTCCAGTGGTTGTGAGACGAGGCTAAACACTGGGGTACCAGAAAGCCCCACAGAAACGTTATTTGCGCCAGACAAGGGGGCCCCAGGGACTTTAGACCTAGCAATAGAACTTTTGGTTGCACCAGTGTCGACCAAGAATGGTTCCGTAGAATCCAGTCTTGTAACGTGAACATACGGTCCCTTCTGGTCAACAAGAATAGACACGGGTCCCTTTCCTTGTCCTAGGCAATCCTAGTGGGACAGAAACCCCGTCCCTTCTTCGGGCTCATAATCCTCAGTAAAATAATTGCGATCTTCATAATTGGCTGCATCAAATCTATTCTCGTGCATGAGGGGGCGCCTGTCCTGTGACTGTGTTCTTAGTCCGCCTCGTCCTAGTCCTCTCTGGGGCCGTTACCCTGTGAAGCAGTCAGCAGGAGCAGAGTGGTTCCGGACCAACAAGGGACACTCATCGCGCCAATGACCCTCCTGGCGACAGTAAGCGCACTGATTGGACCCCAGCGGTGGGCGAGGAGTCACGAGGGCAGGTTTCTGAGCAACTCGTTGAAACTTCGGGCACCCCTGTTTTGGGTCTGGGTCGGGTATGCCTGTTGGAGTAATACCTTTGTTTTTAGTTTTGTTTTGATCTTTAGTCTTCTTATCTGTTTTGTCTCGCTCTTCATTCTCCCTATTCTCATAATACTGGGTCATTGTCAAAATGCCAGATGGGGTGGAAATGGGCCAGGCACTTTCCGACATTTTGAGCTTAGTCCCAAGTTCTGGTAACAAATTGGACACAAATGTATCCACAAACAGTCGCTGCCCCCCCTCTGAAGTCATATCCTGTCCACTATAGTCGGTGAATGTGCTTTCAAATCCTGTGAAAAAGTCTGAGACACTTTCATCTTTCTTTTGCCTGCAAGCAGCTAATTTATCCCAATTAATACGGTGAGGTGTCAACATCTTTTTCATGGTGGTAAGTTTCTGGGCCGGAAGGGCCAAGATCATGGGATCAGGTTTCTCACTGCCAGTTCGAGCTCTGTCGGCCTCCCCAAGTTGTTGCCAAGTGTGGCCAAATTCTGCCTGATCATTATGACGTATTTTAGACCATACTTCAGTCGGTACTACCTGTCCCATTAACATATCGATATCTGCTAAAGTCATCACGCAAGACTGGAGGGTCTGAGTCAATTTCTTGTAATAACCCGCTGGATTTTTACGCGGGTCAGGCAATTGGCTTTTAAGCTGGAGGACATCAGACCTTTTCCAAGGGACATGGACCCACATTTGCCTAAAACCCGCCGGTATGTCAGGCTGGTCACCCACGCCAGCAACGCGGTCCCTCCAAACAGGCTGTACCTCCCTCATTGGAAAACCCTTATTCAGCATTGCATCAGATAAAGAGTCCCTAAAGGCTACTAACGTGATCAGATCGCAGAATAGTGCGAGGCCCTGAATGTCCCCCTTCGCAACCTTATTGCGAAGGTCAGACAGATCTGGGGCTGGACCTGATTCTACCAAATCTACCCACATTTGGGTCAGTATGTCACACATAACTCAAAAAGTGTCACTCTGTTGGATGCGCGTCCACTGATCCATGGTCATCCATATATCCTGAGCGGTGTACATAGTGCCATTTCCCATCCACATACGAGCCTGTTGACTCATATCGAGTTGTTCCTGTGTATTACCTATCTGTCTGCGCAAAGTACGTCGTCTGGGAGTGGGTGGTCTATGCGGAGTTACATAAGGGATATAGTCACGGACCACTGACCAAGCATTTGCTAATAGCCCTGCACTGGGGGAAGGTGTCGGATGACTGTCAACAAGAAACGGATTAGTTGTGACGGGAGTTAAAGGCACATTGGATTGGACAAGCACGGGACCAGTGCAAGGAGCAACAAAGGAAGGGGAAGGGTGGGCCTGCACCGGTATAGTGGCCTGAACAGTCGGGGCATCGGGAACGAGTGGCTGAGGAATCGGACGAACCAGGGCATGGGCAGGGGCAACAACAGGAGCGGCAGCGAGGGCCAATTGTGCGGGATCAAGGGCCGGGTACATGGTGGGAGCATAAGGTGGAGGGGTGTTCAACATGGAGGATCTGAGAGGGTCATCCTCCTTGTCACGGGCCTTTTCGGGGACCTTCTTAGTAACGTAACATCCGTCTGTTTGCATTCGATGTAATCTATCATGTATCACTATACCCTCTTCTATTTTCCGATCATCATGATTCTGGGCCTTCTGAATCACACTCATACGCATTGTTTTAGCTTCGCTCTTTTTGAGTTTGATTTCCTTCTGCTTGGACTCCTTGCGCCAAACCCGAAAGGAATCAAACATCGCAGGTCTAACTTTTCTTTGAATCAATTTCTCCTCCAGATTGTCTAATACAGGACGTTCAAAACTACCATGCATTGGCTATTGTAACTCAGCATTACCCTTTGTGTACTTGTGCCAGAGTGAGGAAAACACAATCGGGCCAATACCATGTTTAACATAGACTTCGTGATTTGGGGTGTCCCCAAGGGAGGAATCAGACAAGATTCCTCCAATGCGGAGTCCTGTGTACAACAACAATAACACCATTTCCGAAATTTACTAAATCCAGGCATCTCTAGACGCGTATCCTGGTTCCAAACATCAAAGGGTACAATCGAACAGTTACAGCATATGACTGTACTCACCCCTTGGCTTCTGCTTTTGCAAAAGTCGAACAATACCCAAAACCAAATACAATTCACCAGAGAAGTGGGTCACTCCCACTCTTACCTGACTGTTAATCTTCCCTCGCACGGCAAGTGTCACAAAAGTCTCGATCTCAAAAAATTAGGAACCGGAACTGGGACGTCATTCGGGCCACAGTCGGATAGCCCCTAGGAGGGAGGAATCACGCAATCGGAGACCTCGGGCCCACAAGGACAATTTTTAGCCGATGTTGTGGCGCGCCTCCCTTGGAATTCGATCACGGACCCCTCACGACCACCAGGCTCGATGACGACCACCGAAGACGCCCCACATTTGGGCGCCAATTGTAGAACCGGCTTTTAGAGACCCCTTCTGACTGGAGGGTCAAAGCCAGCGGTGCAGGGGACACCTAGAATCTACGGGTTCACCTTGATTACTCATACATTACCAAAGAGACCAGGACAACTTAGCTGTGGAGGAAAGTAAATTTAACTTATTAGCTCGAGCTAACGACAGGGTCCCAGAATGGTACAAAGACAATTCTACGGAGACTGCTGCTTCACTCCGCAGCGCACACATAATTATAGCACTAGCCACACCCTTTACACATCCAACAAGTTCCTCATCAGTCTCAGGTGGCGTAATCGTGACCAGAGAGCGTCGGTCTCTGATTGCACAATGTACATCGCCTCTTGCTTCAGCACCCAAATGGCGTGGTCACGGAGCACAGCTGATGGTGTAAGAGGCTGAGTTACCAACAGTGGACAGGATGTGGCTAGGTCTCTGGCACAACCGGGGGGGGGGGGTACACAAGCAGCTTCTGGAATCGGCTCAACCGCAAGGAGCGAGGAGGGTTAAGCAAGTTCTACCAGGGATATAGAAAGCAATCCTTCACCAGGTTGCCGAGAGCATGGCAACACGAAATGGAGTCTCAGTGGCCATTTTAAGCATAGTTCAACACACAAGCAGTTTGCTGTATTGTTGCAGACCCTCAGTGAGAGCAGTCTTATTTCTTTGGGGCACATGTCCCCTACTTGTTGCTAATTGTCGTGTCCTCCCCAGTCCAGGAGCATGCACAATGAACATGCCACACTCTGAGCTCAGTAACAGACATTTTTATTCTTTGGCATGCACCATTCATACTACTTTCTCCTTACATCATAGCCATTAAAAACCACACCTTAACACTTTCCAGCTAATTACGTAATTACGCTATCAAGACTGCCCAGAACCTCAAGGTCCTAGCACACATAATCTGAAGACACTACACTGGGGAAATGCCTGGTTCCTGTTCTGGCCAGTCCGGCCTTGCTATGCAGTGCTCTCTGGGTGTCAGAAACTCATAGTCTGTCCTCTTTAAAAAAAAAAAAAAATGAATGTCTTTATTGTCATTTCAAACAACAAAAACAGCTGACATTATGAAGCATTGCTATTCTTCAATACAGCACCGTAGGGCTTATACACATTATTTCAGTACACTTCACAAGTTACTGGACACTGTACCTCCCTCCACAGTGCCTAGCCATTTCACGATTCGCTGACTTCAGGTTCATACCACATTTCCGGTATATGATGCATTACTCTTGTCCATCAGCAGAGAGAGAAGTAAATGAGGATAATACAAAACAGTACCCCAGTTAGCAAAGGGAGAAGAAAAATGTATATAATCAGTGGCATTAACCACCACCCCTCTCTATCCCAGTCTCCCCCTGGGTTCCAAGCATCCACTAGTCTTCATAAAAAGGGATACTGTCAGAGTTGGATTGGGATTAAAAATCGGCCTGGGCACGCTATTAAAAAGTGGCCCACATTTGCATATTGCCTTTCCTCAAAACAATGCTTCTGCAAAGTTTTTAAAAAACCTGAAAACAAGTGAGGCCACTTCTGCTCAGGCCCCCTGACCCCGCTCAGTATGCACACATTAATTGGCCGGCCTAACGAGAGAAAGGGAGTGACACATCTGCCTTTTGATAAACGGGAGGTAACGGACGCCCATCTGCCTCCAGAAGGGCCACTCGGTCCCCACTGGGCCGTTGGCGACATCTGAACATACCAAACACAGCCCACATCGGCCTCCAGGCTGCAAAAAAGCAACCAACAGCTGGAACTTCGATGGCGGCCCCTGGCCTAAGTGCCCACTTTACCAATCCGACCCTGGATATTGGCAACCTCCAGCTCGAGTCGTGATCTTTTTTCATGCACAGTGGGCATCCGCAGAATTCTGGCTAACATCACCTCTGCTCACCCGACCCTCTTGCTGCAGTGCTTATCTGACCCGCCCGCTCAGACTGGGCGTCACCAGGAGGTTCCAGTAATGCCTGTATCATAGCACCCCAGTAGAGTAAATCATCCTCCACCTTCCCGTCCCTGCGGGTTCTTCCTCTTCCCCGATCCATTGCTGTAGTCTCTGCTCCAGTCCTTTTGTGCAGGAGGCCTAGCACTCAGCCAGGTTATCGCTATGCATCTTTTAGTTATTATAAGCCCCAGCACTGTAAAGTGTCTGCTCAATTTTTTCTTTGGGTTATCGTAAGTAGACCCAACGCACACTGCTTAATGGTGTGCGACACCTCATAGTCCGCTAACGTGAGCCTCGTGGCAGGTGCACTTTGACTTTGCATTCTTTACTTTCTGTAGCTCCACATAGTATTTGTAGTTAGTCCCAAACAGGGCTTTAAATCGGATGAAAAAATCTCGGAGGGGGGGGGGGGGCTCTCAAAGGGGCGTTTCCGACGTAATTAAGGGCGTGGTTTAAAGGACATTGGCTAAAACTCTGTTCTTAGCGTAGTTCGCCTACCGACTGGTACTTTGCTGCTTCTGTCATTGCATCCAGATATGTAATACAGCAAATAACATTACACCTACAACAAGCCAGGACTATTGGCTTTGTCATTGGTTGTTAGTTGCATAAGATAAATAAGCAACTATGGCTGCGTTGTATTTAACATTGAAAATGCTTCATGATGAGACTGTGAAAGAACTATGAGGAGTCTGTCTCTTTTAAGTTACATCACAGGTAGTGAAGGGTGACGCTGCTGCAGAATTAAGATTTATTTTTCACCCGGAGTGTGAGGGAAAAAATTGAGAGCACCGGCTTGGCCCCGCCCACTTAAAGCCCTGCTTCCAAGAAAAATATGAGAATTCTTTCATGACATGTCGTAAAGTAGCAGGCACCAAAGCAGATGATTTCCGTGAATTTATGTGAGAGAGAGAAGGGGAGAAAGGCGGAGTCAGAGAGAGCAAGAGAGAGAGTTGTAACTTCTTTGTGGACTATTTTCTCCCTTCCTGAACTGGGTACCGTCCCAAGAGGAGAGGATTTGGCCAGTCGCACTTCTGAATAGAAATTAACTTTGCTTTTTTTTTCCAGTCATGCTGCCACCATCACGTGCTCATCCAGGGCTCGATTGCGGTTAGACGTAAGCCCTATTATGTACAGTAAAAAGAGATCACATGGCATTCGGGGACCAGAAGATGGCGCGCTGTGCATAGTTTTGCTCCTAAAGCTGAAGATTGGGAGCTATATGATTGTATTCAATCCGAGACTATGCTTTGCTCCGGCTGTCTAAGATTTATACACACTAATGCCGGTGTATTCCGCGCACACCCATGACCAGGGCACGCAAACTACAAAATAACTTGACCGAGACTGACATCTCTTGAGTGGAGATAATTGTCGCATTCTTTGCAACTCAATTCTGACCTGGTCTCTGTTTCCTCCTGGCCTATTATGGCTGTTCCTCACACCAGTGTATTAATTGGCAAGCCTTGTAATCATTACTGAAGAATTGGAAGCAGGGATATGCGGGTTTCTTAAGTTTCAGGTTTTTTCTCCGTTAACGACATGGCCGACTCAGTGGCGGCTCTGAACATATTTTACTTGCAACGGTTGGCGTGATTATGTATCTAGCGCGTGTACAAATGGCCCCGCCTCCCTACGGCGCTAAATTAAAGGGATAAGGCAGATGCTGCAAGAAATCAGCAAGTTTCAGAGTACATTACTGGTAAATTAGCTCAAGGGGTTAATGCGCTCACTGCAGAGATGTATGTGCAATCTGTTGGTCACTGGTACGTACGATTAATAATAAAACGCGTAAAAGGTTCTGTAGCTGCTATATATGCAAATCTCTGCTAAAGCTACATGCTTGGGTGGGGGCCCAAGCATGTAGCTTTAGCTGCAGATCCCCTCCGTTATTCTTTAACCTTCTTTCATAATACACATGCACCATACTGCGTTCATTCGCCACTTAACTGTCACCTGCTGCTATGCATAAAACAATCTAACCTGAAGTCAGTGCCCATGTCCATTGCCTGCTAATGGTGGAGTCTCAGTGCATCCTGTGATTTATAAGTAGGGCTCCCGGTTTTATGGTACTCATTTTTTTTTTTACATTTCTGCCTGTATTTATCCATATTTATTTTTTGCTAAGTTTATCTATATTTATCCATATTTATTTTGGGATTTGTGGAAAAATTAAGCTGAAATTAGTATATTTCCACATTTATTTAACCTGTAAATACGCACTTATGCTTGAATGCCTACTAAGTTTCAATGCTGCAAACACCGGCAGAAGATAAATCAATGCACTTAAAAGAAAATATGCAAATTTCAGTATCAACCTTGTGCATATCTACTGCTATTAAAGCCTCTTTACTGAAATCCCATTCTTTTTTAGCCCCATTAGCTATCAATCCACACAGCTATTGGCCTGGCAGTCACGGCAGACAGTATTTAGAATTACTCAAAAAGCAACCCAATTTCTGTTTTTATTCACATTTAAAAATAAATACAGACAAGAAAATAAATGCTTTCTGTCCGTATTTATCTGAAAAAAATAGTAAAAACGGAAAACAGGGAGCATTACTTATAAGCCTTTCTTTAAACCAATATACAAACACCCGAGCCCAACACTAGGTGGCAAGTATATGCAGAGCATGTGAATCTACAGCACTACACTCTACAAATAGATGCTTGCAGGGCAGGTAACATTTTCCAGCTGGTGGATGCTCTATCTAAGCACAAATTCCTCACTGCCATCCCGGCTCCCAATTCTGTGGAGTGGTTTCTTTTTGCCATCTAAAAGGGCCCCAAATTAGAGATCTGCACACTAGTACTTTCATTTGTGGTGGGCTCTGCTTCTCAGGACGTGGAGTAAGTCAGACAGACACTCCATTGGTGCACAGGTGTAGCTATTTTATGTGGCTCCAGCCCATCGCTTCAAGGGTGGAACAAAGTCGGCGCAGAGCTACACAGCGCCACCTATTGGCATGCAGGAGCACTGCTGTGAAATCTTCCAGTTCTAGACTGGCCCCAGGGACATTCTAAAAATGAGAAATCTGCTGTTAGACAGAGTAGCCACCAGAAAGAGCGTTACCAAATGTAAGTAACTTGTTTGTTAGGTAGCACTTTTATATTGTTTGCTATATAAATTGTTGTTAGTTGAATAATTATACATACACAATGTACTTTACATTACCAGGTACGGTGTGTTGAAAAGGCAATTATTATTCTCTGCCCATTCCTAAATGCAGGATTCAATCGTTCTCTCTCTCTCATTGCTCTAAAAATATCATCAAACACATTTTCCATGTGTTCCCACTTGTCTCTTTTAGAGACCTTTATCACTTAAATCTTTAATTACTTCTTTTATCTTATTGCAAACCTCTGAAATGGTATGTCAGGGTGGTTTCACCTGATGGGCTCCTGGGTCTGGAGCCCACAGTGTGGCTATGTCAGCTGTGTACCCTTTAACTTCGAGACTTACCCCCAGGCAGGCCATAACTCTGACAAAAGAAAGTAGTGATCATGGGGCCCTGGTAAGGAGAAAAGGACTGTAGGAGAGTAGGGTCTGCTTCACTGGTTTTATGACTTAATGTGGCTGTGGGCCTGCTAATCAGACCCACAGCCCTGCTGCTCTCTCCCTAAACTAATGCCAATGCACACTAGGTGCATTACAAATTGGAACTGGTTCACCTTATTGGGCCCTGTAACAGTGTACCCCAGGTACCCAGGGCATAGGTGTATCCAAGGCCTACCAGGGGCTGCAGCATGCATTGTGCCACCCCTGGCCTGGCCTCACTATTTGACACAACTGGCTGATTACTCAGCTGGGTTAAGTTGGTGTAATCACCTCTTACTTAGATATAGTATATCTATATCTAACATATATGGACACATGGTAACCTATCTGTCACTCCTATGGCAGGCCTTAACAATCCTGGAGGCAGAGTGCTTGGTCTCATGTGAGATGGTGCTCTGGCATGAGCTGAGCCTGTCTGCAGCTTTCGGAACCACGTCCTTTAGCTGTTTCATGATATTGCCATACCATATACTCTTAAGTGCATTATGTACCTCGCGGTCAAATGCTAACTTTGGTTTGGCTTTATCAAAACATGTCGAGTAAGGTGTCATACGATTTGGAATACTACCCCCTCCCCAACTCTGGCGACGGGGGTAGCATTCCACCCTTCTAGAGGGACACGACATGTACCTAACCTGAAACCCGGGTAAAGTTAGACAGAGCCTCAGCATCACAAAATGGATGCTGCCACCACAGACACAAGTCTGCCCTCCTGCTGCTGGGAGTCCTTCCAGCTTGGGAGGTGTGGACAAAGGGTTTCCTGTCAGGGGAGGTGCTTGCACCACCCCAGACAGGATTTTGTGTAGTGGGTTAGGGAGGGCTGAATAGATTGAGACATGCCTGGGGCACACAAGGTGTCCCTGTGCATATGCCAGTTCAAACCAGAGCTGGGGCTCTCCAGCCCCAGTCCTGGCGCGAACCTGGTCAAAGGAAAGGGGGTGTAACCACCCCCCTTCCTGGTCCCACCCAGAGGAGGGACCTAGCAGGTAATCCGGCCCCTAGATTTGGAATAAGAGTAGGAGCTATGTCCCAAGACTTCAGATCATCCTGAAACTCGACTTTAAGAAGAAGAACTACTGGACTTCGACGTTCTGCTGCACAGAAGACTGAAGAGAATCTCCCTTGTGGCCAAGGAGTGTCCACCCTGTGAATACAGGCACCATCCAGCAACTCAACGACTGCTTTGCCACCGCCTCCCGCCGGAGACAGAGCCCAGAGCCCAACAAGACCCAGACTCCCAGACATCTCTGAGCCAGATCCACAGTCCCTGCAAAGAAGAGACCCGTGGAGGCACCGAGAGACGTGGGACCGGCCATCTTGAAACGTCCATGACAAGCTGACTGCGCAGCACCTGAGGCATCCTCAATGCTGTGCTTTGGGCCCTGAGAAGCCCCAACACCGAGCAGCATTGGCACCAAAGACCAGCCCTCCAGCATCCACGAGATCTGCATGGCGCCCTTTTGCTTTTTGCCACTCGACGCGTCATCCCGGTTACTGGCCCGTTGGCTAGTGGCCATCTTGGCAACGAAATCTATGAAACACACAGCTGGTCTGGTTGCTCCAGACTGGCCCTTGCTCCTGTGAAAAGGAGCAGCCCCTCTGACCTTGCTGGTTAGAGCACCAAGCTTTCCTCGATTCCTGCGTGGCTTGCATTAGCCAAGGCCTGTTTGCTCCGATCAAGAAGCCGACACCGCCAACAGCTAGAGCCTTTGTGGGACAGCTTGTGAGTGACTCCTGGACGTCATCGACATCTTCACTTCCACGTGGCTGCAGAGACAAGCTTCCTTTCTTCACCTGTTGGCACCTGACATCGCCTGGTTCCTTCCTGGTTCCACGCCGGTCACTGGCTAGTGACTTTGTACATTGTCCCCTCTGCTTTCAGGTCTTCTACTCTTCAGATCCACCCTTGGATCCACCGGAACTCTTCCTGCCTGGTCGCCTGCAGCATCTTCATCCTCAGGCTCCATAGACCTGCACGACGAAACCAGACGCACTTTGACCCCTATGCACCCGCTTCCTGTGGGTGAGGTAACGCTGGCACTCCGGTGCTCCTGGGTAGAGAAACATCTCTAGTGTCTAGGTTTCAAGTTGTTAGGTTCTAGTCCATCCGGAAGGCTCCCTTTCCTTTAACTTTGTGACTTTTACGCACCCATTGAAATCAATAGGTGCACGCGTGTAACTTTTCACACTGCACACGCATCCTGTGGGCCTCCTGGTCACTAACTACAGTTAGCTCCTTGTCGTCCCAGCGATTGTGGACATTACTTCAGTACCGCCAACACTACTGTTAATATGAGCCTTCTTTTTAGAGTTGGGCGAGTCACACTAAAGGTTGCAGCCAGGCTTGATTCAAATGCCCAGTTCTAGCTCAGATCAAGTTCCTCTTGGACCCACTAGTCAAAAGTGAGTCTAGTCTATTTATATCTTCCTTCACCAAGCTTCCCCCATCTGCCCCTCGCCAAACAGCGAGGTGTGGCCCAGAGATGCGCTGTGGCTGTTCTGCAGAGGGACTGATAATCAAGACTACAGACTACAGGGTGCTGTGAAAGTGCTTGGATAGTTATGCTAATGATTTTTCAAAATGTTTGCTGCAAGAGTGGACGATTTGAAAATTTAGCAACACTACACCGCTCTGCAAGCTCTTTCACAGCCCACTACAGGGGTTGATAGTCAGGCCAGCAGATCTTAACTTCCGCTCTTGCCCTAGACAGTAATATAAAGTGTAAACCCCCTCCCCCCCCATGTGGGCTCGTATGAAAGTCTACCTACAGCCAAGCTCTGGAGTTCGCGTGAGTCACGTGAGGCCTTCAGTGGGAGCTTGCAGAGGGGCAATGGGCGCACATTGGGTTCGGGCCACTGGACAACCCTTTGGTGTCCCAGTGTTCCCTTATGCCTACCTGCGACTGCCTAGTCAAAATCTGTTTACCTGCTTTATTTTTATTTAAACACATTTTGCTACTGCAGTGTAGATGCCACTAATATCGACCCTGTGATCACAAGTGCAGTATGATTGACTGTGGGTAGGTCGTAGATCAACACAACCAAGCAATATTGCATTTGTATTGCACTTAGCACCACTCTGTGGGGCTATGAAGCACTTACCCACATGGAAATCAAGCTACACTGAGTAGGGCGTGTGGTTGAGATGGTGGTGTTTTTGTTTTGAGCCTATATGGGAATTGTTTTCATGTCGCACGTGACGATCACTGAGGTTTGGTCATGAAGTTATGGGATGCAGTGGTTAGTGGTATGATGGGTTAGGGACCGTGAAAGATAAATGCACAAATTGTCAATATAATAAGGATTGAGCAGCTTCGCCATATTGGCAGCACAATGCTGTGTCCCTGTACACCAATGGGGGTGGGGTGTAATCAGAGAAACCCCAGTGCTCCTTCAAATACCATTGCCCATCTACAATCCAACCTCTTTGTGGACTAATGTACATCAGATGGGAAATGGCCCGGTATTCCGTACCTCAGACTTTTTAATACTAAGAGCATCAATTATGTGGGGGGGTTCAGCAGAAATACTCACCTGCTTGGGAAATCAAAGTCATTGGGTGAAATACTCCTGAACTGCAGATTTCACTAACTCGGGGGGATAGTAACTCCTGTTACCAGCCTCATTGGTAAAACAGTGTGTCCATAAGAAGGCTATTTGTGGGGGGTTAATCGGGGCTTTGTAATGTCTTGATTATCTGATGCTCCCTTTAATCTTCACTTGTGAGAACAGTGACTTGGTAAATGGTGGTGAAGCCTGTTTCCAGTTTCAATACTTTTGCTTAAATATTGTAAGAAATGATGCTCTGACTTAAGCCCCATGGACCTGCAAGCCTTACAGTTTTCCTTTTCTGCCTCTTTTTTCAGAGGTGACTGCCTTGGAGGATGTCACTTTAGGCAGTGAGCAGATTGAGGTGCGCTCGCTCACTGCTTCTGTAGTCGCCCTGGAGGAGTTTAAGCAGGTGGGGCTCACGAAGGAAGTTCTCTCTGCTCACACCCAGAAAGAAGAGCGGAAATATGTGGACCGATTCCGGCTGCGGATCCTGCAGTCACCTTACAGCAACTACCTTCAGCAGGGCAACCGAGGCAAAGGATGCTCCAATGAGTTAGGTATGTATATGCTGCTCGACATCATCTCAGTACATGTATTGAGTGTATGTGCCTTCCACTGCAACAGCATGATAATGAACATAAATTAATTGCAAACAAGCATTGACAACACCAATAGGGTTTGCTTTTTAAAACAAAAGTACTTTCTTAATTGGTAGGTAATTTTGTATGTGTAGTTTTATGTCTGAGACACTGAATGTGCACTACTTCCAGACCCCCACTACACTTTTGTAGCATGTTATTCATGCCCCTAGCCATATTTGGGCACCAAAAAGCAAAAGCAAATATGCAAATTGGACCATGAAGGACATTATTGTTGTTCATCAAAACTATGTGGTGACGCTGCAGTTGATTACTAGGGACTTAACTGATAGACTGTTGCTGGTGTTGAAAGTAAATGTTTCATTCTGCATTCATATTGTTTTACCGAAATGGATGAGAAAGATATTTGATAACTCATAGAAAATGTGTCTTCATTTTAGCTTTCTGGAGCAGTATCCTTAATTTCTGTGGCACAACTCCTCATTTACTTCCTTTACAGCAGTCTCCTCTTTAGGAAATTCTTTCAGTTCTACAGCTCTAATTCAATTAAGATAACATTCAGGTGCGCCACATTTTTGTTATAAAATACATTATTTTAGCACTCTAGTTGTCAGTAGAACACTGTGTTGAAGCTGCAGTAGAACACTGAGGAATCAATTGGCACAGCTACTGCTATAGGAAGTACCTTTTACACAGAATATCAGACTTTATTCTTACATGGTTGAGGGAAAATAGTGTAGACTTAAAGAAAATGTCCTCTCATTTTAACTTCTGGAGCACCTTCCATAACCTCTACGAAGAAAATCACAAGAGAAAAACGTGTTTTTCTCAAACATGGTTCATCAAATCCCATCAGAGGGTCACCATTTTGCAAAGGGTTAAATCACCTGAGAACTCACCAGAATTCCTAAAATGAATACAACACTATCCATCCACAAATAATATATATTGTGACTAACATCTGTTATCAGATCCTTTTTGTGACTCTCAAAACTTGGTATTTAGCACAATGCATTTCAATGGAGACCATGTCCGAGTCATGTAATGGCTGCCACAATATGTTGGCCATGTTGTGGCCAGCCACTTTTAATCTCCACATGCCCCTGGGTGTCCGGGTGCACTCACACTGCCCCCTTATATGTTTTCAATTCATTTTCAGGGCATAGGGATCATGTCCTTAAGTCCTGTAGTGACTGCCATATCATATTGTTATTGTTGTGACCAATAAATCAGGATTGGCTAATCCCCTTTGAATTGGCCAATTAGGGCATATCAGGACACCACCTTTCCAGATATTGGTAAGTTTTCTTTGAGGTTAACCCTTGCATGACCAATTTCAGCACCTTTTTGAATGCAAATTTCTTGAAAACTAGTGAACCAATTTTTACCAAATAATGAAATACGTGGTTTTCTGATTAAAGTTCTAACTTTTTGCCAAATTTGGTGTAATTCCGTTCAGCTGTTTTTTCTTTTTGGAAAGAAAGAGTCTTGCAGATCCATTGAATGGCACCAAAGGTATTTAAATAATGCCTTTCTTATGGAAACTCTAATACGTGCGAAAAAAGAACCATACCACGTGCATTAACACACACACTCTCTTTTGCACTCTAAATTAGATGGTCAATAGCATAGGTTTTTTTTTAGCAGTCTCAGGTAATAAAGTCCTACTCTCACCATAATCATAGTCAATAGTTTATTATTACATTAATTAAAACTATTACAGTAAAAGACGAGCACAACAGTCATACTCTGGGCTCAGCCCTGTCTACAGAAATTAAATGTTCTTAGTCACAGGTTGTGTAAAATAAGTGTGTATCATCATACATTATCTTTGTTAATAAAATCACCATCAAATGGTTATACAGAGTTCATGGTTCTAAAAGTTTAGATGTTATAAAACTATAAAAGAACAGTGTTAACTAAACATCATCAATTATTTGTCAGAACGCACTCATTTAAAATCAAGTGTAACAAAGTCTGAGCATCAGGTGATTAAGACAATTTCTAACAGATAACATCCATAAATTTTAACCATGACTTCATCAGCATGATTTGGACGAGAGCATAGCATATGTTGCATTGATTGAATCCTGTACTGATATAGCCCACAGGCGATGCTATAGCCAGTGATGGCCACTTTGCACTAAAGTAATTCTCATTAGCTACTTAGGCCTCGGAAGTTGATCAAGCTGTAGCTGACTATTCAGTGCATCAAACTTGGCTCTTGACAGAGTTGCTCCCCCAAAACCTGTTCGAAAATCAGGCATAGAACCCATGCGTTCTGGTGTAAACACAAATCTTTCTGTAAAAAATGTGAAAGATGCTGGCGCATGATCTACAATCATAATGATAAGGAAGCTTATAGAACGGCTCTCACAGCGTATCATAGAAATATTAAAACTGCTCTAAAAATTCATATTACAAATCAAATTGGCAAAGCTGGTCTCTCTTCTTAAGTGCTTTTTAAAGTACTGAATTATTTCATTAATCCCAGCGCGTGCGCCCAAAAAATTCAGGCTTCACAAGAATTGTGCGACTCATCAGCTGATTTTGTTGATGACAAAGTTAATCCCACTTATCAGAAATTGTGCCCAATCTCAAATCTCCTTCCCTTACCTGTGTTTGCAGTCTAGGAAAGCTTGATTTGTTCACTCAAGAACTAATTGAAAGGTCTCAGTAAACAGCCAAATCTGGCTCTCCTTGGGATGTATGTCCTCCCAGAATCTCACCACTACTTTCCAATTAGTTAGCCCATGCTATATGCTCCTTGTTTAATGTATCAATAAACATGGCGAAAGATCCCCCTTAGTTTGGAAAGCTGCGCAGGTTATGCCTATACAAAAGAAGGCTAACCTTGCACCGACAAACCTTGGAAAGTATCAACCCATCTCTTGCTTCCTTTACTAGGCAAATTGTTGGAGGGTCTAATTAACAAAAAAACTTTCAAATTACTTGGAAACCAATTTGATCTTGGACCCATCACAATCTAGGGTTTGATCCTCACACAGCACAGAGACTGCCTTAGTGGCAACCACACATAACATACGTTTAGCCCTTGATGCTGATACACCATATATGCTTGTGCTTTGGATTTATCTGCAACGCTTGACACTGTGTCCCATCCCAGTATTCTTTAAAGGAAATTTGAATCTATGGGACAGCCCTACAATGGTTCTCTGATTTGTTTTAACAACAGAACCCAAACCACCTCTCTGGGCTCTTTCAAACACTGTTTTATGACGATTGACAAGGGTGTGCCCCAGGGCCATGGCTAAGCCCTACGCTTTTTGACATCTATGCTACCCCCCATTGCAAAAGTCATCAAAGCTTTCAGCTTTGAAATTCCATTTTATTTAATTTGCCTTTCGTTGGATAGATCACAGTCCCTCTGCATCTGTAGGTTTTTGACTAAAGTTACTGGAGGGGGACCAAAGCATAATAAAAATTAGGCCACAGAGCGCCTGACCAAATGTTAGCAGGATCCTCAATCAACATGAACTTCTTTCACCGGGGTGTAGCTTTAAACACTTTATATACATCCAGGAATCAATGTGAATCAAAGTTTTAGTACATTTTGCTTTATTATCTTTTTTAAATACACAGAGTGAGGTTGAGGCATTAAAGTCCTGCACTTGTCAACAACGGTATCTGGCAAAGTATGATAAGCTGCTAATGGTGCAATGAACCTGTACAAAACGATGAGGGATTTTGACATCCAGTAAAAGTATCCAAATTGGAGTGCATGTGCTCCTCTATGAAAAATGTGCATAGTGTCTGTTTTAGTGAAGACGCCGTGCACGTTTTTCATTGAGGAGCACATGCACTCCAATTTGGATACTTTTACTGGATGTCAAAATCCCTGAACATTTGTACATAATACTACTACGAAGGACCTACGATGTTCACAAACAAATCAGAGCCCTGAAGAAGTCCTTGTAGGACGAAACGCATTGGCTACGGCTACTGTGGCTACTGTCAGTTGGTGTGATGATTTTTTAAAGAAGAAAATTAATAAAGACGCTTTGAACAAAAGAAACATATTTGATATGTATTTGGTACATGCATGATATGTAATCGCTGTGGATATTCATGCTGCGGAAGGTCAAAAAAACACGTTCAAATACAAATGTATCAATTTTGAAGTTGAGAGAAAAAAAATTCTTGCGTCAAATGCCCTAGCTTCCTCAATCTAGATGCCAGGAGGGTTTCAACTTGAGATGATCATTACTTTTGAACGTTTATTTCAAGACTTTTTGCTGGTGTCTGAAGTAGGGTGATCTGACTCTGAGATCAATGACTGTTTCTTCAGTTCCTGCAGAATGAAGATGACGTGTGATCAAAGGTTGCGGTGTTGAAGGTCCACTGGACTATCATGAACTCTGTTCGAAACTCCTGGAGGGTTCAGAGCAGTAACAAGGTTGGGTATACACCTGTGGAACCGGTTATCACTCTTCAGAACAACACTTACATTCTTGACACTGCTTTCGGACCATCCTGCACCTTTATCGTCTTTCCAAGATCGTGGCATGATCATTCTCGACGCTTCACTCAAGTTCCTGACTCTGGGTCTCTTCCTTTTGGTCTCAGTCATTTTAGCCACTTGGTCAGTAAGTTGAGGGAGCTTTGAGCCTTAATGGGTGATCATTTTATATGATTTCCAACAATTCGTCCCGAGCCTCTCTAATTAAATGTTGTATATGTTCTTTGGAGAGAGTGCCTTCTCGCACTGCTCAGTCATAAAACCTGGGAAATGGAGACCTTTCCCTCTTCTATACCTAGCCTGTCATAGCCGGTGCCACGGGCACCTCCAAACCATAGACGTTTTGGGATAAAATCAATGGGATCTGTTTATCACCTCCTCTCTTCCAATCCCCCATATATCAGCCCAAATAACAATGACTACAATTCACAAAGTCCCTTCTAAACTGTGAAAGGGTCGTCAAGCCATCCTCCCCATTAACAGCGCTGACCGTGCACTGGCAGAAGCAGACAGAGACGGAGGGATCCTTAAACCCCATCAATGCCCTCTCCCGACGGTCTTTGACGACAGTTGAGGAGCGAGAGAACGAATGCAATTCCGTGCCTTACTGTTCGCGTGGCTATCACCCTCATCCTGGTGAAATGTCAAGGGGCAACATGAAATAGAAGTGCTGGTGCGGAGCACCTGACGTAGCATAAAGGAAAATGGCGAATGACGGGGGCACACCCGAAGAGGTCCTTAGTATACTGCCTGTCCCCGACACAACACAGGTTGAATGGAGGCCTGCTGCAGCGAGGTTCCATGAAATCGCCCATGCTGTCCAGGCACATATTCCCCTACGAACCTCTGTGGGGTTAAGAAACGATTCAGTGCAAGGAAGCACTGGTGAGACGGCCGGTACCGGAGAAAAGGCTGGGTGTATGTCAGCAAAGGGCTAACTTCAGAGACAGTAAGCTAGAGAGCTGACCACACCGTTGGCAATGCGATCAACAAAGCAGCAACATGGCACTATGCAAGGCACTACTGCTTAGATATGGGCGCTCGTGCAGTAGCTAAAGTTGATAAACTAATATTAATGAACACATTTATTCATCTGCGTTTCCAACACATTTTACGATATGCTACTCGATTCAACTGACAGATTTTTAAAAGCCGCAGTAATATACATTTAAAATTGGTTTTAAAATGTGTTGTTTCATCCTCGAGTCGCATTCAAGTCACCCAAAGGAAAAGGCTCTGGGTACGAGGAACTTATCAATGGGTTCACAAGATTTGAAAAAACTGTTTGATAATAGTGACGCAGCCAGGACGCAGTACTTGGCTTGGAAAAGTAAACACTTCCGACAGAGAAAACCGATTCATTAAAATGTGTATATTCCAGGATAATGCCAATTAAATTATTGAACACTAAAATGTGTATATTCCAGAACAAGTCAAAAGGTGGCAGCACAATACAAGTTTTTGAAGCTGTAAACGTTACTAACCTGCAAATTCAAAGCTATGTGTTGTAACTAATTTCCACACATTCAAGGCGGCATGGGAAGGGTGCCCGACTGCCTGGAACACCTATGGTATTCCCGCATCTGAAATTAACGATAACTTGGGCATCTATACTTTTGGATATTGGGAATTCAGTTAACTTGTATGTCAAATTTACCGCGAGCAGCAGGGTCGGATTGAGATCTAAATTTGCCCGGGTCGGCCATCCCAAAAAGGTGGCCCACTTCGCAGATTATTCCCTTCCAGGGGATTTTATATTTGGCTAGTCTCAGGGAACGAATTTTTAGAGACATGTTTGGTAAATGAAACATTTGATAGGTTGTAGAGCCAGTAACGTTTTTGAAGACTAGACCCACTGCAGTTCTAAAAATTAAATACTTTCGATGTCAGTGCCTTGTACAATGTAGTTGGATCCAGAGCTTTAACTGGGATTAAAAAACGGGGGGAGGCTTAGGGTGATCTCAAAGGAGCGTGGCTTAAAAACACTTACACTGAAAATCTGTGTATTGCGTAGTGTGCCGCCCGACTGGTATATTGTAAGGGTGGGCGTAGTTCGCGAAGTAGCACTTCGCGAAGCAACGCAAAGTGAAGTTCGCACTACGCGAGCTACGCGTAGCACTTCGCAAACTGCGAAGTAACATGTTCGCACTGTGCAAGATGTTGTTTTCAATGATTGCACAGTGCGGACAAGCAACCGGCACTGTGCAATCATTGAAAATGGCATCTTGCACAGTGCGAGCTGTAGTTTTCTGCTGCTCGAGTAGATTTTTACTCGAGCTGCAGCTTTCTCAACGCGAACTGGTAGTTTCTCATCGCGAGCGGTCGCGAGCATACGCGACCCCTCGCAATGAGAAACCTGACCTTCTCGCGTTGGGAATCTCGCCGGGAGGTTTATTTTCCATGCTCGCGGTCGCGAACAAGGAAAAAGTCTCGCCAGGATGTCATTTTGCTTGCTCGCGGTCGCCAACTTGACGTTGAGGACCGCGAGCAAGCAAAAAATGACCGCAGCACTACGCAACACTACGCTACGCGTGTTCGCACTGTGCTACGTGCAGTTCGCGTAGCGCGAAGTAGCGCGAACTTCGCAAACTACGCGAGCGTAGCGTAGTGCTTCGCCCAGGCCTAGTATATTGCTGCTTTTGTCATTGCATCCAGATATATAATACAACAAGTGTCATTACACCTACAACAAGCCAGGACTATAGGCTGTGTCAATAATTGTTAGTTGCATAAGATAAATAAGCAATAACTATGGCCTCTTTGCATATAATATTGAACATGCTTCAGTTCTGAAAGGGTGAGACTTTGAAAGAACTATAACAAGTCTCTTTAAAGTTATATGAAAAGCCAAGAAGGGTGGTACTACTGCAGAGCTGAAATATTTTTTTTTCATCCTGAGGGTGAGGGAAAAAATGTAGAGCCCAATATGGACCGGCCTCAGCACCTAGTTTTTTTTTGTTATAACTGCTGGGGCTGAGCACCGTCAAAATCCGGCCGACTTAAAGCCCTAGTTAGATCCCCTCTTCCGACCAACTATGTCTGGGACTCTGATCATCACATAATTCAGAAATTTAGTACAAACCCAAGGGTAAGCGCTGTGGTGGGGATCTCTGGTTATTGAACCTGTTGTGATGATGTGCAATCCCCTTAGCAAGGTCCTAGCAACGCACAAGCATCAATCAGGACACAAGTGTATTCATACTTAGTTTGGCCGCGAGAGGTCAACAGCCCTTCTATTTGTACCTTTTGGGCGAGCCTAGCCTCTAGTGTGCGTGCTGTGTGGCTAAAGCCACGTATGAGCAGGGTTGCACTCTACTTCCCTCTCCAAGGCAGTTTGTGAGAGTGGCCTCCTTCCTTTTGGGAGTCCCTAGCGGTCTCTAGATTCCATACATACTCTCTGAGGATCCAGCTGGGTTTGGGGTTTGGTCGCAGCTTGTAAGGTCACATTGGCATTGGACTTTATCCTGAAAAGATCCTTGGTTCTCGCAGTGTCCACTCGGGCCGGTCGGATTCCACTGGATGGTGAGGACGACTTGGTGTACCATTGTTGCTCTCTTGACTGTCTCTATCTGCGGTCTCCAGAGAGGGAAATGCGTTGTCGAAGTAATCACCATTCTCATGCTCTTCTTGTTGCCTTGGTGGGATGGGAGATTCTGAGCTATCGGTACCTCTTGCTGCATTGAACCAGGACACTTTTCTTGTGACACTCTCTCCTCTGCAGTCTGCATCGACCATTGTCCTTTGAATTTTGATGACCCACCAGGGCTGTCATGCAAACGGGGATTGGAATTTATTGCCTGGGTGCTGATCCTTGATGAACACTACGTCTCCTACTCAAAGAGTTGGGCCGTGTCCGGCCTATTGCTGCTCGCCTTTTCATTGGTAATCCTGCGTTTCTCTGACACAGTTTCAGCATCCAAGGCTGCAGGCCGCTAACGTCAGCTGGTGGGAATGTTGTCTCCTGTGGGGCATTTCAGGAGGAGGACTATGGGAGCACACCATATTGTGCTGCAGTTGTACGCCATTAGGAATCCTTGCAGGCGTTTCTTTAGGTCTTCCGCTTGGCTCGGAGTTTTAGTATTTTGTTTAGCGTTGTCATAATTTTCTCGTTCTCCCCAGTCACTTGGGGCAATTGTGGCGTGATCCTTCTGTGCTGTACCACTAGGCTCTGGAGGTATTCCCCGAAAACTTGGCCTTGAAATCGTGGCCTGTTTTCTGTCTTGATCTCTTCTGGCGGTCTGAAGAGGGTGAATATTTTCTCCATCACCAGTTTCACGGCCCTTAATGCTGTGGGCTGCAGTGCCTCAACCACTAGATATTTGGAATGATCATCGATGAAGACAACGGTAGACCTCCTGTCTGGGAAATTGGCAAAGTTCAAGCATATATGGGTCCAGAGGTGGGCGTGGTGCTCTTCTGTCACAAAGGGAGTTGGTACCATTCTTCCCTTGGTGATATGGCAAGGGACAAACTGGCAAACTATAACGTCCACCATGCCGTCCTTCCCTGGGAACTTTACTTTTCTCCTCAGTCATGCCTTGGTCTTGGCTGTATCTTGTTGTCCCTGGTGCGCTATGTCAACCATCTGTTTCCACAAGGCCCTCTGAACTACAATTTGGCGCCCCCTCTGCAGTAGCCCTCCCATGGTGTAGCTGGGTTTGTGGCAGACGCGTCTCCTCTGTGTAAGGACGGCTTTGTCAAATGGTTTCCATCTGCTTGTTTCGACCAGGAAATGATTCAGTTTACCACCGCACAATGCTTCTGTTGCTTTTTGCAGGCATGCAGCTACACTAGTTGCCTTCCAGATTTCGTCCACTGTCATTGCCCGGGGCAGGCATTCTATACTACCATGCTGACAAAGTCTTCGGCCCACTCACTCCTCTCCTTAACCTTCATTCCCTGAGTCTGCTGGTGTCACAACTGTAAATCAGCTGAATTATGGGATCCTGATCGATAGGTGAAGTCTAAATCATACATCTGCAGCTGGACAACTAATCTCAGCAGGGGGATATGAAATGTGCCCACGCAAAATGGGACTATCATCTTGTGGTCATTTACAACCCTGAATCGCCGTCTGCACAAGTAAAAGTTGGAATTTGCGGCCGTCTCATTGGATAGTGAGGGCTTTCCATTATATTTGAGTGTATCTGGTCTCAGTTCCAGTGAGAGCCATCCTGGTCCATCCACGTCTTGTGGATCTTTTCTTGCAGCAACACGACTTGCAGCTAAAAAGGGCTGTCATCAACCACAAGATCCATTTTGCTGTGGGGATCATAGTATGACATTGTCGCAGTGCTCATGAGGGCTCCCTTCACCTTTCGGAATGCCTCCTTTGCCTTGTCACCTTACTCCCACCTGGCATCTGCCTTTGCAAGGGCCTGCGGGGGCTCTGACAGGGTGACCAGGTTTGGTATGAACCATTCACAGTGTGTGGCCATGTCTAAGAAGCTCTATATTTCCTTCGGACTCTTCAGCACTGCTGCTCTCCAGATTGCCTCTGCTTTTTTTGGTTCCACTTGCATACCATTATTAGAGAAGATGTAGCCAAAGAATTCGATGGACTGCTCGAAAAAGGAACACTTCTTCTGGTGTGGTGTTCATGTTCTGCAAGACAAATCAATATCTCTCAGAGTCTTTTGGAGTGGTCATCCAGAAGACAGGAGTATATCCGGATATTATCACTGATGTTGAGAAAACCAGCGAGGTCAGTCAGCCCCTCCCTGATCGTGTTATGGAAGACCTTGACTGCTGAGAAAGAACCAAAACTGAGGTGCTTGCACCTCCTCAGTCAAAGGTGAGTAGAGAAATGTGTTTTGTATTGGGAGGAGGGATCCAGTTCGAGCTGATGGCATCTCACATTGAGGTCCATCTTCAAAAACCACTGTCCCTACCCGAATCCGGTTTAATGGCTCTCTCACTGCCCTCATCCCTATCCATCGGGGTACTCAGCAGGGATGTCCCCTTTCTCCATTATTGTTTGCCCTAGTGGCGGAGCCCCTGGCAATTGCTATACGCCGGAGTCAGGAGATACGGGGCATACCTATGGCTGGTATAGAGCATAAGGGCTCTTTCTTCGCAGATGATCTCCTTTTGTCTTTATCCTCCCCATCCTCTTCTCTTCCTGCAGTGGCGGCACTCTTAGGGACCTCTGAAACCGCTTCTGGATACCGTATCAATCTCGCGAAGTCTCACGCTCTTAACCTCACGCTCTCAGACTCGGAGGTCCGGGGACTCCGGGACCTCCTGCTGGTGCAATGGACTGACACTTCGATTCGTTACCTGGGACTCAACCTTACCACCCAACTGATGTCCTGGACGTCGGCTAATTGGCCTCGGTACCAGGGAGCGATTAGAGAGGAGGTGCGGAGGTGGGAGGGTCTCCCTTTAGCCTGGCTGGGGCACCTTAACGCCATGAAAATGTCCCTCCTTCCTAAAATTCTATACCTGTTCCAATCCCTTCCTACTCCTATTCCGCACGCTGACATCCAGCCCCTGCAATGCGAATTCACTAAGTTTATCTGGGGTAAGTCATGCCTGCGGTTTTCTCATAAAATTTTGATGCTCCCTAAATCCTGGGGGGTCTTTCCTGCCCCAATCTACTGGAGTACTACTGGGCTTGTCATTTGCGTTTTTATCTCTGAATGGATTGTCCCGGAGAGTAAGAAACATTGGTTTCATATGGATCGGGCAGTGTCTTGCAGGCCCTTGTGTGATCTCGCCTGGCTTGCTCGCGGGGACCGTCCTCGGAGTGCATACATCGCCACTCCTACGCAAACGGTCTTGGACATTTGGGATGGGTTGGCTGTGCCCTGGGGACTTACAACCTTCCCTTCTCCAAACACGCCACTGACCCGCAATCCCGCATTCCCCCCGCTGCGCCGCCCGAGGCATTTGAGGCCTGGACTGTCGAGGGATGACGAGTCATTCAAGATGTTTTCCAGGGTTTGGATCTCCGCTCTTTTGACCAATGTAAGCAGTCCTTTCGCCTTCCGGAGTCTGCCCGTATGCAGTATTTTCAACTGCGGCACTGGCTGAGCTCCCCGCCTTTTACACGCAACGCTAATCGGCAGCTTACCCCTTTTGAAAACTTGGTGCGTAGGTTTGATGGCTCTAGAGGCCTCATATCTCGCACCTACTCGGTTTTACAGCAGTCTAAATCAGTCGCGCTTCATGGTTAGCAAACTGAGTGGGCTTCTGAGTTAGCCACTGACATATCCCCAGAGCAGTGGACCCGCCTGTGGAGTGACATCCCCTCAGTATTTCGTAGCATACCACAAAGATAATCAGCCTACAAACTGATGACGCACTGGTATTACACTCCAGCCCGCCTCCACCAGGTGTTCCCGGATTCCTCTTCACTCTGCAGGCGCTGCCGGGAGGGCCGGGGGGACTTCTTGCACATCTGGTGGTCCTGTCCTGGTCTTACCCTGTTTTGGAAGGAGGAGCTTAGTCACATTAAGAAGGTGGTGGGCTATCCAGTTCCCTCTACTCCGGCCCTCACGATTCTTGGTCTCAAGTCCGACACACTTAGACATATGACTTTGGCTGAATGGCAGCTAATCCTTCACTTACTGGGGGCGGCGAGGCAATCTATTGCTGCACATTGGAAGAAACCCCATGCCCCCTCCATCGCCACCTGGATTCTGCGACTATGAGATGTCTTTGCACTCGAGCTCCTTACCTCACATCTTATCCGCACAGACAACCATTTTGAATGCATCTAGCAGCCCCTTATACACCACCTTACCAGAACTGAGCACTCTCGTCTGTTTCCCCCTCAGCTGCGAGCACTCCAACTCTTTGAAGACTCCCTAGAGGCCTTCTCCCGGGGTGCGGGACCGGAGTCCCCGGCTTGATGCTCTCACCTTCATGGTCAGCTCCCCAGATTCTGGCCATTGAGGGCCCCTGTCCCCTCCCTGGGCTCTCTTCCGCGCCCCTGTGGTTGTTTTTCTCCCTCCGCTTCCTTTTCTTCCTTCCGCTGGATGAGGGGTTCTCTCTCTCTCTCCCCTTTTTTTCCTTTTTTCTCTTTATCTCCTCCCCCTCTGTCCTACCTTTTCTGTCTCTATCTATTCTGGTTGACTTCTACGTTAGAGGTTTATTGATGGTTTTTTTTTCTCTCTTTTCTTTTTTTTTATTACCTTTCTCTTTTTCAACCAAGCATGTTGGCAATAATGCCGTCACGTGAGGGTACAGGCCCCCTCGTGAGGGGTGAAAGTATTTGGTACCCGAGCCTCTTACTGTGTACACGTGCGTTTTGTCTAATGCCTTCTCCCAGGGCCCATTATAGTCGACTTTGTCAACCAGCAATGACACTCCTGTCTCCTATACCCCCAGGCCCCCCCTTAGAACTTGGGTCTTCCCGGCCCCTTTGCCTGCCATGTGGAAGGTTTCTGTAATATGTCCTAGATGGCCTTATGTCAACTTGCAGGGCGGGAAATTTGTTCTTGAGGACTGCCACGTTATTCTTCATTATTCATTGATGTACGATGTATGGCTCTTTCTTAACACCTTCCTTGTGACTGCATCTGTGTGATTTCTTTGCTGCTTTTCAATATACAGATGTTAAATTAAAAAAAAAACATTGCCCGCCATTCAGGTTCCATATTATATTGTCCATGGTGGGCGTGAGGTGGCTTTCTTTGTTGAGGCACATAACCACACAGAGGTTGACGGCTCTTGGTTGTTGTGCCTTGGGCGCTAACATCAATAGGGATATCTATAGGGTATGCCCAGATACTTTCTTTATCGTTTCTAACTACTCCAGCTGTTGCAGTTTCTCTTCCACCTTTGGCCCCAGGTGAAAGAGAATTAGTCTGTGATGCAGGTTCACTAGGTGGACTGCTTGGTCAATGTGAAGCTTGTTCGGTGCATCTTCAATGCAGCCAAGATCCTAGAAGAGTCCCGGAAAGTCCTTTAGGATGTCATCTGACTGGTTTTCTTAGATTTGCTGGGTAAAGAATTCAATCCCTAGGTCCTCATCAGTGTGGCAGTCAATGAATGTGCCTTTTCCTTCTTGAGTGACGTGGAAACAGGTATGCACCCTCTGGGCGCCAGCTCGCTACCACTTGTTCAATGACTACAACCAGGGCAGTGACCTTTGTGGATTCCAACTGTGGACGAGTTTTCAGTCTTTCAAATTGGTGAATGTCCATAATGTTCACGGAGGCTCAAGTGTCAATCAGGGTTGGTACTGACATGTCTCCCCACATCATGGTGTACATAGGAGCCAGTTTTCTGTTGCTATTCACAAATAAGGTGAAGACATTGTCATCCTCGCTGTCCGGGATCCTCCTCCACAAGAGTGCGTTCACATCCATATCCTCTGATGTGTTCTTTTCCGCAATGAGGAGCTTCATTGACACTTGTGGTCTCGTTTTGCTCTGAGGTTTGCACCACTTTTCTGTGCTTTTGCAGCCGCAGGTGAAATGCTTTCCCTTACCATATCAGGAGCATGTCTTACCTAAAGCCGGGCAAGTGTCCTCTTGGTGTGATTCCAGGTTACAGTTTCTGTGTTTTGTGGGATTCGGGGTGGTCTTTTCTGTCAGTTGCGGGCGCCCTGGTGATCTGTATACTGCATTCTCTCTCTCCTCCTTGATCTGTGTGGAGCTGGCTTTGCCGGATCCTGCCACCTTCTAGGTAGAGATGAGGGCAAGCTCCATCTCTTCCACGTAGCTGTTTGAGAGATTGTGCAAGGGAGCCAATATGAGGAATGCCTCAAGGGTCATGCCTGGCTGTCGCAGGATTAGGCGCCTCAAAGCGAAGTATCGGCAGCCTTCAATGAGCTGAATGTGAACTTCCTTGGCCTGATTGTCATCCACGCCTGTGCTAGCAAGGTGTTGCAGACAGATGTGGAATGCGACGATGTTTTTATCTTACCACTGGTGGACCTCGGGCAGCTTGCACCTCCCAAAGTTTGAATTCAGCTAGGGTTTGAAGTATGCGTTTAAGGCTAGTACTGCAGCGTCAGTCATTGTCTGCTCCCCTCCTAGTTAGGGGTTCAATGAGTGTATAATTCTCCTCATCTCCGAAATGCAATAGAAGTGACTTCTTCATGGTGCCATCTGCTCCCCCCTTGTCTGGAAATAGTTGTTCAGTCAGCCGAATCACATGTGCAATTATGGTGCCACTGTTTCTGGGTCAACCATGTGACTGAAGGGAAGCAACACCATCAGAGAGGTGTGGGAACTTGGGCAGTGTGGCAGTGGTGGGGCCACGGCTGCCGCATTCCGCTAGTCCTGGTCATTTGCCATGCTGGGCATGTGGAGAAGGCATCATCCTGGGGGTCACCTGCGTGACCTGGATTTGGCTGATGCAGCAAACTTTACACACCAGATCTTGCAAAGCGGGGGTTGAGAAAGCGAAGCAGACCTACTCGGGGAAGGGGAAATATGTGTTGCAGGAGGGGTGGCAAAGGATGGCACTGGATTGCCCTCACCTGGGCCTTATGCAGCAGACGGAGTATTTGGAGGTAGCAGGTGCAGTTCCGTTGGAGGTCACCTGGTGGTGCGGGCCCTTAAGAAATGCTGGCAAAATCCAATTATCCCTGGCAGACATGCAGAGGGTTACCCCGGGGAGCAGGAGGACCACACCCAGCTGCTGTGGGGTGGGCTTCCTTGCCTCCCGGTCCTCAAAAACAGGGGCAGTGGGTAAGTACCTCACTTGACTGCATGGTGGCTGCAGCTGGGAGGTGAGTGGTGCGGATGGGCTGGGGCTGCTGACTCTTGCAGTGGTGATATTGTCACAGGAAGGGTAGTCACATGGGTAACGGCAACCCTCGTTGCCAATGTAGTGATGCGTGAACCCCATGTCAAGGGCCTAGCACCGCACAAGCAAGTAACACACAGGACACAAGTGATTCACAGCCCCTTTATTTCTACCCTTCAGCCGAGCCCGGCCTTTGAAGTGCATGCTGTGTGACTGCAGGCCTCATAGGGTCCAGGAGTCACCCTGCACCTGTAATGATTAGTAAAGAGAAAGAGCAGCTCTGAAATTTGTTTTTCCATGATTCACACATGTGGGCTTTTGGAGAATAAAGCCTGTAATAATAGTGAAGAAATTCATTTTGCATATTGTCTACAAAAAGCGTCTTACAAAACTCCAAATAAATTATATCTAGTTCCCCCACAAATTTTGCACATTTCTACTTGAATGTATGTATCTTTTTCTCCAAGTTTTGTCTGTGCTACCTCCACTATTATCCACTGGGGAGGATCTCTGAGAATCAAACCTGGAATAAAAAAGAAAGAGAAAAATGTCTATAAGTCACCCATGAGATACAAAATCTAATGCTGACCAAAATTATTACAATCAAGTTCCCTCACAAGTCAGGCCTATTACCCTATTGTAAGTATCTTTTGACCAAAGTATCCCCTTGATAACCTCTATGAGTGGAGCTAAAATATGAATACCTTAACATACGTCCTTGCAGATTCCATATTCCTATTTATATACAGTCGTGCTCGCTTACAAATACTGGTCTTTACCTAAAAGTATTTAGCTTTTGCCCACCATATTTGCTGCATATTTTCTATAGGGCTAGAGTGGATTTGAAATGTATGTGCATCCCTTTCTTCTTATTGTTCACAGAGGAGACTTATTGGAAAACAGAACGTGTAAAGAAATGGATAATTAGTAATATTCTCTTAGGGCCTACAAAAAGATACTACACAAATCCAAAAGCAATAAATCTATGTCCAATGCTATTTATAATCTTTTCACTGAATGTATGTAACTTCTATATGAGGTCTTCACTGGCCTCTCTTTGTAAGGCTAGACTGTCTCTGCAGTAAAGTCACTGACACTCCTGTGTCCAGCTTAAATGTGGAGAACTCAAGGTAACAAAACCTGTTTTAATATATATATATATATATATATATATATATATATATATATATATATATATATATATATATATATATATATATATATATATATATATATATATATATATATATATATATATATTGTTGCATTCTTGTCATGCTCTGATTCACATGGGAGAGAGCTAGTAGAAAAGGAACTTTAATGACAGAGAAAAGAAATAAAGCTTGATTAGTACCTAGCAAACTATACTCCAAAGAGCAAAACAAAAGATAACTCAATCCATCAAAGTTTGTGAACCTGTACCTGAGAATATGTCCCTTTCACTCAAAGTCATCACTAGGCTATAAATGCAGGACAAGATTACATCTAAATAATCAGTTCTGACATTTATGACATTCATGTAAATAATTATGTTGTTAAAATTCATTAGAGAAAGCTTTAGACAGTATAACTTGTACCAACAGAAACAATAAATAATATTAATATGTCACCCATGGGAAAAACAGCTTACAAAACCCTGAAACATAGACAGATTTTGATGCCTGTAACATATGTGGTCTTTTTTGTGAAAATCCTGAGGGCTGAGTAATGTTTGGTAAGAAGGGCAGCATTGAAATTGTTGTGGCTACTCTTGTCAGTTATTCTAGTGATTCTTCTTTTCAATTCACAATGGAGGAAAAGGAAGTCTGGTATCTAGAGTATTCTAAAAAATGTCTCTGGACAATCTAGCGGTAAATTTGTTCCATGGTCAGCAGTTGATACTCATATACAAAAAACACATATATTTGTTCACATCTTTTTCTACTTTTAAATCAGGGCAGTGGAAAGCCTGAATATTACTGAACTGAGAGGCCTTGCATCAATGCACCTTTTTGCAACCATGTCTGCAATTTTATTGATTTTTAATTCAGAAAATATATTCCATTTAACTGACATGAGCAGAAGGGCTTTAAGGCTCTTCTGACCCCTTTGGCTTATTTGGCGGGTTTTGATGCCCTTTTCAAAAACCTTCTCCCACAGGCTGCTTGTGTGCAGGAGGAGGTCTCACTAGATATGTTTGTATACCAAATTGAGATGCACGTAAGCACTGCTCAGATGGAAGTGCTTTTTCATGGCGGAGTAACAACAGACAGCACAGATACAACAAGTATTGCACTTTGCTGATCCAGCATCAAATTCTTGGTCAAAGCCTTCTACTTGCAGTACTAGGTCTTCATTACTCTGGTCTTCTCTGTCTTACTCTGCAGGCACTGTGCTTTTTCAAATGTGCTCACTTGGTAACAAAATCATGAAGTTCTTCTTACCAGGTCTTCACGCATAGAAATTATATATATTTTGCTGCAAAGAGAAAAGGTGTCCAAGATCATTTTCTGGAAGACTATGACTAAAAGTTCCTTGGGCCTAGGTATGTGCCATCATATTTAAGCAGGTTTTAAAATGGTTGGTTAGACTTCAGGTAACCATGTCCAATACTGAATTATGCACCCTAATGCAAATCAATTTTTAGCAAATGTGATAAGCTTATCCCTTGTGCTCATTCCAGCATTATTTATGGGATACACTCCCTCAAGAAGTGCCATTTCTACTTCTTAGTCACAGTTCCGTTCTGCTCAGTGTGAGAAGTTGGCCTGATATATGCGGTCCACTAGTTCTAGTGGGCACACTGTATCAGTCCAAACAACCCCTTATTGGTATAGGTTAAAGACAACCTTTATTGAAAGCTATCCTAGTGGTAGCTATGGAGAGCAGCCTACAGGCTAAGTCTTGAAGGAATGGAAAGCAGCTTGTTTTACCAGTCTATAATCTCTTGAATGACCAAATGAAAGGACAACCACACCAGGTATATATTTAAAATATATGTACTTAAGATTAAACACCCCCCCTAGTCTCTTTATGAGGCTAGAGTTCGAAGTACTTAAGTTACAAGTCAGTAATCAACAGTAATAGCACAAATATACGTTTGGGCCCTAGGGGCGTACCAAACCATATACCAAAAAAGTGGTATAAGAACCACAACTGAACTAGACACAAAGCCTAGAGCCTGTAGAATCACTGGGACCCCAAGGAACCACCCATGGTAGTGACACACGGGACCCACGGGGGCCGTGTGCAGTGTGAGAACACAGCCTTGCAACGGCAAGTCTCTTGGAAACAGAGAAAGGACTGCGGATCAGACCAGCAAGGTCTGAGGGACTCACCCAGCGAGGGTAAGTCAGGGCACGTCTGGAGCAACCAGGGAAGCCCAATCAGAAGAGGAGTTGCCTTTGTAGGGACCCACTAGCCAACGGGCTAGCAATCGCGAAGGAGGTTCAAACGGTCGCACTTGAAACTGGCCCACGGGTCACTCGTGGAGTGGAGGCCAGCAATCTTCGGTGCAGGAGGTGCTCAAGGCTGGGGCTACTCGGAGCCCAAAGCACAACTTCGAGGGAGACCAGGAAGATGCTGTTGCTGCAAAAGTTCACGGTGTCCAGGGGTCACAGTTCCACGTCACCCACGATAGCCACAGGCCTCAGCTTTGCTGTGGACTCAGGGTAGCCTCGGGGAAGTCTGGAAATCTACCTCTGGTGATGCAAAGACTTCGGCGTCCGGCGGGAGCTTCAGCGATGCAGACCGGTCAGTTGCTTCTTTGGTGCCTGCCAAGAAGGGGAGTCACTTCTTGACCCAAAGGGAGATTTCTTCAGTCTTCTAGTCAGGATAGAACATCGAAGGTCCAGGATTTATGTTGCAGAGTTTCGTCCAGGGTAATCTGAAGTCCTAGGGACTGGGTTCCTATACTTATACTAAGTTTAGGGGATGGACTAACTCTAAGGCCCCACCTATGGGTGGACCTGGGGATGGGGTGGATACACCCCTTCCCCTTTGTCCAGTTTTGCGCCAGAGCAGGGGCTGAGTGCCCCTGCAACCGGTTTGAACTGGGCTATGCACAGTGACACCTTGTGTGCCCCAGGCAGTGTCTCAAAAGCATTCTCTGAATGCACCCACCCTGCCCCAATACACATCTGCCTGTCTGGGGAGGTGGTTACACCTCCCTGTGACAGGAAACCTATTGTCCAGGCCTCTCCTGCCGGAGTTTCCCTCAGCAGCAGGAGGCCAGACCCGTGTCTGTGGCAGTGGCATCCATTTTGTGATGCTAGGGCTTTGAAAAGTTTTAACCGGGTAGACCAGTGCGAACATGTCTCTCCCTCTAGAAGGGAGGAATGCTACCCCCGCTGCAAGAACTGGTGGGGGGGGTAGTATTCCAAGATGTTTGACACCAAACACGACATGTTTTGATGCAGTCATTCCAAAGTTAGCATTTACCGCAAGGTTATAATGCACTTAAGAGTATATGGTATGGCTGTATCACAGAACAGCCATAAGGAAGTATTTCCGAAAGCTGCAGAGGGGCTCAGCTCATGCTTGGGCACCCACTCACACAAAACCAAGCACTCTGTGTTAGAAATGAGGGGGCTCCGGTTGACGCAGGTGAGAACCCACAACAAGCAGGGACCCCTTACTTCTCGTCAGGGCGAAGGATGACTCCCCAGAATAACCCCTGCTCACCCTCTAGGTGCGTGGCGCGAGCAGTCTAGGCTAAGTCTCAGGCGTACACGGTTAAGCAAATGCAATTACACATACAGTAAACCCCTTGCATGCACCACAAACGGACACCAATCAGGAAGTATATAAAAATAAGCTTTTATGTAGTTTTCAGCAGATTCAAATACAAGGCCCAGTAACGTTGAACTGATGGGGCCACAATTCTTGGAAGTACGGTAAAGTTCTCTTTGTGTTACGGAAAGTTCTTTAGGCGGGCACAAGGTAACTGTAGGCCTCAGCGCACTTCGGGCTGAGGCAGCGCCCAGGGAGCACACAGCAGATGACAGGGAAATAAGAACGTTGCGGACCCTGGATCCGATGCGAGCTCGCGGTCGAGTTCGTAAGTACAGTACCTTGTTTCTTGACGCAAAGGCGGGTGCGGGATTTCAGCGGCTCTTCGACAGAAGAGCGAGGCGGCGTCCGGGGCTCCCACACTTCACGAGGGGGGTCTGATCTTCAGGCTCAAGACAAGAGCGGGGTGTTGCAGGTGGCGGGTGAACAAAGCGGGGCAGCCGGGCACGCAGATGCGTCCGGGCCGTCCGAGGCTTGGAGATGCTCACAAACGCCGATTCCGGCGGGAGGGTGAAGGTGCACAGCGAGCCTCCAACGAGCGAGGTGACGGGGCAGCCCAGCACAGCGTAGGGGGAGCGGCTCCGATCGAGCGAGGCTCTTCCCAAGGCGGGGGCGGCTAAGCAGACCTGGTCACGGCTCAAGGAGGGACTGGGGCACGAGGGTCACAGCTCCGGCGAGGGAAAGGACACCACAGTCCAGCAGCAGGCGAGTGAAGATCAGGTAGAGCCCAATGGTCCTGGGGCTCAGTTCAGGGGGCAAGCTCAGTTCCAAGCCCTTGGAGATCGTTTTGGAAAAGCACAAGTCTTGAAAGTAAAAGTAAGGTAAAAGTCTTCAGCAACAGTTTCTCTTCTCTCCTTTGGCAGCAAGGTCACCACTGCAGGCCAATCCCCCAGGATAGGGACAGTCTTCCTCCTACAGCTTTCCCGGTGCCTCCTCCTCAGGCAGAGATTCTTCTTGGTCAAAAGCGGATCTAGTTTCTCAGGAGCAGGGCTCCTCCATTTATACAGCAAATCTTTTGTTCTCCCAGGCCAGGGGGGCCCTTGCCTAGTTCAGTCCGGTTTCTGAGCACTTTGTTTACGTGATGCAGGCTTCTCCTTTCAGAGTGCAGGGCAGAGTCATCAGACGCTCCACAGGGGGCGGAGCCGGCATTGAGGTAGCAGAGCACTGTCCTATTCAGAGCCTAGGAGCACTCCTCCCACCCATCTACCTGTCGATCGTCCTATTCATACCAGGCTACCTAGCCCTGCCCATCTGGGTTCCCCCAGCCCTGTCACTCACACCAGCCAGACATCAGATACACATCATGCAGAGGCGGCTGAAAGGTTTAGGCAAGCAAAGGCCAACTTTCTAAAAGCGGCATTTGCAAACCCGGAATATTAAAATAAACCTTGCGAAAAGATGTACCTTATTATTCCGAGTTCAGGCATACTAAACTCGATCTTCTACCATGTTCCCTGGGTCGGTTAGGATCATAGGGTGTAATAATCCAGGCCGCCCATACTGGCCTATGAGAACAGGGTAGCCTTGCAGTAGTGAACAACAAGATGGCGGTAATTCACTACTAGGACATGCCACGCATCCGGGCTTGTCCTACCTTAGGCTTACAACGCACCCTGCCCGTGGGCCTACCAGAGGGGTGACTAACATGCAGCTAAGGGAAGGTTTTAGGGACTGGCAAGTGTGGGCACTTGCTGGTCAGCATGTCAGTACCAGACTGCACGCAGGTTCTGCGATGGCAGACCTCAGACATATTTTACCGGCCGCTTCTGTGGGTGGCACAACCAGTGCTGCAAGCCCACCAGCGGTGTTCGCCTTTACATGCCCTGGCGCCCCCGGCGCACTTTACTGGGGTCTGACAGTAAATCAAACAATCCAATCATGGAATCCAACCAACATATACAATTTACATAGGGAGCACTCGCACCGCGACACTGGTTGGCAGTGGCACAGCGCGCTGAGCGGCCAACACCATAAAAACACATGAGGCACAGCGACAAAAAGAGGAAGGGAGACTCACGCCAAGGTGCCAGGTCTAACACGTGTCCCCTCCAGCCGAAAAGTGGGGAGAACTACCCTACCCCAGGGAGTTCCTCATCACTAAGGCGGAAAAATCTGGACAGACCGTCAGCATTGGCGTGATCTGTACCAGGGCGATGTTCCACCGTGAAATCCATACCCTGTAGGGAAATGGACCACCTCAACAGCTTTGGATTCTCACCCCTCATATGCATCAACCATCTGAGGGGCCTGTGGTCCGTCTGAACCCGGAAGTGAGACCCAAACAAGTAGGGTCTTAGCTTCTTCAGCGCCCAGACCACAGCAAATGCCTCACGCTCAATAGCACTCCACCTTTGTTCCCGTGGAAGTAACCTCCTGCTAAGAAAGGCTACGGGTTGATCTAGGCCCTCCTCATTAATCTGTGAAAGAACAGCCCCCACACCATGCTCTGAAGCGTCTGTCTGAACGATAAACTCTTTGGAGAAGTTGGGAGCCAAGAGCACGGGCGTCGTGCACATAGCAGTTTTCAAGGCCTCAAAAGCTTTCTGACAGGTGTCAGTCCAGATCACCTTCCTGGGCTGCTTCTTCGAAGTCAGCGCTGTCAAGGGGGCAACCATGTTGCCATACCCCTTGACAAACCTCCTGTAGTATCCGGTGAGACCTAGGAAGGCTCTCACCTCCGTCTGGGTTTTGGGCGCCTCCCAATTCAGGATGGTTTCTATCTTGGGCTGAAGGGGTGCCACCTGGCCACTCCCAACTTGGTGTCCCAAGTACACCACGGAACCCTGCCCGATCTGGCACTTACTCGCCTTGATCGTGAGGCCTGCTTTGCGCAGCGCCATCAACACTTCCCAGAGGTGACGCAAGTGTTCCTCCCAAGTGGAGCTGAACACTGCGATGTCATCCAGGTAGGCTGCACTGAACGAATCCAGCCCAGCCAACACCTGGTTGACCAATCTCTGGAAGGTGGCAGGGGCATTCTTCATCCCAAATGGCATAACCCGGAACTGGTAGTGCCCATCTGGGGTGGAAAATGCTGACCTCTCTTTGGCCCCCTCGGTCAAGGCGATCTGCCAATACCCAGACGTTAAATCAAACGTGCTGAGGTAGTTGGCAGCCCCTAGCCGATCGATGAGCTCATCAGCTCTGGGGATGGGGTGTGCGTCGGTCCTAGTGACCGAATTGAGTCCTCTGTAGTCCACACAGAACCGGAGTTCGGGTGTGGCTCCCGGCGCTGCAGCCTTTGGGACCAAGACCACGGGGCTGGCCCAAGGACTGCTAGAAGACTCAATTACCCCGAGGGCAAACATCTTGGAGACCTCCTCCTTGATGCAGGTCCTCACCCTGTCAGTCACCCTGTAGGCCTTGTGCCGCACAGGTGGACTATCCCCAGTGTCCACATCATGGACGCACCAATCAGTGACACCAGGGACCAGGGAAAACAGGTCAGAAAACTGTCCCAGCAACTGGCGACAATCATTCTGTTGCTCAGGGGTCAGGGTGGAAGAGAGGATGACACCATCCACTGACCCATCTTGCTCCTTGGCTGACAGGAGGTCAGGAAGAGGTTCCGTCTCCTCTTCCATTCCAGCATCTGTTGCCAAGAGCATGCCCACTTGGGACCTCTCCAAGTGGGGCTTGAGGCGGTTGACATGTAGGACCCTTAAGGGGTTCCTAGGAGACTTCAGGTCCACCACGTAGGTAACAGGACTCTTGCGCTCCACCACCTCAAAGGGACCGGTCCACTTATCCTGGAGCGCACACGGCTCCACGGGGGCCAAGACCCATACTTTCTGTCCAGGCTGAAGCTCTACCAGAGTGGCATTCTGGTCGTACCACCGCTTCATCTCCTCCTGGCTGGCTTCCAGATTTGCCTCAGCAAGTTGCCTGAATCGCCTAGTCTGATTCCTGAAGGCCAGCATGTAACTATATACATTCTGGGGAGGCTTCCTGGGAGATTGCTCCCAGCCTTCTTTGACCAGACTTAGAGGTCCTCTGACTGGGTGACCATACAGAAGCTCAAAGGGACTGAACCCCAGAGACTTCTGTGGCACCTCACGGTAAGCGAAGAGAAGGCATGGTAAGAGGACGTCCCACTTACGCCTCATGGCTCCTTCTAGGCCCATTATCATGCCTTTGAGGGTTCGGTTGAATCTCTCAACCAACCCGTTTCCTTGGGGGTGGTAAGGGGTGGTGAACTTGTAGGTTACACCACACTCTTGCCAAAGAGATTTCATGTACTTGGACATGAAATTGGTACCTCGGTCAGACACTACTTCTAGAGGGAATCCCACTCGGGAGAAAATTCCCATCAGTGCCCGTCCCACCACGGGGGCCGTCACTGTCCTTAGAGGAATGGCTTCCGGGTACCGGGTGGCATGGTCCACCAGGACCAGGATGAACCTATTGCCCATCGCTGTCCTGGGGTCCAGTGGCCCTACAATGTTAATCCCCACTCGCTGGAATGGGGTACCGACCACAGGGAATGGCTGGAGTGGAGCCTTCTGCTTCCTTCCACTCTTTCCACTTGCCTGGCAAGTCTGGCATGTCCTGCAGTGAGTATCTGAACTCCTGCGCATTTGAGGCCAATAAAAGTGGGTGACAAGCCTTTCAAAGGTCTTGTCCTGCCCCAAATGCCCTGCCAATGGCACATCGTGAGCCAGCCCCAGTAGGAAGGCTCTGAAGTCCTGGGGTACCACCAGCGCACGGGCTGACCCAGGCTCAGCAACCTTAGGCTCTGTATATAGGAGGTCGTTCTCCCAGTAAACGAAATGTGATCCTGACTGATCACCTGCGGCCTGGTCTGCAGCCTGCTGCCGCATACCCACGAGAGAAGGGCACTCCTTCTGTGCCTTGCAAAAGTCCTCCCTGGTGGGACCCCCTTCCTGCTGCCAATGGGTCAGCTCCGGCAGGTCTCCCAGTTCAGCTATCTGCTCCCCTGTAGGCTCCAGGGCATCCCCCTCAAGGTCTGCTTCCTCCTGGACCGTGGGAACTTCAGGGGCCGGCTTCCCGCGCCCCTTGTTCCTTCTCTCTGAGGCCGGTTCCTGGGCCTCCCTCTCAGGCTCCAGGACCTCTTGAGTACCTCTACTGGCTGCCATGGACCGTGTGGTGACACACGCCCAATCCGGCATACCCAACATCTCCAGGTGAGCACTCCGCTCCACCTTAGCCCAAGGTGAGCTCTCCAAATCGTTCCCTAACAAACAGTCTACAGGCATGGCGGGCCTCACAGCTACCTGAAGAGTACCAGAGACCCCCCCCCCACTCAAAGGGAACCTGAGCCACCTTGCAGTGTCTCTCTGTGTTGTCAGCGGCAACAACGGGATAGAATGCATTGGGGACCACCTGCTCCTGAGACACCAGGTGACACCTGACAGCTGTCACACTGGCTCCTGTATCTCTAAGAGCTTCCACTCTATGGCCATTTATGGTCACCCACTGCCTGTACTTCTTAGTGTTCTCAGGCAGCTGGGTTGGAGGGACCACTTCACGGTCTCCTAGCGAGACCAGGGACATCTCTGCGGGACCCCACCCACCTTGGACATCCCTCTCCTCCCCCAAGGCTACACTAGTCACCTGCCGGGATGGAGCACCAGTGGGTGCTGGTTTACCAAACAATGGACACTTTACATCAGAGGCAAAATGCCCCAAATTGTTACACCTGTAACATCTTACGGCCCCTTTGGAACAGGAGGACCTGTCGGGGCCCCGGTCGGTTTCTGGGGTGGGGGAGGCTGAGAACCATTCCCTTGGTTCCCTTGGGGACTATTTTGGGGCCCTTTTTGGAACTGCTTCTGTTTACCCCTGTCCCCCCCACTCTTCTGCTGGGGACCCTGCCCACCTTTGGCGGAATCTCCCACGGTACCCTTGTGGACCCTGGTACTGACCCAGCGGTCCGCCTCCTCAGCAAGCTTCCTAGGGTTAGTCAGCCTACTATCGATCAGGTGCTGGCGTAGCTCAGGAAAACAATTACTGGACAAGTGCTCCCATGCCATTAAATCAAGAAGCCCTTGATAATCATTTACCTTACTACCCTTTACCCAACCATCCAGCGCTCTGCAAAAGAAAGTCACATACTCCACATACGTACTATTGGGAATCTTAGTGCAACCCCTAAACCTCTGTCTATATAACTCAGGGGTCAACCCATACCTAGCCATCAATGCTTCCTTCATATGGGCATAAGAATTATGAACATCAGCAGGTAAATCTAACAGTGTGTCCCGCCCTTCACTCAGGAACCGTCCCCACAACCCCGCTCCCCAATCTTTCTCAGGGACCCGGTGGGAAGACATGGCTACCTCGTAGGCTCTGAACCACTGCACGATGTCGTCATTCCTGAAGAACTCCTTCACTACATCCTTGGGAATATAAACTCTTGGTTCCGCCGGTACTGGCGGTGTGCTGCCACCAGAGGGATTAAGCTCCAAACTTTTTGCTTTCAGCTCCAGCTCCCTCAGCTTCATGTCATGCTCTAATTGTAGTTTATTTTCTTCCATGGCTAATCTTTGTTTTTCCATATCCATCTGCCCATGAAGTTTGGCCATTTCCACCTCGTGTGCCCGGGTTGCTGCCCTGTCCGCCAACTCTTCTGGTGACAGGCATCTGCCAAACTCATGGACACTTTCTGGTGGAACCACTTCCACCTGATTCTCTGGTGCCTTTGACTCATACCAGGCCCTCAGCGCCTTCACAAATTGGGTCTTGTTTTTCAATCCAGTTTGGGCAATCCTGAACTTGGAGCAAAGACCTTTCAAGTCTTCATTGGTACGATTCTGAAGTGCGTCTTCCTCCCAATCTACGTCTTCAAATCCAGAGATTATGGAAGCCGCCCTTCCGGCTGAAAGTGAACCAGGCATGGCTCTAGCAACGGAGACTCTTGGCAAAACAAAAACAAATGCTAGCCTTGTGGCTGTGTTACTGGTCTGCTCTCACTACGTGGTGATCAGTGATTCACTATACGCAAACCACAAATGCAAATCCGTAAATCCTCACCGCTGCCACCAATGTTAGAAATGAGGGGGCTCCGGTTGACGCAGGTGAGAACCCACAACAAGCAGGGACCCCTTACTTCTCGTCAGGGCGAAGGATGACTCCCCAGAATAACCCCTGCTCACCCTCTAGGTGCGTGGCGCGAGCAGTCTAGGCTAAGTCTCAGGCGTACACGGTTAAGCAAATGCAATTACACATACAGTAAACCCCTTGCATGCACCACAAACGGACACCAATCAGGAAGTATATAAAAATAAGCTTTTATGTAGTTTTCAGCAGATTCAAATACAAGGCCCAGTAACGTTGAACTGATGGGGCCACAATTCTTGGAAGTACGGTAAAGTTCTCTTTGTGTTACGGAAAGTTCTTTAGGCGGGCACAAGGTAACTGTAGGCCTCAGCGCACTTCGGGCTGAGGCAGCGCCCAGGGAGCACACAGCAGATGACAGGGAAATAAGAACGTTGCGGACCCTGGATCCGATGCGAGCTCGCGGTCGAGTTCGTAAGTACAGTACCTTGTTTCTTGACGCAAAGGCGGGTGCGGGATTTCAGCGGCTCTTCGACAGAAGAGCGAGGCGGCGTCCGGGGCTCCCACACTTCACGAGGGGGGTCTGATCTTCAGGCTCACGACAAGAGCGGGGTGTTGCAGGTGGCGGGTGAACAAAGCGGGGCAGCCGGGCACGCAGATGCGTCCGGGCCGTCCGAGGCTTGGAGATGCTCACAAACGCCGATTCCGGCGGGAGGGTGAAGGTGCACAGCGAGCCTCCAACGAGCGAGGTGACGGGGCAGCCCAGCACAGCGTAGGGGGAGCGGCTCCGATCGAGCGAGGCTCTTCCCAAGGCGGGGGCGGCTAAGCAGACCTGGTCACGGCTCAAGGAGGGACTGGGGCACGAGGGTCACAGCTCCGGCGAGGGAAAGGACACCACAGTCCAGCAGCAGGCGAGTGAAGATCAGGTAGAGCCCAATGGTCCTGGGGCTCAGTTCAGGGGGCAAGCTCAGTTCCAAGCCCTTGGAGATCGTTTTGGAAAAGCACAAGTCTTGAAAGTAAAAGTAAGGTAAAAGTCTTCAGCAACAGTTTCTCTTCTCTCCTTTGGCAGCAAGGTCACCACTGCAGGCCAATCCCCCAGGATAGGGACAGTCTTCCTCCTACAGCTTTCCCGGTGCCTCCTCCTCAGGCAGAGATTCTTCTTGGTCAAAAGCGGATCTAGTTTCTCAGGAGCAGGGCTCCTCCATTTATACAGCAAATCTTTTGTTCTCCCAGGCCAGGGGGGCCCTTGCCTAGTTCAGTCCGGTTTCTGAGCACTTTGTTTACGTGATGCAGGCTTCTCCTTTCAGAGTGCAGGGCAGAGTCATCAGACGCTCCACAGGGGGCGGAGCCGGCATTGAGGTAGCAGAGCACTGTCCTATTCAGAGCCTAGGAGCACTCCTCCCACCCATCTACCTGTCGATCGTCCTATTCATACCAGGCTACCTAGCCCTGCCCATCTGGGTTCCCCCAGCCCTGTCACTCACACCAGCCAGACATCAGATACACATCATGCAGAGGCGGCTGAAAGGTTTAGGCAAGCAAAGGCCAACTTTCTAAAAGCGGCATTTGCAAACCCGGAATATTAAAATAAACCTTGCGAAAAGATGTACCTTATTATTCCGAGTTCAGGCATACTAAACTCGATCTTCTACCATGTTCCCTGGGTCGGTTAGGATCATAGGGTGTAATAATCCAGGCCGCCCATACTGGCCTATGAGAACAGGGTAGCCTTGCAGTAGTGAACAACAAGATGGCGGTAATTCACTACTAGGACATGCCACGCATCCGGGCTTGTCCTACCTTAGGCTTACAACGCACCCTGCCCGTGGGCCTACCAGAGGGGTGACTAACATGCAGCTAAGGGAAGGTTTTAGGGACTGGCAAGTGTGGGCACTTGCTGGTCAGCATGTCAGTACCAGACTGCACGCAGGTTCTGCGATGGCAGACCTCAGACATATTTTACCGGCCGCTTCTGTGGGTGGCACAACCAGTGCTGCAAGCCCACCAGCGGTGTTCGCCTTTACATGCCCTGGCGCCCCCGGCGCACTTTACTGGGGTCTGACAGTAAATCAAACAATCCAATCATGGAATCCAACCAACATATACAATTTACATAGGGAGCACTCGCACCGCGACACTGGTTGGCAGTGGCACAGCGCGCTGAGCGGCCAACACCATAAAAACACATGAGGCACAGCGACAAAAAGAGGAAGGGAGACTCACGCCAAGGTGCCAGGTCTAACACTCTGCCTTCAGGATTGTCAAGGCCTGCCATAGGAGTGACTTATAGGTTTATATGTGCCTGTATATATAGTGGATATAGGTAGCCTATACCACTGTAAGGGGTGCCAGCACCACCTTACCCAGGCTGCAGTAGCAGACCTGTGGTGTCATTTTGGAGTGCTTCCCAGGGGTGGCATAATACATGCTTCAGCCCCTGGTAGGCCTCTGAGGTAGCTATGCCTTAGGTACATAGTATACCATATACTAGGGGCTTATAAGGCACTCCAGAATCCAATTAGAAATGTACCTAATGTGCATGGAAACCCTTTTAGAGAGGAAGCAGCTAGGCTGGGGTCCTGATTAGCAGGCCACAGCCAGACTATGGTTGAAAAACAGTGAAAAACCAGCAAAAAGGGGGGGTACCCATGTGAAGCAGATCCTACTCTCCTACACTCAGCATTTGTTTGCCTATTCTGCAAATTTCATGGCATCTAAATTGTGGTACTCGGTTGCGAGGCATGCTGACGTCAGTTGCCTTTTTTCCGTGCCATCGACACAACATTTTTTTCCAGGGCTCTCCATTTCTGGGAGTTTCTTTGTTGCAAGTCTTCGGGTCTTTGAAGCAGTGACAATGGCTACACAGAGGAAATCCGGATTCAAACCATGCAGAGAATGTGGAGGTCAGATGTCTATCACTAACCCCAATGAAGACTGTTTGTGGTGTGTCTCATTGGACCACGACTTTGGGGAGTGTTCATCATGCAGGTGCATGAACCCCAAGGCACTGAAGGAGACGGAGGCCAAATTGTTAATGGCCAAAGCCAAGAAACAAAAAAGGGGTCAAAGAAGGTCGAGGTCCCGTTCCATGTCACTGACTCCACACACTTCAAAGTCGTTGAGGAAGCACAAGAAGAAGCGACACCATCAGTATCGGCATCATTCGTTGAAAGATGCAATGCAGAAGTCTGTGTCCCCGGTTCCCTGGCATCATTAAAAGGATGACGTTTTTCGGTCTCCTTCTCCTGAGGTGACTCCGTCTCCGAGAGCGGTGACTCCACCGGCTCCAAGAGAAGCAACGTCTCCACTGTTGCCAACCATTCCACCTCTGGCTACAGTGTCTCCGGCGCCACAACCGGAGGCGAATGTGCTGCCTCTTCAAACGGCTTCAGAGCCTGCAGTACCAGGATCCAGGGCATCCTGCCTTTCTGACTCAGGGTACGAATCTGTCACATTTTCTGAATGCGATGTTCGGCTGGTTCGCTAGAGCGGCATACCCTACTTGTGCGCCTGTTGGACACTTGGGTCCGCTGGCATACTCCCTGGGAGGTTTGCCACCTCAATTTCCTCAAGACACCTCAATCCTTTTATGCCGGTGGCTCCAGGAAGTTGGTTTCTTCCGACACTGAGATTTTCGACGCCGGTACAATCTCTGGAGTGTCGAGTGCCACTGGATGGATCATCCCCGGCGCCATCTGGTTTTGAAGCGGCACCGACTCGACTTGACCGACTCGACTTGACTACGGTCCCGGTAGACCTCCTTTTGACGCCGATCCCGAAGTCACCGGTCCCGTGTCTGGCACCTCTGAGGCCAGTTCCAAGGATGAGGTCTAGAAGAGAGGCACTGGGGTTAATGGAGGAGGAGGAGGAGTACCAGGAACAACATGAGGAGGCTGAGGAAGGGGAGATTGTGTATTGTGATCAGGATTTCGAAGGTCTGCAGGAATCTAGTGGCCTGAATACTTCTCCTAAATGGGAACTCCTGTCTCCCAACGCAGACGGTGACTTCCTATCAATCTGTGATCAGGAAGGCAGTGGATCTGCTGGAGTTGCCTCTTCCCACAGCAGAATTGACATCTAATATTTTGACATAGGTGCTCCATTCCCTTTTTCTATCTCTGAGCGTTTACTCCCTTTCAACAAGGCTTTTACTGAGCCCATCCTTGATGTGTGTCAGAAGACGATGACTACTTCTGCAGTGTCTAGATCTGTGGGGAGGAGGTATAAGGTGGCTCCGGGCAATCCTGCTTTCCTGTCCACTCATCCATCACCGGAAAGTTTGGTCGTCCAGACGTCGTGCTCCTTATAGCAGTCTGCAGGGTCATTCCCATCTACACCGGCAGATAGGAAGTCCAGACTCATGGAGCAATCTGTGAAAAATGTATTCTCTTCAGGCAGTATGGATCTTAGATCAACATATGCTACATGGCTTTTGGGTTGCTACATCCATGCTCTTATAGACTTGGCAAGGGAAGTGCTCCCAAAACTACCGGAGGATGTTCAGGGTCATTTTTCAGAAGTTCTTACAGATGCTCTTGCTGCGGCCCGCCAGGCCATACAATCTGGTCTGGACAGTGCTGTTTCGGTTGCCAGGGCGATGGGATGGTCTGTCGCAACTGGGTGGCACGCTTGGTTACGGGGTTTGAGGTTCTCCCCTGATTTCCAAGCTGCCCTGTTAGACCTGCCTTTTGATGGATCTTGCCTATTTAGGGCCAAAGCAGACTCGGTGCTGCAGCGCTGTAAAGACAGTAGAGCCACGGCAAAATCTTTGAAACTCCAGTCTCAGTCCAGGGACTTTGGATTTCACAAGTTTCATTGTTTAGGCAGAACCTTATCCTTTCGTGCCAGGCAGCAGCTGCAACAGAAGGCAAATCCCCTGTACAGATCATACAGGGGAAAGGACAGAGGTCATCTGCGTGGTGCAGCACGGCAGCAAGCCTCCTCCTCCTCTTCTTCTGCCCCTCCAACAGGTGCAGCAGGGAAGCAGCTCTAGCTCCACCATGCTAGAGCATGTTTGTCCCGTGGGAGGGCTGGTGTTCCATTTTCTACAACATTGGACGTATGTTACTACAGATCTCTAGATGTTGAATATCAAAGAGAATGCGTACGCCCTACCCTTACGGAAGTTTCCCTCTCCTTACCCTCCCCATCAGGGTTTGTGCTCAGAAAAGCACCTCCTAATTCTCCAGCATGAAGGTCTGTCATTACTGCAAAAAGGTGCGATCAAGGCTGTTCCGGAGCAGGAAAGTGGTCCTGGATGCTACTCCCAGTACTTCCTGATTCCCAAAAAAGGATGGTCACTTGAGGCCGATCCTGGACTTCAGGTTCTTGAATTTTTACCTCAAACAGGAGAAATTCAAGATGTTGACCCTGGCTCAGGTTCTTCTTGCGCTGCAGAAGAAAGACTGGATGGTTTTCAGGATGCGTATCTTCCCATTCCCATTCTGAAGTCGCATCGTTTTACGGTGGGGTCACAACACTACCAGTTTCCCATCCTTCCGTCTTACTTTGGCACCGCAGGTCTTCACTAAGGTGATGGTGGTGGTAGCTGCTCATCTCAAAAGATCTGGGGTCCCTGTTTTCCCTTATCTGGATGACTTGCTGCTCAAAGCAAAGTCGCAAGAGATGGTGATATATCATTTGCAAGTAACAACACAACTGTTGTTCAACTTGGGGTTTTCGATAAATGTACCCAAATCTCACTTGGTGCCCTCTCAGCGCAACCTGTTCATCGGGACAGTACTGGACACTACTGTGAGTTGTGCCTTCCTGCCTCGACAGAGGATTCAAGACATCCAGGCTATTATTCCACTTTTTTAGAATGGAGGGGCTGTTTCAGTCCTGAAGGTCTTACACATGCTCGGTCTGTTCGCTTCCTGCCTACTGGTGGTCAACCATGCACGCAGGCATATGAGGGTCCTCCAGTGGTGCCTCCGCAGGCTGTGGTATCAAAACAACGAAGGTCTCGAAGAGATGGTCAGGGTTTCAAGAGACTGCAGTGGAGCTGTTATGATGTAGTGTTCTAGGAAACCTGTCTCGAGGGAAGTCGTTTCAACCTCCTTCTCCTATGACCACAGTTGCCTCCACTCTAGGGTCGGGAGCTCATCTGGGGGATCTGGAGGTCAAAGGCCTTTGGTCTCCTGAGAAAAGATTGTTTCACATTAGTCTTCTGGGATTGTGGGCGATACGTTTGGCTCTCAAGGCCTTTCTTCCTCCATTTGTGGTCAGTCGATTCAGGTCCTGACGTACAACACTACCACATTGTGGTACATCAATAAACAGGGAGGAGTAGGGAATATCTTCTTTGCAGAGAGGCTCTGCAACTCTGGTCCTGGACTCATGACCATCAGATTTGTGTGATCACAATCATCTGGCCGTGAAACTGAATGTGCGCGCGGACAGTCTCAGTCAGCAGTATTCGGCCAATCACGAGTGGCGTCTCCATCGAGAGGTGGTCCTTCATATTTTCAGGATGTTGGGGTTCCCTCAGTTGGACCTGTTTGCTACTCACGAGAGCGCACACTGCCCGTCGTTCTGCAGTCTCCAGTATCCAACGCAGGGGGCACACAGCTTCTTTACGAGTTTCCTCCCTTACCCTTGATTCCTCGAGTTCTTAGGATGAGCCACAAAGACCGCTCTCAAGTCATATTGATCGCCCTGGATTGGAAGCTATAGGTGTGGTACACAGACCTCCTTTACCTCTCATCGCATCCTCCGCTCCTTCTCCGTCTCAGGGCAGACCTCCTCTCGCAGTAACTGTGCAGGTTCTAAACCTCCCCTCCAGATCCTGCACCTTCATGCCTGGAGATTGAATGGGGCAACCTGAGCTCTTTCACTCTCCCACTGGATGTGGTGGATGTTATTTTATCGGCCAGGAGACACTCTGCCAAATCTGTCTATTCTGGTAGGTGGACCAAGTTTGTTAAATGGTGTGGAGAGAGATCGATTGATCCTTTGCAGGCCCATTTGTCTGATATTCTGAGTTTCTCTCTTTCTCTAGCACAATGGGGTTGTGCAGTAGCTACTGTTAAGGGCAACTAGTCTGCCTGCTCTGCTTTTCTCTGTTTACCAGATTAAACCTTGTTGTTGAAATCTACCATAGTTATGAGATTCATTCAAGGTCTCACAAATAAGTTTCTTCCCACTCCTTTTATCATGCCTCAGTGGGATTTGAATTTGGTTCTCACTTTCTTGATGTGTTCAGCCTTTGAACAATTACATAGTTGCCCCTTAAGGCTTCTAGCATTAAAAACAATATTTTTGGTTTCAATCACTTTCGCTAAGAGGGTGAGTGAGTTGCAGACTCCTAGCTCCAAGCCTCCTTTTACATTATTCCATGTGAATAAGATGGTTCTTAGGACCAGAGCTGCTTTCCTGCCTAAGGTGGTCACTCATTTCCACCTAGAGCAGTCTATCACCTTATCCACTTTCTATCCACCCCCTTACCCTTCTAAGGAGGGGGAGAGACTTCATCGGCTTGACCCTAAGAGGGCGGTCAGCTTCTACCTGGACAGAACTAGGGACTTCAGGTTGGACGACAAACTCTTCTTTGAATATGTGGGCAGGATGAATGGGAAGGCAGTCCACAAGATCACGTTGTCCAGGTGGATCATCCTCTGTATCAATATCTGCTACACCTTGGCCAAGAAGGAGCCTCCTAAAGCTATTCACGCTGATTCTACCAGAGTCAAGTCTTCTTCTTTGGCTTTAGCTAGAGGTATCCCTATGGGAGACAACTGCAAGGCCGCAACTTGTGCCTCCCTCCACACTTTTGTGAAGCAATATTGCTTGGATTCGGAGGTGAGGAGGGAAGGCCATTTTTCATGTTCTGTGCTGCAGGATTTTTTGGTATGGGCAGGCAGGCACCCTCCGCCGAGAGCAGTACTGCTTGGGGATTCAATTCAAAAAGTGAGGAATCCACAGGCAGAAGTATCCATCAGAAGAACAAGTTACTTCCCTTCGGTAATGCTTTTTCTGGTGGATACAGAATCTGCCTGTGAATACCTCACCTACCCACTTGCCTCCCCCTTGCCTGCATGCTTATACCCAAAAATAAATCAATGTATATCTTATGTGATTTATTGTTAGAATCATGTGGTGCTAGACACTAGGAAATGTCTATGATGAGAAATTTCAAGTTTTGGCTGTGCTTGTATACTCTGTATGCTTGTGAAAATGTTGTTGGTTCATCATTTCGCCTCGAAGGCATGGAAAAAATGGGTGGAGCTGATTTCATCACACCACGAGGTCTTATTATGGCTCCGATGAAGTCACGCAGAGCAGCGTGCAAAGCCGTTCTATGGTGACGTCCTCATCGGCGTGGGAGACCTGAGGAGAAAAGTTTCCCTGGAATGCTGTGCATGGGGGTAATTCAAAAGGTAAGAAATCCACAGGCAGATACTGGATCCACCAGACAAAGCGTTACCGAAGGTAAGTAAGTTGTTCGTCATCAGGCCAGATATTACCAGGTATGCAAATGGCCCACTCATAATTATGTGCCTGGAAACACCAGACTTGGAGGAGGATGTGCTGATGGGTATGTAGGGATCTGAAGAGCCCAACCATAAACTGTACTCTACCTGCACACTGAGGGGGCAGCCCACCTAGCCCCTTTACCATTGTCAATAACCATCCTCACGCCCTAGAGCAACCCCCTCTCCAATTTATCCCCTGCATCAAGCAAGTGGTAATTTGCAGTGGAAAACAACTCTGCAATGGCCGCAAAATGTGGAATATCTACAGAAAAGGATCTGATAGAAATGAGTTCGAAGATTATTCACATTCGGCGCTCAAAATTTCGTGGTGGATGGATTTTGGTGTGAGGGTGCCGACTGAAATCCTCTCACCATAACTCTCTTTGCATATAATGTGCCCCATAGTCCCGGGCCTGCCAGCACTTTATTATTTCTTCTAAATAATTAACTTGAGTTTGCAAAACTGGGCTCTTTTCTCAAGCCCATTGGTGAATGTAATCCCCAGCTCTTATTGCAATTTGTGAAGGAGCCATAGCTGACGCACTTACATGCAAATACAGTTCGGTATGATTGTGACAAATATTATAAATGTATCTCGTGTATTTATTTATCAAGACTTTGCTTTTGGCTGCGAGCCTCCTACTATTTTAGCGCGATATCCTGAATTTGTCTTATTGTCTGAAGACTTTTAGGATCAATCAGAAAACACCTTTGCAAATTACTTTATAGCACTTTATAGTTCATATTTATAGCAATGTTTCCTCCTTGTCTATGGCCATAGGTGGTGTTCTGACAAACTAATTTTGTTTATACTCAATAGGTGATCACTCGTCTAAGCAGATCAAGCCTACTGGAGGAAAAAAAGGGAAAAAACAAGGAAAGCGTGGAAAGCAAAAGCGCCAAAAACCTCAGGAATCATCTGACAGCAATGGCTCGAATCAAAAGCATCACCCACATGTCAAGAAAATGGGAGCTGTCGAACAATCATTTCCATCATCTGTTGTCTCGCAGCCAAACCCTCCTAACGTGCCCTTCCCTCAGCCCATGATGATCCCAATTCCACCAGCGTACCCGTTGCCTGGTTTTCCAGTTCCATCTATGACTTCAGTATCAGGAGAATGTGTAACTTCATTTGTTGGGCAGGAGCCCACACCTCAGTCAACCATGTCCTATAATTTACACTCCTTTCCAGCATTCCAAGCACCTTACATGGGTCCTGTCATGGCAGTCATGCTCCCAAATTACCCCTTGTATTCTCACATGGGAAGTCAGATGCCGCAGACATTTTTCACTTCCCATCATCCTTGCTCCTCTTCCTATTCGTTCACTGCAGTGCCCGGGCCACCAGCCAGCATGCCATCACAAGTTACACCAGCTGTTATGGATCCACCATCACAAGTCTCGTCACCATTGCTGCCTGAGGATCAGCTGGTTGTCCCGAGCAAGGAGCCCCCTCTGTTTAGCAACTCAAGGAGCAGCTCCCCATTGCAGCTGGATCTTCTTCAGGAAGACCTACCCAAGTCCGTAGACCCTCATGAGGTGCCAGAAGATGAAGTGCATATGGAAAATAAATCAGTAAGTAAAAAGACAGAAACCGGGAATGGTTCATGTTCTTGAAGTTATTCAGTATACTGTTTGCTTTGAGGCTCTTGGAGAAGCTGTTACTCGTTACACAACAGACGTTTCCATTTACCCGGTACATATAAAGGCTGATATCATTACAGGTACAAAGTTACAATACACATTGGGACTCATTACGATGTCGGATGGATTGCAACCAACAGGCCACCTGTTGCAGTCCGACTGATATCTGGTCCCGCAGTCCAGCCGCTGCATTATGATGCGGGTGGGCAGAGGCAGGATGCTTCAGACGGGCTCAAGGAGCCTGTCTGACTGTTGGTCGGAACTTAATACTCTACAATATGGGCGGTGCCTGCTCAGGCACCACCATAAGGATTAAGATGTCCTTTTCAGACAGGTCCGACTGCCATCGAAAGGCTGTCGGAAACGGACTTTGGGGGCCCCTAGCAGGTCCCCTGTCCCCAGTGGCCTCTGTGGCCTCTGCTATGAGGCTTTGGGGGCATCTCAGGTGCCTCCCCAAACATCGATGCATGGATGTTTAAAAAATGTGTATTTCATATTGTGGCTTGAGCTGCAACCCGCAGCACAAGCCGCAATAGGAAATATACACTTTCCGACTGCCGTGAAGGTGGTCACAACCTAATTTGGTAAGCAGGACCGCCTACTCCTTGTCGGGCAGTCCCATTTCGGACACAATGACTGGCATCGTAATGAGGCCCTATGTGTGAAGGTGAAGTGAATATGGTTAGCACTGTGATTTGCAATTTCCTCTTTTAAGAAACTTGCAAGTCACTAAGGAAAAGTTAGCAAAGAAAGTTAGCAAATGAGGTTTTCTCGTCATGATTTACAGAAGAATGTGTCAGGAGGTTGCAACCAAACATTTAATTTCTACTTTTGTAGTAGGAAACTTGCGAAATATGTGTGGTGCTGCTCCTCCAAGCATCGTTGCCAGAGAGAGTAGTCCCAGAGATTTCCATTCCCAGCGTGATACTCAATACGACATTGACCTCTAGTCTTTTAAGGGGCTGTCGCAATGCCCTTGAAAACCTCTGTCCCTACTTTCTCTACTCTGTGTACTGATTTGTATGGCTTAATATTTATATTTATTAGGAAGTCCATGCACATATCACTGTGCACAGCCCCCTTGCATGGGAAAGTATTTGTGCCCATGTAGTGGCATTTAGATGGATAACATACACAAAAAGAGCCTGTGCTAGATAGGATTGATATCGCAGTGCAGTGGAGACCCACCTCATCTGTAGACCTCATGGGCAGTCTGTAGTTCCGCCACACACTAGTTGCTGGTCAGAGACCCATGCCATTATGCCGACAGTAGCAGACACTAACAGCGGACTAGAACACTGGGTCACATATAGCAGCAGACTGGCAGCTTGTCAGAACTGCATTGTGTTTTATAAATGAGGACTTCAGAGAGAGAGAGAGGCAGCGGGTTCAAACCCCAAGTGCATAAAGCTGAGGACGCCAAACGGAAGCTACAGCTTCCAAATCAATTGGTATTAAAATGTATGGCTTTTAGGTATGATATTTATTTATGTCATTATTCCATCTGTGGTAGTTTTTCTGACGCCCAATACTGATATTGAGTGGAGACCAGTATTGTTGTTTCGGCAACTGTTCCCATGCTCATACTGTGGTCCGTGTTCCTACACCGGGACACATAGGGCTAATGGGTGCCAGTGTTTTCTCTGTGTGTGCTGGCCAGCAGCCTGCAGGAGCCATAGTGGTTGGGCATGAGGGATGATACTTTTTCCCCAGACTACACCCAAATATCTCCCCTAAGGCACAGTATCTATTTCCTTGGTCCTGTCGGGAAGCAGATGTAACATGTCACAGGCAGTATCGTTTGACATGGTCACTCCAGCTTCCTGCCTATGCAGCCAGTGAAAGGAACCAAAGAAACACGCCATGCATCACTTTGCATTTTGGTTGAGCGTAAGGTAAATCAAAAGCACTACTAAGATATTAAAGCATTTTACTTTTTCATGCTCAAGGTGTAGGAAAGGTACCTAGATGCACATGTGGAATTACACGGATTATAACTGTATATGTTGCAAACAGGACCAACTCAATTTGGTTTTTCTTGAAAGTTACTAATATGTATGTAGCAATGTGCAACTTATAAGCACTCATCGTATTAGCTTTCGAATGACGAAAGATTGAGTAACAAACCTGCTTTTAATCAAAAGTATGGTTTGCAGGTTCCATGCAGGTCTTTTCAATGAAGTCACAGCCCACTAAATTCTTACCAGGGCTGGATTTTGTGACCTGTGGTTATTCGGGGATCTCAACAGAAAACTTGTTAATCCAATGATCTGGTGTATTCTGTGAAGATTTTTAATTAACATTGTTCTCGAGCCTGTTATGTGTCACTGGGTTCTCTAGGCGTGTTGTGGTAACCACACTCCACCTTCTAAATCATAACTAGAAATTTTCCACTGTCAGTTATGTTTTAAAATCCTGACTGCCTGCTTTTTGTAACGTGGAGCACACACATGAAAATTTCAATAACAACCAACTTAAAAAAAAAAATTCTTAAACCTCTCAACTGCCACTTGAAATTGAACTTCTGAAGCTGCAAAAGTGACCATTAATATTACTTTTTGGCTAACAGGTTAATGCTGCTGAGGAGGATGGTAACACCGACAGCCACTTTGCTTCCAGCGAACTACTTGACCTCTTGCTGCAAGAAGACTCTCTGCAAGGAACGGGGTCGGCGAGATCAGGCAGCGGCTCCGCGGAGTCCATTTCTTTAGGCTCTGGATCTAATGGATGTAGCTCTCATGGGACATCTCGCAGCGCCATAGGTAAAAAAAAAAATGAATTCTTGCATGAACTAATTATGAGATATTTGTTTTAATTCTTATCTGTGAAAACTTAGGTAAGTAAGTAGCGGATCTATGTCATTACCTGCAAAGGAAACCATTAATGTTAGAAAACACCAGTGTTTTATCTCTGAAAAAGAAGTGAAGAAATGACATGGATGGTAGGCTATTATGTCCCCCATGTCGCTCTTCAGCTGTAGGTCACCCTATTTCCCCAGTCACCCCAGTTGCAAACAAAAAATCCCCAAGGACATGGGTAATATGAATTGATTTATGAGAATAACAGATCAATTTCTGAAAAAAAAGTCTCATGGGAAAAATGAATGTATTTCTGTACTAAAGAAATTATGTTAAAAATATTTTTTTCATTGCAGTAGTAATTTTAATTGTGAAATTTGTGAAACATATATGATTCATCCTGTCAAGTCTAAATCTGCTGAAAAAATTCAAACAATATTGTGAAAAAGCAGTATATTCTTCAGGGTTCATACTTAGTAAAAAAATTAAGTTATATAAGATTGGCAAGTTTATTATGGCAAGTTGCATTTTGGTGAATTTGTAGATTTGTTTCCGATTCTTCTGTCTGAGTTATAGTTTGACTTTGTGGAAAAAATATAAAATTCACCCAGCCCTATTGTTTGATTTTTTATTTTAACTTTACATGTTAACTAATCTTGGTTTACTGACAAAATATCGATACAAAAAATATTGTGATACAGAAATATCATGTCAAAAATACTGATCACAAAAATATCTTTCTCCCACAGTCATAATGATATGTACAAAAATATTGTTTTACACTAATATCGAAAAAAATATAATAAATAATAATTGTTTATATATATATATATATATCTTTTTTAAACAGTAAATAATAAATATTTTAACATATATCATTAATAGTATTAAGTGAAATATGTTTAAGTAATAATAATAATAACTTTTATTTCAGCTACCAAGCCATAAAAAGTTTGCAAACATAGAAACAAGCAAATTTCATGCAGACTTCCTTTTGCACAGATTAAAAATACAATACATTAAAATTGGAAGTTGGTTGTTATAGTTTAAGTTCATATCACTACTTTATACAGTTTTAGTTTATAATTAACTGAATTAGAGCTCTAGTACAGATAACGATCTAAAAGAAGTTCATTATGTCTTTAAAAAAAAATCATAGTCATCTGGTTCAAGCAATCAAACCTTTAAGGTTAAAAAAGACCCAATACTAGCTAAAAAAGAGAAAAAAACACTAGGTGGACCTACTAGAATCTATTTTAACGGTTCAGTAGTCATAATTAACAGTTATCTAGGGCCTTCTTCCTTTGGTTCCAAGCACAATACAGGTAGCGAGATACTGCAAAGGCTAATTGTTCTCTAGTATCACTCTTAAAAAGCCTTGCAGCTTCCCAATAGTTTCTCACTCCCATACGTTTGCATGCCGCTAGCAGCCATTTCTTATGTGGATTCTTGTATAGGGGACAGAATAGCAAAAAATGCTTTTCTAATTCCTCGGCATTTGGGCAGCTTGGACAGAATTTCGGATTGGGAGGTGCACTAATCCATATCGAAGTGTGAACTCTCAAAGGGAGTAAACCACATCTAAATTGAACATATAGACATTTAGACTGGAAGGGGCATATCCTGTCCATATAGGGCTCGAAGCTTGGTACACAATTATGGTTCAGGCGCTGGCCAGTTAGGCTACTGTCCTGATAGACTCTCCATGTTTGCATCACAATTTCCTCCCAATACAGGTGTTTTACTTTCTGTGTGTCTCCTTTAGCAATCAGCTCTGGTGATGTCCATAGTTCACCCATTCCAATTTTGTAAGATGTTTCATTTTTTCCTTCAACCAGGGCACACTAAGGTCCTTATCAAGAACCAGCTGGTCTTTTACACAATCTCTATATATTGCTGGTTCTTGAGTGGACCAAAGTCTGATCCAGTTAACTGTAGTTTAATTAGAATGATTAAATGTATTGGGTTGAGAACTAAGTCTAGTCTCAATGGTGTGACAGGCAAACTTGGGGAGAGTTTAAAAAGAGCCCTAATAAATGTATTTTCAATTTTGGTCAGGGTCTCTGTTTTAACATAACCCCATATCAGCTACATGTATTGCCGATGTTACAGCTGAAGCTATATATACAGTAATAACAGGGGACACTGCTCCTCCCGAGGCAGCCCCATATTTTCTCCCTATTGCAGCGGCTTTCTATTGTAGGGTGGCTTTACTTTTTTCCAACTGGGCACCCCATGTCTGTTTATCACTCAGCCTGACACCCAGACAGTCGAAATGGGAAACGTTTTCAAGCGGGACCCCCCTCTACTGCCACAGTCCCGCTATATGTTCTGTGTGGATTTATGATCATAACTTTGGATTTGGTTGTATTTAGTTCTAAACTTCTTTCCTCACAAAAAGTAACAAAGGCATTCAATTCTGATTGCAGGCCCATTGGTGTTCTTGAAATTAGTAGAGTGTTGTTTGCGAACATCTAGATCGGCGTGGACACTCCTGCTAATTTAGGGGCATCATGTTTACATCCCTTCAACTTTTTCACAGCTCCATTGATATATAAACTTAATAGTGTAGGGACAAGAATGCACTCTTGTCTTACCCTTGCTTAATCTCGAATCTTTTCGGTAGGTCTCCTATGCTATTCCATCACACCGTTGCTTATGTATTTGCATGAAGTCATTTCAGTATTCTTAATAAATCTAAGGGGATGCCATACCCGTCCAGAACTTCCTATAGAATATGTTTAAGTAATATTTAAAACATTTATGAATACATAGGCCGTCATTTTATAGTCAGGTGGACCACCACTGACAGGTCGTCATTGGGGTCTGCCCGCCATCCAGGGCATCAGCCGACTACTGGATTACAATACAGGAATACCACCCCCTTTGACAGACTCGAGGAGCCCATCGGAGCGGTGATCAAACACCAATCCCTACAAGGAAGGCAGTGCCTGCACAGGCACCTCCGTAGGGACTAGGATGTCCCGGTCCCACCGCCATGAAATGGCAGACAAAAAATTATTTGGGAGCCCTAAACAGGGCCCCTGTCCTCAGTGGGCACTGCCAAGTGGGCACATGTGGTGTACCTCAAACATCCATGCACCGTGTGCCAGGTACCAAGTGCCTGTTTGTACTGTGGCTTGTGCTGCAGCCCTTTTCCTGGGCCGCAGCAAAAAGTGCAGTACAAAAAGACACATTCCGACCGCCGTGCTGGCGATGCTATCCTAATGGGGCAAGTGGGACCGGCAACTAATTGTTGGACGGACACCTGCCTGCGGCGTCCGACCGCCATCATAATGAGGGCCAAAGTTATTTAAACACACAGACACAAATATTTAAATATTTGGATGTATGTATAATATATACACGTATGATATAAAATTATTAAAAATATATATTAATCATAATCTATATTTTAATTTTCTTTTGTTTTAAAAAATATATCAATGCAACAAAATATATATTTGCATACACATAAAATAATTAATATAACAAATCAACTACAAAAAAATAAAATATTTCTAACTTAATTATAAATAAAACAGTAAACAGTAAACCGTATATAAAAACATACAAACATACATTTATATATATATAAATATAAAAATAAATACATGAACACATAATAATAAATATAGAAACAATACAAAAATAATATTAAACTCCAAGAATAACAAATATACAATTCCTGCTGCAGTATATGCAACAGTAGGAAAAGTGTTGAACACCAATGACATAAAACATGCTTTTCCCACTACACTGTGTGCAGCAGTAAGGAAAGTGTACGACTCAGGAGGGTTAAAGTTTACTATTCCCACTCCTCTATGTGCAAAAATAGAGAAAGCGTTGGACTCAGGAGGGGTAACACTTTCTATTCCCACTCCACTAAGGGCAACAGTAGAAAAAGCATCAGACTCAGGAGGGGTAAAACTTACTATGCCTACTCCAGTGTGTGCAACAGTAGGGAAAACGTTGGACTCAGGCGGGGGTAAATGTACTCTTCCCAAACAACTCAGGGCACCAGTAGGGTAAGCATTGGACTTCAGAGGTTTAAAATTTACTATTCCCACTTCACCGTGTGCAACAGAAGAGAAAGTGTTTGACTCAGGAGGGGTTAAATTTACTGTTCCCACTCCAATAGGTGCAACAGTAGAGAAAGCGTTGGACTCAGGAGGGGTAAAATTTACTATTCCCGCTTTAGGAAGTGCAACAGAAGGTAATGGGTTGGACTCATGAGGAGTTACATTTATTATTCCTGCAACAGTAGGGAAAGCGTTATTCTCAGAAGGGGAAAAATTACCTTTCCCACTAGGTTCACAATAGGGAAAGAGGTAAAATATACTATTCCTACTCCATTCACTGGTACAGTACGGAGAGAGTACTTCCCTTCAATCAAACAACATATTTTAACAACTCTATTAAATACCCAAATATATAAAATTCTAAATATAAAAATGAAGGGCCTCATTACGAGTCCAGCGGTCCACAGACCGCCAGACTTAATTTGGGCGTGGGGGTCTTCCGACTGCCCCATTATGACCAGGGACCACCGCAGAGATCTCTGGTGGTGGCGCGGTGGTCTTGAGGCCCAATATTCTTGATGGGAACGTAGTGGTCCCACCAAGCATTTTACAAGTTATCTCTCCACCATGGTTTCCATTGTGGTGAGCCCGCCATGAAAACCGTGGCGAAGAGGAAACAAAGGGGACCTTAAAGGGCCCCTATTGCTTCAGGGCCATGGGGTGCATGTCAGGGGGCACATGTTGTGTTCCTCTGTGTGCATGCACCCCAGTACCTGCAGAGCATGGACTGCAGCAGTCCATGCCTTGCAGGTACTGATTATGACATTCCTATTGTGGTGCCTATTTCATAGGCACTGCTGTGGGAGTGCCAAAGAACCGCCCACCAGACAGGAGAAAACTTCTAATCTAGCCTGTGGTTCAACCACGGGTTTAGCCGTGCGGGAGTGGGGCGGTCCCACTTCCGCACCGCCAAACTCGTAATTAGGCCCTAAATACTAAGGGGTCTATTAGGATGGTGGGCGGACTCCAGTCTGCCCGCCACCCTAGTGGTGCTGGGACCGGCTGCCAGTGGTGCGGCGGTCCCGCTGTGCCAATTAGGATGCGACCGCCACCATGACGGTCGCATCCTGTATATTTAACACTGTAGCGGGCGGTGCTGTATTCAGCACGTGCCACAATGTTAAAAGGGCATGTTGTGCATTTGCATGCACAATATGACCGGCACCGCGTGGTGCCTGCCACCTTGTGCATGCAAATGTCGGGGGTTACCATGGGTACCCCCCACGTGCAGCCACCCAACCCCCTGGGGGCCCGCAGCGGCATTCTCTGCATGCCTTTCCATGGCGGAGTCTCCTCCATGGAAAGGCATGAGACCGCCATCATCGTAATACGGATGGCAGTGCCTGGAAGGCACCGCCACCATATTGCAGGTCTTTTCCGTACCGGGCGGATTGCCTACCGGCAGAAAACCAGCGGACGGTCTTTCCGTCCGCCTGGGTCCCCACCGCCATCGTAATATGTCAGGGGGAAATGTTAGGCGGGCGGACGGAAATGGAGGCGGATCGCCATCCTAATAGACCCCTTAATTTCAACAAATATGTTTAAAATGGGATAAATATTGCAAAGTTTAATAATTGTTGTCAAGTAACACAAATATTATTAATATAATTAAAATGCCAAACGATATTCCTACAAACATAACAGCCAACAATTAAAATGTAATACAAATATACAAAGTATAACACAATTAACATATGAAATAAAAAAATGTTTAAATAAATGAATAAATTAATAAATGTTTGAGTTAAAACAATTATCAATTAAATAATTAATAATAATTAAACATATACTTATTAATTAATTATAATTAATTTACTTCCCACCCTATACTCTTACAAACCTCACAACCTCCACCTAAAATGTAACTAAAAAAGTAAATCAAAAATACAATTTACATAATGAATTATCAATTAAATATTTACAAATGAATTATTTATTAAATATAATTAAATTACTTCTCACCCTATACTCCTACAAAACCCCCAATGTGCTGTGAGACTAAAAATTACAATGAATAATTAAATTAAACAATTGAATTAAATAGCAACGCAAAATTTACAAATTATATTAAAAAACATTACCAAAAATTATGCAACAATTTATGACATATACCAGTGGTTCCCAAACTTTTGACTCCTGAGGACCCCAATTGACTCACCACTGGAAACCAGGGACCCCCAGCAATTTGTATGATTTAAACTTCATACATTAAAAGAGTAATTCGAAAAAAATAAACACATGTGCACACAGAACAAATACTCAAAATAGTAAGGATTTCAGTATTTTATATTGAAAGATGTAGTAATTAGGTCCACATCCAGAATGTAGTTTAAAGTAGATTGTTTCAGGTTGGTTACAAGATGTAGGTTCAGTAGTATTCAGCCCCACCAGGAGCAGCCAGCCAGGCGCTCAGCCCATCTCCAACTGTGAGTTCCCACTCCCAACATTCCATCTTGCATCATTCAGGCAGCATTCCACTGGCACATCATGAACCATAACAAACCAGGATACTACAAAAGAGTTAGCAAAAAACTGAAAAATGTAATGGGAAGGTTGGTGCTGCATCTCCGTGATTAACTTTCCTGACAGGGCCAGAGTGGAAACCCAAAGCAGCCCTGGCAAATGTTTTCAGACCAGTCCCCATACAGTGCACACCAAGTGCAGTGAGTAAGCCTGACCACTACAAAGGGGGCTTTGGGAGGCTCTACCCCCAAGAAAATATAGGATACAATGGTGCATACTAATACAAACTTATCATTACATATTGAATTGTATTCACTTTTAAAGAATAGTAAATGATGACCTTACTATGCACCAGGATACAACAATCTTTGTTGGGGTTCTTCAATGATTCCCTTATTATCACTCTTCAACAGTGCCTTTCATTTTTCCATGGCATATCTGTCACATGCATTTCATTTGTTTTATAGCATCTCTCATACCATTGTAGGATGTCAGAGCACTTTACATCACACACATATAGAGACAATGAATCATATGTGTAAATCAGTGTAGAGAAAATGTTACATAAGGCAAAGGGGACTACAAGGTGTAGGATTCAAATGTCATTCATACTGGTAGGCATTTGTAATGAGTGCTTGGTCTGGAAAACCACAAACTCAGGATTCAGAACATAACACAGTGGTTAGCATTGACTTGAACAATAAAAATGTATTTTCACCCAAATAAACCCCTTTAGCAGCATCAGGATAATGAAAGACTGGGAAAAAACATAAGTTACTAACTTGTACCATGCAGTGTGTAAGCAGTTCTTTGTTGACAGTTTATAGGGCCCTGTGCTAGATTATGATTGTCTCTTATGAGCTGCAGAGTAACAAAAGAATCTCTGTGACAAAAGCAGTAACCCAGTGACCTATGCACATAAAATACTGTTTTTTAAAATGTATGGTACGCGTTCTCTGCAGCAGGCATATTAACCCTCTGTGCTACATTAGATAAGTCAAACCTGCCACTGGACAAAACTCTAATCTCTCTTCAGCAGGTACATTAATCACTGGTGTTATCTTGACACTTTTATTATTGCTCGAAAATGGCGATTTCTACAAGGAACTTTGCAGTGCTTTTAAAACTGCTGCCTGCGGACCCCCTGGGAATGTTTCACGGACCCCTGGGGGTCCAGGGACCCCAGTTTGGGAAACACTGACATATACAATTTAAACATATGCTAAGATACATACAAATAATTAATATTGACAATATTTTTGCAAAAATATTAACTGATATTTTTAACATTGATATTAACAATATAGATAATTTTGTAAACGATGTTAACTACATAAATATTTTTGTAAATGATATGAAAAATGTAGATATGTTTTACATAGACATTACTTAGCTTAGAAAATTGATATTCTTGTCAACGATATTTGTGCATCACGATATTAAATCTTGATGTTTCTGCATCTCATCCAACGATGCACAACCACAGGATGAATTTCTTTCAAAGCTTCGCTTTTCTCTCAGATTTTTCATTGTTTTTTTTAACAACCCCAGCCTAAAGGTTGTTATTTGCTGTTGGGTGACAACCCCGGGAGCTGACCCTGCATCATCTAATTGCTATCTCTGCCCTTGCCATTCACTTGCTAAACAAATGGGAGGAGGTAATTGTGCCTGTAGATGTTAAAGTTGTGGAAGGCAATCCCTTCTCCTCCCTTTACCGGTCCATCCACCCCCTATTATATTGTGGTCTGTAAAGAAGACCCGTGTGTTAGGAGATTATGGAGAGGGAGTAAAATAGACACACTCCTGCAGGTTTGTTGATGGAAAACCCATACTGGAGATTGTGGTTCTGTGTCTATTGGAAGAGAAAGCACAATCAGTGGTGGGGGGAAAAATAATCAAAGGTCTAACAATAGGTGCTACAGGAATAGGGTTTGGTCTTACCCAGTGCAAGCAAACTGTAACTAGCCCACAAGTGTACATGAAGTCATACTCGCTAGCTGTAGCATGAGGGCATGACACTACTGCACTGGTATGGAGAAAGGCTGACAGAAGGGAGACAGAACTAACAAACACTGGATACCAACCAACAAGTCACAGGAAAAATAAGGTGAGAGGCAGCAAGAAGTGGGAAAAATTGAAAAGGTGAGGGGATGAGTAGGTAGAGTGCAAACTGAAACATAAGCAAAGAAGGTATAAGAACTGCTGTTGCTAGACAGCTTGCTCCTGCATATGGTAGTTCTCTATTCTATCTCTTCCACTACCGATTTGGAAGTGCTACTACTAGGGTTGGTCCTAACGTGACTGGTGTAACACAACTGATCTGCTTGACTCTGGGAGTATTTGGCATTACTATGCATGTGTTGATCTCCACTAGCCTGTTCTCCACATTCTCCAAGTTTGAAGTTTTCAGGTTATTTTCTGATCTCCATTGTCTGGTGACCTGATAGTGGGCGTGGTGAGTGATGTGACGCCATGCGTCCCAAGCTTCTCTTACTCTGCAGCCGAGTGGGGTTTTGTCAGATAAGATTTGAACATCATTTGTGGTGTAGAAACACTGCAAAGCTGGAAAAGAATGCAGCAGTATATTGTTCTTTTTTAATGTTCTGAATATATAATGGAACCTTTCATGTGTGTGGCAACCTTGAGCCTATGATAGATGATCTTGTAGACATGGAGGTCAGCAATTAGCCTGTTATCTTGTCCTAGAGGTATATCCAGGATCTGGCTGGCAAAGCTTTGGCTACTGCTCTACAAAATATGGTGATCAAGACTATTGTGAGGGTGTGAAGTAGGACACCTGTGCTCTATATGATTTCCTTATTCAAGAGTCACACATGAATAAGGTGTACAATATTTCTGGTAAACCTGGAGCTACAGTTTTCTTATAGGGACCCTCTAAAGGCTGACCTGGTTAGCCAGTATCAGCCTGCTGGTTTGAGGCTCTGTCTTTGGATGATGCTGCTCACAAGATCATATTCATGGCATGAACCAATACTGAGAAATCCTCTTTTCGCCTAATCTTGGGTAAAGCTTATCGATTTGAAATGTTTGCAGTCAAGTTCCCCCCAAATTCTAGGATGAACTGCCCAATGCTAATATAGGGCACAATTCCCTTGGAACTCCTGAAGATGCCAGTCTCTCTGATCTGGTCTAAAAGGAGGTACAGCGCATGATCAAATGCGTCTTTGCAGTGATGAATGAATGAATTAAACACTTATAAAGCACACTGCCACTCACTAGGAGCATCCTGGCGCCTAAGTTACAAATTGATAACCCAGCAAGGTGAACTAGATGAGAGAGTGGCAGAGTGCATTTGGGGCCAAAAAAGCCAGGTCTTTAGCTGCTTTTTGAAGAGAGCTTCAGATTTTATGAATTGAAGAGGACTGGGGTGTTGGTTTCATGAATTAGCTCCCTGTACTGAAAATGATTTGCCACCTCGTGTTTTAAGTCTGAATGAAGGGGCTTTGAAACCTCTGAAAAACAGCACAAGAACCTTAAAGAAGATTTGTTTGTGTGCTTATCCAGTATTGTTTAGATCCTTATCCAGTGTAAGGCTTTCAGGGCTATGGAGGCCGAATACATCTGGGGAGCTTCAGCACCAGCCTGGCTGCAGTATTCTGCACCATCTGAAATTCATGGAGGATGTATTTTGAGGAGCCTGCAAAAAGACAATTGCAATAGTACTGTCTGGAGTTGATAAGGGCAAAAGCAACGGTCTTCCTGGCGGTTAACGGGAGGAAGTCAAATAATTCCTTAAAGATTTAATTAAATTAAAACATGTCCCTACCACAGCGAGGGCTTGCAGATGGAAGGAGAGTGAGGCGCCAAATTTTACTCCAAGATGTCTGGCCACTTCCACTGTGGCAAGGGAGGAGTACTGAAATTGACCACCATTGCAATGGTGAAAAGAAGTTGTATTTGTGTTATGCCCTGCATAGTAATTTCATATCTTGCTGTTTCCCAGTTCTCCTGCTGTTCAGCCACAGTGTGTGTTTGGAGTAGAATGTTGAGGATGCTGTGATGCATAGAACGTTGGGAGTCTGACTGGGTGAAAGATGACAGTTATAGATGGGCTGAGCAGCAGGCAGGCTGCTCCTGGTGGGGTTGGATACTACCAAGGGGGGTTTGATACTTTAAAGGTGTTTCCTGTGACTTAGTACCAAGGTCTGACCACTGGGCTAACCCTACTTACCTTATCCAGTTACTTGTTCTACCTGTTTGATGTACCCGTGATCCTACATGCTGTACAACTGGAATAAAGGTACCTAAAGATCTTACATGGCTGACAGCGTCTACTTCATGTGAGAGTACAACATTATTTTGGCGACGAGCGAGAGTTGGAAACGTACTCACTGCCCTGGGAGATGGTACTGTAACAAGAAGAAGATAGAAGAAGAAATTTCTAACAGCGCAACTAAAGAAGTAACTCAAGATGTCACTAGCAACAGAAGAAAGTGGCACAGCACTCTTCGCAACCCCACCAGTGTCCTGTACATCGGACAGCCCAAGCAACAGAGTGCTGTACTGTGTGGTTGTGCGTACACCCACAAGTTCTGCGCCTAAAAGGAAAGTTAAAGTCTTGGGAAAATTTATCTTCATGTTCTTGGGCGCAGCAAAGATCAAGACAAACATGGACTGCTGTTTAGTGCCTTATTCAGAGGATTTATGCTGTTGGCGCTACTTTGGAGGAGCTTGATGGAGTAGTTACAATTTACAGTGTATTTTGGATCCAGCGCAAGTCAAGTCTGACATCTGGTGGTGTTTTGAAGGCTTTGAAAATACGTTTTTGCCTCATGATTTTACGTCGATTTTAAAAGGATCTGCAGTGTTTTTGATCCATTTATTGGCTGTTTTCCCTCACAACGATGTGATTTGAAAGTTTTGTGGGCCATTCTCAGCGTGGAGAATTCACACCAAGGAAAGTGTGTGAAGTGTAGTTGCAAATTGGGGACGACTACGAGTTACGTGGTGTGGCAGGTGAGACATATTTTTGTTTCGTTTTTTTTACATTGATTTTAGTCCGTTTTGAGACCCCTGCTCGCGGTGACTCTCAACCGCCTATTTAAGTTTAAATTTAAACGTTGCACGAGCTGTGTTTGGCACGTGAAAGCCTACCTTCACGAAGACGTTCGCGGCTTCTTGTGTCTTCTATTACGTCAAACGAAGTCTTCATACTGCTGGTTGTTAGACGCTGGGCACACAGAGTGTGCCGTGAGCCACTCGACGCGGCGTGTAAATACGTGCCGCCATTTTGAGAGGTTAACATTTATTTTTGCCAACCACGTAATTGCCATTGGAGGCGCGTGCCATATCCGCCAACCACGTAATTTTGCCTACCAAGTTTTTTTTTTGTTTCTCCACAAGCGCTGTTTCTACGATAAAGTTTCCAGAGGACAGACGGTGTTATTTTATACATCGCCGGTGAGTGGCAGTTTTGATGCTGATCCTTTCAGTTGCAAAGCATTTCGAGGCAGAGTTTTGATGTTGCTTCATGTGAACTTGGGGAAAGTCAGATTTACAGAGGTTGTTCTTGATACACGACTTTGGAGCTGTTCATATCTAATTGGAGAGTTGGAGACTGCACAACATGAATGGCGTAAATGTTTTCGGGTGAGAGATCGCTCACCGGTGTGGCATACAGTTTTAAGATGTTTTGCATTTAAAATGTTTGCTAATTTTTATGTAATGTTTTTTTGGAGTGTGATTTTCCACAGTATTTGTTTCCCTTCATATAGGAAGGTCATGTAATGTCGGGGTGGTAATCACAGGTTTATCTCTAGTTTCAGGGATGTGTTCAGTTTACGCTCATTGCATAGTTACAGTACCCTTAGTTTAGGGATGCCCATTTAGTGTTGTTATTGGGCTGAAGCTACATGTATGCCAGGTTTAGTAGTGAGTGTAAAGTTGAGGTGTTGTCCTCAGTGGTTCTAGTTCCACAGGTTTAGTGCCCTTACGCAAGGGATACTCTAATAGTAGTTGTTAGTGGGCAGTATGAGTATGGGTATGGTTTGTCTTATTCCCATTCATAGTCATTGAAACCCCTGCTCTGGGGTGGGTATGTGGTCTTGTTACACATTAAGCGTTACACGCGGCCTTTGAGGCGAGTTGGTGAGTGTGATTTCTACTCACAGTTCCCTTACATGAGGGATGGTCATGGTCTGGGTACGAGCCCCTTTCCATAGTGCGTAACACGCAGCCTTTACTAAGGTGTGTTTATGGGAATTGTTCCCATTCGTGGTTTACAGATTAGTTTCTTATGGTAACCCGGACGCGGGTCATGTTTTCTTGGTTTTCACCAGTTAACATAACATTTTACCCTCTCTGGGTTGGTTTAGATTTATGGGTACGGTTCCCCTACACAGGGTGTATCTTTTAGTTATGTGGTCCCATATTCATTGTTATAGTCTTAAACCCTTTCATTAGGGTGGTTTTTAGGGTCACAATCTCGAGTTTTTGTACCTCACAGGAGGAGTGAAGGTTTGCTTTTAGTCATCTTCACAACGTAGGTGAGTTTCTTATGCTAGGAACTGTGCTTTTCATTTGTTCCCTTTCTTTAGGGATTGTACTATAGAGTTGGTATGTGTCGGTTGGGTCCCATGTTTTCCAAGGTCTTTTCCTACTCAGGATGTGCATGCATGGGGGTTAGACTCAAATACAGTGGCAAGGTGGTTACCTTTTGTCTAACGCGATGACACTTTCTCATTTTTGTTTTTGGGTGAGGATGGGTTGTTGTACTCAATTTTTATAATTGTTGTATTTTATCCGTTCTCTACTTTGAATGGTTCATTATCTCTCGTGATGTTCTTATTTGCACATCCCTGGTTTTGATTCATTCTTTTCTTGGGAAAATTTTGCTATGTTTGAGACTTGGCAATATGTGTTTTATGCGGGTTTGTTCCCCTTTTGCTATACGCTACCTATTGTCACAATCTATTGTATTTATTTAATTACAAGTGTATTCTCTTTTGTGTATGGCTTGCTCTAATTGCATTGTTGCATTTCCATAGTACAAATGTCACTTTTGTTTTTCATTTTAAAAGAAGGGGGATATGTTATGCCCTGCATAGTAATTTCATATCTTGCTGTTTCCCAGTTCTCCTGCTGTTCAGCCACAGTGTGTGTTTGGAGTAGAATGTTGAGGATGCTGTGATGCATAGAACGTTGGGAGTCTGACTGGGTGAAAGATGACAGTTATAGATGGGCTGAGCAGCAGGCAGGCTGCTCCTGGTGGGGTTGGATACTACCAAGGGGGGTTTGATACTTCAAAGGTGTTTCCTGTGACTTAGTACCAAGGTCTGACCACTGGGCTAACCCTACTTACCTTATCCAGTTACTTGTTCTACCTGTTTGATGTACCCGTGATCCTACATGCTGTACAACTGGAATAAAGGTACCTAAAGATCTTACATGGCTGACAGCGTCTACTTCATGTGAGAGTACAACAATTTGCCAAATAGCAAAAGCTAATTTACCTCTAATGCACCAAGACAATCTGTATGTTCAATGACTGGAGCCAAAGATCATACCCACTAGCGCAAACTCTTGTGTGAATAACATATATTTAAGGCATTATTATATCATTACAATTCTAATGACCTAGACCGGGTATAAGGTTAATGTATGAGGTTAATCTAGGGCAATTTATGCAGTTGCTGAATGTGTAAGGTGCCCCACCTTTGCTCCTCGAGCACCATGATTAGGTAGGAAATTACCCTCCTGTATCTACTTGGAAATGCAGACTTTGTTTCCTAATGAGCAGAGTGTGCAGTATACTGACAGAACCACTTGAGGTTTGGCAGTCACCATTGAAGGATCCTATGTGAGAACTTACAATTCAGCCATTATTTGTACATCAGCCATTATAATACAAATGTAACAAAATTGTTCAAGTGAAAATATTGAGTAAATAAAAAATGAAGAAACTCATTTGCAACTCCAGGAAAAGGGCATGGGACAAATGTATACACCCTTCTTGAGACATATCCAAAAATGCAAAAAAGCAAATAAACTTAGAGGTATAACATGTTCACATCCATTACAAACAACCTTAAAAATAGCCTGTTTGACAGTAAACAATGGTTTATTTAGTCTAAGTGTCAAATAGACTCTCTGGTACATAAAATATCAGAGAACATTATCCCTGCGGTCACAGCAGAATAAGCAGATTTTCTGAGTTGACAAAGTCCATCGATTTGGCCTAAAAAACTCCCAGGGAAAAGAGAGTGCACATGACTAGTAATAGTGAATTTGTGATCAATGTAATTACCTTCACTTGTGTTTACCAGTTCATGGGTATAGCCTCAAGAAAAAGAGAAATGTGTATCATGGAGCATAGAAGCAGCATTCACTGTACCTGGATAAAAACAAAGCGTAGTGATGCATTGCAAGGAGGAAGGACATGCTACTGAAGATATGAGATGAACCATAGTTGAAAAATTAAACCACAGGAGTAACATTCGGATGACTCTCTCTGTGCAAAAGGATACTGATGAGTCTTTAGATTGAAGACATACATGATGGGCATTCTCCTACTATGCAAATCCAACTCTGTGTGTACCTAGAGTGTGTGTAGGTGTGAAGCCAAGAATTCCCCCAAGGGACGATCCAACCCCATTACCTGGCAGGAGAGAATGTAGGAGCCCGTCTTGGTCATGAACTGGACACCCCCTCACAGAGATATCAGACCACTGCATGGTGAAGTCTCAGCATGCAGGGACCCTCTGCGTCAGCTGAAGGGCCTCCTCTGCTAATCTTTTGGGATGCTCATTATTTATAATAGAAAGCATCCTTGTGATGTAGGTATAGATTAGCGATGTTATGGATATGTAGATAGCCCTGTCGCCCCATGGATAAAGATAGAACAACATTTGTACACAGTGCATACAAAGACTTTGTACAAGGTGCTCAAGGCATCGTGAAAATGTTATGTGAAGCTAGATGAGTAAACAAAGTAGTTTCCCAGAAACAAATCCAACATTATCGTTCAAGCCAATATGTGCAAAAGGGCACTGCAGAAATGTTGTTGTGCATAATTAAGACAATGTAAGAAAATGTGTTGCTCCATTACTTGGGCCTAACATGGGCACATAACATTAGCCTTGGGCAGGTCCAGTCTTCTAGCCCGTTCTCAGGTTTAGACAGCAGTCCTCTTCTGATCTTGCGCAGGTCAGGAGTGTTCTGAAGGGGATGCCTTCAGATGCCACAGTTATCCTTGGCCCGAGCAAGTGGGTGGAATGAACCTTGGGGATTCCCTAATGAATGGGGTAAAGGTTCCCAGGTCTAAACCTATCCACTTTGGGCATTTTTAAGATGGCTGAAGTCTCCAGCCACATTAAACTTGGGCTATAAGAGCGTGTAGGTGTGTGTGTGGAGTGTGCTTTGGTAATCCTTGTCTCTTCCCATATTTAACACAAGTTGTAGACAATTCTTGTACCTCCAGCAAACTTATAGAGAGAAGTCTGGTAAAAGTTGAGTCTTCAGCAACCAGGTAGTGGATACACACACATTGTTTTGGCATTCTGTTTCCCTCCTTTGACGTGCTCCTGCAATGTTGAATGAAAACCACCAGCTGACTTCTCAAGCAGGTCTTGACAGTCAGACAGGATCTGCCACTGGATGTCAACAAGATGTCCACTCAGATGGATGCCGGTCTGGCTGGAGGGACAAAAGAATGGTGCAGGCCTTGGTGTTAGCTGCATCTGCTTGTGAGAGGGTAGGCCTATTTGAAGTTAATCAAGTCCTTGGGCCCAGTTCACAGGCCATCTTGTCAGGGGCATAGCAATAACTCCCTACACCCAAGGCCTTTTGTCCCTGTCTTGGGAGTAGCAAGTTAACACCTTATTCACACCTACTGCAATGCTAATTACTGTCCGGCAGAAGCTGGAAAGTAAAATACAGCTTTAGCGTCCTGGGACTTCTGGCACGGTAAAGGTACCTTTCTAAAACTTACTTGCAGTGGGTGGAAGAATGAGTGTTGCAGCCCACTGGCAAATTTTAAAGTATCAGCCATGGGTAAACATTGGGCTACAGACTTCTAGGTAAATTAAATATAACAGGGTATGCCAATTTAACCAACTTGAAAGGAACAGCACAAGCACTTTGCCACCGGTTAGCAAGGGTAAGTGCACAGTGTTCTATAGGCAGCAAAAACAGATTGGGGCACCCCTGCAAAAAGGGCAGATTTTCAACAAAGGCTCCCACCAAACAAAATCTAGAGTAGATTAATCAATACCTTGATGAGCTTCTGTGCCCCTCTGAACCTAACTGTACCCCTGTGTCACCATTCTCTTGGGCCACTGTTCTTGCCCACACAAAACGCTTCTTCTAATCTGCAGACCACATCTGTGAGAGTCCTATCCTTAGATTCTTCATAAATGCATTCCAGTATGCAGATAGTGCCACTGTGGACATCAAGGTGAATTGGCCCATTTGGTCCTCTAAGTCAGACTTCGGTCCCCAGCCTAGGAAGATTTCTGCCCATAAGTAGCACAACTAACAGAGGCCACTGACAGTTGTTAGTGCAATGAGCCACGCCCGACCATCCACTGCCAGTTAGAGGTTCCAGTCTAGAGGCATGGGCATGCCTCTCCTCCAGCCGTGGGGCTGATAGGGAGATCTGCACTTGTTTCTGTGGTCTCCGAGGCCTCTTAGGTTCCTTGGAGTTGGGGGCTGCACTTCCATGCACTCTACTCTTACTTTAGCCACAGGGCAGAATCCTGAGACTAGTCTCTCAGTTCAGGGTCTGTACCCTGAGACTCAACAAGCACCTGGCAACCAGGGTTTTCGTGGGGGGGGGGAACCGCAGCCCCCCAAAGGTGATACACTCTATCGTGCAGGTTTGTAATTTGGGCAAATCTCCTGTCCTCTGACTCTGTGACAGCACAAGCAACACCTTTGGGTCAGAAGTGTCCACTCCTGGGTCAGTCTTTGGTTGCACTTCTCACAGGTCAGGTAACTCCTGAACTTCTGGTCCTCCCAGTATGGATTAACTCTACTTCCTACTCCTTTCTCTCCATCTGGGCCTCTGTATTCTCTGAAGATGGTACCCACAGGAATCTAAGGGGTTGGGGCACTCAGCGCGGCTGTCTCACACAGCTTTTCTCTCATCGGTAGAAGTTTATTGCCAAGGATGCAGTCAGTGGTCATCTGGAGACTGCCAATGACCCCCTTCTGGGCCATTTCCCTCTCTTAATTCCAGGTATGCCAAGGCCATAGGGCATATGCCTATGGGCCTCGGTTACCTGACAGGCCTGTACTGGCAGATACTGTTCTAGGGAAACCAGCTTTTCCATCGCCATAGTCGGGCCAGCACAAAGCATTGACAGTTACCCCATTCATTGGGATTTGGTGAAAGTGATGACTCCCACTCTCAGGTCCTCTTCAGAAATACCAGCAAATAGATCATGCTCTACCTGCTCCTCCTGGGGACAATCTTACACCAAGGACAAATTGGCCACCCCTGTTGAATGCCCATCTATGGGTGACTACTTAGGACAGACAGAGTCTCCCCACTTGTGCCCTGACAGGTAACAGAGGGGTTATAAAATCCCTGTTCTCCAAACTCTTTTGGGGCAATTTGGGAAACTTCTCTTTTTTATCTTGGACCTCCCCTTCCTTCTGCTGAGGGGGATCTGAACTACCCTTCTTATGGTCACTCCAAGGTTCCTTTTTGCACAGTGTGGTGCTGATCCAGAGGTAGGTTTCCTTCCCAAGCTCTCTTGGTACAGTGAGCTTAAAATGAATAAGGTGTTGGTGCTCTTGGAAAACAATGACTAAACGTGTGTTTTCATTACAAAATTGTAAAACTCATTGTAATCATTTACTTTGCTGCCCTAGGCCCAATCATCCTGTGCCTTACTGGAATAATACACAAAGTAAACCCATGACTGGTGGGACTTATTCTGGCTATCCCCGAACCAAAGGCGATACCTTTCTGGGGTTAAACTAAACTTCACATCAAGAGCTTTCTTCATGCGGACATATCTCATCCTGTCACCTTTCTCAAGTGACAATATAGTAACCCTCACCACAGTGGGCATGTGCTTCCACAGACTTTCCCCCAATCCTCCTCTGAGACTCTGAACTTACACAAGGCCACTTCATAGGCCTCTCAACAATTGTCTATGTCATTCCCCACATGAGAAAGGCACCAGGGCTTTGGGTATATGGACCCTTTTACCTACTCCCGGCACTTTATTTTCACTGCCACCATCCTCTCTGGACTCTGGGACCCTCTATGTCTTCGGGCCCAGTTCTCTCTGGCTAACGTAATGAGTCAGTAAGGACTTTTTCACTTTAAAAACTAAGGCTAGTTTTTTCTACACCAGTGCCATTTTCTTTTACTCCAGGGCAAGGGCAGTTAGTTGTAGTTTTAGTTTCCTCTCTACGTGTCTGCCCTATAACTCTGATTAGGCCAAGCTTTGAGAAGAGACACTGCTCTCTACCGTGGCCAAGGTAGATGACCTAATTCCTGGGGGCACCTCTCCCTCTACTGGTTCTGGGGCCATTAAAAGGCCATCCTCTTCCTCCTCTATCTCATCTTCTGTTCCAACATCTGCTTGCTCCTGTATTGCAGGATGCAGCATGTGGACCTCTTCCCAGGCTCTGGGGAGTAACTGGTAATCCATCTTTTTGGTGCATTTTGTTAGCCTCAGCCCTCTCGCCTTACACGTCCTCCTTAGCTCAGCCATGCCAAGTCTCTCAATGCTACTGAGATCCACTTCCATTCTTTAAAAAACACATGGGTGCAAAATTGGTGGGTAGAAATGTATTGAAGGGAAATTAAAAGATGACCAACTAAAAAAAGAGGAGAATTAAAAATGTTAAGTTTAATCCCCTGGTAGCTATGGCACAGAGCAGTCAGGCTAAGCTTAAGGCAATGTGTAAAGTATTTATGACATACTACAACAGTATTAAAGTCGAAATGCAAAATAATAAAAATCCCAGTGGCGTTTGGTGACATTTGAAAGTAGTGGGGTGTAAAAGTTTGGTATGTTTTTTATGTAGTGAGCGACGCAGGCAAGCTTAATGGACAAATGTGGGGTCCATGCTGGATCCTCCTCCCGATTAAAAAAAATTAAAACAATATTGGCAAATGGTGCATTTTAATTCAAATTAATGTGATGATAAAGCAAGGCTTATAAAGCAGTGGGAACATATAGTTTTGAAGTATTAAACACATAAAAAAATTGAAGATTCATGAACAGGTTACCTTATTCAGGCTTGGTTCCAGGTAGATGAGTAGGAGAAGATAAGAAAATAAGGCGTAGCCCCACCAGGAGCAGCCACCCTGCTGCTCAGTCTGCATTCACCAACTGACGCTCCACACAAGCACCCAAACATTCTATGAGGTCATCACACATTCCAGCTGAGCAGTAGGGAAGAGACAAGAACTAGTTTATGACACATCCTCTTTCCTTAGGTAACTAAAACAGCAAAGAAGTGCAATAGTGGAAATGTCATTATACACGATAAATCAGAAGTAAAAGAGAATACACGTCAGAGTAAGAACATCATTATGAAGACACCAGAAGGAAACAAGGAAGAAATATTCTAGAGTATACACGAATGAAATGTACATACGCAATACCAGAGCATACGATATGAATGCATCCATGCCCCATCCCCCTCCCATGGGGAAGAACAAAAACAAATTACGAGGGCATGACTTAGGGACACTCACTGCTCCCACAACCTCCCCGAAGATGGGTACACTCTAGACTTGAAAACAAGGCTGAGGAGCTAACTGCCCCCACAACCTAAAGAAAAGGAACATTAACCTCCCCATACCAGGATACACCGTAGAGTAAGCGTCACTCTAGAAAACTAAAATGGAGCATTAACTGGCTCCACAACCTCCCCAATGAAAGGATACACTCTTATGTTTGAGAATATGACTGGGGCGCTGACTGCCCCCACAACCTACATTTAACATAAAATAGGAGCACTAACAGGTCCCACAACCTCCCCAAAAATGGGTACACTCCTTGCTTGAAAATTAAACTGTAACTGGAATAGGTGTACATAGCAGGGTACACCATAGGGTGGATGTCACCCTAGAAAACTGACCTCCCATGGCAGGGTACAACCTCCCCATACCAGGGTAGACCACAGGGCATAAAACGCCAACTCAACAACTAACTTAACCATAGTAGGGTACCTTGTAGGGTATGCGTCACCCTAAACAACTGGGTACTAACAACCCACACAACCTCCCAATACCAGGGTACACCTTAGGGTATCTGTTACCCTAGAAAACTACAATCTACACAACAACAGACCTCCCCCCAAAAAAACTGGGAACCAACAACCCACACAAACTCCCCATTCCAGGGTACACCATAGGGTGAACATCACCCTCAAAAACTAAATAGGGGCACCAACTGCCCCCACAACCTAACACAAAATGGAAGAACCAGCACTGGGGCCCTAACCGCCCCACAATCTCACTTCATACCCCAAAAGGTCAACATGAAAGGGTAAACGCCTCTCCCCACAAAACAGTATTTAGTAATAAAAAAACAAAAGAAAGTCTTTCACCGCGGTGAGCGATCTCTCACCCGAGGTCTCCACACAAAACTCCAAGCGGCTGCGGCATCCAATGCGATGTAAGGAAGACAAGGCACCAGAGACTCTTCAGTGTGTTCTGGCTGATCGTACTGACAACGAAGTTATAGCAACTTCACCGTTTAAGTGAAGTACAAAACACAGTTCGAAAATCCACCACGGGATGGAAGACCCAAAGGATCTATTTTCTTTTCAGCCAAGTGTGCAACGTCCTCTTTAAAGGGACAAATCATACCTTCAAAGTCTATATGCCTCAAATCCTATATGGCATGCAGAAAAACAGCACCTTCTTATCTCACGAGGACACCAACTTCAGTCGAGTGGAACATTTCGCCATTCACTGTTATTGGCAACGCAGTTGGCAAAAAGGTGCAAGCGGTGTACGAGGCTGTAAACAGTGAATAATTTCGGAGTAAACCACCAAACTCAAGATGGCGGCACGCAGCATACACTACACCAGGTGGGTCTCGGCACGTTCGTGCTCCCCAAACGTCCATAACAGCAGGAAACCTTGCCAGGCAGCAGACGTCAGGAAGATCGAATGGAGACATGCCAGAAGAACTGGAATCAGGTAAGGCTGTGCACGCTCTATCCTGTATACGCAGGCAGTGCACAGCTCGTGACAAGTTTGAATGAGTGACAACAGTTCAACTGCCATGGTGCAGCCGTAACCACTTAGGGCAACAAAATCGGCAAAAAAAGTACTCACAGTTAGTGAATAATACCACGCTAGTAGTCTCTTACTGAAGTATGTTTGCGGTGCCGATTTTCCCCACAACGCGTTGCTCCCTTTCCTCTGGAGTGCAGAGGAGTAAACAATTCAGTATCCTCAGCATTCACTTCAGTAGCCTCTCTCCACAGACTTAAACCACCAGCCTCTGCCTATTTTTTTCCAAGTGTAACGCCTCACAGGGTGCCTTTTTTCCCCAGCACACCTCGCTGGTGCCAATTCCCAAGCACCAGTTGCTACTGCCAATCCAAATCAGTAGCCTGTCTCACGACTGTAGTAAGGACAGCAGGGCAGGAGTAACACTTCAAAGGAAGCAGGATGGAAGTAATCTCCACAGTAACTGTTTACAGACCGGTACTAGAAGGTGAAACGCCCAGGCTGTAGGCTGTCCAGATGGTAAAGGACACTGGTGGGGCTGACCAGGGCGTTTCTTCAAGGTTTCAATGTATTGGTTCCTTAGTTCCTTTGTACAGGGCCTTCCTTATTTAACGCGTAGGTTCTTCAAGATCGTCGCCAAATTGTTGTAAATGGAAGATTCATGGACCAGGTGTACAAACAAGGTTACTTTATTCAGGCTTGGTTCCAGGTAGATGAGTAGGAGAAGATAAGAAGATAAGGCGTAGCCCCACCAGGAGCAGCCTCCCTGTTGCTCAGTCTGCATTCACCAACTGATGCTCCACACACAAGCACCCAAACATCCTATGAGGTCATCACACATTCCAGCTGAGCAGTAGGGAAGAGACAAGAAATCGTTTATGACACACTGCATGCAGCATCAACTTTAGAAGAAAATGCTCTAACCAGGCTCTGTAAAGGACACACAGCTGCTGATTACAATCAGTCATATAGAAATATGTGAAGACAGGTCTTCAACAAGGATGGAAAATGTGGGGACTCCCTAAAAAAGAACACATTAAATACATTTCTGTGATTTGCAGTGTGCTACCCGACCAGTATTTTGGTTTCTCTCTGGAAGGTAATTGCATACAGATATTTAACATCATAACTGACCTACACCCAAAACCTGTTTGTACGATTGGCTTTCTCAATGGTGGTTAGCTGTTTAACATAAGTGAGCAACAACAAGGATTTGTTATAAATAATTAACCTTCAAAATGTTTCAGTTCTGAAATTTCAATAGTATTGAGGCCTGTGGAAGGTGTTTTGGCCTACAGTTATTTGCGCTTTATATTAGATATATATGTCCTTTTTCTGCACATCTCATTCATCTGCATATCATAAACCACCTCTCCTCTTCAGCGCTCTATTTTCACTCTTCCCGAAATGCACTTCCTTACATCTCCCTCACTTCACCACTTCCAAACAGACACTGCACTCACTCATATTTAAGCAATGTATTTACCTTTGCTTTGGCCTGTAAATATTTTGCCATCTGTGCACCCCTTCACGCACATTTCCACAAAACTGCAATTACAACTGCAATACATGAACATTGTTCTTTGTGCTCTGCAGCGAGGCCAACCCACTAACAAGCACTTTGTTTTGGCGTCAGCGCTTTCAATCAGTGCCCCTCATAAACACCTGTACAGCTCAAAGTATGCATGAAAAGAAATACAGAAACATAACAGTAAACTAAAACTTTAAATAAGAGAGGAACTAAATCGCTGACATGCAATACCTTAATGTTTTTAACACTCATTATTCGTAAATCAATCCATGTTTTTGCTTTAATGTTGTTAAGGGCATGAAGATAGGGCCAGTTTTAATATTTAGATCAACTTCACAAAGGAACAAGAACCCTGGCCTGTTTGTCTTTTGGATCAATTTTGCGGGGAACAAATGCAGCAGCTCCACTTCTAATGGGGCCAGCGACATGCAGCCAGGGACGGGGGTGTTACAGTGGGGGAGGTTTGTCGTAGCGAGGAGTCTGAGCACATATACATAGAAGATTAGCATTTTAACACTTACCATTACCCAGAACAAGGCACCAAAACACTCAAGCTTGTATCAACTCCTACATGTGATGAATGGGAAAGGGTGTGATCAATGCCTGTGAATGATGGACTGCTGCTCTCACGTAGGGACGGAGACTCCAACGCTCAAAACCATGACACTGAATGGCGATTCGGACCACTGTTGCTATCATGGTTCCAATGCAGCATCTGATTTAGAAGGTAAAGTATCAATGGCGTCATCTTGTGTTGTAGTTTTTGCCCACGGCATAGGGCTCTTGGTGAGTGTCTGTAGGCCCTGCCAAGTTGTGTACCTTTGTGGCCAGTGAATCATATTGGAATGTGTCTGGCTTCGAGCACCGAGCTGGCAAAGTGTTCATATACCCCTCAGTAGTGTTCAGATTGTGGGTGTTCCTGCTTCTTGGATGGGGACAAATAGGCTGTAGGTGCTAGTAGTATTCCATTGAATCAGTGTTTTCTTTGTGATCTGGGGGTGTGCTGGACCAGCCATGCCCCCCCTTCCACTTACCCCCCAGTCCCAACAGGAGAAGCTCCCAGTCGCTCCGTCCCATCAGAACCACCACGATCCTCCTGTGTCGGAAGCCCCAGTAGTGTGAGGGCTTCTTTCACCTTGGTGATGTGGTATGCTTTATTCTGGAATTCAAAGCCCAAGCCAAAGGGTTATGTCCACCAAAATCTAATGATCTCTTGTCGAGGTTTGTCCGTAACAGGCCTAAACTGTTGACGGTGTGCCAGGGTCGCTGGTGCTATGTCCTGATATAGCTCACATGTAAATCCCTGGAACTTTACTGTGTCGCCCTTCCTGGCAGCTTGTAAGATCGCCTCTTTAGTCTTGAAAGAGTGTAGTTTGGCCTAAGTGTCTCTCGGGCGCCGTTTGTCGACTTGGACGGGTTTCCCCACCCTATGTACCCTTTCCATTTTAAGTTGTATGGTCGTTGTTCCCAGGATTTCGGAGAAGAGCCCTATCACGAAAGCCTCCAGGTTGGGGTCTTCCGCCGCTTCCTCCAGGTTCCGGATTCTAATGGTGTCCCGCCTGGATCAGTTCTCTAAATCTTTGTTTTTCAAGAGAACCGTTTATAGTCGTGCTTGGAGGTCTTTAGTGATTGCTGTCATCTGAGCTGTATGCCGTTCAAGCTCTGATGTCGTGGTCTCCATGTCCATCACTCTGGACCCCACCGAAGTCGCGTCCTGTTGTAGTGAAATCAATCTGCCACTGAGGTCAGTCTTCAATGTCTCAAGGGAGGTGGACATGTCGGCTCTGAGGTCCTCCCTTAACCCTTGTTTAAACTTGCACAGGGAGTTGAGGAGATCTTCCTTACTGAGCCCCATTGTGTTCTCTTCCCCTGTAGTCAGTTGGTTTCCTTTAGCTGCTGTAGGGGTAAATAGCTGGAGACTCTGTTATTTTTTTTTTGTTCCGGAGCATAAAGAAAATCTCTGAGTGCACCCGTGTGTGCAGAGACGGTGTCCAGGAAATTCCAGGAGCAATTTTTTGCACAGAGGGAGGCCCATTACCAGAGTAGTTAGCAGCGAAGGCAATGTCAGCTCTGCTTATTGTAACAGGGTTTCCCCGAGTAACCCTCAGGGTGAATCTCTACTCGCCCATCCTAGCTGACTTCAAGGCGCTCCTTTGTCCCTTAGATGACGCAACCACCACCACGGGCTGCTGTCCCTGTGTGCTTCCAAGCACTCCAGGAGATTCTGTTTGCGTGTCAGGCCTACCTACCTCTTAGATGCTCATTAAGTCATCTGGGCCCCTGCTATTCCCTAGGGTGTTTCGCATGTCAGTCCGACAGCTTTAGGTGTGGGAAGGTCTCTACCCTGCATCTGTCGTGGTTTGGGAGGTGTACTGGAAATTCACCATGATTGGGTCAGGCAACCTCAGTGGCGTCAACCCCAGCTGTCGCTCCTCTCAAGTGAGGAGTAGGCCCTCCCTCCCTTGGCCAGGAGGGTCCCCTCCTATAGTTTAGGTTTATCCACGTCATAGGGCCTTTCCCACACCCGCTAGTTCATTCCTGCACAAGGCCCATGTCAGGCGGACGCCATCTTGAGATCAGGCAGGCTGTGAGCTCCCAATTGCGCTGTCTCTCCATGCCGATAGTGGCTCCTGTGGCCACCCCCACACCACCGTAGGTCCTGCTCAGAGTCGGTGGCCCCTCAGGACGAGACTGGGGCTCATGCACCACTTCCAGTCATGCTCCATCGGGAGGCCGCTCACTCGCTGGAGCAGCCCGCGTTCCTTGCTCTCCACTCACCGTCACATTTCCGGAGTATGCTCAAAAGACCTCGTGAGTGGGGTAGCCGACCACTGACTGCAGCCTCCAGTGATGCTTTGATTCCACACTGCCACACGTCTCAGGGTCCATCAGGCCAGCCGTGGCCCCGGAAGGTTCCAGTCGTCAGGCTCGCTTCTCACCAGGCCTCTCGCACCACCCCATCATCGGGCCGCTTCTTTACCACCAACAGCTCTTCATGCATATCAGACGGGATCACTGGGTGAGACAAAGTAGTTTTCATTGGTGGGTTTCGCCTTGATTGGTTGTCTACCTTCTTTTTTCGATCGGTGATAGCAGAGCCATTGTGGATCACGTACAAATGGACATCTTGCCTGGCCACACTCCCCAATAGTAACTTTTTAAGAGAGAATAATCAAGATGAGTAGAGACTTTCTGTGCATACCAAGACTAATTATCTCTGGGAATGCATCATGGGGTATACTACTTCTATCATGCCTATCCCAAGTTTACAGTACTTTCTTATGAGCATGTTAGTGAGTCTATCCTGGATGGGATGCTTATTTTTTAAACTGTTCTCTCCGGTTTTCCTTATTGAAAGGATGCCAATTATTTGCCTACATAATCAATCTTCTCTCTCATTGACTGAATTGAAGAAACCACTTGCAATGAAAATTAACATTTAAAAATGTGTCCGGTGTCCCAGTATTTGGAGTCTATAAACTGAGATCCGGTCCTTCCTTCTAATTGTGCTTCCATCGTTGACCAAAATCTGAATCAAGGTTTTTGTGTATTCATTGAAGTTAAGCTACTGTTTGTCAGGGTATCGCTACCCTTACAAAAGAATAGACAATCCATGTGGTGCCCCACTATGGCTACAAAGACAGGAGTTTTGTCGGTAAAGGATGTAATTTCTACTGCAAAAAATATTTACCCTCAGGGATATGTCTTGCAGAACCATCGATATTGGCTTCTGGTCTTTCTCTACTTTTTGCTACCTGAAATAATTAGTATTGGTGGATATTAGGATTTAGCAAAACATATTTAAAATAATATTTTCGTATTACATATTCATGATTTGTGTGGTATTTTTTTCTTTTAAATAAATGATGGTAATATTCCTTTATAGGAGTACTAAGAGAGTGTTTGCCTTTCTTTAAAAACCTCAGGATTCTTGTAATTTAAGGAAAACTGATCTCTTTGAAATGTACCAGAAATATCCGATGATTTGTTATATATTTTTTCGCTACTTATTGCAGATTTGTTTGCATTTAGTTACAATATATTTGACCATATGCTTGTTACAGATTGTTTTGCTTTTTTTAAAGTTCCTGGATTCTTTCAATTTAAAGAAAATGTATCTCATTGGACCTACTATCTTATTTTGAATGTTCCAACTGTTCATTGACTAATTTCTTTGCTAACAATTTTTAAGGGAGCAGCAAGTACTTTGCAAGCAACGATTCCTCAAACACATCTCAGATTAGTCGTGCCCGACAACAGGTGGACAAAAAAGAAAATTTCCACATTGCATTTGCAGACCCTCTGTGGACACTGATAAAACACACATCTACTTCGGTTCTGATGACGTACCAAGTGCCTAATCGGTAGGTACATAACCCATGAGTACACATACTGTAGATTGGTGCCACAAGTCGAGAAAATGACAGAATGATAAATATTGATTTGGGAATAAACGGCATTTCAGGTTATAATACGTAAAAGTTAAAATCCAAGTTTACATTTACCCTTTTACAGTCATAATTTTAACACTCTTGATATATCTTTTTATGTCTTAAATATATTGTAATAATGCATTTTGCTTTCCTTTGATTTTAATAATTGTTACACATATATTTTATGAAGCATGTGCTACCACTTCTTTATTGTCAGAAAAGTATTGGGTATCAACCTACTTTGTGTAAACTGTATTAAATTGAGCAGCCCGCTGGGATTAACAATCTTAGACTCTCTATTTAATCATATCACTAAAGAAGACAAATTAATCCACTGTAATATCTTCCTGTGGGAGACATGGATTTACACCATCTGCACAAATGTAATGTGCTATATTACCAGCATTCGTTGTCAGTGCTATATTTGAAGAGCAGATGTTAGCTTTTTATTGCGTCATTTGGAAGGTTTCCATTTGGCAAGGTTTCCCTCAAAGGAAAGTCCACTTTGGCCTCAAATTGTCAAAGTGATGGTTCAAGAAACCTTGACTTCATCATCCTGAAGTTGTGCTGTCAGACCATAAATCATTACATTATTTAATGCGAAGTTCTGTCCCTCATTCACTGAGCGTTAGTTCTGGGTAAAGTGAAAGAGAGTGCAATGTAAGAAAGGATGGGTAAGGGCAGAGGCCAGGAATGGCCATAAAGACTTGGGGCCAGATGTAGATAATCCATAAATACCGAATTCTCAATACCGAATTATACCGATTCGGTATTAAGAAATCTGTATTTCTTATGTAGCTAATGAATCGGTAAAAAATACTGATTACTTAATATTCCTTATTACCGAATCGGTAATACCGATTCGGTAATAAGGAATACCTACCCATTCATTCCTATGGTCTCGGAGGCCCATAGGAATGAATGTAAGGCTATTCTGTGTTACTGAATCGGTAATACCGGGTGGTATTTCAAGGGTGCCAGGGTGTCCAAAGGACACCCTGTTGCACCCCTGAAATGTGCCTGTGTGCACATGTGGTGCACATACATGCCCTAAGGGCATGGATGTGCACCACATGTCACTTCAAAAGAAATGCAAAAGTGAATTCCTAAAGGAATTCGTTAATTACCACCAACTTGAAGTTGGTGGTAATTAACAAATTTTTAAAGCACTCTTTTATGTGCTTTCTACATTGCTTTTACCTAGTCGGTAAATACCGAATCGGTAAATACCGATTCGGTGTTTACCAAATCATCACCTACATTAGGAATGGCTAAATACCGGTCGGTAACCCTGAAATTTACCAAATTTCGGGGTTACCGACCGGTATTTAGCCACCTACATCGGGCCCTAAGTGACTTTTGCTCAGGGCTTGGAGTTCCAAACTGATCTGAGTATTCCTCTTTGTAGCTGAGCCGCAACATGAGGAGGAACTGTAGCCAAGTTCTTGAATATGTGGTTGGGGTAAATTTGGATCCATGTACAACGGGTTTCAGCAAAGATTTTAGTTCTGAGTAATGAATTTATCACTGCCCTTTCAAAATTTACCATGGTAAAATGTGATGTAAATTCTAATACACTTGGATTTTTATACGGTATTTACGTTACCCAAATACCACACTTCACTGTATTGTGTTTACTGGGGGCGGTAACTGCCTCTTCCATGTCCTCTGGCACATATTAATGGCCTATGTACCTGTGGACAAAGCCAGGGCATCAGCTGACATTTCCAAGGGTCTGGTGGGCATGTTCTGCAGGGCACTTGTGAAGACCATGTAAAGGGTGATATATCGCCTAGGAAAAAGTATCCTACATTGGCCCACAATGACTGGATCCATGCCGGATTTTCAAGGTAGCCACTGACAATGTCAATAATGAGCATTTTTTCCCCATCACAGTTCTGGTAAACTGCATGCTGTGTCTTCTTGAAGGCGAAGGACTTCTTGTGACTTATTTCACTGCCATTTTTAGGTCTCGGTTACAATAGGCATTGCTTACAATTTGGATACAGTGGGTGTCTTTGCCATTAGACAGTTGTTTTCAACCAGACCTATTGTAACTAGTACAGACATAGGCCCAGATTTGTTAAGAAGTCATGCAACTCAGGACAGCAGGTAAAGTTTCTGCACTGTGATGCGTGATATGGAGAGAGCAGAACAGCGCCATGTCTACTAAGATGAGACACTGTTTTGGTTTCTCCATGTACTGGCACACTTTAGGCAGCCACGTAACAAAATGGACACTCTTGTGCCATAGTGCACAGGTATCTGCGTTGTCTGAAGCAGGCCTTCCAGTACAAAACCTGTGCTTTAACTCTTGCTCCACTTTGTGTGTTGTGGAAAGTAGCAAACATGCAAAGTGGGTAAAATGAGCAGAAATGAAAACATTTATTCTTGTTGCGCTTACCTCAAGAAGGAATGCGATTTTGGCACAAATGGCTGTCTACAATTCTTTGTAGATAGGGGTTTGCATCAAAACCCATGGGTGGTCGCATGGGAACACCCAAGTACTACCCATCAATGCTCTTTTAACACAAATTAAAGCAAAGCAGAAGATTGCGCAACTCTGCTTTACTTAAGGTTATTATCTGACGCAAATATCGATTTGTGTTGGATGATACATCACACCTGAACACTTTGAGGCAGGTGTGCATTCGAAAAGTAACGCAAACCCAATGTAAAGCATTTGTAAATCTGTGCTCTATAGTGGGTTTTGTGCCCATCGCTTGCTCATGATCTGATGGTTATTTTCACTTTCTCACTTCCCTGGTCTTGATTCGATGCCTTTCTTTCGTTTTCTTTTGTTTGTGCCACACAAGGAGTATTGTTTCGATTGGACACATTTATGCTTCCACTGCAAACATCAGACCTTGATTTGCAGTGCATGAAAGTCTATTTTCTTTCCCTCAGTCTGCCTCTGTCTGCTCCACTGCACCTTTTAGGTCACTGCTGTATTATAAAATTAGGGCCCCCATCAGCACCTTCTTGCTTCTCTGAACTCTCTTGTGATCTTTGTTTTACTGCATAGGCAGTTGGCCATTGTGACATTTATTCCAAAAACATCTGAGCGTGCGCATGTCACAATAGGACTATGCATGAATATGGGGGGGTTGTGGTCCCCATGTAACTGTGCTTTGCCTGATGCCAGGTTGCCCTGCAGCTGCGACAGTAAGTCTCCGCAGGACACCTTGTATTTTTTAATGTTTTGCGCCTATTTTAGCTAGCCCAGGAAGTGGCTTTTAATTCCCCTGTTGAAGTCTTTGAATTTCTCCAAATAAGGCCAGCCTTGATTTATCTCCAGATGATCCTCAATGAATGTGTTATTTTTTACTGTCATATCCTTTTTGCAAGTTGCTATGGTGTCTAGGAGGTCAAGACCTGGTTAATTGATGCACTGTTCTGGCTATGTGGGACATCTCTTTTTTATAGATTTTCTTATATTATGTAAATGTTTAGTGATGGTTTTATAAATTATGTTGTTTGTATTCTATTATGGCTGTTTTATCAAGCGTATAAAGATTTTATGATAATAGATGGCTATGGAGCCACATAAGGTTGTTTTCAACGTTTGCTAATTTCATGGCGATCAGACACGGGTGGCTTTAATGTTACAGGCAATGTCATCATGTGGTATTGGCACCTTTTTCTCTCTCTTTTTTTTTTTGGTTTCACGCTTCTTTCTCCATGAGCGATTAAGCAATGTAGGGAGGAATGCAGGTCAGGTGATCCCGAAGACGCTATGAGAGGCGGCCTCTCGATGATAAGTTGGTGTGTTGTAACACATCGGAATACGATCTGCTGTCACATGAGTAGTTAATCCACAACAGTACTGTTGCGATAATGTAATATGTAATTGAAAACAATGTTTTTTTGACATTCTGTTATGTCATGTACCATGAGAAAATGGAAAAATATGAAAATACCAATAAAGATATTTAAACAAAAAAAATAGATGGCTATGGAGGGTGTGCATCCCCGTTCCCCATAGCAAGTTGTAGAGGTTTTGTCCGCCCCACCCCTGCACACATTCTTATCAGGAATGTGCTTTGAGGCCTTTCAGTGGTAGGGAGTGAGGCCCATGCTGGGACTGTCCTCTTACTTGGTTGTATATGATTGAGAGTGGTGTCAACAATGTGGTGGTAAGCTTCTGTGAGGGAGTAAGTCCTGCTTGTAGCCCCATCCTTTTAAATGTGTCTGCTGGTCTTCTACTACTGGGTCCCTGGCACATCAAGGAAGTTGCAAAACCATTGCATTCCCAACTTCGCTTCCTTGCACTTTACTCATTGACATTATACTTGTCTTTGACCATGTACAGCACTTTGCTGTCTGCTGACTATTTACACTCTATAGAAGTGTGATGTATATACATACATGCATAAATACTGTTACAAATGGGGTCTCCAGTTGGCAGTGGTTTGCACCCCGTCCAAATAGGGACCCTCAATCTAGTCAGGGTAAGTTGCACACTGGGAAGAGCCCCTGCTCACCCCCTTGGTAGCAGGGGAGAGCAGTCAGGCTTATCCCCAGAGGAAATGTGTAAAGTATTTGTACACACACACACACACACACACACACACACCCAGTAACGCAGTGAAAACACCACAAAAGTACTCCACACCAGTTAAGAAAAATAGCCAATATTTATCTGAATAAAACAAGACCAAAACAACCAAAATCCAACAAACATAATTCAAGATACAAGTTCTCAAAGATGAAATGCAGTTACAGTGCTTGGAAACACAATAGTTCCAACTGGAGCTAAAACGACGTGCTTGACGAAGTTGAATCTCAAAGTTCGGGGATGACCGTGATGGAGTGCGGGCCGGCTACGGAGTCACATGGATCCCGCTTACAGTACCTTACTTCATACAGGAAGCAAGCTCAACTCAAGCATTTGGAGAAACTTTGAAAGCAGGATGTAGAAAGTAGTGTACAGTCCTTTCACTTCCAAGACAGAAGCAGCAAGTCAGCACAACAGAGCAAGCAGGAAGGTGACAGTCCCTCCTGTGTGCAACACAGGTCTTCTTGGCAGAATTTCATCAATCTAGAAGTGTTCTGAGGATATGGTATCAGAGATCCAGTACTTATTATGACAAAACAAAGGTGGCACAAGGCGTCGCAGAGGCCGGTGTGGCGTCAGGTACAGTCAGTGCAGGTTGTTGACACGTTGCTGCTCGGGACAGCATGTTGCACAATGGAGGTGAGGCGTCACTGAGGCAAGGTGAGGCATCGGTTCCTGGAGACGGTGCGGAGACGTTGAGCCGGTGACTCTGTGGTAAATATTTCATTACCGGTACTATTTTTTATGCGGTAAAGTCTAGTAAGAATAACTCAGTAAATATAAGAGGCAGAATCCGTGGTATTAGAGGTTCTAAAAGGCTTTATTCCTCTACAAAGGAAATACAATTCGAACTGCAGGCTTCAAATTCCATCACCATGAAGGTTCAGGAAGGAAGGCAATACATTATTGACAAGTAATGGTATTTATATGGAAAGCATTACATTAAGACAGATGCAAGAGGCGTAACAGCTGATAATACAGATATAATACACATACGTAACGAAAAAAGGCGTAAACATGGGTGTAACTAAAATACGTCATTAAACATGATGTCACAAGTGGGTGGATCCATAAGAGAATCCTGCAATGTCAGCAGAAAATACTTGGCAGAGATGCGCGCGCAGCCGCATGACGTGTGAGTGACGTGCAACTAGAGGGTGAAGGGGATTTGACATTTAGCTCTACATGTGGAGACAGAAGTCTGGGGGGTCATGTCAACCTAATCCCAAATCATATCTAATATCTTATGTTTAAAGAACTGTTTTATCCAAAAGGAAAGGTCTCTCGGACGGAATCTATTCTATACTGACTGTTAGTGCGTGTACAAGCGTCTAAGTGTCTACATGAGATGCGAGGGGGCAGGAATCTTCCATAGTAACAGGGCTATGAATTACTTGCGTGAGGACAGTGAGGCCTGGCCCTTTGCTCGGTAGCTGGAAGAATGTTTACCTAAACTACTAGACAGGAATGCATCGGATGAGGAGCGGAGCAGATAATCTTGAAGGTGAAATACAGTTTTTGGCAGGCAACAGGCTGGATCAGGCACCGTTAGCCGCGCAGGGAGTAGGACAAAGTTCATGGATACAGATGTGGGCTCGGACTGGAGCTTTCAGAGGCAGAAAGCAGGAAAAGGCTTGATGGCAGAATTCAGGGCCTAGTCGCCTGAGTCTGTAAAATGTGGAAAGCGAACCACATAAAGTCGGTGGCCTTTCATACTTAGGAATGGAATATCTGACCCATTCATAGCGGATCTGAAAGAGGACATGTCGACGGTGGACGCACATGTATTTGCGTCTTCATAACTGGAACTGGAGGGAACATACATGTACTTATAGCATGCACATGGAGCCGTTGGGGTCTACGATAGGGGACATAACTGATCACAAAATTCATATTTCCTCATTCCCTCCTTGTCCCCTACGGACCCTCAGGAGATATCGATCTTCATCAATCCATCGATCTGTTCATATAGCATCATTTGTTCTTCTTTCTTCTTCCTGGATTTTGAACGAAAGCTTGGATGCGGGATACACGATGTGGCACACAGACCACAAATCGCTGGCCCACATTGTAGACATAAGCAGCAACTGAATAGTATGAGAAAGCCAATACCTAGGAAGGATAGGATCCTCCATCCCCAGGCTGACAACACGCTCCAGAACCAACCGGACCAAGTCCAGGTGCCTGGACTCTGGTGTATCTGGCTTATAATCTTATGAAGGCGAGTTATGGCTTTATATACTGACGGCGAGTTTTCTGGTATGAAAACACAGCAACTTGATCCGATGACCCTACAAGCTCCGCCCCTATCGGCCAGGATGACGTCAAGGACAAGACGATTTTGAAGCACAACAATCCGCATAGCAGACTGCTCTTCTGTTAAATTGCCTAAGGCGGAAGTAGTCTCGTTCACTACTGCTTCAAGGGTTCTAGTTAATCTACGTATCAGCTTACTATTAGTGACTGTACCTATATAGGGAAAGAAACCTTTATTGAAATCTGTATATTGCTCCCATGCCGTTTCAGTGTAATCGACAATCGGGAGATCTCTCTGCTGTCTATTGTGTACTAAATGGGTATTTCTGTGATAATCAGGAGGGGCTAGGAAAACAGGTGGCAGAAGGAATGCTATGTAACAGGTACCATCCCAATCTAGAGGTAGACGTATATATGCGGTCTGGCCACATATGAAGTAGGAATGACGGGAAGCTCTAAATGTAGACTTGCCGTGATCACTGAATCTTATTACAGTGGTACATTTACTATGGCCCATGTGTATGGAACCATTCTTTTTTACACATAATTCCCCTTTTACTGGGAATACTGACATAGCGGGCAAGATTGGTGTAGCTTCGGATTCGACATTCAGAATCAGGAGGTTAAGTGTAAAATTACCTAATCCATATACTTCATTTTCTAGATCAGTTCCTGTTCTTTTGGGAAGTCCCTCTTTGTTAGGGTAGCAGACTTTAAGCAAAACTAGGTTCAGGTTTCCCCATACCCAGTTGTCTTGATAAACTACTGAATTTGAATCTAGGGAATTAATCAAACTAAACCATGCTCCACAGGAGCCATTGTGTGTGAACGGATACGGAAAGAGGGGCAAAACTCCCTTATAGTTCTGATAGGGAGGGAGTCGGCCACATATCCAACAATTTGTAGCATTGCTGGTCTGATGGGAATGATGTAACATACTAATGAATGTGTTGTTGCGCAGCGCAAATCTATAAGACAACTCATGCGGAGGTAATTCGCTAAAAGAATGTTCAGCAGTAACATTGTAAGCACGTTTAGAAATAGGGTAATACATATGCAGCAATATACTAGAAATGATGATCAGAAGACTTAGAAAAAACAAAATTAATAATGTTACTGTGCAGTGACTACGAAGTGATTTACAATACACATGCTTTTTAAGCTGCATCTGTCGATTTTTCTCTCTATTTCGGTCTAGAGGATACATGTCAGAGACAAATTCAACCGATTCACCTTGGAGAGGACTTAAACAATCAAATTGTCTGACTTGCTAGACCTTAATTTCAGTTTGTAAAGTTCCGTTTCCGTGTGTTCAACCAAGGGGAGCTTTGAGTCTATCTGTGAGGGAATGCAGGGCTGAATGTTCACATCGGACGGTAGTCCATAAAATTTCTTGATATGACTCGAATGTAACCACCCTTTACGTCCCTCGATCTTCACGGCTGTCCTTGTTGTTAGTAGAACGAGTTTAGGCGATTTCCACCTAGGCTCCAGTTGGGTCTTCCGGTCGAAATTCCGCACCAGAACCAGGTCACCCGGAACCACGTCATGGGGCTTCACCTCAGTGTTATCCTCAGTGTTATCGGGAAAAGCTGCTGCTACCTGTGAACGACAAGATTGTAGTGCAGACATCAAGGAAGCCAGGTAATCTGTCAGCATATTACAGTCAACATCAGTGATTTTACGAGGTATAGGCGTCCCCCACATATTTGGTGGTCTACCGAAGATCACCTCGTACGGGGATAGCCCTGTTCGAGAATGTGCTACCATTCTCATGTAAAAGAGCGCAACTGGTAAGGCTACTATCCAATCGACACCTTTTTCTCTACATATTTTGGACAATCTAATTTTCAGAGTTTGATTATGGCGTTCCACGAGACCTGCTGCCTCGGGATGTCGAACACAGTGGAATTTCCATTGGTAACCTAACAGAAGTGAAACGTGTTTCATTAATTCGGATGAGAATGGCTGGCCGTTATCTGAGTATATAACACGTGGCAAACCATATCGTGGGAAGAATTCTCGAACTAGCTGTTTGGCAGTAGTCGGGGCAGTGTAATCTTAAACCGGGTAGGCTTCTGTCCAACGGGAAAGAGCACAAACAACTACGAGAACATATTTGAATCCTCGACATCGTTCCATCTGGATATAATCCATCTGGAGGACTTCAAAAGCATGATCGGGAGGTTGAAATCCACCATGCTCTACGGGGATGCTTTTACCTGGATTAAACTGACAACATATCATACAGGTACGTACTTTCTGTTTGGCTGCTGCTCGCAAGTGTTTGTTGAACCAAATGTGTTGAATGCTGTCTAGCATAGCTTTTTCTCCTAAGTGCGCTGGACTATGTATTGTGTTAATGATGACTTGAACCATGGAGTCGGGAAGAAACCATATAGATTTTTCCTTCGTCATCCATCCTTGATCCGTTTGGATCCCTCCTAATTCAGTCCATTTCTTTATTTCTTCTGGTGTAGCATGTGTCTGTATGTCAATTATATCAAGGGCGGGATCCTTAACTGTCATGCAATGTGTTGGTGTCAGAACTATTGTCTTTGTCGTGTCAGTTGTGTGAGTCTGATTCTGAGCAGTCTGTTTAGCTGTTCTGTCAGCTAAGTCATTACCCTGAGAAATGATATCGGTAACTTTTGTATGGGCTTTGCATTTCATAATCGATATTGCAGTAGGTAGATGAATTGCGTCTAATAGAGCTTGAATGAGGGGTCCGTGTTGGATGTGGGCACCGTGAGAAGTTAAATAACCTCTCTCTCGCCATAGTACGCCGAAGTCATGGACGACTCCGAATGCATAACGTGAATCTGTGTATATGTTGACTTTCTTATTTTTGGCTTGAATACAGGCTTGTGTCAGAGCGATGAGCTCTGCTGCTTGAGCTGACAAAGTGTTGATACAATTTGTTTCAATGACTTCAGTGTCTGTTGTGACTGCGTAAGCGGCCACTAACTCTCCTGTACTTGTTCTCATACATGAACCATCTACATACAATGTCAGGTCTGGATCTGATAAAGGGATGTCTGTAAAGTCTTGTCTGGGTTTCGTCGTGATAGTAATGACTTCAATACAATCATGTGCTAATGGATCTGTTCCATTTACGGGCAAAAGTGTGGCAGGATTTAATGTATTACAACGTCTGATTTCTATGTGTGGCTGAAACAATGTTAATTCATAACCGGTGAGTCTTGCTATAGTCAAGTGTTGTGTTTGTGTGCGGTTCAAGAGAACCTCTACTGCGTGTGGTACTTGTACTGTCAATTGATGTCCTAACACTATGGCATCGCTTTGTCTGATTGCTAAAGCTGTTGCTGCCACTGACTTCAGGCACGCAGGAAGAGCCTGAGCTACTGGATCTAATGTACTAGAGAAATAAGCACATGGTTTGTGTGATCCTGCTTGTTCCTGAGTGAGTACTGACAAGGCAGTACCTTCGCGTTCTGTAACAAAGAGTGTAAACTGTTTACTGTAACATGGTGTTGCTAAAACAGGTGCTTGACATAAAGCTTTCTTTAAGCTTTCAAAGGCATGTGTATGTTCTTGAGTCCAAGGGAGAACAGTCGATGTGGCTGCCTCCTGTGTTGTCAACTGGATGAGTGGTTTTGCTAGAAATGCATATTGAGGGATCCACTGCCTACAGTATGAAGTGAGACCTATAAAAGCCCGCACCTCCTTTTGTGTCTTGGGTGGTGGCATGTTAGCGATTAACTGGATGCGATCAGGTGTAAGCTGTCTTCCCTCCTTGGACAGCGAGTGCCCAAGGTAAACAACTTGCTGGACACAGAATTGCAGCTTAGAAGGGGACACCTTGTGCCCCTTGTCGGCCAGAAATCTTAAAACCGTCAGTGACGCTTTTTCACATTCCGATTCGCTTCGGGCGGTGATCAGCAGATCATCGACATATTGAAGCAAGGCAGTGTTAACTGGCATGTGGATACTGTCAAGTTCTCGTTTTAGTGCTTGGCTATAGATGCTGGGGCTTTCTGTAAATCCTTGAGGTGCGCGTGTGAATTTAAAACTTCGTCCATTCAAACTGAATCCGAACAAATATTGACTTTCCGGATCTATTGGGACGCTAAAGAAAGCATTCTTGAGATCAATTACAGTGAAGAACGTTGCTTCTGAATCAATAGCAGTTAGTAATGAAGAGATATCTGGGACCACAGGGTATTGTGGTACAATACATTTATTTAATTCGCGCAGGTCAATAACTAATCGATATACTGGTGATGCTTTTGGATCCGTTCTTTTAAGAATCGGAATTATCGGGGAATTGCATACATTGGAGTCGGTTTCGACAACCACTCCTTGTGCAATGAGTTCGTCAATGATTTGCAGTAAGGCCACAACAGCATCTGGTGGTAACTTGTATTGTCGCATTCGTGGTAGTACTACTCCTGTTTTTAGTGTGACTCGATATGGTGTAATGTTCATGCAACCAACATCAGTTGGGCCTTGTGCCCATAGATGTGTAGGTAAATTCTGCAGCCGGTGATCCATGTCTCTGGACACGTAGTGACCTTTGAAGTCACGTAAAAATAATCGTACTCCTTCCGGAGAACAACATATTATAGCTCCTAGAGCTTTCAATGTTTTTATACCTAACAAGTTTTCTGGACATGATTTAGTAAGCAATAAATCTGTAGTTCGTGTCAATGGACCAACTGTAAGTGGAAGAGGCTGTGTTACGTCATTAATTATAGGTTTTCCTGAGAATCCAAGGGAAATATTTTGTGAGCCTGAGAGGGGTGCCCCTGGAACTTCACTGCGTCGTATAGTTGTTCTGCTTGCCCCTGTATCAAGTAAAAACTTTCTGTCTTCCCCTAATAGTTCACTATGTACATAAGGTCCCTCTTGATCTACAGGAACCTCAATAAGGGGTAAGCCAACTTCCCTCTCTAGGCTATTTCATGTGTATCGCTGATAATCGGGATAATCTGCTTGTGCATACTGGTACATCTGTTGCGTTGTTGCTTGTGTGGCAGCAATAGGCTGCGTTTGTGGTGGTGCTACGGTCTGTTGTAGAGCTGCCTGTTGCGGAGCTAGTTGTTGCGGAGCTGACCTATGTTGTGCATGCTGAGGAATTTGTTGTTGATTCTGATCCTGTCTAGGTGGACGTGGTCTTTCCTGAGTTCTACCCGTGGCGATATTATGTTTCAGAACTGGACAATCGTGTATATAATGACCTTGTTGTTTACAATAGTTACATGTCCCTTTAACTGGACCTGTTGAATCACCCTTTTGGTGACCATCAGCTGGAACTGACTGAGCAACAAGCATTTTCATTTTTGTATCTTTCATACGTCTTTGTTCGTGTTCTTGTTCTTCTCTAATTCTATTGTGGTGATATTGTAACATCTGTAACATCTGTGACGGGGTGTTACCCTGCCAGGTACTCTCAAATTTCAATACTCTATTCTTAACTTGCGGCAGGGAATTTTCAACTAATTTTGTCACAAATAGATGTGGATATGACTCGCTACTTGCTTTTATGCCACTATTGATACCAAAACATTTTTCAAATCGGGAATAGAAATCACTAGTGTCTTCATCTTGCTTTTGTTTACAGGCTGAGATTGCACCCCAGTCCTCCTTTTTCGTAGTTAATAAACGTGGCAGTACCTGCACTAGTAATCCTGGTAGTGCTGTAGTCTTTTCCCCAAGCCCTGCTCCTGCAGCTCGGGCCTTTTCTTCGTTTTCTAATGCTGTCCAATCTATCTTTTGGTCTCCCACCTCCCATTCCTTTTCTTTGAGTTTCTCGTAAACACCGGCAGGCATTAACACTTTCAATATTTTCATAATGTCGGGGTAGGTATACTCTCCCATGAGTAGCATGTCTTTTATCTCACGGTGGAAACCTGCTGGATCCTTGTCATGGCTGGGTACTACTTTCTTCATTTCTAATAATTCGATTTTAGTTATAGGCGTGTACACAAACACGCGTGTAAAGTTATTACCTTCACCTCTGATTGGGTGTACTTCGCGTAACGGATTCAGTCTATCTATGTGATACATTTTTCTTCCCATAGTGGGAACTGGAACGTGTTCTGGGCACACGAAAGTTATATACTGGTTTCGAAATTCTAGAATTTCTTTAATCAAATCAGTACCTGAACCTCTCCATTTATTCGTGAGTAATTCGGTCAATATGTCAGGTAAGGGTCCAGGATCGGAGTGTTGACTTTTATATAATATAAGGAGGTGTTGAATCATGTATATACTAGCTAAACGCTGTTCGTCTGGGGTAAGATTCAGAAACGTGTGTGCTAGTGCATCTTCACTGTATTTGTCGGGACAGTCAGCCCATTGTACTGCTGACCTGGCCAATTCTTGTTCATCCATGGAATCGAGCATATGGTACCCCCTTCGATCTCGGAGTAATTTATCAGCGGCTTGGAATAGGTGTTCAGGGGACCTTGTATTTAACATAGGGGCTTGAAAATGTCTGTTACATTCTGGACGTATCGGACGTATCGGATCATTAAAGCCTCTAGTATTATTATGAGGTCTTCCTCTACCTACGTAAGCTATCGTATCTAATTGTTCTGATTCTTTCTCCTCCTCTCCCTCTGATTCAATTCTGTCTGCTTCTCGTCTTTCTTTATGTATTCGTTCTACTTCCTTGCGGATCTTTCGGCACATAACTACTATGCATGACTGTTTATCATGTTTCTCGTCTGATATGTTCTGACCCCATTTGGCGAGTTTTTGCATGGTATCATGATCTGCCTCAGGCCTGTCTTGGTTCCTGATCACGCAGTTTATGAAAAAACGTAGTAGTTGTCTTTGGACATCCACTTTCTGGTATTCCATAGCTTCGTTAATACTTTCTGGGCCTCGCCCTGTTTGGACAAAGTGATATATATTGTCTAGGTGTTCAACCATTCCTGGTATCTTCATTAAATACAATGTAGCTCGTCTTATACGTAGTGATGATATTAGCAATCTGTCCTGTTTACCTGGCACTGGATCGTATCTACAATCCACAAGATGTTCTTTAAACATGTCGGATGTCGCTAGTTGGGGTGTACGTTGGAGTGCTAAATCTCTAAGGGTCTGTTTATTTCGCGGCGGTGTGGCAAACATGTCTGTCGTACCTCCTGTAGCACCATCTGAGGTGCTGGGCAAGAAAGGATTCGTTGGACGTAAGATAGAAATTGTAGATGCGGGAAAAACAGTAGAAACGGACGGACCTGTGGGAATGGGCGTAGGAGTTTGTTGTTGCGGGGATACAGACGGATGATCTTGGCGTTGAACACCATCAGCAAGCGGTGTGTGTGGTATGGTATTAGCATACTCGGGAGCTACGTCATCTAAATAGGAGGAAAGGAAAACGTCTTTTGCTGTTTTAGGATGTGCTTTTATCGGGAGTAATGGGGGTGTCAAGTTTTTCGGTATTTCCGGGGTGGCCTGAGGTAACCCTTCGGCCAAAAGAGGATACATACCATTCATAAGGGTATTTCTTTGTCTATCTATTTGTTCTGATTTTACTCGGGTACCTTCCTCAATTAATAGATTTTCTCGGGCTTTATTTGAATTCTCCCTACCTTTCTCTTCCTGTCTGAGCGCTTTTTCTGTACGTCTATATGATTCTTTACGCCATAATTCAATGGCATCTTTCTGTGACTGTCTGGCTTTATTTTTCCATAATACTTCTTCTACTCTCATGATGCAATCTGCATCCCAGGTCCCAGCTGCGGGCCATCTCTGACTTTCTGGTAAATCTTTGGTGTAGTCCACCCATAAATCAAGAAATAATACGGCATCTAGGCCATGTTTATGATACATAAAGTACCCTGGAGTGTCCCTAGGTGGAATGGGAACAGCTTCTTCGAGTACTCCTTTTCTAGTTTTGATCTGTCTTAATTTTGAGAAGAGCGGCATTTTTAGATCTGGTTACTTAATCTTAAACACACTTAATACAAATAAACACAATAATGAACAGTCATTCACACCACAATGTATAGAACGTATTAAAACTTTTAACATTTAACAGTTAACGAACAATGATAACTAATAGGAAACTTGTTACTGACATAATACTAACACTAGATAATACTGAATTATATGCAAGACATACTAGATATACTGCTAAACAGTACAGATACACTGCTGAAACAGTGCAGACCGGGTTTGTGTACCCAAACCCGTCAGGACCGGCACAACTTATGTGCACGTCTAACTGCCTCCCCAGCAACGGTACTCACCGGGTAGCACGGAACGGAAGGCCTCGGAACTGAACTGAACTGGACCGGACTGGACTGGACTCGACTGGACTCGGAACTTCGGAACCTGGTGGGCCTCTGTATACCTCGGATCTTGCTCTCTCAGCTAGGCTCTGGTCGGGATACTTCGCACTTCTCACCGCCTCGTCTGGGTGTTGATCGCAGCCTCAGTCGCCCCCGCTTGGCCGGAGGGAGATACAGGAAATCCTGCAGGTACGCGTTTTTGTCCGTTCAGCTGTGGCAGGAGACCGGGCCTGCAACGCACCTCCGGCGCGTGAGATGAGAAAGTGTCCCTGTTCGGGCGCCAATTTATGTGGTAAATATTTCATTACCGGTACTATTTTTTATGCGGTAAAGTCTAGTAAGAATAACTCAGTAAATATAAGAGGCAGAATCCGTGGTATTAGAGGTTCTAAAAGGCTTTATTCCTCTACAAAGGAAATACAATTCGAACTGCAGGCTTCAAATTCCATCACCATGAAGGTTCAGGAAGGAAGGCAATACATTATTGACAAGTAATGGTATTTATATGGAAAGCATTACATTAAGACAGATGCAAGAGGCGTAACAGCTGATAATACAGATATAATACACATACGTAACGAAAAAAGGCGTAAACATGGGTGTAACTAAAATACGTCATTAAACATGATGTCACAAGTGGGTGGATCCATAAGAGAATCCTGCAATGTCAGCAGAAAATACTTGGCAGAGATGCGCGCGCAGCCGCATGACGTGTGAGTGACGTGCAACTAGAGGGTGAAGGGGATTTGACATTTAGCTCTACATGTGGAGACAGAAGTCTGGGGGGTCATGTCAACCTAATCCCAAATCATATCTAATATCTTATGTTTAAAGAACTGTTTTATCCAAAAGGAAAGGTCTCTCGGACGGAATCTATTCTATACTGACTGTTAGTGCGTGTACAAGCGTCTAAGTGTCTACATGAGATGCGAGGGGGCAGGAATCTTCCATAGTAACAGGGCTATGAATTACTTGCGTGAGGACAGTGAGGCCTGGCCCTTTGCTCGGTAGCTGGAAGAATGTTTACCTAAACTACTAGACAGGAATGCATCGGATGAGGAGCGGAGCAGATAATCTTGAAGGTGAAATACAGTTTTTGGCAGGCAACAGGCTGGATCAGGCACCGTTAGCCGCGCAGGGAGTAGGACAAAGTTCATGGATACAGATGTGGGCTCGGACTGGAGCTTTCAGAGGCAGAAAGCAGGAAAAGGCTTGATGGCAGAATTCAGGGCCTAGTCGCCTGAGTCTGTAAAATGTGGAAAGCGAACCACATAAAGTCGGTGGCCTTTCATACTTAGGAATGGAATATCTGACCCATTCATAGCGGATCTGAAAGAGGACATGTCGACGGTGGACGCACATGTATTTGCGTCTTCATAACTGGAACTGGAGGGAACATACATGTACTTATAGCATGCACATGGAGCCGTTGGGGTCTACGATAGGGGACATAACTGATCACAAAATTCATATTTCCTCAACTCCCGGGACGTTGTAAGGCTCAGGGGAGGTGATACGGCGTTGGCGGTGAGGAAGGGGTTCTGCTGGTAGTGAGGGGTCAATGAAGTGTTGAGAGACAAGCCACACAGTGTCAATTTTGCAGTGTTGTTGTCACACCACTGGGTCACTGGTGCGGCATCGGGGATGTGGTCCACGGACTTCGGTGACGAGGAACTCGAGATTCCCTCTGTGGCAACTCTTTGGAGGTGCTTTGGCGGTATTGGGGCCTTGGTTGTAATTTGCGGTCATTGCATTAAGCATGGACCACGACTCCGGTGCAGGCACCAGCGTGGTGTCAGAGAACGGCGCCGGCTCCGAAGTCACACTCAATGTCAATGTGCTGGTTTCTTCTTGTTGAACACAGCAAACTTGATTTCAAGGGCTCAGGAACTGGATGTGGCACCACTTGGCAGAGTAGGGCGCTTAGAAAAAAAGCCTAGGTGAAGTCAGTGATGGCTCTGAGACTTCATACAGGAAGCAAGCTCAACTCAAGCACTTGGAGAAACTTTGAAAGCAGGATGTAGATAGCAGTGTACAGTCCTTTCACTTCCAAGACAGAAGCAGCAAGTTAGCACAATAGAGCAAGCAGGAATGTGACAGTCCCTCCTGTGAGCAACACAGGTCTTGGCAGAATGTCCTCAATCTAGAAGTGTTCTGAGTATATGGTGTCAGAGATCCAGTACTTAAACCCTTTTCAGCCTATGAAGTAGGCAGACCTCAAAAGAAAGTCTTTGTAGTGCACACACATCTGCCCTTCCTGGCCCTGGCTCCAGACACACTACTGGGGGGTAGAGACTGCTTTGTGAAGGGACAGCCACAGGCCTATTCAGGTGCAAGTGTCAGCTCCTCCCACCACTCTAGCTCAGGAAGACACATCAGCCTGGTGACTGGCCATCAGGATATGCAGGGCAGACCTCAACTCCCTTTGTGTGTGACTGTCTAGAGTGAATTCACAAACCCCAACTGTCATCCTACCCAGATGTGTATTTAGAGACAGGCAAAGGCACAGAATGGTTAAAGTAAGAAAATGCCAACTTTCTAAAAGTGGCCTTTTCAGAATTGCAATTTAAAAGCCAACTCCACTAAAAGATGTGTTTTTAAATTGAGCCCAGAGACACCAAACTCCAATTTTTAATCAGCTCCCAATTGGAAGATACACTTGTAAGTTGTTACAAGGCAGCTCCAATGCTAACCTACGGGAGAGATAGGCCTTGCTGAAGTGAAAAATGAATTTAGCGACATGTAAAACTCACCAGTACATGTCATACCTTTTAAATACGCTGCACCCTGTCCATGGGGCTACATAGGGTCTACCCTAGGGGTGCCTTACCTGTATTAAAAGGGAAGGTTTGAGCCTGGGAAGTAGGTGTATTTACCAGGTCGAAATGGCAGTTAGAAACTGAACACACAGGCTCTGCAGTGGCAGGCCTGAAACACGTTTGAAGGGCTACTCATGTGGGTGGCACAATTAGTGCTGCAGGACCGCTACTGACTTACAGGCCCAGGGTACGCATGGTGCACTATACTAGAGACTTACTAGTAAATCAAATAGGCCAATCCTGGAGAAACCAATTACCAAAACATTTTAGACAGGGGGCACTCGCACTTTAGCACAGGTCTGCAGTGGTTAAATGCCCAGAGCCCTAAAGCCAGCAACAAGTAAAATCCAGCACACAGTCAAAAACAGGAGGTCAGATGCAAAAGCACAGCAGAAACCACAGCACAAAATGCCAGGTCTAACACATATATACATATATTGTTGAAGAGGTGTGGTGCAGCGGACAGGGTGCCTGACTCCTGACCACAGGGTTCACGGTTCGATCCCTAGTGCCGGTGGCAGGTTACCCCAGCACCATGTGACTCTGGGCAATAGCTTGCTTAATCTTCCCGAGGGTCCCCAGCGCTGGGACACCTCTCTGGAGGTAGCTGTGTGCTTTACAAATGCTGGTATTTCATATTTCATGCATACGTACATGAACTTGTAAGACCTGGAAGGAATGCAGGGAGTGGGTGTAGTGCATGTGGCCATGCCCCCACTGGCATTTTACCTAGGATGGGGGTCAGAGAGAACACAGTCTGCTGATGTGAATTCAGGGACTCTTTCAGACATTCCAGGGATCTTTTTAGTGGACCAGAATGGCGAGTATATAGGAGAGAAGACGGGGTCCCTTGAAATATTTGAAGTTGTCCCCTACTCTGTTCTGGCCCTGTGTTTTCTGGAAGGGATCCCACAACTTAGGTCAATACAACATAGCTGAATAGGACAACCCACGTATCTTCTGTGCCCTTGCTTTGGGGTTATCCTTACAGGACACTCCCAGCTCCACCTCACCTCCCTGCTCAAACTTTGGACAAAGATCATGGCCGGACCATTCTGTGGGGAAATCACAAAAGTGCATAACCACCCATAGTCAGGCACAGAACTGTACTGCTCGAATACGCAAAGTTCATCAGCAGCTTAAGTTTAAAGAGGGGCGGAAATTACCAATAAGTGTGACAAGACTTCCTGACCTGTAGCTAAGGGTTCACACCAGTGGAGACTGGCAAAATCCATACAGCACTAAGGTATGGATAGTGACTGCTCTATCTGTGTTCAGGACAAGTAACCTGTGAAAATTCTATGAGTTCGCCAGGACGGGCTGCCTGGACCCTACCTCAAGGGAGAGATGATCATTTGCTTAGGATGAGCATTGGAGGTGCCCTTGCACAATCAAGACACTGTTGTGAAGGTGAGAAGCTACTAAGGAGCTTAGGCAACTGCTTGATATCACCGCTGTGACATTGTTAGGGAGCTGCATTGCTGTGCCATATGTGAGGCTCATGGTCCCTGAAGTGTCTCTGGAATGGGCAACTGCAACAACATCTAAACCAGAAGCTGCCAAAAGGAATTAAAATGAGCAAATTATGGAGCCACGTTTCTAGTGCTGAGAATAATCCAGGTGCAAAAAAACAAGATGATGGATGAAATGCTTGACTTCTCAGTCACTGGCAGTCGCCCGGGCAGCATCCAAATCCAACAGGCAGCGGATGTGTTTGCAAGAAGAAACGTACTAGTGCCATGAAAAGTGCACCAGCATGAGGACATCATGCTGCGATCCCAGTTTTACACCAACTTGGTTGTGTAGTGGGTTGTGACTGGGCTCGCGGAAGAAGCCAAGCTGCAAGACTGCCAAGACCATGAGGATCCCGACTCCAGCGCAACCTACTCATCACTGGAACAGGTGTCACTGTTAGTAAAGTGATTGGTGTGTGCCAGTGCAGGAGCACAGACAGTGCCACAGCAGACACATCATAATTTCCTATTGAGGCACTGTGCCGGATTATCACCAGATTGTGTCCCTGCTGACAGCAACACTAGCAGTTGTGCCCTTCTCACAAAGATCTACACAAACTTTGCACCCACATTGAACCCAGATTGGTGCGGCTATCGACTGTGAGTCAGCTGAACTACAGGAGCTCGCCACAGAGATTTCCCTTCATAAGGCAACGCACCAATGTTCTTTACCATCAAAGACCTTCCCAGAAAATACTGTGGTTACTGCTCTCATTAGTACCCACAGTAAATGCCCTCTGTTTATTATGCTCTGTATTTCTATTTGTCTCTGTAGAAATATGGTACTTTTCTTTTTATAAACCATAGTACTGGATAAACACTGCTTTATTAACGACCGTTTGATACTTATTGAGTGCTACATCTCTAAATGTACACCACATACTCGAATAAGCCTTGATCTGCTTGGCTATCCTGAGAGTCATGCGCCAAAGAGGTGTACATGGTGATCAATTCTGGTTCTTGTTGTAGGGTTAAGCCTCAGGACAGCAGATGTAAATGGCTCTGATTCATACAAACTGAGTCCAGTGATCCCTGATTGCCCAAGGCCTCCTGAAAATGTTCTGCATGTGTGAAGTAGCTTATGTCAGTTATATAATACACTTTGATCTACATTGTGTCTTTTAGGGATAAAGATGCCTTGCTCAAGGAAGACCTGAAGAAGCTGACTGCCATGCAAAACGTTCAACCTTCATTTACAGAAGGGCAGAAAGAGGAGCTTGCAGAGGTTCATGCATGGATTCGGAACCAGACAATCCCTCAAGAAATAGACGTTAATGTAAGAATTCGCATTTGGTCAACTCATAGCTGTATGAAAATATGACACATTTGTGTTGCAGTGGCACGAAGTTTGAGTAAAATGTCCTAAGCTTTTAAAGATACTAGCAAAATGGATTAACTGTGACTGGGTGCTACATCCCAGTGACCGTCTCCCCACCTTATGTTTAGCAGGGTGCCCAACACAGGATTTATCTGCCTCAACCTATGCCTCGCATATTGGTTTTGGGCAGAAAAATGTATCAATTGCCCGGATGCACAGGGAAAACATTTGTGTGGGTCAGGGTCGCTGATTTTGTGTTTTATAAAAAATCAGACTCCTGCATTAGGTAAATGAATATGGTGCCCGGTTGGTGTTCATCAGTGCCTTCAGGCAAGTGGCGATCTGTTAGTATTGCGGTTGGTGCTGAGTCAGGTGGGTGGAGGTGAGGGCTGCCAGATGACCCCCTCAATATTTTCCAAAGTTTTAAAATTCATCTTTACGGTGATCCTTTGAAGAATTATTTACAAATCAAATGTGTTAGAAAAGTCCTATGCCCTCCATCATGAAATAAACTCTTAATCCCTTTGCTCATAGCTTCTTGATCGGAACTCATGTCCAAACTGACCCAAAGGTCATGCCGCCCAAAAGACAGCAAAGGCACATTTATAATCCTCCCATTTTAACTCTACCCTATTTTTTCATGCCCTGTGAGAACCACATGTATACACCAAACAAGATGGACTAAGCATGCTGGAATTTGTCTTGTTCACATTTCTTTGTGTGCATATACTTCTCCAGTATTTGATCTCTTCTTTTCATGGCTCAGAGGCACTAATTTAATCACACTACATCATGCAAAAACAAGATATTAGTGTTTGCAACACATGGAGCTTTTAGAACGTGTGTTTTTCAAGTGTGCTTATAAACACTTCAGGACTGAATGTTTACAATCACCTGAAGCCTACACCTCATCTCTAAACGTTCCCATGAATCGCTTTAGTCTACATTCAAGACACAAGGACAGTCTTTAATCAGTCCATTCTCTTTGAATGTATATCTTCCACCTTTACCCTCTGGTATAAGGTAATTGAGGTCAGAAACAATACCTGCACTTGTTTGTGCTACTGAGAGAAGTAGGATGCCACACCCATTGTCCTTCACAGTGGTCAGTGGGAAGCCGTTTGTCAAGGATTTCACATTATACAATTTGTTATCTCAATCAAGCACTTTTATTATAGTCTAGTAGTATTTCAAGAGTTCCATTTTTGCATGCTCTGAAATCAAAAAGTTCAGGCTATACTTCAGTAGTGACTCTCTTTGCTTTGTTTTAGTTGATCAAAAAAGTGCAAGATAAAGACAACAGGGAAGCGAAATTGAACCCATTTTTCCAGTTCATAGATATTTGCAAATTTCTTCATCTAAAAGGGGAGCCCCCTTCCCAGATTCTCAACCCCTCACCTGCTTAGGTCTATGTTTTGTTTCCTAAGCAGGTGCTGGGTGACAACCATGTTCTTCGCTGTCACACCAAGCAGATACCCTTGATTGAAAAGTAGCTGCCTACAGGGTCTCTGACTAAAAACATTGAGTCGTGTGGTGCGCAACCAAGATAGCTCTGGCCTCCACAGGAGTTTTAAACAAAAGTGGTACATTTTCCTGTGTTAAAAGCCTGTTCCCTTTGATTTTTCATTTAGTAACTGAGTCTATTCCGTCCTCCTTCACTGCCGAAACTCTTCATACATTCTCCCTAAGCATCACCTGTGCCTTTTAAATATTGACTGTGCAGACCCTTCGCACTCATAATGTACATCAGTTCTAGGGCTGTGGCAGGGCTCAGAATGCAGGACACACTATTCTGCTCTTAATTGGCACTGTGGGCACCTCTTTTTACCAACACACTACAAGATTGATGGCTTTTAGGAACTCTATAATTCTTTATTAGAGCACCTTTCACATATTTCATCATATTCATTACCTGTGCTATTTCTAAGACATATTTGCAGTTCGGTTTTTCTCTGCAATATATAATTCATTCTCAACTCCACTTTCAAAATGTGTTCTTTTAGTATATTTTGGTTTGCTTCTGGAAGTTTTGTGTTTTATTTTTAACATCTTCATCATGGTGTAGTTTGAAAGAGGGTAGTGGGTGGAAAATGAGGACTTGTGTTCTCGACCTTCTTCATTGTACATATAATGAAGAAGGATTACATACCCTCATTCCTTGGACATGTGGACCTCTTTATGTACACTTGGAAGAGAGTCTTAAAGTGTAAATTTGTCTTCCTAAACCTATTTTCACTGTTCTCTGATTTATCATTTACCAAATTGTCTTTTCCCGAGTTTTGGCTATTTAATTAATTATTGACCAAAGGTTATTCCTTGGGTTAAACCTTCCCCTGAACCTCTGTGCTCTTCAGCAATAGATCTGAACCACATTGTGATATTTGAGTAACCCTCTGCTACTTAAAAGAAACTTTTGAAATTCACCCAGAGTTATACTGAACAACTTTGAATTTTTATAATTGACTTTAGAGAATACTTTATATTCCCGTATTGGGTATTTTCCAGCAATTTCTTTCAAAATCGTTTAAGATCTTCTGTGTTCCAAGAACTATTTCTTTCATTGATAGTTATTTTCCTGTTTTTAAAAATCTTCTCATTGGGTTACCCATTTAAACTTTATTGCTAATCATTTGACAATTACACTTTACTTCCTAAGCCATGATAACTCAGAAGTGCTGTGTGGGAAAAGCAATGGCTGTTTCAAGATAAAGATACCATTGTATGGGATTGTTTGACTAGATGTATTGAACTAAGTGAAGAATCAAAATGTGACTGGATCAAGCCACAGATTCTAAGATGACTTAAGTCTGTTGTTATGAATTTTGTCATAGTCATTTGTTAAAACGATAACACTTATTGAACTATTTAGTGTCTAAGATATTTTATGCTCCCAAAAACCCAGGAGTTGAACAAAGGCAAATATCGTTATTAATCCGCCGTGGCTTTTTAAATTCTGCCCGAAGACCAACATCTTTGCTAACGTTCTGTGGTAGTAGCAGAACATTTAAGATGACAGGGCTTTGTCTTTTGCCACTGTCCGCAGTCCTATCTGTTCAAAGATTTTCGTGCTATGGAGGCCACCATCCCTGTAATAAGTGCAGTTATCTAGATCAGTGACAAAGGTTTGTCTCTGCATAGAGATAAATTAGGTTCTCTACAATTGGAAACAGGACTATGAGCTTGCAAACCGTAAAATGTTATTTATGGTGCATACAATGTTTGTGTATTAAATTGATAAGATGCCTTTCACTATGAGGGTTTCTCTTCTCTATATTTCGTACTATTAACTTAGTTATATGAGCTTTTTATGCAGAGAAAATTAAGCTTCATAGAAGAACTTTTATTCAGCGACCCTAAGAAATAATGGTGTCTACTTAATTCACTCATAGCCAAATCATTGAGAGATACGTGTTCGCTGTGCCTTTTTCTGCCGACAGGAATGATTAACATTGGATCAGCATTTGCCGATAATGCCTGGGAGGAGAGGTACAAGCATGTTCCTCATGGAATAAATGAGGCCTAAGAGTTGAAATGATAATACGGGAAGCTTCACAGGATGATTGCAGCAAAAGTGGAATTCCCATTATATATGTTAGTGATTTGAAATATCACCAATTAGCTTTAGGGATTTTTTTTTCTACTTCCAAATTTATGTTTCCATTTTTCAAACATATTTGGTGTTGAGGCCCACATGCTACGTTAAGAGCCTTTTGACATGGCAAGGTCTGACGTTTTCTAAGGGGCAGGACTGCTTCTCTCACCACTTCCATATAGATCTGTGGCCTGTCACTAAGAACATTGGTATCTGTTAGTCTCCTTTTTGGAATCATGATTCTATTTTCCTAAAAAGCAGTTACATAGATCTCTGAGAACCAGTGCTTGATAAATTTGATGTCTAAAGCATTTCTAGTTAAAAAGGAAAATAAACATTTGGCACCTCATGAAAACCAGCAGTGAGCCATCAGCAGAGCTCACAAATGATTGACGTGTTGCTTTATGTGTTCTGTCTGAAACACCGCAAGAGCTAAAAGTTGACACGGAGCATGTTGTTACTTTGATAAGTACTTTCATGTACCATTATTGTGTCAAAGAAAATATTAAAACCAGAAACCTGCACAAGGACCATGATAGTAAAAAGAGATCCAGTTATCACGCCCAACTATCCATAGTGCTACTTCATCATATATGTTCTGTTGTTGTTTTGCTGCATAAATGTGTCATCCCTCTCAAAATAATTGATTGACAGGGACTGCTGCAATGAACTCGGACCCTTGCATAGAGCTTAGACCTCCAGCAGTACCATTCCCTTCTCTAAGCAATTTCATCTCTACAAATAATCTTGAGCTGCAAACATCTGCACAGCTTATCTAGTGCTGTGAAACTATGTTTAAGACTTATCCGTGACCTGTTTCCGCTGGTGGGGACTTCAATAATAGAAATCAGTAACAGAAACACAAATGGAACAGGGACTTAAAATTTGCTCTCTAACAATTGAATCACACAGCCCCCCACGGTTGTTAACCAAGCTACTCTTTGCCCCACCATCCAGTGCCTCACACAAATACCCCACACCACTTTCCTGAGATTGGCAAGACAGTGTCTGACTGTCTCTGTCACTCAACCCGCACTATTCTGGGCGGTCTCCACACTCAAACAGCAAGGCTTCTACTGTGGGGGAACCCCTCTACCTGCACCTCTCATCTAGAGTCAGTAGTGTCCCTCCCACCACTAGGCATATGTTATGTTAATTGAACTTTTAAAGCGCAACTGTTACCCTGGGTGTCCTGGCACTGAGAACTACCTGCTGGCTATCATAGTTAGAGGGTACTACTGGGTAAAAAGCCATGTTTTCAGCCCCTTTCTGAAGGAGAGCAGATCTATTGAATTCCTCAGGTGAAATGGGAGATCGTTCCAAGCCTTAGAGCCGCAGGTGATAAATCTCTTACCTCCCCAACTGACTTTTTTGACCGGGGGAGCTAGGACTTGTTTTGCTCCTGCGGAGTGAAGGGTTCTTCTAGGGCCATACCACTGACATTTTCGCCTCAGGTAGTTGGGTGCCTACTCCATTGAGGGGTTTAAAAACAGTGCAAAGGGCTTTAAAATGCACTCTTTGTTTTACGGGGAGCCAGTGAAGTTGTTTTAATTCTTTCTTGACCGAAACAAATTTCGGTATACCTATCAGCAGTCTGGCCGCTGCATTCTGCACATTTTGAAGTCTGTTAATGTGTTGTTTTTGGGCATTCAAATATAGACTGTTGCAATATTCTAGCCGTGACATGATGAGTGCCGTGACCACTGTCTTAAGACTACTTTCAGGAAGAAAAAACTTAATTTTTTTTCTTATAATTCTGAGTACCAAGAAACAGGCCGAGACACCCGTGCTTATGTGATCACCAAAAGTAAGCTTATTGTCCACTATCATCCCCATATTTGTTGCTTTCCTGGTAGGTGCAGGGCAGATACCCAGATCTTTAGGCCACTAGTCAGGCGTCCACATGTGTGGGTTGTTCCCAAACATGATGACCTCTGTTTTGCTTGAGTTTAACTTCAGACATTTAGATGACATCCACCCTGAGATGGCTTTCATTCGATCATGAAATCGTGCCCCGGTTTCCTTCTATGCCCCGTCCCTAAGCGAAAACACTATTTGGGTGTCGTCCGCATAGGAGGTGAGTTGGAAGCCAAAGGATCTTATCAAGCCGTCCAGGGTTGCCACATACACATTAAAAAATGTCGGGCTGAGATACGAGCCCTGTGGTACCCCCCCCCCATGGGAAGGAGAATGGCTTTGACCTGTTATTGTCCAGATCCGCAGTTTGCGTTCTATCAGAAAGAAATGAACCCCTGTGCCAGTTTCCCAATCCACCTCAGGGACACTGCACACCACTGGAGCTACCTCATAACCCTGAACCCCTTGGTGTATGTCAACCCCCTCCTTCAAGTCAGGCCCACATTTCCGTGTGTGTGTACTTCTCCCTCACCACTAGACACTACGGGGCACATGCATCATGCCAAAAAACGGTCGCAAACGGGCCGATTCGCAGAATTGGCCCCTTTGCGACCGGTATTGTGCCATTTGGGAAGCATCAAGCCCAAAGCAAATCGCAAAATAGGGAATCGCAATTTTTGCGATTACCTATTTTGCGAATGCATTAAGTGAATCGCAATTTGCGATTCCCTAAATGCAATGTATAAAGCATGAAAAAATTGCAACCCAGCATTTAGGAATCACAATTTTTCACCAACTTAAAGTTGGTGGTAAATTGCAAATCCTTAACAACATGCAAAAAAGTGCATTTTTCTAAGTGCCATGTGGCACAGACACATGCCCTTAGGGCTTGTATTTGCTCCACATGTGCACACTTACCTGTTTTGGTGGTGCATCAGGGTGGCCTTTTGGCCCCCTATCACCCTTGAAATTGCATTCGCAATTTGCGAGTACCTATTTGGTACTCGCAAATTGCGAATGCCTTCCCATTCATTCCTCTGGTCCTCTAGGCCCAAAGTAATGAATGGGAAGGCATTCCTTAAAAGCGAATAACAATTTGCAATTCGCTATTAAGGAATATGTAGGAATTGCATTTTTTTGTGCAAAATCTACATGCATAGGTAATTGTGACTCCCTAATAGCAATTCCCAAATAATTGCTATAAAGGATTCGCAGTTCCCTACTTTGATGCAAGTGCCCCTACATTTTTGCTGCCATCATCTGAGCTGGACTCCACCTCCAACCCAGCCAAGCTCACTTCATGAGCTGCACACTTTTCCTTTCCTTGGGCTAAGGCCCTCTTGGTCTCAGCCCTCTTGAGTTTCCGGTCGAACTCTCTAAGCCTCCGCTGAACAGCTAGAAGCCTCTCACTTTTCTCTGTTTCTCCCTCACTGTCAGAGAAGTCCTCCTCCTCAGAATCATCTGGTAGTGTTGCTTCCCTCCTCGTGTACCCTCTCTCCACAGGCAGCCCCCTCTCTTTGCAAAAAGCTTTTATCTCCTCCATTGTGTACATATACAGGTGACAAAAGTTGACTTCCATTTTGTCAAGACTTCACAGGTGCACCACTAACCAGAGTCTCAGTATCAAAAAAATAATTTCAGGAGGACACCAGGAAACAGAAAAAGACAGTATGTGGTTGCGTAGTGGTCTGCACTAAACTAGTGATGTACACCAATCACTGTGGGTCAAGTACAAATACAGTTACAAATCCTCATCGCTGACCACCAATGTTAGAAATGGCGGTCTCCAGTTGGCAGAGGTAGGTACCTTTGTCTAATTAGGGACCCTTGCTTCTAGTTAGGGTAAGGGGGATACACACTTCAGATAACCCCTGCTCACCCCCTTGGTAGCTTGTCTCGAGCATACAGGCTTATCCCAAAGGCAATGTGTAGAGTATTTGTATCAACACTCACAATAACACAGTGAAACCCCACAAATGGACACCACACCAGTTTAGAAAATAAAATATCTTTATCTAAACTAAACAAGACCAAAATGACAAAAATCCAACATACACAGTTAAGAATATGACTTTCAAAAGGTTTCAAGAACTTGTACCATAGAAAACTATGGATGCGTGACTTTTACACAAAGTACCTGAAGATGCGTCAAAATTCACAAGACCAAACAGCCGCAGAGAAAGAAAGCGTTAGAAAACAGTCATGCATCAGTTCCTGAGAACTTGGGGAGGCGATGCAACAGTTCTGCTGCGCACAGGAGAAGTGATGCGTCATGTCCAGTCTGTAGGGGGAAGTGAGGCATCGAAATCCAAGACGATTCTGGTCTGCAGGTGAGGCATGAAAAAAACACAGCTACGATGCGTGACACACCGGAGGCGCTGGGGCTGCGCAGCGAGACTTTTCGTCGCCCGACGAGACTCAGCGCTGCTTCGTATCATCCGGCGCAGATTCTGAGAGACTTTGCACAGCTTTGCGATGCTTCACGCCAGTTCTTGCAGAAATTAGCTGCAAAACCCACCTCTGAGGCCCCTAACTAGAAGGAGGCACCTCAGGCAAGGGTAGGGCTCACAGATGGTAGAGTCCAGCAGCACCAGTAGATTTGCAGAAAGTCTTTTGTGTCCCTGAGACTTCTTAATTGGAGGCAAGCACACACAAGCCCTTGGAGATCTCCTTCAAGCAGGGGACACAGCAAAGTCCTTCTCCTTTCCTTGGCAGAAACCGCAACTACAGGCCAACCCCACATAGCAAAGGGGGAGTACTTCTCCGTCTTTCCAGCTCTTCTCCTTGGCAAAGGATCCTCTTGAATTCCAGGGATGATCTAAAGTCTGGGGTTTTGGGTCTGATACTTATACCCCAAAATGTCTTTCTTCTCTTTGTGCAGGGGGATCTGAGCCCAGTTCAAACCAGTTCTGCCTTCACTGGTGCAGCATGACCACAGGAGGTGCTGGCAGCATTGTTTAAGGGAGACAGGCTCCATTCAGGTGCAAGGTAAATCTCCTCCCACCACTCTATATGCAGCCAGGGTCTATTCAGCTCACGGCTGAGCCATCCCGGAAGGGCCAGGTAACCTCTACCCCATCCAGAGGTTGTCTACAGGGAATGCACATCCTCTGTCTCTGTCACACTTAAACCAGACAGTCAATCCATAAACAGGCAGAGGCACAAAGAATGGTTGAACAAAAACATAGCCACTTTCTAAAAGGGTATTTTCAAACACACAATTTAAAAACCATCTTTACTAAAAGATGTGTTCTTAAATCCTGGGTTCAGGGATACCAAACTCAATTTTTCCATTGTATCCCTATGGGAAGATATACTTGTAAAATGTTACAAAGCATTCCCCATTTTGTGCTGTGGGGCAAGATAGCCTTTCAATAGTGAAAAAGGAAATTGGCTGTATTTCATTATCAGGACATTTTACACACACCAGTACATGTCCTACCTCTCACATACACTGTACCCTGCCCAGGGGGGTACCTTGAGCCTACCATAGGAGTGTCCTATGTGTAAGAAAAGGGAAGGGTAGGGCCTGGCAAGTGGGTGCACTTGCCAAGCCAACATGGCAGTTAACAAACTACGCACAGGCACCCCGGTGGCAGGCCTGAGACATCTTTTCAGGGCTACTCGTGGGTTGCACAATCAGTACTGCAGGCCCACTAGTAGCCTTTGATTTACCAGCCCTGGCACACTCAGTGCACTCTACTAGGGACCCAGTGGTAAATCAAATACGCCAATCACGGATAACCAATCACAATAACAATTTACACAGAGAGCATATGCACTTTAGCACTGATCAGCAGTGGTAAAGTGCCCGGAGTCCTATAAGAAACAACAACAGGTCAGGAAAAAATAGGAGGAGGAAGCAAAAGGTTTGGGGATAACGCTGCAAAAAGGGCCACTTCCAACACCTTCCGTGGTAAAAGGGCCAAAAATACATGTGTGGTAAATGCATGCAAGTTAAAAGCTGCATGGAAAAGTCACCATGTGTCAATTGCCATGTTGTTAATGCTGTTACCCAATAACTCTTTACTAAAACCAATTACATACATTCTACTGAAAGAGGTAGAACGTAGAAGCAATATATTTGAACCGCTCATGATTTCCAGCTTACAGAACAGAATTGCTGCTTAGCTCCTGGGATAGCCAGCCACGCTCCAAAGATTCAAATATAGTAACATGGCCACACCTCATCAGTTGTAGTTAGTGACTGTGAACATAGAAACACGAAGAAACTGGGTTTGACACTTCTTTCACATACTATAACACTAACCTTTGTGTGGGTGGGGGAGGCAAGAAGGTGCATACATGCAGGGTGGAGTATCTGAGATGGATTTTACCAGCCCAGTACAGTGGAGACCACCACACAGTGGAGCAGCACACACACAAGATCTTTTGGACAGCAGCACACCAATTACACACAGTCAGTCACCTAAAAACTAAATGTTACAAGCACCCTTCATAAATATCCCACACGTGATGAAGCCCCACATCCCTAGCAGTGGGATTCAGTGGGTCTTTCTTTTTCAGCAGAAAGCCATCAGACAGCCTCATCACATTCGTATAGCTGAAAAGGCCCCTGACTATTAACTTACTTACCCCACCATCAGTTGTGGAAGCAATACCCCACAATTTGCCTCAATCAGTTCGCCACAGTTTACTGGATCAAAGACGGTGTTAAACCTCAACTTCATAAGGCAATATGTGCCCTCCTTAAGGCACCTCCCCAAACATCAACTAGCAGAGTAAAACAGTTGACTAAATAATGGGGTGCACTTAATAATTGAGTTCTAGATCAATGAAAAGTTAATGCCTGTTATTAAAAATTTTTGAAATAAGTGGTACAGAGTAAATGCCTGAAAGGCTCTCAGATGCAAAGTTATACAGAGTATGTAAAAATCTGAAAATATTCTAAGTCTCAATGGGCAGCAAAATCATAGGAACATCTGCAGCATCAGAGAAAACCTCAGGAAATTCTCTGGCTAACCCCTAAATTCAAGGGGTTTTTATACAGAATTCTTGATAGTGAATTTGAAAAACTGCAGTCATTGTAGTGTGAGCAAAAGTATAATCTCTTTAGCAAATCATTACCTTAACACATCCCATAAAACAAAAATCATCAAGCACCCTTTGTTTTAATGTCACCTGAAAATGTTCAAACAAATAAGAAACATGTTGTAGACTATAAAAATGTCAGCAAATAAATAGAGTAGTGATCACAGTTAAATGCGGTGGAAGGACCTTGATAAATGTTACAAGTCATAAGAAACATGGAAAAATTCACTGAAAGCTATATAATCATAATAGTGGAAATAAACTACTAAACATCAGTTTGATTGTGATCTGCGGCGCCTTTGGGGAGAGAATGTGTGCTGGGGGGAAACAGGTGTGAGTGACAGAGATGACATCCGTTTTGTTCACAGTTGAAATTTATACAGACAGGTGGCCTAACTAAAATACATTAATCAATTCACTTGTATGTACCATATGACATTTGTTTCAATTGCAACTATATTAATTTAGTCTGTTTATGCAGGATCATGTGTAAAATTTGCATATTATACGTCATTATTAGTGCACAAAATAATTAACTCAATACCAATTCCACACAGTCAGTGCATAACTTTGGTTGATAGGGCACTCTCACTCAGGTTGTGGATGGTGTACAACTTGGGGTTCACCTGGCGTCAAAACCAATCTCTGGTATCCGGTAAAATGTGCAATTAAAGAAAGATTTTTCAGTGTATTGCATGACCATCAAGGTCACTTGAGGGGAAACAGGGCTTTCCTGAATCGTTCTAGAACTATCTCATTGAGACTTCTCTGCAAAGTTTTGGTATTTTGTTATTTTTTTGTCTTCAGTGTCCCCTCTAATTTTTTTTGCCTCATTTTAAATATATTTTTTATTTTATGCTTGTTTTTCACTTTCAATTATTCACATTTTACTTTCACACGGTTGAAATCATTACCCTCTATTCTAATCAAAGAATTTTAGGAGCCTCTGTATCACTGACCAGCTCGTGGCTTCCTGCAGTTATATCAAATCAGGGGTTTTATAGCAAGGCACTGTGCTCTCCGCGGGTGCTGATGGCAGGTGTATCTATGGCAGAAGGAACTTGCATTACATTTGTGAGACAAATGAAGTTTGTTTGTGGTGGAGATAGGTTCCCATGCTTACTGGTCAGCAACAAGCTAGAACTGTGGTTTTAACAGGAGACAAACATACCTGCAGTACAGGAGTGGAGCATACCTGGGGCCTGTCTTGGTACTTGCTTGCTTCCAAGCAACTAAGCAGTTTCAATTAAAAAATATATTAGGCAATTATGAAACAATTATCACCATTTTTTACATTATGGAAACCATGGCATTATTTAGCATGTATTGGATTTTCTTCCATGCACCACATCATGATAATCCACTTCTCTGTCAATTTTCTATGTTGCATATATTCTTCTGAATGATTTTGTACTCTTCTCTTTTGCAGGGGTGCATCATCTGTGATAAAAGGCGGGTAGATTGTAATGCTATGGTAAACAATATCAGCAAGCCAGAAGATAAAGGTGGTTCCGTTTCTGAGCCACAACATCCCCCCTGCACTCTCCATGTACATCATAGTACAAAACCAGCAGGCCATTGATTTATACAGAATTTTCCAGATGATCGTTTTAAAATAACTTTTTTATCTGTGAGCAGAAATCACCGGTACTGCTTGGAATGGTACCCAGGTGACCTGCTGACAGATCTGTTGTTCAAAATGATGGACATGTGTACATGTTTTGGAAATACCTTGTTCCATCATTTTTTATGGCCACTGTGGAATTTTAAAATGTTTTGTTAGAAACTTAGCTCTTATGGAATTCTTTGAGCTCATTTGCTGCAATTTTAAATGTGGCAAATTGATTTGGATGAACGGACTCTAATTTGAGATTGTAGTCATCAGGAATTATCTATAGGTTGTTGTAAAAGACTTGAACAATTTCAGCTTTTTGGTATTCTTGATTAGTGGAATTCAGCACTTTTTAACAGTCTCTGCTTTTTACCACCGAAAGGAGATGAAAGAAAGAGAGAACATTTGACCTTCAACACCCTCTTGTTATACCCAGCCTTATGACCGTGAGCACTTTACTGTTTGAGAACTGCAGGGTTGCTAGTCCATTTGAGAACATTGGTGATAAATGTAAAGTTTCCTTGGAAATCAATTTAAATACTTTCTGTATGTTATTCAAACTACGAAAATGCCAAGTAGAATCTAGAATAGACTCCATTTGTTAATCGTGAAGCCTTTGCAGTAATGTGATATTACATTGGTTGATTTGATGGAAATTTGATGTAAACTCCAATAGTGGACAGAAGACAATTTGAATGGAATCCTGTTTGTGACTGTTAAACTATAATTTTTTATCACTTTCAGAGTACGTCTAAATGTGAACATCACTATTGTGAGGAAACATTGTTATTAGACTTTTCCTAAACTTTGAAAGGACAGCAGCGTCAAAAAATGTGCCTACCGAATGATCATTTGCTTTAGCTTTCTTAGCTGTGTCTCTGACTGCCAATGATTAGTTTATAGCTGGTTAAAAGGTATGAGTTCAGTTTCCATAGTTCTTCTGAAGCCAGCATGTTGAAACATTTACTGCTTCTTGATTTATTTCTTATGGTTGACTCCGTCCTATACGCCTTTTTGGTGGAAGGTATAGCAGACCTAGTTCACTTGTGGCAGTTTCAGAAGCTACATAAATTTAAATTCAGAGAAAAAGTGTCTTGTAGTTGCTTAGCTACTATTTGGCTTGCTGCTTTGAAGCTACTGTGAAACACTTTATTTCACCTAACATCACACTTTTAACTGTGACATTTCCCTACATATATTCTCCATTTGTAACATTCCATATATATGTACTGTCTTAAGATTTTTTATCTCTTGTTAGGAGAAAAAAGCTGATGATGATGCTAGTCACTATGTTGTATATAGACACACCAACCAAAGGAACAGATGTCAAGTGAAAATGTCTGAAATGCCATCCTATTTTGCTGGTAGAGGACACATTGTTGTAACTTTGTTGGCTCTGCATTCCCCCTTCCTTATTCTCACCATAGAAGGATGTTAATCATGGCACCCATTGAAGTTACTTTGTATTCAACATTTTAGTATTTATTAAAAAAATATAAAACTTTCTGAAATGTTGCAATGTCTTTGTCTGTTGCTTATGCACTTTCTGAATGCTTGCTGGGTCTCGATGGTGAAAGAGATCGGATGCCAGATGGTTTGGAATCATTTGTTGTAATAATTGATTATCTAGAGTCTTACATTGACTTCCTAATTGCTTTATAAGATTATTTTATTCCAGATATCCATAGTCTGTTTTTACTGACTTCAGCTTTTTGCATGTATTTATATGCCTTAATGTCTATATTTGTTTGGTTTCCCTTCTATGGAGTTCGAATCAAATGGCAAACAAGAAAGGCAATGTATTTAACATTACAGCAGCTTTCTTTTGGAGGATAAGATGTTTAATCAAAGTACTGATATGCGAATGTAAGCACAACTATTTCCCATTGCTGTTACTTTTTATAATTTCTTCAACGTATAGATATCCGATATACATCAAATCATCAGAAATTTAACACTGGTACAGCTGGTCCACATACACAGGGAATTTCCTCCATGTGCTTAGCACCATTGCTGAGTTTCTCTACCCAGGTATGCCATGCCTACTCTTCCCTTTTCACCAGTAAACAGCTTTTCGGATTTGTTGAGGTCCTTGTTTTAGAGTGTTTGGACTCAGAGTCCTTGGCCTACTAGCATGCCCTTTGGATTGTTGGTGCTCCAAGGTACAGAAGTTGTAAACCTGACAATCCAACACTTTCCGGTCTTATGTTCTGACATTAAGGGCAGCCTCGTCCTCCTCGTACAAAAAGAACAAAAAAAATTTCCTGGGAAACTGAAAGTAAAATGCCTAGATCCCTGTGAAAGACCTGGGGATCAGCTCTTATTTTGGTACTGGCCCTGGCGAAGCAGGTGTTTTAATAATAAATTCTCTCAGTAGGTATCTGTTTAACAATAATCTGATCTGCTGTCAAGTACTGGACTACATGGAATAGCATTTTGACACCCCTCACTGTCCTAGAAGAATTATTCCAACTTTGGCAGTTGAATGCATGATATTCACCAAGTGGCTTGAACAATTCAACTTCGGCCATAGGAGACCAATCATTCTGAATCACCACTGTAGGAAAGTGGAGTATTATACAGTGAGTCTAGTTAGGCTTCACTGTGCAACAATCTCACAATACCCTAAATAGGTCCTTTGGATTCACAGTAATAAATCCCTAGCTTAGTCCTAGTAGTGTAGCACAGAACAGTCAGGCTTTACTATAGGAACATGTGTTAAGCATTTCAGGGTACCAACATGGACGATAAGTAATTGACACAACTCAATGGAAAGCTGATACCTATTTATAAAAAGAAAGCAGATTTTTATATAGGTTTAGACACCAAAACAAAGACAATCTGATGAGTATAACCTGATTTATGGATTTTTTAAGGGAAAACAAATAAGTGCATTTCACTCTTGCAAAACTTAAATTCTGCAGTAAATTTGAAAAAACACTAGTGACAATGGGTCACTTGCAGGTCGAGTCCAGTGCAACCCACTGGTTGTAGAGGTGAGGCGGGTCCCCGGACCAGGCTCCGACAGCCAGTTGAATTTAACCTGACTTTTTAGGGCCCGAGTGCAGAGTTGTCCTGGCTGTTCCTAGTGCTGAAGAGCGAGCTGCGGGTTGGCTTGTTTTACTGCTTAGACAGTACTAGTGAGGAATGGGGTGCAAAAACGGGGCCACTGAGGTGGTGGGTTGAAGATTCTGCTAAGTTCCTTCAAGGCACAGCATTGAACAAAGGTTGTGGTAGCAGGAATGGCCACTAAGAAGCCTTGGCTGCAGCAAATTCAGCCTTGTGTGACATTTTCCGCCCAGGCCGGCCTTTGTTTCTTCTTCCTAAGAGATTTCACACCTCTTGGCAGGGGTTCAGATTCCTACCTGGGAGGCAGCAACTGAAGGCTGTCAGCCAGGGCACAGGAAAGGCTGGAGTAACCAGGTGGGCAACCACTTAGGTAGCCACCTGGGTGCATGTCACATTAAATTCGACTTTGGAAAAAGTTTGGGTTTGACGAGACAAGTTGTTTGATACCAACATGACATATTTAAGACCATAATTGAGCCAGCAACCTTGTTGTGCTTAGGTGCCAGCCCATGTTATCATGTGTCCTCCCTGACCACTTATAGTAGCCCCTATTGGAAGGGGGCTATTACATAGACGTATAAGCTTGCAATATATATCCACACCTTTAATATATTGTACCCTGCCTCCTGGGCTCAGGAGACCTACCTTAGGGGTGACTGACATATTAAAATAGTGGTGGGACGTTGCCACCCATGGTGAGGGCAAAGTTGAGTTTTGGCAGTTTGTACTGCTCCATCAGTCTGCAAGGGCAGGCCTGCTGTCATCGTTTTATGTGATTCATAAGGTGCAGGACCTGAGAACCCCTTTAACTACCATGCCCTGGGTACCACTGGTACCAATTATCAGGGACTTACAAGGGGGTTAAAGTCTTTGCCAATTTGGGGTTGCCAGTTTATATGCATCTTTTTCAGGGATAGGGCACTGACAGTGGGACCTGGCTAGCAGGCTCCAGTGTGCTTTCAGAGGCAAAAACATCAGCATTGGGAGAAAAGAAAGTGGAGGGGACCCGCAAAAAGCATGTTTCCTCACAACCCCAAAGATGGACCTTCAACAGTGCTTTTATATCAGCCATATACATGTCACAATGGAGGCCTTCATTGGATAGCTCCTATTTTTCACCTTGCATATATTTAGCAAACAACACTATGCCAGGGAACCCAAGATTCTAGAGAACCAAATCCCACTTGAAGCTTCTTCAATAGTTTCAGTTCTGATGATGTGGAATGTCTGGCATGAGAGGAGAATAACATCACTGGTCTTCTTCAGAAGGATGAATAAACGTTTGCCCTTCAAATCTTGAGTGTTACACCGCGATAAAACTAGTTCAGGCCACCTTTATGTCAAATAGAATTATCACTCTTTGCAGGTGGACACAAAATTAATTGACATTACATTCGCAACACTGCTTTATTGATAATTTTGTGCAACTTCACACACCTATTGTATATGTATATGTGAGGCCATAAGAAGGGCTTTGCGGGGGTGTACTTTATAATTATCGCAGGTAACTATAACTGCTGAGTTTCTCTCGTTTCTACAAGTCAAATTGTGGCCTACTTATAACGTCCTTGTAACATTTGTTTTTTTCAGTTAATTTCTATGGGTTTTTTGATAATTTTTTTTCCCCCAACTACTACGTCAATGTAACCTTGGTTTTTTCCAGTGAATTTCTACATTTTTTAAATATTATTTCCTAACTATAACGTCCATGTAGCCTTCATTTTTTTCACTAAATTCTATTTCAGTGAATCTTTACGTTTTTTAAAACATTTTTTTCTAACTGTAACCTGTCACCTTTGAGAGTGGGTGAGTTAGTGGCTGAATAGGTCAGAGAGTGGGTGTGTGAGTGATTGGGTCTGTAAGTGAGTGTGTGAGTGTGTAAGTAGCTGTATGGGTCTGTGAGTAGGTGTGCGAGTGGCTGTATGTTTCTGTGAGTGGATGTGTAACTAGCTGTATGGGTCTGTGAGTGGGTGTGTGAGTGGCTGAATGGGACAGTGAGTGGCTGTATAGATCTGTGAGAGTCTTATTGGGTGTATGAGTCTGTCCGTGAGTGCCTGTGTGAGTCTGTGAGTGCCCACGTGAATGGGTGTGTGAGTATCTGTGGGGGTTTGTGAGTGCCTGTATATGTCTGCGAGTGAGTGCGTGTTTGGTGCTATTGATTTTGGGCATTTCATACTTAGGGTATTTAAAAGGGAGAACCATGGAGTCTGCTCTCAACAGGATGATGACAAGAAAGAAACCACTCATCAGAGTTACTGCACATCAGATTGTGCTCCAATAGATCAACAATGAATTCACTTCCATTAAGGATTTCATATAGCTTTTCAATGTGGAATATGAGTGGAAACACACTTGCTTTGCCTTCTCCAAGTCCAAGAAGTTAGGATCTTTTGTCCTTTACAGAAGTGGAGCTTCAACTGGGGCATTTGTAAGTGCTTCCTGTTGAAGTTTAGTTTTTGTGAAATGAGCATCAGAGTCAGAACGGAACCTCACGTGTCTGTTTATCCAACAAGAGTTCACAGTTTTGCACAAAATGTCTACCCAACTGGAGTACTTTCTACTGGTTAATAAGTAAGTGCTACCTCGTTGGGTAATTTTCTAGTGCATATTCTACACTGCAGCTGCATAATGGACCACTAAGAAATGTCTCCAGTGACCTTGTGTGTGCTTCAGCAACATGAATGTTCCTCTTGCATCTTTATCCAGAAATCTGTGATAACATTAATCCTTTTATAGAGAAGACAACAAAACTGCGATGAGTTAAATCTTCAACAAACAACGGTCTTTCCTCTTAACTATATGAAATAAGTGCTTCTTAAGTTTGGTGGAGGTGTCCTCATAATCCTCAGCATCAAGAATGTGTCACTAAAATGGGTGGGAAACGCACTGGGTGATGCTTTTGTTAAGCTGTCCTTCATCCTAGCAAAAGGAGGGAAAACCTTTGCATACTACTAAGGTGTGGGGGGTCAAACCGGCAGTGGTTCAAAGTGATTTGAACCATGGACTCTGCTCTCGCTCAGCGAGTGGTCGGAGTATCGCTCTGCCATCCGAAATGAAGTACCCTTGGATGCTGTGGGTCGTTGGGTGCCAAGAACCCCTCCTGTTACTTCCAGTAAGTCCCTCACAGCAGGATTGCTGAGAGCTTGTAGGAGGCCCCACCCGCTTTCTGAACCACTCTGGAAACATGCCTTCTGGCACACTACTGGTTGGGAGATGAAGTCCCCTAGGCTACTTTGGGTCATTGGAGGCCAAGAATCCCTATTGTTACCACCAGTAAGTCCCACACAGCGGGATTGCTGAGCGCTTGTTGGAGGCCCACCCCTTTCTCAATCACTCTGCAAACACGCCCCCTAGTGCACTACTCATTGGGCGATGAAGTCCCCTTGGATGCTGAGGGTCGTGGTCACCAAGAACCTCTCCATTTGCCACCAGTAAGTCCATTACATTGGGATTGCTGAGAGCTTGCTGCAGGCCAATCCCCTTTTGTCACCACTTTGAAAACTCCCCTCTTGAGGCCCTGTTCAATAGAGGATGAAGTTCCCTTGGATGCTGAGGGTCATTGGGGGCCAAGGACTTCTTTTACCACCAGTAAGTTAAACGCATCAAGTTTGCTGAGAGCTTGACCACTCTACAAACGCCCCTCCTGAGTCACTGCTTGTTTTAAGGATGCAGTCCCTTTGGATGCTGAGGGCTGTTTGGAACCAAGAACCCTTCCTGTTACCACCATTAAGTCCCACATGGCGGCATTGCTGAGAGTTCATTGAAAGGCCCGCCCCTTCTCAGCCACTCTGCAAACATGCACCCTGTTGCAGTACTCATGGGGGATGAAGTCACTTGGATGCTGAGGATCGTTGGTGGCCAAGAATCCCTCTTGTTATCACCAATAAGTCCCACATAGCGGGATTGCTGAGAGCTCATCCGAGGCCTCACCCCTTTTCTCCAACATTTTGCAAACCCTACTCATTGGGAGTGAAGTCCCCTTGGATGCTGAGGGTTGTTGGGGGTCAAAGCACCTCTTGTTACCACCAGTAAGTCCCACACAGCATGATTGCTGAGAGCTTGTGGGAGGCCCCGCTCTGCAAACATGCCTCCTGGCGCACTACTCATCGGGGATGAAGTGGGACAAGAAATTTACTTGTCCATTCATGGGGAGGGGGACTGCGCGTTCCCCCTCCCTGGGCCGATTTCAGCCCCGGTGACTCCATCCCTAGGAGCCCAGCCAAAATTCAATGTGGGAGGAGGGCCGCTCAGCCACCCCTACGGGCTGATTTCCACCCCGAGTATCAAATCTCCCGGGGCACAACTGCTTGCTCCTGGGTGCCCACCCAGGGCACCCAGTGTATTACGTTGGGGACTGCCGGGGAGTCCCAATGCCCCTGTGGTTCCTGTCGGCTCCAAGCCTTCAGCGGGATTGGCTCCCATGCATACAAAGTAGCAAAAAAATCTGCTCCCTGCATGTGGGAGCAATTCCTTCATCCCTTTTCCTGCCCGCTTGACAGCAGGCAGGAAAACAGATGAAAACTCCGCTCTCAGCTAGTTGGAGCAGTTTCCCCGGTCCCGCTTGCTGAGAGCAAAGTTAGTGTGTGCCCTCACTTAGAGGGAACTCTCAAAGCTCACGCCAAGTGAAAGCAAACTGCTATCTCCCAACAGTATACACCTTGGGAAATAGCAGGCACCAGTCCTGGGGGATGGTGGTCCCCAGGGCCATTATTGGCTCCTGGAGGGGGGCCGCACAACCCCCTTTTATTTTTCACGGGTCGGGCCTGGGGAGGTGGTGGTCTCTGGGGCTGAATTTGGCCCAGGAGGGGGGCAGAGCAGCCCCCTCCTACTTCTATTTTGATTTCTGGTCCCTGGTAGGTGGTGAACAATGGGCCCTGGGGGGTGTGCGTGGCCTCCTCTGATTTCTGAATTCAAGCCCTTGGGAGATGGTGATCCCCAGGACTCTTAAGAACCGAAGAAGGAGGGGGTTTGCGCAGCCACCCTCCATATTACATTTCCAACCCTGTGGAGGTGGTATTCCCCGGGGCTCAAATGAGCCCCTGCACCCCTTCTTTTCATTTATATTACTGGGAGCTGGCCCACCCGGAAGCTACATTATACACAAGCGCAGAAGACCACGCTTGTTTTTTAAGAAAAATGTATCATGAATTTGTGAATCCATTTGGATTTTTGCCTGCAAAAACTTTTTAAAAGTGCTTTTTGGCCCTGGCGGGGTCCCAGGGCTAAGCAGTCAAGATATTTCTACCCTGACCCCTTGTCTTTATTTTTTAAGGTTTTTCGTGAGACTCGGCAAAGTCCAAGTCCCAGGATGGCTCCCAACACTTCCTGGTTGAACTGTTGGCAGCAAATCAGATCTCTGCACGAGATTGTGAGGATTTGTGGAGGGGTCACACCCCTAGATATAAAAATGTTGTTTTCTTGGAATAACTCAGAAACTACTGAAAAGATTGTTTTCTGGATCAAGAGCTACCTTTAATGCAAATGTGGTGTAATTCCGTCCAGCGGTTCGGGCTGTAGTTGTGTCTAAAATCTCTCTGGGAATTTACATGTAAAAACACCCTTTATTTACCCCCTTTTTTCTCTGCCCCTGCTTGACGGATCACACCAAAACTTTCCATGCACAACAAGACTCAACTGTGCACTGTTTTTGGAAACTTTATGAAGATTTGTCAAACAGCGCCAAAGATATAGACCATTCCAAAAAAAAAGCTTTTCCTATTAAACAAGGATCTGCATGCACATATACATACATACATACACCTACCTACTGGCGGTTACCTATATTTAGTACCTAGTTTCCATTGAAAACGTATATATAGCTTAAAAATGCAATGGAAAACTTTTCTCAGCATTTGGGTTGGGTAGGAATATAAGGCAGTCATTCATGTTCAAGCCAAATAAAACAAACTAACATAGTAGAAACTGTAATCGTTCATGTAAGTTATGTCAAAGAAATACTACTAATATATTTTTGGATCTGTTTTATAGTTTTACAGACATGGCACTCCATCACAAATGCAAACAGAGTAGTCTGTCCACCAAACCCTTGTTCCACGCAATCAAATATGAGTTTGGACGACTGTCATCTTTCTCACGGTGTGCCACGGCTGGCTTCTCTATTAGAATGCTTACTCGGACAGCCCAATAGAGAAGGGTTTATCAGAGTAAAGACATCAGACCATTCGCCCTATTTAGAGTCGACGGTCTGATGTCCTTTTTGTTTGTCGTTCACAATAAGAAAAAAAAGAATGGTCCCAACACCCTGGGAGAAAAGTCCCAGGGTATGTGGTGGCATTTGTTTTTTGTTTTTCAGAAACAAACTCCGACTTTGGGAGTTTGTATCTGAATAATAAAGACAATTGATGCATGACTACCTAAAAGACAGTTGTCATGCACCAAACCTTCAGTGACTTAAGGGTCTATTAGGATGGTGGGTGGATGGCCGCCGACGGGCCGGCAGTGGCAACCGCCGGACTGGCGGCGGACATCCGCCCGCAATCACAACCCTGAAAACTGCTGGTCTCATTAGCATGGCAGTGACAATCTCCGCCCACCACTTTTCTGCCAGTACCAGTACGCACGCATGCCTAGCGGGCAGATCTGGGCCACCACAGTGATGCCGGTGCAGGGCCAGGCTCCGCTGGCATGATTATGATGCCGGCTGTGCCAGCCTTTCCACGGAGGTGCAACCACCATGGAAAGGCATGCGGAAAATGTCTCTGGGGGCCCATTGCGGGCCCCTAATGTGTTGGGGGGGTGTGTGGGTGCACCCCCTACATATCCTTGTACCAGGTGGCAGGCACTGTGCAGTGCCTGCCACGCAGTGCAGTGACACGCATGACATGCTCCTTTTTACACCGCGGCGGTGCTGCTTGCAGCAGCAACCACCGCAATGTTAATCGCCAGAATTTGACCGCTCCAGTCGGATTTCGACTGCGGAGCATCCTAATTGGACCGGCAGTGATGCCGCGGTCCTTGCGGGCGGTCTTTTCCCGCTACCATGGCGGTCAGAGAGATTTTCCGCCCTCCATCCTAATAGACGCGATAGTGGCTCCTCTGAAGGCATAGAGATTACCACAGGGCCTGGGTGGTGATATTGTAATTTGGCAGGTGGTACTCAGACTTGGGTGATGGAGAAGATCATCTTCTCTGCAAACCCTGGCAGGAGGCTTGCTGCCCATCCTGGTTTAAATCGAGTCCCTAATCACCATTTGTTTGGAGAAAACGTTCTCATCATATAAGATCCTTAATGAATCACATGGGTTTATTGATACAAAAGTATAGGGATCAACCATTGTGATTGGCTTTGAAATTGATCCAAGCAGGAAAGGGTTAATTTGTTAGCACTTTGATGCTTCTTCTGACATAGAGGTTTGCCTCTTATAAATGTGCGCTATTAATATTTATTATGACTGGGGTGATTATGAGGTTTTCAGAAGGATCTAACATAAAGAGGTAACAAGAAAGTACAGTATGAAAAGTAAATGAAGCTTTATCTACTTGGAAGCTCATTAGGTGTATTATTACATCATGTCTTTGTAAGCGTTTGTGCCTCTTCTATTTCCTCAAATTGCTAGAGAGCAAGCTACTTTATGTTTTTTTCAAATTTGAGGATGGAGGTTATGGAAAGCTGGCTTGGGATATGCGGAAGGGAAAGTGTGTCTGGTTGTAGTCACCATCTACAACACAGCCTCCATTTTGTTTCTTCTTTAAGGTTACTCATCACTGGGGTTGATTTATGCTGTGCAAATTCACACTGTTCTGGAGTGTTTTCCATCCCTCAGACAGTTTAGCTGCAAGTATGTGCCCGCTGGGGAGCAGGAGGAAATGGAGGAGGGTGGGATGCCAGTGAAAAACAGTTAAAACTATGCTGATCATTGTAAAGTCTAAGGGTTTTTGGTCAACAGGACTGTATTTTCCTGACATCCAACATCAAAAAATGTGGGCTACTAGTATAAGGAGACAACACAAGTACAGTTTTTCTAGATAGGGATAGTGGATGCAGGTGCTAAGATTAGACACCGTTATTGCCTAATGCATGTGCACTGGATAGATCCAAACAAGATCTAATGCTTAGCAAAACCAACAATGGAGAATGACTAGAACTTAGAGGCCTGTGTCTACTTGCACGCAGTTCCTGAGGTATTTTAGCTTTATTTTTTCTGAATGATGTTGGGTGTTATGAATTGTGTGCATGGAGAGGGCAGATACCTGAAAAAGGAGCTAGGGTTAAATGAAATCTCCTTATTCAGGTTATGGAAGAACACCATTTAGGAAATGAGCATCACTTATTGTGTTCTGCTTATTGATAAGCAGCTCAGTTTTGGATGCCGTATATTTGGTGGGAATAACGGAGTCTGGTGATTTACCCCACTCCCTCTTTTTTGTTTTTGAATACAGTTGTGTATACATGCCTGTTTCTGTGCTCAGTAGATTAAGTCACATTATGATTTGGAAAAGGCTCAGAATGCTGGCAGGTTTTGCGTAGCCGTGTGATGCCTCAAAGTTGATATATAATGGTACCAAAGACTAATTTTTATGTAAACTCAATGCCATGAGTGGCTTCAGCCTATTTATAACAGAAAAATGTATCTTGCTTGGAAGTGGCGTGTTGGTGTCTCAATGTGTACCTTTGTGAGGTCTGAGACAACCATTTATTTGTTAAATTATAGAGAGATGCTACCCTTTGGCTAGTTTCCAAAAAGGGGGCTTTTCTGATCAGAATGCATAGAAAGTGGGATGTTAGTGGGGCCCAGAGACTCCAGCTCCCAAACAAACTTCTAGTAACTACTTGTGGCAAATGTCCCATTTCAGGGTTCTAAACATGTCCCAACTCAGGGATGTAGGACAGGTAGGAGGTAAGTACTCTATTTTATGCTAGGGCCTTAGGTTACAGTCACAGCAAGTGAGTCATTTTAAGACTCCATGATCCCAACCATCCCCAAGCTTTAATTGCACATCCCAACCAACCATTCAACTTATCTACATACCTAACTTCTATCAAAGCATTGACTCGTGGCATTCCCGATCAGACATACAGGTAATGGGGGCTGTCAGAAATTGGGTTGTTGGTTGACTCGGGTGAGCACTGGTCAAGAAACAGCCAGAATCCTTTGCAGGGTGAACCACACAAAGTCACTAAATTAACCGATGCTTAACCATTGATAACTTGGGACAAAAAAAACAGTCAGGCTTAATTTAGACCAATGTGTAATTTATTTATGCAGCTCACATACAGTAATACATTGAAAACAACACAATGATAATCCCAAACCAATTTAGAAAAATAGAGTACATGTTAAGAAATTATTGGACATCAACCAACAAAAATCAAATCACTAGAACAAGAGTTATTTCTTAAAGTTTTTAGTAAAAACTAGTGCCTAAAAGATCAAAGCACCAACTGCAGACATCTAGTCGCGTGAGACTCAGTCAAAGTCAAAAGTTAAGGCCAAATGCGATGAGCCAGTTCAAATACAAGAAGTGGATTGGGCCTGGTCAGCGCCTACGTTCGGTCTTAAAAAAAGTCTTGAAGAAAATGTTTTGAGAAGGCAAAGTTCAGTGGGTTAAAGCTACAGGAGGTGTACGAAGAGGGAGTATTGTCAACAGGTGGCCATGGGTCGAAGCCGCAGTGAAGGTTACTACATTTGGATTTAGTCGCTAAAATGAAAGTTCAAAATCTCCAGCGGGACGAGACAGAGGACTGTAACCAAAGACAGTTTCCCAAGGTCAGATATGGATATGGCAAAGGACTGCTGAAAAGTATTTGCTACTGCATAGAAGAATGTAGGAGAAGAAGCCGCAAAGTCAATTTGACCGGCAATGCACCTCGGACAGATAGGCGAGCAGGTTGGTCCCTGTCTCCTCCTGGTTCTTAGAGCAGTTTTTGGCAAAAATGTGTCTAAGACTTCTGTTTTATGAATTGGCTATCTGGGCACCTTTAGCACCAGAACAAAGGGTCCATGACTGGCGGGACACTGCTTGGGGGCCCAGGAGTCACTCAGGCAAGTTCCTGGTGCAGCTTCAAAATTGTAGGAGCCTTTTATGTCCCTGTGACTGTGGTAGTCAAGGGTTTAGATGAAGATGTAGGGCTCAAAAGCAAGTCTGGCCTCTGAGGCTTCAAGGCAGTCTCCATGCAATAATGAAGTCCTTCCAGGTACAGCAGCAGTCACATCAGCAGGCAGTACTCTGAAAGACCTTCCGCAGATCCAGTAGTGAACTGAAGAGTGGGTCTGAGGGTCTTATTTTTATACCCTGTCATTCCTTCTTCTGGAAGGTGGGAGAAGTTCTTTGAAGTACATGTAATTTTCTGACTCCCCTGCCCTGGCTCCAATCTGACTCCACTGACAATGAAGGGCTGTTAGGCCCTTTGTGTGAAGATAGAGCACAGCCTATTCTGTTGAAAGTGGGACTGTGCTCAGCTCTGCCCCCCATACTGTCAGCAGATGGCCCACTGAGGCACACTTAATCCCTCTATTGTGTGACTTTCCTGGGAGGAATTCAGCTACACCCACTCACATGACCCAATACAGGCTGCAGGCACAGAGGTGAAGGGCAGGAAATATGTCAATTTTCTAAAAGTGTCATTTTTTAAATTGTAAGGAAAAAATCTACTTTACTGTTAAAGAGGGTTTATCATTATAATTTCATATGTACCAAACATGACATAGCTACTTGATCCTTATTTGGAATGGCAGCTTATTGATAGTAATAAGGAAACTCCAATGGTATCCGATGGAAGAGGTAGGCCTCACAGTAGTGAAAAAAGATGTAGGGTTTTTTCACAACCAGGGCATATAAATCTTAAAAGTACATGTTCAAACTTTTAATCACACAGCACCCTGGTCTATGAGCTACAAAGGGCCTACCTTAGGGGGGATATAGATGTAATGAAAAGGGGAGCTTAAGGCTTGGCAAAAGGGTTTGAATGCCAAATCGACATTACAGTTTAAAACTGCATTCAGGCTGCAGTGGCACACCTGAGACATGTTTTAAACTGCTACTCAAGTGGGTGACACAATACGTGCTGCAGGCCCAGTGGTAGTATTTAATTTACAGACCCTGGGTATATGGGATATCACTCTACAAAGGACTTATAAGTAAATTAACTATGCCAATTCGGTATATGCCAATCTAACCAAGTTCAGGGGAGTGCGCACAAGCACTTTAGCACTGGTTAGGAGTGGTAAAGTGCACAGAGTCCAAAGGCCAACAAAAACGAATTTCATCAAAAACTGTAGGTAAGTAGGCTAACATTTTAGGGGAAAACCCCCCTAATGCTGACAGGTCTAACATTGTCTCATACTACACACCTCCATTTCTTACACAATATAATAAAGAACAGTCATTCTGTTACACTTATAGTCATTCACAAACTCTCATTCTTCAACATGTCTTGAATACACATTGATCCAAAAACAACCTATTAAACTCTCCAACAACCAATCAGACAAAGACAGCAAATAGCAGTTACAGTAACACTGCAACGGGTCAAAGAAAACCTTGCAACCCTCTTCGACCTGGGGTTCCCCACACTTCATGTGTAGAAAAAAAAACAACGAGTTCTAGGTTGTGACTTGCCATTGGACTACGGTCCAAGACATGCAAGTCTTTTTGACCTCCTCAAATATGGTGCCCTACCACCACATGTGTGCACATTCACAATGATTTCATACAACGTTTGTACACCCAGGACATGTAGTCATATATGCCCAGTAAGCAACAGCCAGGCTGTGGATTCCAAAGACTTCCTTTGACAAACGGTTTAACTTAAATCCCTTAGTCTATACATTCAAGACACAAACAAAACCAAAAGGAAACTTTAACCATTCATCACCACAACTGAAATGGCCCTTGACCAGACTTCAACACATAACTGTTCCTCACAACATACTCACATAGTGTTCCCAGACATCCATGCCAAATTACTAAATAATGTAGGCGACATAACCAACAAACTTTTACACATTCTCCACAAGGAGAACTAACTTCACCACACACTCAAACATACAAAATTGCAGTCAGCACTCCAATACACCCCCACCAGGTCACACTAGCTGGCCGGACCAGCATGACCAAAGCAGTAGGCAGAAGAAAGCACATAAAGTGCACCCAGTACCATGCATTTGGAAACAATACTAGTAAAAGTCGAGAGGTGCTCCGAGTGCAGTGATGATAACCTCCAGTAGACGCATACTGAAAAATGGTTGACACAGCACAACATGCAAGCAGTCGAGCATTACAGCCCCTGATATCAGAACACATCAGTAGGTAAAGATGTCCTCACCCTCAACACACTAGAGCTACATCAAGCAATACCATTGATACACAAGACAGACCGATTCCATACATACATAATGAATAAAGCACAGACAATCACAAATATACTCAAGTACCATGAATCGGTCAAACATTTCATTTGTACAGAATGCAGACTAGTCTCAGAGCACATATGGGTGAACAAAAACTTACTTGAAAACAAATACGCACAATCCCTCACTGATGTACTCTACCCCAACACTCCAAACTTGTCATATGTTCCAATGTGTACAGAGTGACGACTAGTCAGACAGTAGACCAAGGCAAAGCTTGTAACTACAGGGTACTTACTACACTTCCCAACATTTTCACCCCATAGACTTCTTTCCCTCGCAACCTCTTGTGACATTGTACTCCTCTTCTCACATCACATTCAAGCACACCCCATACACCTCTCACAGTTGGGCACTACTTTGTTCCCCTTCTCATTGCCACAATGTTCTAGTTGGAGGGCAGGGTCTTTATAAATAGTCTGGAGCCACTCGGGAAGGAGGAAGTTGTTTATTCTATGGGTAGTCCCTTGGGTTACAGTCACAGGAGGGATGAACTGTTAAGGTTCGAACCTCACTTCACCTGTAACATCCTACAGCTTCCACTACACTACACACACACACACAACATTCTATTTGAAATGGGGACACGCAGACTAATACAAGGACTCTGTAAAGCATGGGTTCTCACAAACTTTCTGTCGGGGGCCAAAATTGCCTTGTGGTTTGTGGCCGAGGGCCGCACCTGTAGGGGTGGGGTCAGTAAGGGGCAGGGCTATAGTACTTCCATCACACACCCTGGATCTACTACCCATAGTAGTCAGTCTCTCTCAGTCAGTCAGTCTCTCTCTCTGTCGGTCTCTCGCTCTCCCTCAGTCAGTCAGTCTCTATCTCCCTCAGTCAGTCAGTCTCTCTCTCTCAGGCAGTCAGTCTCACTCAGTCAGTCAGTCTCACTCAGTCAGTCAGTTTCTCTCTGACAGTCTCTCTCTCCAATCTCTCTCTCTCTCCACTCTCTCTCTCTCCTCTCTATCTCTCTCCACTCTCCCTCTCTCTCCACTCTCTCTCTCTCCACTCTCTCTCCACTCTCTTCTGTCACTCATAATATTGGGTTTACATTACCTGCAAGGTCCGTGGGCCGCCAAGGAAGACCTGCCGGGCCGCTGGCAGCCCGCGGGCTGTAGTATGAGTACCACAGCTGTATAGGAAGACTGCACTGGCCTCCATAGAGGGAGCTCTTATTTCTAAGTGAGAGGGATACTGACAGTCATAGTTCCACCTAAAAATCATGTTCACCTCTTGTCTAGGTGGTTCAGCTCCACCGAGTCTGTTGAGTTTGGCTTCAGTGCTTGCCACATACTACTAATAAGGAGAGTAATCTATATTGGTGGAATTATTTGGGTACTCTGTGGTCCAAAAGGGAAAGGGATTTGATAAGGATCTTTTCTTGTAGGTTTCCTTCGCATATTTCTCATCTAATTATGTTAGTGGGTCAAGGCTGAGGCTATTTCCTGTGGCTGCAATTAATAGCAGGGGATGCACGCTTTGACAGCCAAGATGCCAACTGCAGCTTGCACACTGAAGTCAAGCCCCTCTAAGCGGTGTTTAGCATGTGGAAGGGAAAGTAATTTGCCTGGAGATTCATACCCACGCAGACTACAATTGGGTGGTGGATATGTTAGATATGAAGAAGGCATTTTTCATATGGGAAACCCGGCCAAAACCTACATTAATATTCCTAATAATAATAATCATCCAGATTGTTCCTTAACTCAATGAGCTGCATTGATTTCACTTTACCAGGATCCTTAGGAATACAGATTTACAAACACTAGTGGAACTAATGCTGGAGTCTTTCCAAATGGATTTAGTTTAGAGGCACAAAACAATTTATCTATGAGAAGTTAGTTTCAAAACTCCTCATGATCTAATATTTTTAAAAATAGACGGTCAATGTCCACCTATCCTCAGAAAAAAAAGCTATCGAATGAACTAATGATTTAACTAGTGCCAAAAGAATACAAGGTGAGTTCTGATAGAGTAGGCCACGTAAACGCAGAATGGAAATTGTTCAAATGCTGACAAACTGAGGAAGGCTCTTCACATGCACAGTCTCAAGAATGCATGCACTTACAGATCATCAACAAAAAAGCCATTTACTCGGCTTGAACACCAACATACAACTAATCAGTCACAAATCAAATACTACCATACTATTAAGACCTGCAAACACATGCTCAGACAACCATAGGTCCTTTATACTCAGAGTTCCTGAAATACAGAAGAGGACCGAAACACTCACAGGTCACTAATATCCACAGGCAAACTGACACAAATAAATATTGACAAGCATACGCTTACTGATGAAGTGGGGGTGTTTTTAGCAACCTCTGCAATAAGTATGGTAAGCTTTGCAACTGTTTGAAGTGTTTCAAATCTGCATGACAAATGTGACCCTTGCAACAATTAAAATTACATGCATTGTCATTTATTACTAACAAAATGGTTCTGCATTAAATAGTACTTCACAAAAATCAACGTTCTTCTCCTTTGCAGTGCCATTGTGCATAGAAAGTTTCACGAATGGCAAACAAACCCAAAGAGATATACTATGAATATGCCATTGTGTGCAGAGACACTCCTGAAAAGTTAAACCTGCAGAAACAACTCGGCTTCTAGCTTTCTGTTTTATTGGTTTGGTCAGGGGCACAACTAGACCCCAACTTCGGGGGTGGGGGGAAGGGGATAACACTCCCAGCCAGGGCCATACTGAGCGATGGCGACGGCCATAAACAGTCTTTTTTGCCGCTCTCCTCTCCCATATCCTCCCTCTCCATGAATTCCCTCACTGCCCCTCTCCAACAGTGCACTTCATCTCTTCTTCCCTTTTTTTATAGCTCTACTCATAGTTCACTCACACTCAGTTCTGTGATCTGCAGAATACACGTTCTTTTCAGCAGGCACATTAACCCTCTTCGTTACTTTACGATGAGCTGAAAAAGCAACTAGACAATTCTGAACTCTCACTAGTAGTATAATGATCTACAGAGTTATCTTGATATCTTTATTGTTGCCTGAAAACTACCTTATGCATAAGGAAGTTCATATGCTTTTAAACCAAAAATTATTTTTGAACACAGCACCCCCCTCCCACCAAAGTCAACACCAGATGCGGCTGCATCATTCGCAGCGCCCTAAAGCCAGTCCTGCTCCCAGCAATGGTGCAGGACAAGCATTTCCAGAAATGGGGTGAGAACTAACCTCATACTCATTACATGAGGAAAAAGATCTATGTAGGTGGTGGGATGTGATACTTCCCCTGAATCCCAGCAAGCATAAGAAGTTAAGATATTTCCTATAGATGATTTAAGGGAGAGTGGACCTCTTCCCAGAGAATTCTTTTAAACTTTTGGGATCAGATTTCCTAAAACGCCGCAGACCCTTATGGGCATTCATGAAATATTCAAGTACTTTCATGGTGCACCAGGGAAATTTGGCATTTCCTAGAAGTATATATTGTTTTTTTTCCAAATAGCTTCAGTTAGAAATTACTTCCACTATAGCAAGGTGATCGTTTTTTCATGTGTGAGCCCCTATGCCAAGGAGTACATTCAATATGACAGTGCCAGACATTTACCATGATACTTCAGCCACTGACATGAGTACCTCTAAAAATTACCTTCGGTATACAAGGGACAGCATTTTGCCATTGACACCCCCTATAAATGAGTACAGGATATCTTATGACAAGAGTTACCTCAAATATCAGTTCCAACATTTTGCTATGGATCCATCCCATATGCTAAGAATTATGTGCATCATGTCAGGGCCTTCAGCCAGGTGTGGTGGCACGTGTTCTTTGTGCCAGATGTATCAAAGGGTTTTACCCATTCTGTGTCTATGGGAAAATGTATTTGTACATATGGCCCTTTGTCCCTGCCATTGGGTATGACTGGGCTAGAGGCTTTCTCAGTTTAGACAGTTCGAGTCCCTACAGCCAATGATGGTTTCTTAATAGAAGCATGACAGGGCCTGCAGTTTGTCATAGGTAACACCGCCCATCCATGTTCTGTTAGTGCCCTTGGCCATAAGACAAGAATAACCTCCAGTATGCCAGACCAGCAGCACACTTGCATGCATAACACATACACTGACACACATTCTCTCACAAACACATTCTCACTGTATCTCTTGCACTCTTTCATACATTTGTACCCTGTCACACTCACGCACAGACACATTGCCACTCACACTTCCATTAGTCAAATCTGGTTTTATTGTGTTAGAAACTCTTACCCTGCTGCTATACCTACCTTGCCTTTTAGTGAAGCTTCAGGAAAACATATTCTTTATACGCTATTCAAAAATATTAATATATTTCCTTGTCAATGTTTGGTATGATTTTAATGAAAAGTACACTTCCTTAAAATATCTGTACTTAGCTTATATTTGGTTTCACGTGTGGATCAAGCAGTTACAGTATTGGAAATTAACTAACCCTTCTTTTTTTAGTTACAAAAATAAGTTTATTGAAAGAAAGCCATCAAACATCAATACTTCGTAGAATTAAATATTTAAGAATTTATAAAGATCAGCATTAATATTACAAGTTTTGTCTAGGAAAAAGAAAATAGTATGCTTTAAGAAATGTAAGGAGCTGGTTCATATAAGCCACAAGACAGAAAAAGAAAGGAAAAAAGAAGAGAGAGACTTAACATACTATGAATATGCACTTGTATCAAGAAATAACATACCAAACATTGCTATTATCAATAATAGGGAAGTCAGGGAGGCTGAGCAACTTCTTGTATCTGGGGGGTAGGAGTGAAGGAGCTTTTTGCACTGTCTTCCAAAAACTGTGTGACAGGAGACCATAGATGTAAACATTTATTAGCAGGAGATAGAGGGTTTACAAATGTTGTGTCCAATCTGTGGTCATGACAGACAGTGCACCACTAAGCCAAATACGATAATTTAGACGTATCTTTCCAGTTCCTTGTTATCTGTTGAAATGCCACTGTCAACAACAAGTCTATAATTTGCACTTGTGATTGACTCATAGTCCAATCGACAGATAGGTTACCCCCCAAAATATTAGTGAAGGAAAAGGGTGTTGTGAAGTGAAAGATACTATTGATCTAAGTCCAGATTTGTTTCCAAAATCTGAGTACAAACGGACACACAAAACAAATGTTTTAGATCAGCATGCCCGAAGGGGCACGATCTACAGTTGTCCGGAATTTCAGCATGCATTTTGTGTAAGGTCATAGGTGTCAATAGAAGCCTATTATAAATAAAGAAAAGATTTGTGTTGTGCTTGCTGCTCTAGATGATTTCCGATGTTTTAGCCATGTCTTGTTCCATAAGGTAATAGGCCAATTTGGCCTAAATTGCTTCCCAAGGCAGTTCTATTTTTGTTTTATCCCTATCAATGGGAGAGTGAGTAAAATGTGAATATATACTAGAGGCTTTAGGATTTATACAGAGAAAGATGTACTACGTAGAACCATTCAGGGAGGTAGAAGGGATTAGAGCTTGAAAATTAGTATGTGCCTTAGGTATTGCAGATCGGAGAACTGAAAACTTTTGTTGAAAGGAAGGGGGTAGTTGAAAGAGTGAGCTTGCCTGTGAGAATGTGAGAAATGTGTCTTCAAATAGTTGATGTACCCAAGTTTTTAAATAAATGGGTTTATTTTTGATTAGTATATATTTGTTATGCCAAATGGTGGAGGTGAGATAGGTATCAAGATTGTTCGGGGTAGAGTGAAGGGTAGAATTTAATAACTTGCAGGAGTGCTTAATAACTGGTGTGGACATCTGTTGTGGTTTGCATGTGAATTATATATATTCCTCAAATGAGAAAGGTGAAAGGAATGACTTTTCCATGTCGACCGATAGTGGTGAATCTAGTGAAGAATCTGACACCCATTTCGATAATTGTATTAATTGGAATGCTTTATGATATTCAGGAAAATCAGGGAAATGTACACCTCCCTCCGACTTTGGCTGTGACAATTTTAATAGTTATATTCTAGATTTTTTTTTGTTTAATAAAAAAGATAAAAGGATTGAATTGATCTTATGGAATAACCGAACTGGTATAGTTACTGGGATGTTGGATATAATATAGAGTATGAAAGGGGTCAACATCATTTGGATAGTGCCTAGGCGACCCCACTAGGAGAGATAAAGTGGGTGCCATTCCGATGTGAGTGTAGATAATTTATCTAAGCATTTATCAAAATTCAGGGTAATTGATGTTTTAATAGAAGGTGTCAGAAGCACGTACCAGTCCAGAACTCGATCTTCCAGGGGCACCGAACCGCTGAACTACTCCACCAGTGATGTATATTTCTCAATTCCCCTACACCACTGAGAGCTAGAAGTTACTCTGCCCACAGTACTGAGGGGGAAAGGGGAATGGGAAGAAATGAGTGACTGCCACTGTGGTGCTTCTTCCTTCGGAAAATCTGTACCTGGCTGCACCTGAAACCACAAAGCACAATATTACTCAATTTTCCCTGACCATCCCACTGTAACCCTGTTACTATCACTAATTCTTAATACCTGTGATAATCAGTGGGATAGCTTCTCTCTTAAGGATTTGAAATTGTTCAGTATATGAGGTTTTTAATACATCTTGCACATGCAGGCAAGTCCTCAATGTCTTTTCTCTTCTTTTTTGCACTGACGTCAGACTTGAAGATCAGAAGCGTAGAGTAGAGTTGGTAAGTACAAATATATATATATATATATATATATATATATATATATATAGATATATATATAGATATATAGATATATATATATATTATCTACTGGCGGTCGCCAGTAGATAGTTATAGTTACAACCTAGTTTCCATAGGAAATCTCAAAATTCTATTTTGAATAACTTTGGCGCCGGTTGACGAATCCTCGCGAAATTTTCAAAACTAATTGGGCGTTCCGTTCAGCTCCTACCCTGAAAGTCTCGGGGTGATTCGTCAAGCGGGGGCCGAGAAAAAGGGGGGGTCCCAAAACACGTTTTCCCCATGCATTTTTCCATTGGACATTTAGATGCAGCTACAGCCCGAAAGGCTGAACAGAATTACTTGAAATTTGGCAAAGAGGTAGTCCTCAGGTCAAGGAAGTACCTTTTGCAGGTCTGGTGTAAATCTGTTGAGTATTTCCTGAGAAAATAGCATTTAAAAGCATATCAATATCTATACGCGCGCACCGTGCGCGCACTGTGCGCGCACCCTGCCGTGCGCGAGCGCAATTCTGATTGGTTGAAAGATGTCGGTAAACATTCGAATCGGTCGAAACCAGGAAGTGTCGGCCGCCATTTTGTCTCTCGCAGTCTGATGGGGTGAAAAACAAAGGTGGAGAACGTGAAATGGGGGCAGAGTGGACAGTTCCTGACCCCCTAGCCTTGGTCAGGGGGTCACAGAAGGACCCCCAAGGGAGAAAAAAACAAATTGTTTTTTTAAAAAAATCGCGAGGTGCGCTCACCCTGCGCGCACTGCAAACCATGGGTGCTCAGTGCGCGAAGCGCACCGAGTGCCCACAGAGCTCGCACGGTTCGCTAAGCGCACCGTGCACGCACGGTGCGTGCACAGTGTAAAACCTGAAAAAAAAAAAATAAATAAAAACATAACTTGGCATTTAAAAAATTGTACAAATTCACTGAAAAAACCATAGGTTTCACACATGTTATAGTTACAAATTAGCATTTAAAAAACCTTGCAAATTCACTTAAAAAACTATAGGTTTCACACATGTTATAGTTAGCTGGACGTTTCACTCGTAAAAAACCAACGAAATTCCCCCGTTATAGTTACTGCAGGCAACTATAACTCACGCGACGGCAATTCTCTGCTGATGACGTCAGATATTACATCACTGATGACATATGTGTCTTTCTGAAAAATAAATATTTGTAATATATGTATAGCTAAAGATTAATGGAAGAAGACATGGGTAAATAAGTGTCTAAATACAGTGATGTAATATCTGACGTCATCAGCAGAGGATTGCGGTCGCGTGAGTTATAATTGCCTGCAGTAACTATAACGGGGGAATTTCATTGGTTTTTTACGAGTGAAATATCCAGCTAACTAGAACATGTGTGAAATCTATGGTTTTTTAAGTGAATATATATATATATATATATATATCACTGAAAAAAACATAGGTTTCACACATGTTATAGTTAGCTGGACATTTCACTCATACAAAACCATTGAAATTCCCCCGTTATAGTTAGTTCAGCTAACTATAACTCGCGCGCCCGCAATCCACTGCTGATGACGTCACATATTACATCACTCATGACATGGTCAGTGACATCACTCATGACATCACTGATGACATCTCAAATGACATCACTGATGACATCATCCAGTGAATATGTGTCTTTATGAAAAATAAATATTTTTTATATATGTATATCTAAAGGTTAATGGAAGAAAAAATGGGTAAATAAGTGTCTAAATGGATGTCTTTTTTTGTAAAATTAATTGTATAACTGACTTATTAACAGTATCTTAGTGAATACAAGTATTAGTGAGTAATGTTTAAATATTTAAATATCTGTATCAGTGTCTCACTTTGTGGATAAGTGGCTGCATGGGTTGGTGAGTAGCTACATGAGTGTGTATATGGGTTATTAGTTCGTTTTTAAAGTATCAGTATGAGTGTCTGTATGGTTCAGTGGGGGATGTTACTTAGCGTATGGATGCATGAATGAGTGACTCACTGTTTGTATGTATTTTGACGACAGTATGTGAGCAGGACAGTATGGGTGGATGAGTGTGTGTATGGGTGAGTAAGAGAGTGAATGACTGTCTCAATAGTGTCTTTATGAGTAAGTCCATATGTTTTGAACTAGTATATGTGAGTATTGATGTATATAAGTGAGGATATATGAGAGTGAGAGATTGGAAGAGATCCTGTATAAATAAGTATGTGTTTCTATAAGTGATTGCTTTAGAGAGTAAGTATGTGTATGTTTCTGTAGAAGTAAGTGTAGTGGTGTGTGTATAGCTTTACATGCAAGTAAATGGATGTTTATTTGCATGTGTCAGTATGTGTGTGAGTAACTCTATGTATGAGTGTAGGTGTGTAACAGGATGTATAGGTGTATGAGTACATATGATGACTGAGTACATGTATGAGTGACTATATAGAAGTGTTGAATGAGTGGATGGGTATGTAGATTTTGGAATTACTGAATAGGTTGTTCTAATTGGTATTGGTATCTATAGTTTTCAAAACTTTAGTTTGTATTTTTCAATGTGTGTATCACAGTTTATATTAGGATAAGAGGAGGTCTGCCGCTCTTACACAAGGATGATGTCATGAGTGATGTCATTTAAAGATGTCATCAGTGATGTCATGAGTGATGTCACTGACCATGTCATGAGTGATGTAATATGTGACGTCATCAGCAGTGGATTGCAGGCGCACAAGTTATAGTTAGCTGAACTAACTATAACGGGGGAATTTCAATGGTTTTGTACGAGTGAAATGTCCAGTTAACTATAACATGTGTGAAACCTATGGTTTTTCAGTGAATTTGCAAGGTTTTTAAATGCTAATTCCTAGCTATAACGTGTGTGAAACCTATGGTTTTTTCAGTAAATTTGCAAGGTTTTTTAAATGCTAATTCCTAACTATAACGTGTGTGAAACCTATGGTTTTTTCAGTGAATATATATTTATTTATTTATTCATAATTACTTGGTAGATAAGAACTGCGCTGTTGTAGAGTAGACTTAATAAGCAGTAGCAGTCTTGGTTGAGTTCGCAAAAGAATAGTAGACTGGCTATCCTTGTAAAATAAACAACATAGAAGTAACAATGCTCTACTAACTCTCCAACTGATTAGTCACTACTGGAAGATGGCACTGCTAAAATTAAAAGGTAAGTCTCAAGTACCTTATGCTGATTGGTTGACATTCACCAATATATGCAGAGATATAGAGAGTCAGCAACGGAAAAGAGGGGGGGCAAGGTATCTCCAAGAGCCTGGAAACTTCCTCTGCCCACACTAAGGGGCCCATTAGGATGGTGGGCGGACACCCTAGCGGTGCTGGGACCGGCCGCCAGTGGTGCGGCGGTACCGCACCCGCAATTAAGATGCGACCGCCACCGTGGCAGTCGCATCCCACATATACAACATTGTGGCGGGCAGTGTTGTGAGCAGCACCCGCCACAATGTTGTAAATGCATTTTGTGCATTGGCATGCACAACTTGGCAGGCACCGCGTGATGCATGCCACCTTGTGCATGCCAATGTAGGGGGCTACCATGGGTACCCCACAAGTGCAGCCCCCAACCTCCGGGGGCCCACAACAGGCCCCCAAAGTGAAAACCGCATACCTTTCCATGGCCGAGTCTCTGCCATGGAAAGGCATTTCACTGCATCCAACATAATATGGATGGCAGTGAGAAAGTAGATTTTACAGACCTGCAGAGTTCTATACATGGAACAAATACAAACTCTGGATTCAGCGCTGAATATCCAGACTGGAATTTCCTCTAGACAGAAACGTGCGAGGAAAAATACACTTCTGGCTTCTCCTAAACAACGGTTGAAGTGCGCAGCACCACAGGTGCGAGCGTGCGATATTCCTCAACGCGTTCAAAGCTAAAGACAATAAAACGCTAACCTCTTCTAATAGGCGGCCGTAATAGAATACCGCTACATAAAATGAAATGAAATTATTGCCCCATTCTTGACCAGAACCCTCTGGCTACCAGTTGGCTCCAATTAAACAGAGATTTCTGGTTCTGAACCTTCTGGCCAACTCTGGAACTAAGTAGAGATCTGCACAACCTGGGAAAGTCGCGCTCAGACCTGACAGAAGGGGTACCATAGGCTGAGGTATTTGATATGTTGGGGGCTCCATGTAAAATTAGAGATTGAGAATTCCTCTTTAAAAGTGTATCTGGTCAAAGGCAATATTTCGCATTTCTCAATATTTAGTTTATAACCAGATACCGCTGTATAGGAGTCAACCTCCCTAAAAAATGCTGGGAGTGTAGATTTTGGGTGAGATGGAAACATTAGTACATCTTCTGTATAAGCTGCGAGTTTGATCAGTTGGGTGTTTGATGTAAAAACAGCTATGTAATGGGTTTGTCGTATTCTAGATGGCAAAGATTCCAGTGCCAAGTCGAAAAGAAAGTGGGATAAAGGGTAATCTTGATGTACTCCTCTCTGTGATGAAAAGTAGGGAGAAGTAAGGCCATTAGCAAAAATAGCAGCTTTGGGTTCGGTGTGAAGTATGGAAATTAAAGAAATGATTTTTGGGCCAAATCCAAGCCACTTGAGTGTGTGGAAAATAAAAGGCAATACACTAACCCTGGGCGTAGTTCGCGAAGTAGCACTACGCGAAGCTACCCAAAGTGCACTTTGCACTTCGCGAGTTACGCGTAGCACTTCGTGAACTGCGTAGTATCCTGTTCGCACTGTGCAAGATGCCGTTTTCAATGATTGCACAGTGCGGACAAGCATCCGGCACTGTGCAATCATTGAAAACGGCATATTGCACAGTGCGAGCTGTAGTTTTCTGCCGCTCGAGTAGATTTTTACTCGAGCGGCAGCTTTCTCAACGCGGACTGGTAGTTTCTCATCGCGAGCGGTCACGAGCATACGTGGCCACTCGCAATGAGAAACCTGACCTCCCCGCGTTGAGAATCTCGCCGGGATGTTTATTTTCCATGCTTGCGATCGGCAACTTGATGTTGCTGATCGCGAACAAGGAAAAAGTCTCGCCGGGATGTCATTTTGCTTGCTCGCGGTCGCCAACTTGATGTTGAGGACCGCGAGCAAGCAAAAAATGACCGCTGCATTACGCAACGCTACGCTACACATGTTTGCACTGTGCTACGTGCATTTCGCGTAGTGCGAAGTAGCGCAAACTACGCGACCGTAGCGTAGTGCTTTGCCCAGGCTTACAATACACTTGATTCTCCGCATATAAGGCAATCGCTGCAAGGGGGTCTGAAAGATGTAACATTTTCAATATGATTTAAAAAAAACAAGCATGTATTATCAGTGATATAACGCCGTCTGACAAAGCCCGATTGTTCCTTGCCAAGTAGATGTGGGAGATATGATTCAAGCCGAAGTGCTAAGGCTTTGGAAAATATCTTGTAGTCAACATTGACTAGGGAAATGGGTCTATAATGTTTGCAATAACATACATATTTTCCCTCTTTTGGGATGAGGCAGATTAAAGCTTCCAAAAAAGATCCTGACATTTTATGTGAATCGTGAAAAGAGGATATGAGGGTGTGTAAGTGCGGAAGGAGTATTTGAGCAAAATGCTAGTAAAATTCAACTGTTAAACCATCTGGACCTGGAGCTTTATCTTTGCAAAGAAAGAATCTTCAGTGCACTAAGCATTTCCATCTTTGTTATATCGAATTCTAAAAGACTGAAATTTATCAATGGGTCTGCCAACTTCTGGATGGTAGAGATAATGGGATATGTCTGCATCTAAGGGTGCATTCTCTGGTGTGTATAGTGACTTGTAAAATTGTACAGACTGGGTTTCAATCGATTAAGAGAAGCATTCTCTGTAGAGTCCTTATTAAACCAAATCTTAGCATTTATAAGTTCTGACAGACATTCCTTTGATTTAGAAGTATAAAATGAGTGCTCCAGTCTCTTTATTTTAGATAGAAGTTCAGCATTGAGTACTTCAGAAGGTTTCCTTTTGCCAGAGATATATCTGATGATAAAATCTCATACAGCAGCTTGAAATTAATCTGAAATTGTATGGAAGGAAATATTGGGAGTTTGATTAAGATGAAAATATTCATAAAAAAATGTGACAAAAGATGTGTTGAATTTAGGATCTAAAAGGAGGTAATTATTTAAAACGCCATCTTTTGGGAAGTGTAGCTTCGGATAAAATATACAACAGAATCCATTCAGGGGCATGATCTGATATGAAAATGGGGCCTATATCCGCTGCGCGTAAAGATTGAGAGACATTGTGCGAAATAATGATCAATTCTGGATTGGGTCTTATGGGGTTGAGAGAAATAAGTGTTTTCTTGTAAGGAGGGATTGCATAATCTCCATGCATCCGTTAGGTTTCCTTTCTTTATGGTTTGTAGAAAACCTTCATGAGCTTAATTTGGGGTGAAAAAAACCTTTGATTTCCACCTGATTGCAGTCGCCCACAAATATAAAGTCTTCTGCTAGGTGGTTTGTGAGGAACTGGGAAATTTGGGACCAGAAAGGAGCATCTCCATTGGTAGGGGCATATACATTGAACAAAGAGACTGGAGTCCTCCCTATTGGTAAATTGGTAAACAAAAATCTGCCTCATCGTCTGATTCTTGAGACATAAGCTTAACATTTAAAGCGTTATGATATTAAGTTAGAACACAGTTTCTCTTGCCATCACCAGGTGAAAAGAAAACTTCACCTACCCAATTTCTTTTTAGTTTTAGTGACTCAGACTTTGTAAGGTGTTATTCCTGTAATATGGCTACGTTAACATCTAATTTAGATAATTATGATAGAATTTGTTGTCTTTTGATGGGGGAGATGAAGCCTCTGACGTTCCATGTAACAATTTTGTTCACACACAGAATATAAAGAAATAAACCAGCAAGGATGTATGATATATCAAACATAGACCAAAATACGAAGATAATAACAACGAGAATCAAGAAGTAGATAGAGGGAGAAAAAGTAAGATGAGAGATATAAAAATGGCAGTGAAAGATAGTATAGAAAAAAGAAGAACTGAAGAGAAGAAACAAGTTAGATTCTTCAGAGAATAAAATTGATGCTAGATTTAATAGAAGAAAATAGAATATACCTACAAAAATTACAAACACAAAGGGGTGGGGGGATGAGGCCACATTTACTAGGTAGCATGTCCAGACTCCATGAGGGAAGGCGGGAGGGACCACAACACAAACTACATGAATAAGGGAAGGCCATATAACAAGGAGATGAAACCTCTAAGGAGAGAAAAATATCATTATCCCCTAATATTGTTAAGTACAAACAATTTCCATATTCTTTTATAAAGAGACAACACGAAAATATCTTATATGACTGTAAGAAGTAGATGAAGATTATACAATCTACTTAGCGCTCGCTATAGAGGTGTCAATAGTGACTATTCTACAAGAGTTGAGGAAACTTTTCAGTCTGATAGGGTCTTCACAGGTGGTTGTCTTGTTGTTATAGGTTACTTTGAATAAGCAAGGGTGGAACAGGCCATAGCATGCACCAATAGAGCGAAGATCTGGTCTAGCAGCAAGGAACTCTCTGCGTCTGTCAGCTGAGGATTGCCTGACCATGAAACTCGTTTGATGGATCTGACTGCCGCCAAAACTGTAAGAAGATCAGTGTACTTTAAAAAATAAATTTTGACCCCACTCGGTTTTCACATGTTGGAAGCAGTTGTGCGTGGAGGACCTCGTCTGTGGGCATGTTGAATGTTGAGAGGAGTACCCTCCGGTAAATTTAGAACTGTTGGAAGGAGTGATTTGAAAAGGGTGATGGGATCAGAGCCTCCGGAACCTTCTGGCAGATCATACAGTCGAAGATTGTTCCTTCTGTTCCTATTTTCCAAGTTTTCAACCTGTTTCTGAAGAGATGCAACCTGAGAGTCAAGTGAAGTACTGGGTTTTTCAGAACCAACCCAGCGGTGCCAGGGAACACACCCAAAGACTTCGAGTTCTTCCTGTCTCAGACCACAGAAACACAGAGTCTTCTAGGTGAAGTCAAAGATCGTATTTATTGGCTGCAGACCAATCACAGGTATCCGAGAAGTACAACACGATGTATGTTCTCAGGAGACTGCTCCCAACCAAAAACCAGTCTTTTCTTATATACAAAATATTACGCTCTGGGCAACACTGCCCCTATTTTACAAGTGGTCGTTCACATATTTTCGCTTCAAAGAAACAGCAAAGTCATGATGATAATCCCACATTTCAGCTCGGTCAGCCCACGATTATTTACCCAGCGAGGCTCAGAACCTTCATCAGATTTCAGCGGACCCCCATAAAACAGGCACCTCCTCCTCGTAAAGCAAGCCATAAAGTAGGAAACAGAGTCAAGTGTGAAAGAGATTAGTCAGGGTTTGTGTGGGAAGAACGACTTTATGGTGTGTCAAGCTCTGATGCTAATCCCATTTGGCCACAGTAAAAGGAACCGGCCGAACAGGACTGACCTCGGGCAGTGGAGTCAGGTTGCACAGGTCACAAAGAAGGCACAGAAGGTGTGCGTGTCCTTTAGGCCTAGGCATGGCCTTAAACCGCTGCCTATGTGAGGGCAACCACAGAATGGTTACCGTTCTAAAATGGAACCCGAGGGTTCGATATGTAGTATCGTATACACGGTGAATTCATCGGTGAAACATGACGAAAACACTCATACATGCCACATTAGTCATTTGCAGTTCGCTGATACCAAAATCGGCATGGTGGGACCATGCCTCCAACATGGTTCCGAAATTTACAGTACCACAGACCCTCCTTTTGCCCTTACATAGGCAATAACTATACTCATACTAATCTGAGTCCAGGTCTATATTCATAAGGCCATGGAGATATTGCTGTAGCATCATCCTATTGCTCAGCTCGTCCCTTGATACAGGTCTCCTTACACATGATGTAACACAAAGGCTACACATTACAGGAGCACACTGTACACATAGACAGAACAGGAAAAGAATGGCTAAGATCATCCCAGTGACTATTAGAATCTTCCATCCCCAAGCTGACATCAGTCCCCAGAACCACCCCATCATCGACCAATCTCCTTTATCCACGTGAATGGATTCGGAAATCTTATGCAGTTTGGAGATGGCTTGATAGACTGTCGGAGCGTTATCTGGTATGAAAATACAGCAGCTTGATTGGATAACCTTACATACCCCACCACGGTCTGCAAGTATCCTCCTGACTAGCAACGCCTCTCACAACTCTGGTCTTGTGATAATCAGAGGCAGCAGTAAATGTCGGCGGTAGCAAATTTGCAACATAACATGTGCCCGAGAAATCAGGGGGCAACCATGTATATGCTCGGTCATTGCAAACAAAGTATGTACCCTTGGCAGCCAAAAACGCAGGGGAAAACTGTGATGGAAAAATGTACGTTTCAGTATAGGCACTCTTCCCTAGTTGAGCTCTTGGATTCTGACCATTGCCTTGTAAACAGAACCGACCTATGTGGGGTACAACCCAAATTGGGGATGAACTTTTACGCTGTTTCTCGCCCAGACTAATGCTATACCCCGTCGCGTTCCAACCTACATAAGCTCGCAACTCATCCTTGGGAATAGATGAATATGCATCGATATCTCTGCTCATATCAGCAACTCCTTTCATCAAGGCCTTATTGTTCGTGCTAGGTCTAGTGGAACGCGGTGGTCGCGGGGAGTAGGTTTCAAGCGCAAAAAGAAACATAGTCTGGAACGCCCATGATGACCCATTATAGCTAAACGGCAGCACTAGATATGGGATACCCTTATTAATGGTATGCGGCATCAAACCACACACCCAGCAATTTGTCGTATTCATAACTAGTTGGTGCAGAAGTTGAATAAACAAATTGTTTACGAACTCAGAACGTCTAGCTTGTTCGTGTTCAGGCAGAGGGTGGAAAGAGTGTGAGGAAACAGTAGGAGGAGGTATGGGCTGTATAGTGGGTGCAAATGACACTTGAAAAGACAATGATACGTAACCTACAGAAAACATCACCATACTAAATAGTACAAACAGGCATAATATTACAAAACGTTTGCTATTCATTACTTTACATATTCTGCTCTTAAAATGTATTTCCTCAACGGGTCTCTTCATCTCGAAAAACTCCATCCTCTAATCGTGCTGTTCGCGGCGGATGAGTGTCTTCTGCTAAGGAGTACACTTGTCAGCCCAGGGAACGCCCTAGACCAACCAGAACCGTTGACCTAACGTCTCCGGCTTGTACCCCAAAGTCTTGGCACCGCGACCCTACAGCTGAACCCAGATGGTGGTTCGAAAAACAAAAAATAAAAAGTTTCTTAGATGATAGAGCTGCACTATCTAAAAAAAAAAAAAAAAATATACCAAAGGAAAGGAATTTTTATTTGTCCATAGTTCTCGGCCTCAAATTGTAACGGCTTCTTGTAGGTACTGTCTGGTCTTGAAACAAGAGTTCAGGCTCTGTGGTGTCCAATCGATTTGATGGTGGCACAGCTTCTTGCAGAATGTCGTCATTTTCTTGTTCTGAAATTGCTCCTTTTACACGTGCATCGCTAAATGGCACGAAACGGGGTACAGTGTCAGTCTCAGAATCAGCGATACCCTCCTGGACCCACCGGTCATATGGCAGAGGCAAAGGGACCCTTTTACAATGTACGCCGTGAATCTAGTTCTTTTTTCCTTTCACTCGAACAGCTGATCTTGTCGAGAGAAGGACGAGATGGGGGCCGGTCCAACGGGGGTCATCATTTTTCGTCCTTTTGACATTTTTGACCAGCACCCACGATCCAGGATTGATAGGATGTCCTGGAGCTTCAGAGGCCTGAGGCAGAGTATCGTGGACCTGTTGGTGTAAGACACGTAATTTAGCCGTCAATTCATACAGATAATCAAGCAGTACTGGATGTTCGATCTCACTGAATTTTGTCGGCCTTGGCACTCCCCATATATTGGCCGGGCGGCCAAACACAACCTCGTATGGACTAAGTCCCACTCGTGAATGCACAGTCATTCTTGTTGATAGGAGTGCTAAGGGCAGAGCGCCAGGCCATTTAAGACCAGAACTCGCTTGGATCTTGGCTAATTTGAGCTTCAATGTGCCATTATAGCACTCTACTAGTCCAGCTGATTGGGGGTGATTTGCAGCGTGAAATTTTTGCTTAATACCTAGTCCCTCACATACATTCTTCATCACTCGACCCACAAATTCACTCCCATTATCACTCCAGACCATTCTCGGCATTCCAAACCTAGGGAAGAATTCCTTGACAAGGGCTTCAGCTGTGGATAAGGCAGTATTGTCTTTTAGGGGATATGCTTCTATCCACCTTGAAAAAGCGCAAACAACAACAAGTACATATTTCAAATTGTTGCACCTTTCCATGTGGATGAAATCTAGCTGCAAAACCTCGAACGCATACGTTGGAGGCGCAAAATGACCAGCTGGAGTTGGGGTTTCCCTACCAGGGTTGTATTTCAAACATACCATGCAATTTTTGACCACATTCTCTGCACACTTGGGAATTCCAGCATTCTGCCATACTGGAGCCAACAACTTACAAATCCCCTTCACACTGATATGCGCCATTCCATGTGCCATCGTAACCACTGGAAGCACATATGCATCAGGTAACAACCATCGCCGGTGTTCTGACAAATCAATCCAACAACCATTTTCATCCAATTTACCCTTACTTTCTTTCCACATGCTCAATTCTTTCTCTGTGGCTTCAGCTTGAAGGGACTTCACACTCTCTATCGTGTCTTCACACATTCCAACATCACCAACCCATCTTGCAGGGCCTGCAACATACATTCGATTTGTCACATCTTTTGTTGTTTCTTTCGCGATTTCGTCAGCAAACGCATTACCACGACCAACATCATCAATAATCTTCTTGTGTGCACTGCATTTCACAATCGCGACTTGTAACGGTAAGGTCAGTGATTCAAGGAGATCATTCACCAACTGACCATTTTGAATCTTAGTTCCATGCGAAGTCAAGAACCCACGTTCTTTCCACAAGCGCCCAAAACTATGGGCCACACCAAAGGCATACTGACTGTCAGTATATATGTTCACTTTCATTCCTTTCGACAACACGCATGCTCTTGTAAGTGCAATTAATTCTGCTGCTTGAGCTGAATTATGTGGTATACGTGCAGTTTCAACAATCGTGTGCAAAGTCGTGATAGCATATGCAGTAGTTGTATCACCATTCGGAAGCTTGAAGCACGAGCCATCCACCCATAAGGTACCATCACACTCAACCAGGGGAGTATCTTTAAGATCCACTCTCCCTTTTGTTTCTTCTTCTGTTCTGAACAGACAATCATGCTGTTCAATCTCATCTGTGTCTACTGAAATCAGTAATAATGTAGCTGGATTCAACGTATTGCACCTCTTTATGTGCACATGACTCGCTAGCAGTGTCAACTCGTACCCTGACAATCGAGCACTAGTTAAGTGCTGTGTCTTGGTCCTGTTTAACAATGTGTCCACTGCATGTGGAACCATTACAATTAACGTGTTATTCATTACTAACCCAGCAGACTGTCGAATTGACACAGCTGCTGCCGCTGTGGCTCTCAAGCAACTTGGCAATGCCTTAGCTACTGGATCCAAAGTCGACAAAAAATACGCGCACGGACGCTGTCTGTCTCCAAAAGACTGTGTCAGTACTGACAACGCACAACCTTCTTTCTCGTGAACATACAATGTAAACGGTTTACTGCAGTCGGGGGTACCCAACACAGGAGCCGAACATAATGCCTTACGCAATTCCGAAAAACTTTTCTGACACTCTTCAGACCACGGGACGGGATTCGGTGTATCTTTGCATGTTAATGCTATCAAAGGTTTTGCCAGCAAAGAAAAACTCGGGATCCACTGCCTACAGTATGAAGTAATACCCAAGAAAGCACGCACTTCTGTCTGTGTTCTTGGCACGCTCAATTGTGCAATGGCCTGAATTCTTACTGGGGTCAGTTTCCTTCCCTCCTTCGACAAGGGATGACCTAAGTAGGTCACTTCTTGTCGACAATATTGCAGTTTTGAGAGAGACACTTTGTGATGAAAGGCAGACAAATGACGCAACAATGACAATGTAGCTTCTTTACAAATCTCCTCAGTATCCGCGGCGATTAGTAAATCATCAACATACTGAATAAGGGTAGCACCACTAGGTAAAACAAGTGCATCAAGCTGCGCTTTTAAAGCCTGACTGTATATTGATGGACTTTCACAGTAGCCCTGTGAGGCGCGTTTAAAGTGGAAGCTGCGACCTCCTAAACTGAAATCAAAAATATCCCTGCTTTCCTCTGCAATCGGGATGCTAAAGAAAGCATTCTTTAAATCAATCACTGAGAACCTAGCAGCGGAAGCTGGGATCATAGTCAACAAGGCAGTTATATCAGGGACAACTGGAAACTGTGGCACTACTATCTTATTGACCTCTCTAAGATCGATCACAAACCTGTAAACAGGTGGCTGAGAGGGGTCAGTACGTTTTAAAACAGGCAAAACAGGACTATTGCAAACGTTGCCTCTTGTTTCTTCAATTACATCCTTTTCAATCAAATCATAGATGATTGCTAACAATGCTTTCTCACCTTCATTAGAGATCTTGTACTGGGGAATGCATGGCAATTTAACATTGGCTTTCAAAGTGACCACATATGGCGGTATTTCCAAGAGACCCACATCGTTAGGACCAGTAGCCCAAATGTCATCCGGAAGAGTCGACAATTCATCTGGCAGTTTATTCTTCGACAAATACATTGGAGAAATCACTTCCCTACCCATTGGAAGTTGTACTCCCGAGGGAGAACAATATAATGTCGCATGTAATCTCTTTAAAAAAATCCAATCCTAACAGGTTTTCACCACAACCTGTCATTAGGATAAGGGGTGCTTTCAGCTCACAAGGTCCAACAGAAAGGGGCATAGGACTAGAGATCGGGTTCCTAACCGGGGCGCCAGAAAAACCTAATGAAACATTCATTTCGCCAGACAAAGGCACGCCAGGGAGTTTTGAGTGCATAATTGAACTCTTTGCAGCACCAGTATCCAACAGAAAAGGCTCTGACACACCCGCTGTAGTCACCTTAACATACGGTCCACTCTGATCCACTGGTACTGAAACAACTCCCTCTCTTTGTCTACGGCTGTCCTAGTAACCATTACCTTCCGTATTTCCATCTTCTGCATAATAGTCGTTATTATAGTACTGAGCTGTCCCACCAGTTACATTGGCCTGCTGATCAAAACTGTTCATCGTATTTTGAGGCGGAAGAGGACGCGCGTTCTGGGGAACATTCCCACGCCCTCCACCTCTAGGAGCTTGCTGACCACCTCTACCTCTTGCGCGTAAGCATTATTCATGCGCTGCAACAATATAGGACAACTATACTTAAAATGACCTTCTTCTTTGCAATACGAACACTGATTGGGACCCACAGGAACACGCGGTTGGGAATACCCGAACCTTTGCGAGTTACTCCGAAACTGTTGGGGTTGTTGATAGTTACTCTGACCTTGCTTATAGTTATTCTGATCTCCACGTGGCGGGTAAGCCTGCTGTAAAAGAACCTTCGTCTTTAATTCTTTTGTTTTCTTGTCTGCTCTATCCTTCTCATCTTTATCCCTATTTTTGTAATAATGTGCAGTAGCCAGTATTTGCGCTGATGAGGAAATAGCCCAAGAACTCTCTGAATCTTTTAATTTCTTACACAACTCGGGAAGCAAATTATGCACAAATTTATCAACAAATAACCGTTGACCACCTTCCGTACTCATGTCTTGACCACTGTGGTCGATAAATGTTTCTTCAAACCTGGTGAAGAAATCAGACACTGTTTCGTCTTTCTTTTGTTTGCATGCGGATAATTTATCCCAATTCACACGCATCGCCGGCATTAAAGTCTTCATGTAGGTAATAATTCTACCAGGGAGTTCTGCTACTAAGGGCTCAGGTTTCGCACCACCAACTTGTCTAGTGTCTGTAGCAATGATATTAGCCCATGTGCCACCTAGTTCTGCAGCATGATCTGTATTACGAATCAACCCCCATAAAGGCTGCGGACCGACATTCCCGAACAACATATCTATGTCAGCTAGGTTCATGACACACGATTCAGCAGTCTGTGATAACTCCTTATAATATCCTGCAGGGTTTTTACGGGGGTAAGGCAATGTCTGCTTAAGCGCTATTACTTCAGCTCGTTTCCATGGCACGTGTACCCAAACACGCTGAAAATGTGGCTGAACAGGTAGATTAGCATTTAAATCACCAGGTCTCCAAACTGGAGGAACCTCACGCATCGGATATTGGCGCGCTTTTACCTTTTTCCCTACAGGGAACTCCTGTTCGAACAACGACTGATGACAATCCCCATTCCTGAAGGACAACAATGTCGTAACTGCTCTATCAACATCGCGTCCCACAATCGTGCCTTTCTCAAAATCGAACCGTACATGACACAACTCCTGCGGGCTTGAATCTAGACCATGATCTTCCAATTCCTCACAGAGGAATTCACACATTTTCTCGAAAGCGTATCTCTGTTTTGGTGCTTCCCATTGATGAAAAACATTTACAACAGATTCCACATCATATCTTGAAGGAAAAACAATCCATTTATGTGCCATGCGGTCTAATACTTATTTTCCTTCAGAACCTGGCAGCTGACTACGCAACTGCGTACGTTGGGAACCAGGGGTCGTACTAGATGACCCGAAGAGAGGCGACATAAAACTAGTGACCGCACTAGTTATTCGTTGTCGTGTAGAAGGAGAAGTTGAGGCAAGAACAGGGGGAAAGACAGAGGGAAGAAAAACGGGTGCAGATACAGGTACAGGGGTCGTATCAGGAAGAGCGCCGAGGGAGGCAGCTGATGTACTAGGTAAAGTCGCAGAAAGCGCGGAAGAGATAGGCAGCGAAACCGGCAGCCCTTGAGAGGGCTGCGCCGTAGGCATAGGAGCCGGCTGAGGAGGAGCTGGCGGCTGCGGGAAAGCTTGCGGGAAATTAACTGGAGGCTGTACATTTAAGGGTTGCGGAGGTGCTGTAGCACTCTGCGCATACGGGGGTGGCGAACTCAGCAAATGTGACATTAGGGGATCTTTCTCCTTTTCTTTTGACGCATCTTGTTGAAGGGGCGGCAAAACTGGGTAGCATTTATCTATCACTAATTCACGTTGCCTGCGCAACTGCTCATTCATTTGTTCTTCTTCATTATCTTTAAACTGCAAGGCTGCTTGCATTATCGACATACCTTTCTCTCTTTTATTTTTCTTTGCTAATTTGATTTCTTTCTGCTTGGCTTCCTTTCGCCATAGGCGGAAAGAATCAAACATCGCCGTCCGGGCTTTCTTTTTAAATAATTTAACTTCTAAGTTATCTAAGATTTCTGTGTCGAAACTACCATTTTGGGGCCATTTTAAAACACCATCCTTCCTGGTGTATCGGATCCATACTTCATTATACGCAATGGGGCCCACGCCATGTTTCACATAAAGCTCATAAGTTGGAGTTCCAATTGGAGGAACCGGACACGAATCCTCTAATTACAACCCAAACAAAACAAATTTCCAAATATACTAGAACCAGGCATCGTCGCTCACTAGTCTAGTTTCAAACTTCAAAGGATTATCGAATACGATAGTCTCGTGAATACACAAGTCCTTCGGCTTTGGCACTTGCAAGTTCCAAATCAAAGCGATCCCGAAGGGATACCAAACTAAGAACCAAACTAAGAACTGGGAGACCCTCCACTTATACTTAACTGAGGTATCGATGACGTCACCAGAAGACTCGTTTGATCGTTTCGCTCTACCAAATCATCAAGGGTCCAAAACAGGGCGATAGTCAGGGCAGCAGTCCTTTGTAGCCGTCGGGACGCGGAGAACCTCGCAGTAAAGACTTTCGGACCACGTCGACATGCAGGGGTCGATGAAGTGGCGGCCTTCCTCCAGAATTTTCACACGAAGCTCCTCACGAACCTCTGACTTGGACCGGTACTGCTGAAATCGCCCCACGCTGGGCGCCAACTGAAGTTCTGGGTTTTTCAGAACCAACCCAGCGGTGCCAGGGAACACACCCAAAGACTTCGAGTTCTTCCTGTCTCAGACCACAGAAACACAGAGTCTTCTAGATGAAGTCAAAGATCGTATTTATTGGCTGCAGACCAATCACAGGTATCCGAGAAGTACAACACGATGTATGTTCTCAGGAGACTGCTCCCAACCAAAAAACAGTCTTTTCTTATATACAAAATATTACGCTCTGGGCAACACCGCCCCTATTTTACAAGTGGTCGTTCACATATTTTCGCTTCAAAGAAACAGCAAAGTCATGATGATAATCCCACATTTCAGCTCGGTCAGCCCACGATTATTTACCCAGCGAGGCTCAGAACCTTCATCAGATTTTAGCGGACCCCAATAAAACGAGCACCTCCTCCTCGTAAAGCAAGCCATAAAGTAGGAAACAGAGTCAGGTGTGAAAGAGATTAGTCAGGGTTCGTGTGGGAAGAACGACGTTATGGTGTGTCAAGCTCTGATGCTAATCCCATTTGGCCGCAGTAAAAGGAACCGGCCGAACAGGACTGACCTCGGGCAGTGGAGTCAGGTTGCACAGGTCACAAAGAAGGCACAGAAGGTGTGCGTGTCCTTTAGGCCTAGGCATGGCCTTAAACCGCTGCCTATGTGAGGGCAACCACAGAATAGTTACCGTTCTAAAATGGAACCCCAGGGTTCGATATGTAGTATCGTATACACGGTGAATTCATCGGTGAAACATGACCAAAACACTCATACATGCCGCATTAGTCATTTGCGGTTCACTGATACCAAAATCGGCATGGTGGGACCATGCCTCCAACATGGTTCCGAAATTTACAGTACCACACAAGAGTGTTTACCTTAATAGTTGTTGACCCTAGAGACTCAATGTTTTGTTCAGCTGTAGTGATTCTTTCTTTCATCCGCGTACATCTATCCATAAGAATTTGTAGTTTAGAAATGGTCTTCTCTACAAATGGACATAGAGCACGGATCTCTTCCAAAAGAAGATCCATAGAGACAGTTGAGACCTGTTTTGGAGGGGACGGAGGATCTTTTTTCAAGCGTTTAGTAGGTGTTTTACTAGGTGCTGAATGTACATTAATACTGATAAGAAGGCGCCTTTAGGAAGGGAGGTCGTTGAGTCATCCGTGCGTGCTCACAGCTGCTCGGAGGTCCGCCTCCCCGCCTATTGGTTCCCGCCCCTTCAAATATCTTTCATCACCGCAGCACGGGAGGCCCAGGACGAAGCCCGGACAAAGGGCGGACAGTCTGTGACAGTTCGGGACAGGAGGGGGCTGGAGGAGGCTGGGCTGGAATCAGCAGTGTGGGTGCAGCCATAAGGTACCCAATCATTCCTGTTGCCCCGGTAAAACTGTTGTGCCTCACATTGTTGTATTAATATCTGTAACCTGTAGTGGGTAGCCACTAGTTCGTTGCTTTAAAATAGCTTTTTGGTTGTGATTATAATGTCTAAAACGAATAATGCCATTGTGTCGGCCACCATGGACAACTATTTGGTTAAAATGGTGGACAAAATCAACCAAGAACGCAGAAAGTCTTTGGGGCGTGTGGACCCCCTTATTATTACTTCCCCTCCATCTATTGTATCTATTTCCCCGACCAACTCTCCCATGGCTATCAATAATTCCAACAATCCGGACAATTCTATTTTGGCGATGCTCCCAGACCAAGTCCATCCTGATGGTTTAAAATCGGGGGCTGCTATTGATACAGAATTAAGTTTGGTTGGTCATGTAGATCCTCCGTTACCCTGTCCTACGGTAAGGAGATCGCAGAGAGTTCCACGGGGGTGTAGGAATATCACAAAGAATGTTCAATCGAAGCTGGGGACGAGCCGCTTAACTAAGAGAGTGATCTCACCCTCATCCAGTGCTGAGCGCAATCCTAATGTAGCTTCGGCCTCTACATCGGCCACTCTAGATGGAGAGTTATTTGATCTCTTAATCAGTACCCTTGAAGCTAAGTTTGACTTGATCGTCAAACCCCTTCTGATTAAGCTTGACACAGTTAATGCAGAAGTAGTAAGACTAGGAGGTTTGTTGGAATCGTTCATTAACCCCAGTACTGGTGACCATGTTAAGGATAAGGTAGTATGAGGTCCTATTCTCAAGAATGTAAATGAGATTCCCCCTATGGTTATGTCCAACACCCCTATGCCTGCCTCTGGTGGCACTTGTGAGAAGGTACCCACTGTGTCTAACCCCTCGTTGAGTACAGGTTGTAATTCATCGTCAAATCTAGCATTAGGGAATCAGGTGATACAAAGTACTGGGAAAGTTAAAATTAATTCTAATTCACAGCCTGATTTACCACCGGACTGTGCACCCTATGTGGCAGTTCTGACTAATGTTCCCCCGGATGGAGAGAGTGGACAAAATAATACATATAGCGAATCCCATGCCTCCCTGAAAAATAAGACTGTGGACTGGCTTCATCGGGAGTGTGGTTTCCCAGTAGCCCTAGCTGACGAAATCATAAGTACCAGAAGAATTAATTGGATTGGTAGCTTGCGTAAGTACTGTGTTGGCGATTGTATAGTTGTTAATTTTAGAAATCCTTATCTCGCCTCCACTGTTCTGAGAAAAGGTACTTCCCTCCCCTACCGTGGTCAAGGGATTTCTCTCCGTCCCCTTGGTTATTTTTATAGGCATTTGTATAACCAGTCTAATACTGACTATGTGAGGGCGGGGTTAAGAGATTTAAACCTGCATACTACTTTTAGTGTTGCCACATCCAATAGATTCCAGTCGCTGAGTGGACTGGATTCTAACGATTGACTGGGTACTGATCAGGTGAACACAAGGGATGAAGCTGTTTCTCTTGAAGGTATGGGAGGTGATGTAATTTTGGGGGTTGTTGACCCCCCGGGACTAGGAGCCAACAGTAGTCCTACTGTCGATATCATTAAGGATAACAGACGCTGTGAAGGTGTGAGGCTGGGTCCTGACGATCGGGGTGGACATTCTCCCCCAATTAGTGTTCCGCACAGCCACTGTGGACCTATTTCCTTGAGTTCAATGCCCACTAAAAACTCTAACCCCCGGCTATGTTCAATTGTCAGTTGGAATGTAGCAGGTCTCTCCTCTAAGGATGCCTGTTTGGGTTGGTCGGAGTTTATCAATGTTTTTAATATTATTTGTTTTCAAGAGACCTGGTGTATGGATCAAATCAATTACAATGGGTATGTTTCATATCAATTACCAGCTGTGGCATCCCCCTCAGGTAGGGCAAAGGGTGGGCTCCTGGTCTTGATTTCAGTGGATGTTCCCATTATTGTAAAAAACATACATTGGTAGGGTCCATTCCCAGATCTTATGGCTTTATCAGGAGCATGGGAGAAATGTTCTTTTAATACATTTTGATAATAATGTATTTGATAACACTAGGCACCAGGTAGTGTTAGCACTTGAGACTGCCTTGGCTGACATTCTAGTGGAGTTTGATATTGATTTTGATTATATTTGGGTGGGAGATTTTAACATTACTGTTTGTCCCCTTTCCACTCAAAGGGTCTGTGGTTATAATGATAGCTTAGGAGCTGAAATTCTCCATTACCCACATAACAACTATGGAGATGCTCTGAATAAAATCCTGACCACCTATGATCTGGAAATCTTGGTTAACGCGAAAAATGCCTGTGGAGATATAATCCCTACTTTTAGGGGAAGGAATGCAAATACTGTAATAGATTTTATTTGCATATCCTCTAGTCTTAGTCCATGGTGTCTGACTCCGGTGGTCGTGGATAATGCGCTTAGCGATCACAATTGTATCACCATTGAGACTTTTTTCTGGAAGGTGAAGCAGGGTTCTAACATGTGTACCATCGTCAATATTGAACCGCATCGACCAAATGGAACTAGAATTAGATGGAAAGGGGATAAAGCGGAGCTCGTGTCAAATTCAATTGTCTCAAGCTGTTTGGTAGAAATTTCTACCATTTTAGAAAGTAAGGAGGTTACCGACCAAGTCGTGCATAATTTTATCAAAATTAATCATATTATAGATAACAAATTTAGCAAACATGGAAAGGCCAAGTTATCTAAACAAAAGGGGTGGTTTGACCATGCTAGTACTATTGCACTTAAGGGGCTTAAAGACGCTTTGCGAGCTAAGCCAAGAGATAATAGTATGGTTAGAGATCTGAGAGCCACCTACCAGGCTGCAGTCAACCACAGGAAGTCCGAATTAAGGCAAGAGGCCTGGGACAAACTTGATCAGGCAGCAGCTACTTCAGATTCCTCATTATTTTGGGATACGGTTAATTGCCCGTTCCTAAAGGATGATAAGATGCCCGAATTGACGGCTAATGTAAGTGAGGAAAACTGGGTTTCCCACTTTTCTGTGATCTTCGATTCAGAAAGACAGAGGGGTGTGCATGATGATGATTGGCCTATCATACCTCTGAACATCTCTATAGCCGAAGTACAGGGAAGTATTACTTTAAGTAATGGTGGGAAGGCCCAGGGTCCCGACGGGGTGCCTATAGATCTGTACAAATTAGTCCCCGAGCTGTGGGGCCCATTGTTAACAAATGTTTTTAATGCAGCAGTATGTAATGGAGTCCCACCCACTTGGGAGGAATCGATTATCATTCCCATTTATAAGAAGGGAGACAAAGGTGATGTGAAGAATTATCGCCCAATCTCCCTTCTCGATTCCTCTGTGAAAATCATGAGCAGGGTGCTTCTGGTCAGGTTGGAAGAGTGGGCCGATTCTAATAACATTCTGGCCAACTGCCAATATGGTTTTAGGAAGGGTCGAGGGACTGTCTAACAATGTCTCAACCTCGACCTCCTAATTGGGAAATATACGAGGGCTAAGAAAGGCTCTCTCTATCTCTGCTTTGCAGATTTGAGCAGCGCCTTCGATATGGTGGACCATAGTATTCTATGGGCCAAACTACTTGATCTGGGGGCACCTGAGGGTATCATTTATTTCCTGGCACGACTATATTCTAACCTTAGTACCAGTGTTCGCTATGGACCGGGGGGGGAGAGTACCCCCAAGTTTAAGATAGGGCGCGGTATAAGACAAGGGTGTGTTCTTGCACCCCTTCTCTTTACCCTTTTATAAATTAAGTTGATTCAGCCCTAAAAACTGTGGCGGCAGATGCCCCGAAAATTAATGATTTTAACGTCCCGGTATCACTCTATGCGGACGATGCCGTGATTTTATCTAGGACTCCTATTGGCCTACAACGTCTGATGGACAAGTTTTCTATGTTCATCAAGGATAGGAAACTACTTATTAACAAATCCAAAACCCACATCATGGAATGTAGTTTGGGCTTTAAAAAACCCAACTCCTATTTCATTGATGGGCATAAGGTGCAAACGGTGAACTCCTTTAACTATCTCGGCATTAATTTCACTAAGAATGGCTGCTGGTCTAGTGAGATTACTTATGTCCGGGCCAAGATGGCCAAATGTGCCCACGGGGTGTTCAAGTTTGCCAGTAAAATTGGGGATAAACGGATTAAAGACATGTTAACAATTTACCAAATGAGATGTCTTTCGATTGCTCTCTATGGTGCTGGAGTTTGGGGCCATTACTCGGCCCGGAGTCTCCAAGTGGAGGAAAATCTCTTTCTTAAGAGACTTTTGTGTCTGCCCATATCTGCCTCTAATGAATTGGCGCATAAAGAGCTTGGGATACAACACCTTTCAGACCAAATTACTTTAAGACCATTAACGTTATGGCGCGCCATTTGGTCCAAGGAAGAGACCTCATTAAATAGAGCAATCATCAGAGACTGTTTTCTAACAGATGACCACATGAAGATTCCCTGGATTAAATTTGTTGTCAATAGTTTTTTAGAGATCTATGGATTTGATATTAGAAAGGATATGCACGCTGCTTCTAGTTTGTCAAAGGGTGAGTTGAAGCTCATCTTTATGAGCCATAAATCTGAAAGGCGGGAGACGCTGGGTGGCCATTCTTCCACATGTACGCTCTATGGAAGATAGTGAGACTGTTGGCTACCAACCATATTTGAGTTATGTTACTAGAGTTTCCCACCAGTTTGTACTAACCAGATTAAGGCTGGGGATTGTGCACCATTTGGTGGCTTTCCCCATTATTAAAAAATATCCGATTGGCCCTTGCCCATGTGATTATTTATCTGCACAAAGCACTATGCACTTATTGTTTTTTAAATTTTATGGTAACCTTCGTTCAGCCTTCTTAAAACCTATTTTTTTGAAATATGGAACACGAAATGTCCATGATTCTAGGAAGCTGTTTTTTAATCTCAACCCTGATGTCTGCTTTTTTTACTGCAACTTTTCTCCTACAAGCTGTTAAAGTTAGGAACAGCATGTTATTTTAACTGTTTTTTAATCTTGTATCTTGTACTGTATATATGATATTTGGTTATTATGAGTTTGTTTTTGATGTTTCTATGTATGTGCTTTTATGGACTTTGTGTTAAGCTACGAATAAAGCCTTATGAAATGAAAAATGAGTCATCCATTAAGGCGACACGTATGAGGAAATTTGACTGGTATACATCTGCCACATGGCTGCGAGCGCGCTGGACTAGCGCTGTGCGTTTTTAACTCCCCAACGTTTTTTATTTGTGTTACTGCTTTTGTTCTACTTACCCTTGTTTTTAGATTTGGTTGTCTCCAGCCTGCGCCCCCTCCCCTCACTACATTTCAAAAGTGCACCTCTGTGCCTAAAAGCACCACCACTTTGGTGGGTCCGGGTCCTGGGCATCCACTGCGGGCGCCATCTTGGTTTGGGGATTGGGATTCGGCGGCGGCCGCCATCTTTAAGCGGACTCGCGCGCCAAGGGCTCACTGGAGAGTCTACTTAAAGTCGCTCCTTCACGCGCAGCGTGACGCGCAGGTAGACGCCTTCGCTTAGCCTGAGTCGTGCCGGAGTCCTGCCCGTCTGCGCCCGTCAGCGTCCCGGAGGCGCCGGGGCGACGGTGGACTGCGGCTCGGCCCGTCGAGGGGGAAGATGATCACCTATACTTCATCGGTGCTGCGCGCCATGCAGACCCATTCTTGCTCCTGTCGCTCGGTCTTTCCGGGGCGCTTTAAGGGTAAGCGCCGCTGTCCAGCCTGTGGCTGGACGCCCACGTGGACATTGGTCAATGTCTGCAGGCCCGTAGAGGCTCGTGTTAGGCACCTATGTCTGCTCCTGAATACGAGGCCGCTGGGATGTCATGCCTTGCACCTATATGATCTCCTCGTGAGGGAAAACCCCCTGTGTCTTCTCCTAACCGAAACTTGGCTGGGAGAAGCGTCGAATCCGGATATCTTTTCCGCTATCCCCCCAGCCTATAACATCTTTCGGCAGGATAGAGAGAAAGGCAGGGGCGGTGGTGTAGCTGTGGTGGTGAGGAAGAACGTTTCCTGCTCTGTTCTCCCTCTCAATCCTATTGGGGGGTCGGAGTCTATTGCTTTTACACTCAGACTGTCCTCGGTCCAAGCATTTAAGGGGCTGTTGGTCTATAGGTCACCAGGCCCGATGGGCTCCTTCTTGGAGGATTTGCAGATAGCGATTTCCGAACTGGCGCTTACTACACAGCACTGTGTAGTGGCGGGCGATTTCAACTTCCATCTAGATGTCATAGGCGACCCGGACACTATCAAACTGTTGGACATCACATCTCCTCTGGGCCTATTACCATGCGTGTCAGGTCCTACGCATGAGAGAGGGCATACCCTCGATCAAGTGTTTTCATCAGTTCCGCTCGCCGATGTAGAGACTCTGCCTGTGCTCTGGACGGATCATAGGCTGATCAGGTTCTCTGTGTGTGAGAATGGGCGGCCGGATAACATCGCCCCCATGCTACCTAGATCGGCCTCGAGAGCGCTCCATAGAGTGACACCTGATATGTTAGAGCAGGCGCTCGCGGAACATCCCTGGTATCTCTCGGGTGATCTGGAAAGAGACACGGAGGCTCTGCAGTCGTGGCTGACTGAAAGGCTGGACGATCTTGCCCCACTGGCAGCCCCTCGGTCCACGGCTGTACGGCAATCTGCGCCGTGGTTCACTGAGGCGCTGCGGGTGGCCCGCAGCCAATGCAAGGTTGCTGAGCGGGCCTGGCGCCTTCAGTACAACGAGGTGGACAAACTCGCCTACAGGGCGGCTATTAAGGCCTATCATCGGGACATCTTAGATGCCAAAAAAGAATACCTTGCTAAGAGGATTGAGGTGGCGGCGAACTCCTGCAAGGAGATCTTCACGGTGGTGAAGGAGTTCACGACCCCCAGTTCCTACTCAGCCCCACCAGTGCCATCGGAGGCGTGGGCGTGTAATCTCGCTAGCTTTTTCACTAATAAGATCAAGGCAATTCAGGCCTCCTTCTCGGAGAGCGCTGAGGATGGTGGATGTGGCCCCGGAGCGGAACGTGAGCTACCGCCCATGCCTACCGCAGTGTTGACAGATTTTCCAGCAGTCACTTGCGAGGCGTCGCGGGCGCTGCTTACCAGCCTTAAATCTGGCTCGCCACTTGACCCATGCCCTGCCAAATTTTTGGCCGGGATGGCGGCGGTGGTGAATCCCCTGGTTAACCCCATCCTCAATGCCTCCTTGAGGGAGGGAAGGGTGCCTACCACCTGGAAGAGGGCGATGGTGATCCCCCTTTTGAAAAAGCCGGGCCTTGATGCCGAGGTTTTGGCCAATTATAGGCCAATTTCACTTCTCCCGGCTCTGGCCAAGATTACCGAGAAACATGTTCATGGCGTCTTGTCGAGCTTTCTTGAGACCAACCATCTGCTCCATCCTTCCCAATCCGGCTTCCGTCCCAACTTCAGCACGGAAACGGCATTGTTGGAGGTCTCCGAGATCATCAGGGAGACCTTGGATGTTGGTGGCAAGGCCATGTTAGTCATGTTGGACCTGTCGGCGGCCTTTGATACCGTCCCCCACGCGGCGCTCCTCGCCAGGCTCCACGACATCGGCATTAGGGGGACGGTGCTCAAATGGTTTACGTCTTTCCTGGAAGGCCGCCGCCAGACGATCTGGGTCTCCCAGAGCTCCGCCGAGATGCCGCCTCTGGGGGTTGGGGTTCCACAGGGCTCTGTGTTGAGCCCATCACTGTTTAACATCTTTATGTCCCCCCTGGCGGCGGCGGTGGAGGCTTACGGGGCCCAGATCGTGTCCTACGCCGACGACACGCAACTCCTCTTCACTTGTGGTAAAGATCAACCATTTGATGGAGAGAGTATCCGGGGTTGTTTGGGCAGGGTATTCGACTGGTTCCAGCATAACAACCTGAAGGCCAACTCCTGTAAGTCGGAGGTCCTATTCTTCGGCTGTGTCACCGACCCTGAGTGGCGGCAATGGTGGCCATCTGAAATGAGTCCTCCTGCACAATCATCTGCGGTTGCTAAAAATCTTGGCGTCAAACTTGATAATAAGTTATCACTGAGAGCGCACATCCTGGGTCTGGCCGGAACCTGCTTTGGTATTCTGAAGATGCTCCGCAAGTTTCTTCCACTGCTTTCTGCGGAGCATAGGCGGATTACAGTGCAGGCGCTTATCGGGTCCCGGCTCGACTATGCCAATGCCCTCTTTCTTGGCCTCCCGGACTACCTGGTCCAACGCCTTCAGGTGGCACAAAACTCTGCTGCCCGTGCCATCTTTGGCCTGCATAGGCGGTCACGAGCCTCTGGGTTGCTGCAGAAGCTTCATTGGCTGCCTATCCGTAAGCGGATTATGTTCAAATCCCTTACGTTGATGCATAAAGCCCTGTTTGGCTCAGGGGCTGGGTATCTACGGCGTAGATTGGCCTTCTATCGTCCTGCCCGCTCACTGCGGTCCGAATCTCTTTTTACTGCCGTGGTGCCACGTGTGCGGAAGGCGCGGACTGGGGGCCGTTCCTTCAGCTTTAAGGCACCCCAGTTGTGGAACTCTCTGCCACTGGCGCTACGCAGTACCTCTAATCTGCTTCAGTAAAAGGTGTCAGCAAAGGTTTTGGTTTTTTCAATATGCCCACATGAGGAGGCAGTAGCAAGCAGGATAGAATATTTTCAGCGTGAATATTCCCTTGTATTAATCTTATTTGAAAGCCTGCTTGAAGCAACACTATAGAAACTAAAATGGCTTAGGAAAGTCAACGAAATTCCTTTATAAGCATAAGCATGAAGAAGCACCATATCAATGCTTAATTTAATTTAATGGTGAGCGATGTTGAATAGAATTATGCAACTTTTCTGTGAGAAGTTGAAGTTTGTAGTGATATGCGTTACAAACTCCATCTAATAAACAGGCTTTTACATCAGGAAAAGCCACTGTATGAGACAGAAGCTACAGTCTCTTAGTAGTTAGGGTCTAACATGCTTAAGAGCACTCTCCATGAGGCTCTCTGAACCATTTACAATTTTTCTGAGAGAAAAAAAAAGAGAAGGGGACATAATTTTATTGAAACTGCCAGCGTGCTGTGTTGAATTCACTTGGCCGCGTAGCTCATCAAGATGGCGGACAGCATGCTGAGGGGACTGCTCGTGATGAAGAGAGTGGAGTTGAAGGCGAGCAAGTTGCTGAGGCGTGATAAATGTACTGCTGCATCGTCGCTGTTGTTTCACAAGCTTGCGACCCAATTTTCAATGGTCTGCAAGCATTGTGAGAGTCGCTAGTGCCAGCAGTTTCTGCGCTGTTCTAAGAGAGTGACTCAGACGCCGCCATCTTCCTTCAGCGCTAATCACACCCCATCGAACTAATCCTTCTTCTAACTTGTAATATCACAGCATCCAACTGATCTTATGAAGTGCTTGACTTCTTCGGCAACCATGGGTTTTATCCAGATACACTTTGTATTTTTCAGTTTTTATGATCCAACTTACAATGTAAAAAAAAAAATAACTACAAGTCCCGGAATGAAGCATTGTGGTAACTAGAAAGCCAGGAACTGCCGAAGTTGTCGCACAATCCTCACGCCATCCCACATTCTCATTCCATTCTTCCCTCTTGCACCAGCCCCATTGTTGCAGATGGAATTAAGTAGGCATCTAGAACTATGGAAAGAGAAGGTATTCTGTGGGTTCCTCTGTAGCAATATGTGTATATTCATGAGAGTTATGTAATTTTATATGTGCAGAGTAAGAGGCGGGCCTTTATAAGTGCTGGGTGATGGTGAATAAAGTGGGTAAGTGCAGTGTGAGTGGTGCGAGTGTAGGGTGAAAAAAATGTACCGATGTGAGTGTCAGGTGAGCTGCATGAATGCAATATGAGAGGAGGGACCATGTGAGTGTCAGGTGAGAGGAGTGAATGAAGAGGGAGAGGAGTGAGTGCAGGGTGGTGTGAATGGTGTAAGTGCACGGTGAGTGGTGCGCCTATGTGTGGTGCAGGGTGAGCGATGAGAGTGAAGTGTGATCTCTGAGAGTGACTGTTGAGTGCACAGTGAGAGGAGTTCGTGCAGAGTGAGTGGTGTGTCCCTATGAGTTCTGGCAGACTATCGTCCCTGTGTGCTGGCAGGATGAACAGAGTGCCTGTATGAATTCAGGCTGAAAGGTTTGTCCGTGTGTGCAGGGTGAGAGGAGGAAGTACAGGGTGAGTGGTGTGACTCCAGGGTGAGTGCTCTGGTTGTTTGCGTGGTGTGAGTGCAGGGTTAGTGCTGTGCCCATGTGAGTGATGGGTGAGCTCTGTTAGTGACAGTAATACTATGGGAGTTCACAGTGAGCGATGTGACTGTGAGAATAGGGTGAGAGGAGTGATTGCGGGATGAGGGATGTGACATGGGTTTGGGTGCGGGTGAAAGTGCAGAATGAGAGGAATGAATGCATAGTGAGTGATGGGCTTGTTTTAGTGACATTGCAGAGTCAGCAGTGAGAGTGACAGGTGAGCAAAGGATCACATGAGTGCAGGGTGAGAGTGTGCTCATGTAAGTGAAGGGGAAAAGCATGAGTGCATGGTGAGTGATGTGAGTGCAGTGTGGTCACTATGAGTGCAGGGTGAGCTTTGTGCTCAAGTGACCGCAGGGTAAGTGGAGGGAGAACGGTGCGAGTTCATGGCAAGGGGCATAAGTGCAGTGTGGTCACTGTGAGTGCAGGGTGAGCTTTGTGCTCAAGTGACCGCAGGGTAAGTGGAGGGAGAACGGTGCGAGTTCATGGCAAGGGGCATAAGTGCAGTGTGGTCACTGTGAGTGCAGGGTGAGTGGTGTGTATGAGTGTAGGTTAAGAGGAGGATGAACGGTGTGAGTGCAGGGTAACAGCATGAGTGCAGTGTGATCGCTATGAGTGAAGGGTGAGCTTTAAAAGTGGCAAGGGACTGAAGTGTCATGCGTGTGCAGGGTGAGAGTGTGCTTGTGTGATTGCAGGGTAGGAGGAGGGTGAATGGCGTGAGTGCATGGTGTGCAGTGTGATCGCTGTGAGTGCAGGGTGAACATGAAAGTGAAGGGTGAGAATCACAAGAGATTTGTCTGAATGCAGGGTGTATTCCCAGACACATGGAGTTACTCAGCATTGTATTGAGGGCATGGTATCAATCGCCAATGGAGGGTGGAGGAAATAATGTGCTGATCCAGCAACAAACTTTCAGTCTCCTGATGAGGGTTGCCAGCTGATCGCATTTATACCGGCACCACCAGTATTTTCATGCACCAGCCAGTACAAAAATAAGCAAAATCACCTAAAGCCAGTATTATTAGCACTTATTTGTGCATGCTTCAAAAGAGCTGCATTAATGATCAGTTACTAATAATTAAAGGAAACAAAGACAGAAATGTCATGATACAAATGAATACATACCATTTAATTTAGTGTCAAGGCAAGGCTTTTGCAGACTCTTTAAGCAACATAAATGGGGGTATTTTTCTCCAGGAAAGGTGGCATTCCTACTCATGAGATGCCTTTTCACAAAATGCATTCTCCCACTGTGGCAGTAAAAATAAAATACAAATGTAAGGAATAGGCAGAGTGCGGACCCAAGGGGTACTGGAACCAGTGAAAAAATACAAAGCTTTTTTCTCAAAGGCATGTAACTGGTCTTTTAAAAACCTGTGAAAAACTCTGGTGTGGCGGAGATAAGACTCCAGACACTGCCCATCTGAGCCCAAAGCAGCTCAAGTGGCAGCAACTTGGACCGAGGAACAGGACAGGAACGGTAAACTAAAGCCATATGGGCATTGCATGTCTGGGTTTGATTAGATTGAAAATTATTACTCCACCGGCCAGCTGCGCTTCACTCTGTTTTGAAGAAAAATGGAGCACGGACCAGCAGATTAGTGCTATGTATTTCTCTTTATTCCGCCATCACCATCACAGTGGACTAGTTGGCCGCCAGGGGACCTCAGGATTCAAGGGGACTTAATCCCCCAACTTAAAATGTGCCACGGGCGTGTTTGTACAGTGGTGAACGGGGCCTGAGGTAATACTGTGCAAACACGCCCTGTGGCGTGTTTTAAGTTGGGGAAGTCATACCTCTTCAATCCAGAGGTCCCCTAGGGGCCAACTGGCCCACCAGTTACCTCCAGTAAACACCACCGAGCTGCGTTGCAGAGCGTTGTAAAAAGGGGCGTGGCCTCTGAACACCTCTCTGCAACGCAGCTCCCTGGCGCATACTGGAGGTACCTGGTGGGCTAGTTGGCCGCCAGGGGACCTCAGGATTCAAGGGGACTTAATCCCCCAACTTAAAACACGCCACGGGGCGCGTTTGCACAGTGGTGAAGGTAGGGGGCGGGGCCTGAGGTGATATGTGTGCAAACACGCCCTATGGTGCATTGTAAGTTGGGGAATTAATTACTCTTTAATACAGAGGTCCCCTAGGGGCGAACAAGCCCACCAGGTACCTCCAGTAAGCACCACGGAGCTGCGTTACAGAGTGTTGTAAAAAGGGGCATGGCCTCTGAACACCTCTCTGCAACGCAGCTTCCTGGTGCATACTGGAGGTAGCTGGTGGGCTAGTTGGCTCCCTGGGGACAGCAGGATTGAAGAGGAATTAATTCCGCAACTTAAAACGCGCCACAGGGCGTGTTTGCACACATCACCTCAGGCCCCGCCCCCTTCCTTCACCATTGTACAAATATTCCTCTAAAATCAGCCGAACAACGAATTCCGATTTACTCACCTGTTATCAGGAGAGAACCCAGTGCTGCATCTTTTAGACCAGCACTGACTCTGAAAAGTAATTCTAAGCCTACTTACCAGTAACTTGTATTTCCTTCCATAGGAATCCATTGTGTGGTTTTCACCAGAAAAGTTTCCAAGTGTCCATTTTTGAAACGTACAAATATTCCTCTAAAATCAGCCGAACTACGAATTCTGATTTACTCACCTGTTATCAGGAGAGAACCCAGTGCTGCATCTTTTAGCCCAGCACTGACCCTGAAAAGGAAGTCTAAGCCTACTTACCAGTAACTTGTATTTCCTTCCATAGGAATCCATTGTGTGGTTTTCACCAGAAACGTTTCCAAGTGTCCATTTTTGAAACGTACAAATATTCCTCTAAAATCAGCCGAACTATGAATTCCGATTTGCTCACCTGTTATCAGGAGAGAACCCAGTGCTGCATCTTTTAGCCCAGCACTGACCCTGAAAAGTAAGTCTAAGCCTACTTACCAGTAACTTGTATTTCCTTCCATAGGAATCCATTGTGTGGTTTTCACCAGAAAAGTTTCCAAGTGTCCGTTTTTGAAACGTACAAATATTCCTCTAAAATCAGCCGAACTACGAATTCCGATTTACTCACCTGTTATCAGGAGAGAACCGAGTGCTGCATCTTTTAGCCCAGCACTGACCCTGAAAAGTAAGTCTAAGCGTACTTACCAGTAACTTGTAGTTCATTCCATAGGAATCCATTGTGCGGTTTTCAGCAGAAAAGTTTGTAAGTGTCTCTTTTCACAAACTAAAAATATTCCTAAAAAATTGTCTGTATGACTTAAACACATTCTTTCAACAGTTTACAGGAGATTCACCAGTGCTGGATCCAGGATCCACCACTGAGTATGAAAAAGTAACAATAACACTACTTACCTGCTAAGTGAATTTTCTGCCATAGGATAACATTGGTGATTCTATGGGAAAATATTTTTGTGTCAACTTTTAAAATACAATAATATTCCTTAAAAATCACTACTGTAACCAAAACGCTTTTACTCAACTGTTTACAGGAGATGTCCAAGGAGTGAATCTAGGATCCAGTCCTGTGGTTAGAAAAGTAATCCATAAAGTAACTAATTGCATTTGATTTGAAATACACATTGAGCTCAATGTTGCATTGTGTTTGAAATTGTGTTGCCCATTGAAACAACTGTAACTACTGTACTTAAAAGTCTATTGCCTATGTGCAAAGTATTTAAACTAAAGTAATTCATTCTGAGAAAGTATATTTTGTATTGTAATGATGTAGTGATGTCATCAGTGATGTCATTTGAGATGTCATCAGTGATGTCACTGACCATGTCATGAATGATGTAATATGTGACATCATCAGCAGTGGATTGCGTGCGCGCGATATGCAGTTAGTACAACTAACTATATCGGAGGAATTTCAATGGTTTTGTTCGAGTGAAATGTCCAGCTAACTATAACACCCCTAAAACCTATTGTTTTTTCAGTGAATTTCTAAGGTTTTTTTAAATGCTAATTCCTAACTATATCAGGCCGGAAACCTATGTTTTTTTCAGTGAATATATATATATATATATATATATATATATATATATATATATATATATATATATATATATATAAACCTTTGTTTTTTCAGTGTATATATATATATATATATATATATATATAAATATATATATATATATATATATATATATATATTACCTACTGGCGGTCGCCAGTAGGTAGTTATAGTTAGGACCCTGTTTCAATAGGAAATCCGCAACATTCTATTTGGAATAACTTTGGCGCCGGTCGACGAATCCTCGCGAATTTCTCAAAATAGGTGGGGTGCTACGCTCCGCTCCTACCCTGAAAGTCTCGGGGGGATTCGTCAAGCGGGGGCTGAGATAAAAGGGGGGTCCCAAAACGCGTTTTTCCCATGCATTTTTCCATAGGACCTTTAGACAGGGCTACAGCCCGAACGGCTGAACAGAATTACTAGAAATTTGGCAGAGAGGTAGTCCTCAGGTCAAGGAAGTGCCTTTTGTAGGTTTGGTGTAAATCTGTTCAGTAGATTCTGAGAAAATAGCCTTTAAATCAATATATATATCTGAGCCAGCTTACGGTACGCTTACCGTAAGCTTACCGTACGCGTACGGTGGCGTGCGCGAGCGCGATTCTGATTGGCTGTTAGATCTTAGTAAACATTCGAATCGGCCGAAACCAGGAAGCGGCGGCCGCCATTTTGTGTATTTCACTCCGGTAAAAAAGAGTGATATCTTGAAAAGGGGGCAAGGGAGAGAGTTACAGACCCCCTAACATTTGTAAGGGGGTCAAAGAAGGACAGAAAAGTACAAAGGAAACATTTATTGATTTTAAAAAAAATCACGGGGTACGCGTACGGTAAGCTTACGGTAAGCGTACGGTAAAAAAAAAACCAAAAAAGAAATGAAATTCAGATTTAAGTGTTTAGATATTAGGGGGCTCTAAAAAGAGCCGTTGTGTTTATTAAGTGATTTTTTTGTGGTACCTACAAGTAAGTACCGATGCAGAGTCTAAGGTTCAAGAGGAAGACTCTGTTCCCTTCATCATTGAAGTGCACACCATCTCCTCTATAAATGTCTTGCATGTCGTAACGCAAGTTGTTGTGGTAAATGGAACCCATACCATAGTCACGGAGGAAAGCAGAAACAGATTTGTTGACGTGCTTTCTTGCTTTGTCAATCTGCGGACAGAAATGATTGGACCAGTTCCATTTTTGCCTTTGGCATATGTTAGAAAACACAAAGGCAGTTTTAGGGAAAAGTGAAAACAGTTGTGCAAAGGTGTCCTTCATAAGCATTTCCAGACCTACCCCAGTCAAAGTGCCTAGGTCATTGCCACCACAGTGCACTATTATGAGGTCAGGGTGTTGGATTTGCATGAAGGATTTCACCAATGGCATCAATTGGTGCCACTTTAACCCTCTCTGACCAATCCATTTAATGTCTACATTTGGCAAAGCAAGGTCTCTCACCATACCTGTTTTCTCTGCAAACTTTTCACTCCAGAAGACATAGCTGTGCCCTACAATCCACACTGTGAACATCTTCAAAGGAGAACTGGATGCACTCAGGAGGTGTCTTTCAGTAGAATGGCAATATGAAAAGAAAGACAGTTTGGAAATGGAGGCATACATATTTTTTTCAAAACAAAAAGAACTGATTGGCTGTTTCATACCATTCTAGAATAAAAACTAGGCTGTATGTGTAAATTAATAGAAGCATGTTTTGTATTGGTACAGAAAAATGTGTTACCAAAGAACAGTACTATGGATTTGCTGTTAGGTTTGAAAAGTCAAGCACTCTTGCTCTGTGGAATTGAAACATTGTGTGGCGAACTTCTGACCTAACTCCACACAGCAGTGTTCCATGAGCTGTTGCTATGGTAGCAGGCAGAAGTCAAGTTGGGGGAAGGGTACTAGGCAGAAGTCAAGTTGGGGGCAGGGTACTTTTGGAAAAGGGTTGGTTTTCAACCAATAGAAATGTGTGATTACATTTGAAAAAAAGGGGGAAGCACTGAGATTTGAAACTTACATGTATATGTGTGGAAAAATAGAGGGAAAGTTTGCCATTATCTGGTTCTGCTGAGAGGAGAGAGGTGTAGAGAACAGAGATCCTGGCTCTGATAATCTGCTGTTTGAGTGCCACATTTCTTTTACAATTAACTAATTTTAAAGGTGAGTTTAGAGTTTGAGAGGGGATGTATATGGTAAATTAAGAAATGAATAATAGAATTGGAATTCCTTTTGTTGAAGTTGTGTTTATCATTTTCTGTTTTGGGAGAAATTTAAATGTGAGGAACAAGTAAAATAATATGGACTATGTTTTCACGAAAAATTAAGGTGTATTAGATGATATTTTTTAAGAATATTATGCAAAAAGAGATTGTGGGCTTTTTTAAAACAATCTTTGAGATTGTTATTTTTTTTTGCCCGCTGTAAAATGATGAATGCAATTGCTTTCACAATTTATAGTGAAATGCAATATATTCTGAAAACAGCAAAAATAAGGCAAAAATATTTTTTGATAAATATGTAAATATGTGTACTGTATTATAAAATGTTTTAAAAATATTAATACTTTTTTCTTTTTTTTCAGATTGATATAGAAAATTTTCGAAAACTAGAACCATTTTTAAAGCAATTTTTTTTAAAAACAAATGAATAAATATTTTTTTGAGTGGGTATGGTAAGTCAATAATAATAATTGTAGTCTCTCAAGGACCTTGTAATGTGATAATTGATTTTTAGTGTTTTTTAAAAAAAATAAAAAAAATTACGCGCACCGTACGCGTACGGTAAAAAAAAAAGTTTTAAAAAACATATATAAAAAAAAGATGAAAGATAAGGTTGGCTCTTAAAAGAGCCGTTGTGTTCATGCAGGGACAGAGGAAAGAAAGATTGGGAAAATTAGTCTCTGCGACAAGTGTGCTGATCTATTTTGTTGTTTACTAGGGAAACACTGGTCTCCCTATGACAAATTAGATCATGACAAGAGGCTCATCGAATATCAACCCTCAGAAATCGAGGGTTAATTTCCTGAGGGTCAGCAAAAGGAGATGCTCCCCCCACAGATGAAGGGCTCACCTGACCTGCAGAAGAAGGACTCAGCCCTGCAGATGATGGTCCAGGCTGAGCTGCTGTGGATGTGCTTGGTTGACTTAATGAAGGGTTACCTCCAAAAAGTCGAGCATGTGTCCTTTTGTGTACATCCTTGAGGTGCCTCATCATGGTATGATTCCCAAAGGAATACTTCCTGTCAGGATTACCTCTTGAAAGTACACGCTGACACAGCTTGCAAGTCACTAAGGGTGCATTTACCTTTAGCTGGCCTTCAGGAAAAGTAAAATAATCCCATACATAAGAGGTCTTTTGTTTCCTCGCTCTCTGCCTCAAGGTAGTGCTGCTAGTGCTAGCCTCACTCTCAGAAGGGCTCTGCTGTTCTGCCATCGTATCACAAAGACAACCCAGCTCCTTCTCCTAAGGGGTCACAAGCAGAAATGAGGGGAATGGGTGTGGTGTAGGAGAGTTCTAGAACTGAAAGTAGTTTCATCCAATCAAAAGTTGTGTTTCATGATCACATGACCTACCGTACGCTTACGGTACGCTTACGGTGCGCTTACGGCAAAAGTACGCATGCGCGTAAAAAAGACACGCGCTTGCGCGCATGCGCATAACAGTCACTACCCGACACTTCCGCGTAACGTGCGCGTGTAGCGTACACGCGTACGCGTCCCACGCGGAGTACGCGCGGCTACGCAAATTGCGTAACTATACGCAAACAGCGTAGAAAAGTTACAGACGTTGCGTAAACCGTACGCTTACCGTAAGCTTACGGTACGCGTACCAAAAAAAAAAAAAAAAAAAAAATGTATTGCTAATAAATTTTACATGTTTATTTTATAAAATATATTTAAAAAAAACATATTATAGAATTTTAAAAATTTAACCATAGTCTTTAAAAAAGGATAGAAAATTAAAATAAAAATATGTAAAAAAAAAAAAAAAGAAAGAAAAAAAAATTAGCATTTAAAAAACCTTGCAAATTCACTGAAAAAACCATGGGTTAAACACACGTTATAGTTAGGAATTAGCATTTAAAAAACCTTGCAAATTCACTGAAAAAAACATGGGTTTCACACACGTTATAGTTAGGAATTAGCATTTAAAAAACCTTAGAAATTCAATGAAAAAACCAAAGGTTTCACACATGTTATAGTTAGCTGGACATTTCACTCGTAAAAAACCAATGAAATTCCCCCGTTATAGTTAGTTCAGCTAACTATAACTCGCGCGCCCGCAATGTACTACTGATGACGTCACATATTACATCACTCATGACATGGTCAGTGACATCACTCATGACATCACTGATGACATCTCAAATGACATCACTGATGACATCATCCTTGTGACAGAGTGGTAGACCTCCTCTCACCCTAATATAACCTTTGATACAAACATTCAAAAATAGATACTAAAATTATCAAAACAATGGACATACCAATAACAGTAACAACAACCTATTCAGTATTTCTAAGATCCACATACACATCCACTCATCCACCAACAATCCTATACAGTCACTCATACATGTACTCACACATCATATGTACTCATACACCTAAACATCCTGTAACACAATTCCACTCATCCATAGAGTTACTCACACACATAGTCACTCATGCTAATAAAGAAACAAACATCAATTTACTTGCATATACAGTTATACACACACCAGCACACTTACTTTAACAGAAACTTACACATACTTAGTCTTTTTAACAATCACTTATAGAAACACATACTTATTCATACAGGAACTCTTTCAATCTCTCACTCTCACATATACTCACTTATATACACCAATAGTCACATATACTAGTTTAAAACATATGTAGTTACTCATAAAGACACTATTGAGACAGTCATTCACTCACTAACACATCCATGCATACAGTCATCCACCCATACAGTCCTGCACACATGCTGTCTTCAACACATACAAAGAGTGAGTCACTCATTCATGCACCTATGCACTACGTAATACCCCCCACCGAACCATACAGACACTCAGACACTCATAGTGATACTCAAAAAACCAACTAATAACCTCTATAGACACTCATGTAGCTACTCACCAACCCATGCAGCCACTTATACACAAAGTGAGAGACTGATACAGATATTTACATATTTAAACATTACTCAGTAAGCCATGTATTCAATAAGATACACTTAATCAGTCAGTAATACAATCAATTTTTCAAAAACAAATCATCCACTTAGACACTTATATACCCATTGATTCTTCCATCGACCTTGAGATATACATATATAAAACATATTTAATTTTCAGAAAAACACACATTCACTGGATGATGTCATCAGTGATGTCATTTGAGATGTCATCAGTGATGTCATGAGTGATGTCACTGACCATGTCATGAGTGATGTAATATGTGACGTCATCAGTAGTACATTGCGGGCGCGCGAGTTATAGTTAGCTGAACTAACTATAACGGGGGAATTTCATTGGTTTTTTACGAGTGAAATGTCCAGCTAACTATAACATGTGTGAAACCTTTGGTTTTTTCATTGAATATATATATATATATATACACTGAAAAAACAAAGGTTATAGAGACATTATAGTTAGGCCTAGATTTCACTCAAACAAAACCATAGAAATTCAGCAGTCAACTTCAAGTTATGCCTCCGCAGTGCGCTGCTTATAACCTCACATATTAAATCACTCATGGCATTGTCAGTGATAAAATCGCTGGCATCCCAAATGACAACACTCATGACATCATCCTGTGAGAGTAAGTGTTTTGTAAGAGTTTACGATTGTTAAACATACTAAGCTTCTACAAAGGTTAAATTATTATACTAGATGGGCTTGTAATGAGTGATACAACTTGTAACATATATTGTGTGAGTGAGTGTGTGGCTGTACAAGTGGGGGTGTGATTGTGTAAGTGAGTGTCTGAGGGGCTGTATGGATACGTGAGTGGTTGTGTGAGTAGCTGTATTGGTGAGTGAATGGGTGTTTGGCTAAGTGAGTTGCTGTGTGAGCAGCTGTAATGGAGAGTGAGGGTCTGAAAGAATGCCTGTATGGATGAGTGTGCTGATTTGGGAGTGCTTAGATGGATATGTGCAAAGGTATTTAAGTGGCTGTGTGGGTATATGAGTGCTTGTATGGGTGAGTGTGCAGTTGTGTTGAGAAGCTGTATGGGTGAGTGAGTGGGTGTATAGGTAAATAAGTGGGTGTGTGAGTAGCTGCATTGGTGAGTGTGTGGCTGTGTGAGTAGCTCTATGGGTGAGTGACTGGTTGTATGAGTACCTGTATGGGTGTGAGTAGCTCTATGGATGAATAGTTGTATGAGTCTGCGAGTGGTTGTGTAGGTGTGTGATTTATTCTATGGAATGTAAGTGCGTGTGTGAGTGGTTCTGTGAATGATGTCATCAGTGATGTAATCTGAGATATCATCAATGAAGTCACTGACCATGTCATGAGTAATGTAATACGTGAGATCATAAGCAGAGCATTTTGGGGCCATAAGCTATAGTTAGCTCAGGTAACTCTATGGGGGTCATTAGTATGGCAGCGGACTTTGTCCGCCCGCCATACCCCCGGGAATCGGGACCGCCTGCAATGCCAGTGATGGTCCCGCACCCTCTATTAGGATGCGCCCGCCACACTGGCGGGCGCATCGCACATTTGAAACATTGCGGCGGGCGGTGCTTTCAGCACCACCCGCCGCAATGCCACAAAGGCAGGTTGTGCCTTTCAATGCACAACGTGACAGGCACCGTGCTGTGCCTGCCACGTTGTACATTGAAATGCAGGGGGGTACCATAGGTACCCCCATGTGCACCCCCCAGAGCAACGGGCCCCCGCAAGTAAACACCATTGTAATATGGCTGGCGGTGTCTAACAGACACTGCCACCATATTAAACCCTTTTCTACCTGGTCGACTTGTCGACCGGGCGGAAAAGCGGCGGACGGTCTTTCCATCCGCCGTGGACCCCCCAGCCATCGTAATATGGCAGGGGTCTTTGCTGCATGGATGGCGGGCGTATGGCCCCCGCCGGGCCGGCGGTGACTACCACTGGCCCAGCAGGGGCAATCCGCCCGCCATCCTAATGGGGCCTTAAGTGCTGAATTTCTTTAGTTTTGTATATGTGAAATCTGATCCTAACTATAATGCCCCTTTAACCTCTGGGCTTTTTTCAGTGAATGTCTGTTTTTTTTAAATTTCATTTCCTAACTGTAACCTGTAAAGTTTGAGAATGGGTGTGTGAGTGGGTGTATGGGATGGTGAGTGGGTGTATGAGTAGATGTATGGGTCTGTGAGTGGGTGTATGGTTCTGTGTGCCAGTGGCTGTATAGTTCTGTGTGTGAGTGGCTGTATGGGTCTGTGAGTGGGGGTATGGGAGTGCTAGTCACTGTGTGGGTATGTGAGTGGATGTGTGGGTCCCTCTGTAGGTCTGTGACTGGGGGTGTGAGTGGTTCTATGGGTCTGTCAGTGGCTGTGTGAGTGGCTGTATGGGTGAATGTGTGGCTGTGTGATGGCTATATGGGTGAGTGACTGGTTGTATCAATATCTAAATTACTGTATAACTCCATGTATGAGTTGCTGAGTGTGTCTGCGAGTGGGTCTATAAGTGTTTGAGTGGATCTATCAGTAGGCGCATAAGTGCCTCACTGGGTCTTTCAGAGTCTGAGTGTGTGTGAGTCTCTAAGTAAGTCTGTGAATGGGTATGAGTCTGTGAGTACATGTGTGAGTGGGTGCATGAGTCTCTCAGTGAGTGTGTAAGCAGGTGCATGAGTCTCTAAGTAGGTCTGTGAGGAGTGTGCAAGTCTCTAAGTGGATCTGTCATTGGGTGCATGGCTGAGTGGGTCTGTAAGTGGGTGAAACAGGGTCTAGGGTGGTTTGATTAAGTGTCTGCACATCTGAATGCATCTGTGAGTCTCTGAGTTGGTCTGTGAGTCAATATGTGAGTGTGTCAGTGTATCTGTGAGTGTTTCACCAGTCTGAGTGGGTCTATGAATGGATGCATGAGTGTCTGAGTGGCTCTGTGAGTCAATGTGTGAGTGTCTGAGTGGGTTTGTGTGTGCATGCGTGTCTGAGTGGGGGTATGAGTGGGTGTGTGAGTCTATGAGTGGGTCTGTGAGTGAATAATGAATAAGATATTAGCCAGGCCACTATTATGTAATCACAATTCCATTAATCAGCCTGTTGCATAATGTATAATTTTTATGATTGTTGTTTTCATTAGTATGCAAGGGAGATGTGCAATAGTATGATTGAGTGAGGTTAGGAGAGTATGCTTTATGAATCCATTGTCATATTTGTAATGAACAAAAATGATCATGTATCTGTATACAAAGAATATACTATAGAGACATTGTTATCTTCATTTTTTATCTAAATAATAAATAAGAGTATACTTTTCTATTTGATGCATTTTTGTGTCTCTGTGCATCTTAGAGTGTGCCTTAAGCTCTGAGATATTAATTATAAGTTGCCTGAGTTTTTTTATATGAGTCTATGAGTGGATGCATGAGTTTCCGAGTGAGTCTGTGAGTGAGCCCATGAGTGTCTGAGTGGGTCTGTGAGTGGGTGCATCAGTCTCTGAGTGAGTGTGTGAGTGAGTGCGTGAGTCTCTGAGTGTGTCTGTGAGTGGGTGGATGGCTGTCTGTTTGGGCCTGTGAGTGAGTGCATGAGTAAGTATATGAGTCTTTGAGTGGATCTGTGAGTGGGTGCATGACCTGTGAGTGAGTCTCTGACTGGGTATGTGAGTGGGGGCATGAGTCTCTGAGTGCGTGTGTGGGTGGATGCATGAGTCTCTAAGTAGGTATGTGAGTTGGTGCAAGAGTCTTTGAGTGGGTCTGTGAGTGGTATGAGTCTCTGGGTGGGACTGTGAGTGGGTGCATTTGTCTCTGAGTGGGTCTGTAAGTGGATGTATGAGTGTCTAAGTGGGTCTGTGAGGGGTACATGAGTCTTTGAGAGGGTCTGTGAGTGGGCGCATGCATCACTGAGCATGTGTGTGAGTGGGTGCATGAGTTTCTGAGTGGGTGTGTGAATGTCAAGGTGGGAATGTGAGTGGCTGTATTAGTCTCTGAGTGGGTCTGTGAATTTTTTTTTTCCACATTTTTCGCCGATATACGGGAATTCGTAGCAACATTACACAGGGGCTGCACTGCCGGTCACCGTGAATCCGCAAATTTGGCGCATGGGAAAAAATCCTGTTTTTCGACATATTATACATGTGAGGGGTTCCTAAAAGACCCCTATATTCCAGTCATGTGGGCAGGGCACATACAACTTGACCCCATATGCCACTTTCTGCCATTTTGTTTGAGCTGGGGACCGTTCCAATGATGTAAAATGGCAGCCCCAACTCTCTGCTAACAGCATTCCTTTTGGTGCACACATTCACAATTCGTCACGAAATTGTCGCAAATTATTTACGGCCACAGACTAACAAATTTGGATTTCCTTTAATTTCTCAACCACAGAACAGATTTACACCAAATAAGTAAAAGTGTGGTAGGTAGAACAAAATCTACCTTTCTGCCAAATTCAATGTAATTCCATCCAGCTGTTCGAGGTGTAGTCGTGTTTCAAACTCCTAGGAGAATTAACACGGGAAATGCACTTTTGTTTGCGCCCCCTTTTTTTTGCCCCCACTTTATGGATCACCTTGAAACTTTGCATGCACAACAAAAATCAGTGGTGCACTCTTTTTTGGAAAACGTTGTTATATATATTCTGTCATCTGCCACTCAAATCGCTGAACTCCATAAAGGGTGCTTCTGTGCCGTGAAAGCGGCACGGAAGCACCCGTCCATGGAGTTCAGCAATATGAGTGGCAGTTGATGGAACATTGAAATAATATTGCTAAAACTGCTGCAGTCACACAGTGCATGTGTGCCCCAAAGGGACGTTACAAAATGTCAAGATGCTGGCCACGAAGACCAGCGCCTTCGCGTTGTTCTTTGGAAATTGATGTTTGCGGCAACAAGGGAAGCACTGGTACACATTGCAAGAAAATATCGCTCTGATCAATAAAAGGGAATGCACAACCAGTGTGAAATTTAATAACAAATCATGCGGCAAAGTTCCATTATGGAAGAAAAAGCTACTTACGCTACATAGAGCCAAATGACTCTTTATCGGATATTGACTTTCAATGGCTGCGTGCTTGCTGAGAAAGGTGAATGGAGCACCACCCGCTGCAAAGCCAAAAATGCATGTTGTTCATTTGCATGCACAACGTGGCAGGCACCGTGCGGTGCCTGCCATGTTGTGCATGCAAATGCAGGGGGGTACCATAGGTACCCCCATGTGAACTCCCCATCCCCCAGAATTCCTGGGGGCCCGCTACAGGCCCCCAATGGCAAGGACCGCATGCCTTTCCGTGGCGGCAGAAAGGTAGCTTTACGCTGCCATCCTAATATGGTTGCAAAAACAACAGTTGATGGACAGAATGCAGAACAATGTCATACATTCACCCCAGTACAGAGATCTGGGCCTAAATCCATCGTTTTTTTGCTCACCATGCCATTCCAGTTTGAACCCAGCCATATGCAAATCAGTAACGACCCTGTGCCTCATGGGAACAGTCCAGCCCGAACTGCCAAGCCTGGTCCTCCCTGGACTGGAACCAAGCATCCTAGGACCGGTTTCGGGGTTTCACAGACACCGCCACCATTGCAGGCCCCTTTTCCGCCCGGTCAGCTGTGTGACTGGCGGAAAACCGGCAGACGGTCTTTCTGTCTGCCGGGGTCCCTCCGCCAGACTTGCAACAGAACCTCTGTTCAGGGTGACTCTGTTGAACACTTTGCCTGGGGTTGATAGAAGTGATATCCCTCTGTAGTTTGTGCAGTTACTCAGGTCACCTTTCTTGGGGATCATGATGTTATATCCTTCCTTCCAGTCTGATGGCACCTTTTCCTCAACCCAGACCTTTCCAAATATAGGGTAGAGCTTGTCTACTGATGTTTCAATGTCTGCCTTCAGTGTCTCCGCAGGAATGTTATCAGGTCCTAGTGCCTTCCCATTTCTCAGATGTCAGATAGCTTGCTGTATTTCTTCCTTGTTTTGCCTGCTGCAGTCGATTGTAAAGTCCTTGTCATCTGGCCGAATGCCTGGTGGAGACTGCAGCACAAGCTGGTTTACCAGTTCTTCAATGTTCTCTGCCCATCTTTGTTGTTGGTTTTCGTTACCCATAATTAACGTCACCGCGTTGTATTTAACAGGTCATTCGGCTTGCTGTATCTACTGGAGAGTTTCCTTGTTGTGTCATAGAGTTCTTTCAAGTATCCATGGATTGCTGCTTTCTGAGCTTTTCTGGCAAGGCCATTGGTAACCCTTTACCTGTCTGCTCTTAAACTTTTCTTTGCTTCATTGTTGGTTTCTGTGTACTCGCCTTAAGCTTTCACTTTTTCTGCTCTTGTTAAGCTAGTAGTGACCACAACTTTCTCTTCCTTTCTCTCTTGGATTTTGCGGTTAGTCTCAGTGAAGATCACTTCTTTATGCTGGTGTTTCTTGGGGCCCAGTACCTCCTGGCAGGTTTATGTCACTGTTTCTTTGATCTTCTCCCACTGCCTTTCTACTGGCTCTCTGTTCTCTAGCTCTTGCAGGACTTGAAACTTTCTTGCTGAGGGTGACTGAGTATTCACTCCATTTCTGTGCATCTTTGAGGAGGGGGTGGTTATATCACTGGCATCAGTTTTTTGGTTCCATCCATACTCTCTTCAGCGTTAGCTTCAGCTTGACCATGACAATGTGATAGTCTAATGTCAAGTTTGGTCCCCTCATCACTTTCACACCCTGCTTGTAGGCAACGCAGACATGGGTGATCTAATTCTCTGTTGAATGATCGAGTGACATCCACATTGCCTTTTTTATTCTTTTGTGTGGGAATAAACTACAGTTTATCACCAGAATGTTCAGGGCACAGAGATCTGTGTGCCTTTCACCATTCTCATTCATTTCACCATTGCCATGATTACCCATGACTTCGTTGTACCCACCAGTATATTGATGGTTCTCTCAAAGCATTTCTCCAGGAAGTCTGTTGTAAAACTTCTTTCTCCTCTTTTATGCTGTCATTTGTAGGTGCATAGCACTGGAGAACATTCATGTTGATCCTCTTTTTCTTTGTGTGTAATGTCACTGATAATTCTGGGACTGTGGGCTTCCCATCTAATCAGAGCTCTGTTGGCTGCTGGCAATAGCATCAGTGCTACTCCCTGAGTATGTGGGATGTTCTCTTCCTCATGTCCAGAATACATTTCCATTCCTCTTGTAGTTAGTCTTTTCTGTCCATACTGTGTCCATCTGGTCCCACTGATGCCAAGCAGGGCACGTTTGTAATTTTTCATCTTCACTGCCACTTCGGCTACCGTGCCTGTCTTGTCCATTTTCCTCACGTTCCATGTTCCTATTGTGATGGTCTTGGCCAAAGGTAGGTGGATCTGCTTTGTGGTCTCCAGGGATCTCTGGTTTTCACCACAAGGGGTCATAGATCTCCGTGAAGGAAATTCCTCTCTCCCCAAGGCCGGAATGTCTTTTGGTTGATGTTTCTGTAGGTAGGATTTTTTACATGGTGGGTTGTTGGGACAGCTAGCCTTCTTTCTCAGCCAGGCTTGGAAACAGCCATAGCAGAGATGCAGCCAGTATACTGTTATCAGTATTTTTCAATGGGTGCCCATTGTGCCAAGAATTACCTCCAGTATGGCATGCCCATATTTTCTCACAGGCATCTGTCATGCTAACCACTGCCTCAAGTACGCCAGCACCAATATTGTGTTTCTATAAGACAAGAACTACCTTCGGTAAGCAGGGTCAGCAACGGATTTGCGAGCATAGAACCACATTCTCACCCTCACATTTACTCTCTTTCACTGTTTCTCCAATAAATACACTCTCAGTTCCAAGCACGCACACAACAAACATTTAAATGCATTTTTGACCTGCCTTAGCTGCCACCAAAGGCCCATTCCAACAAATTGTGCTCCATTTTTATTACACTAATAGTGAATTACAGTATTATTAGAATATTATGCTATATTAGTATAGCAAGAAATGGACAGAAAACAAGGAGTCTGTACGCACCCCTGTGTTCTTCGAACTTATTTTGCCACCTCCTGGGCCAAGGGTCACAAGGAGCAAGCTAGGAGTCCCAGCTGCTACCCCTTGTGTCGCCTGAATAAAGTCCATGGAGATAGGGGGTTGTTAAAAGTGCAAGGTTCTGAGAGGCTGTAGGTAAAACCACACGGCTTCCTATCTTCCACGCACATTGCTCTGCAGCTGTCCTGGCAGGAAGGGATAGGAGGTGATTTTTTCACCTCAAGCAGGGAGAGAGGTGAGGATTAGACTGGTGCTTCAGCCTCATACGTGCAGTGCATTCTGCAGCACACGTAGAAAGAGAAAAAGGCCTCAAAGGATTGTTTTTGTGCAGGAAGGTGCTCCCCCTCTGTTTCAAAAGCCCTGGAGAAAATTCACAGAATTATTTTGTGGAAATTATGCGAATTGCCCTAAAAAAATATTGAAAGCTATATATTATTACAAGAAGTGTCAGTTTCTCATTATGCACTATTTGTTAGCCTGAAATTTGTCTCCTTGTCCATTTTGAACAAGAGGGCGCATTTTGCAAAAACACACACACACTTGAAAAGGCGAGCTCAGCATAGAGCCGGCCGCCATAAACAAGTGAGGGGGGGGTTGCCGCGCGCAGAAGTGACGCGGCACCCCCACCATCACAAGGGGTCAGGCTTAGCGCCCAATCACCGGGGGACCCCTGAACCGGACGCGTTTGGTAGCGCTTCCGGTTCAGGTGGTGTGGCTGGGATGGAGGGGCAGGCCAGCTGGAACTGGTTCTGCCCCTCCTCACTCCGCTATTAGCCCGGGCCCAGGCGAGGAGGCATTCCCTTTGTGCCTGCCCTCCTGCCTGTGAAGTGTCGCTGTCAGGGTCGGGCTGGGAGGAGGCCCGGTTCACTTTTTATTTTTCTATCCTGTATTACAGATTGGGACCGGAGCAGCGGTGTTCGCTTGGAAGCAGCGGCGGAGAGCGGGTCCATCGATCGGAGTGGGACAGAGCAGCGGTTACGTTTGTCTGGGACCCTTGGGCAGGCGAAACAGCGGCGGAGAGCGGGTACCGCGGGTCCGGCGATCGGATTCGCGCGGTTAACTGGCACCATGCGATCTGTGCTGGTGTTAGGGGTGGCCACAGTGCCATACCGGATTAGGGTTCAGGGCTCGGAGAGGTTGTTCCCCCCCAATGTGAAAACCCCCTTCAAATTTGCTTTTGCTGTCCCCTACCTTATTGTGCTGCAGGAATCAACAGAAAGAGTCAACGGAAGGCTTCAGGAGGGAAGGACACCTGTCGACCATGGTGTGGCTGAACTCTTGGCAGCAGAAGTGTGGGGGGGCAGCACCGGCAAGCCGCACTACCATTGCTTCTGGGGCCACGCGGCTTCGGACCTATTCACCTGACCCTCTAGAGTAGCTGTTGGGCGTGGCTCTGGTCGCAGGGGTGCTTAGCTGTCTGGTGGCTGCTGCAACTCCAGGTAAAGGTTTTGGGGCCTAGCCCGGACCATTGCTCAAGAAGCAGGCATTGGGTGACTGTTGAGGCCTGGTACAGGGGTGAGGAGCAATGGCTCCTAAGGCTAAGCAGGGCGAGCGGCCCTCCCGCATGGAGGGGTTGATGGACAGGATGTTGCAGGAAATGGCTGAGATGAAGCAGGGCTTGGCGGAATTGCGAGAGAAGACCCAGGGGCTGGATGGGACGGCAGGGAGCAGGTCTAGGCGGCCGATAGTACCACCCTAGCCTTACTCTCCACCATTGCCAAAAAGGAATAGAGCAAAGAAGGGGGAGGGCCCATCTGTACCAGCTCCACTTGTTCCTCAGCCCCAGCTTACAAACCACGAGCCGCCCGTGCCAGTACATAGGATCCCACAGGTGCCGGTACCCCAGGGGGTGGCCCTCGAGGGGGCCATTCCAGCGCAGCCAGAGGTGGCCAATTTGGCAGCACTCCTCCATTGGTTGGAGAAGGTGGGGAACTGGTCGCCCGTTGGTGCATCTGGGGGCGTAGGGGATGCCACGGAGAGGGCCAGAAAGATAATTGAGGACCTTAGCAAGGCTAAGCCGAAGGACGGGCCGGCAGTATCGGCAGGTGGGGCGCCGCCAGTGAATGCAGCAACAGAGAAGAACGCCACAGTTCCCATACCAACACCGTCACCTGCAAGCACGGGAGCACCCAAGCCAACAGAGACCACTACAGCAGGTAAGGACAAACCCCTGCCATCTCTGGGTATGGGGGAGGTTAGGTCCTCCAGGGATCGGTTGGGGAGGCATTTGTCCCAGGAGACAAAAGAGAAGATCTGGAAAGGGGAGTATGTTAACATATTCTCCCTGTTGATAGACGACGCAGAATGGGAGGAGGCCAAGAAAAACAAGGAATGGCTTCTGCCCAGGGAATGGGCCAGTGTCGTCCTGAAGTACAGGGCGGAGGAGAATCTGGCAAATTGGGAAAAAGGTTTTACTACTTACACAGCAATCATGTGCGAGCGTTTCCCAGAGCTGGGCACGGACTTGGCATGCTACCACAAAAGGATCATGTGCAAGCATGACACATATGGGGGGAAGGGGTGGAACAGTTATGATAAAGAGTTCAGGAGGGCGAAAGCAGCAGATCCCGCATTATGCTGGAACCAGGAAGACATGATCATTCACTTGAAACATCTGGGGCAGGTCCCCACCAATAGGGGCAGTACTCAGGACACATTCCGGGGTCAGCCCTTTCGTGAGGTCCCCTCAGGGCAGCAGGCGGGGGGGAGGAAAGAAAGGGGCCTGTTGGGACTTTAACAAGCGTGCATGCAACAGGCCAGCTGGGACGTGTAGATTCCGGCATGTCTGCGCAATTTGTGGTAACTCCTCCCACCCCGAGAACAGATGCTTCAAGAGACAAAAAGACAAAGGGGGAAAGAAGCAGGATTAGAAGCGCAACCATTTCTAAGGCCGGATCCCCCATAGTAATGAGCGCCATGATCCCCTGGCTCAATAAATATCACTGACCAGAGGCTTCCAAAGTACCCAGAGAAGGGTTCTTAGAAGGTTTCAGAATACCTGCAACTGGGTACGCCGGAGTGGCACATTGCAGAAATCAAACTTCAATAAGGGAAAGGGAGGGAGTGGCAGTGGTAAAAATTAAAAAGGAAGTTAGACTGGGTAGGGTGGTGGGCCCATTCGAGGCCCCCCCAATGCCGAATTTGCCGTAGCATGCGCATCAAGGAGAAAGACAAGCTAACAGTTTTGTTAGCCTGTGACTCCCTTTGGGGATTATCATCCACCAAGACCCCCAAATTGCGCACCGTGTTAATTGGGGCCAGGGGTTCCTCCTCGGGGGTGAGCTTGAACTCCAATGGTAGATGTTGAGACATGCTGGCAGTGGAACAATATACCATCTCTGTTTTTCCCCCATTAAATTGCAGGGAATTTTTCATGAGCCATCTAACAGTCTGACGCATCCATTCCTCGAACGTATCCATGGACACCGCCTATTTCCCTTCCAGGGAAAACACCAATTGAGTGTCGTCAGCGTAGTTGACCAGCTCAATTCCGAAATATTTGATAGTGGGGAACATGTGCCGTAAATAGATATTAAAAAGAATAGCGCTGATCGCAGAGCCCTGCGGCACCCCATGGTGTACAGGAGACTTACTGGAAGTGAACGGCGTCATGGTCATAACCTGTTGTATTCCTGATAAATAGGACTGTAACCACTGTAAAACCCGTCCTTTCACCCCTATCTTCTTCAGTCTTTCCACCAGTACTGTGTGGCTCACCGTGTCGAATGCGGCCGACATGTACAGTAACACTAGGACAGTAGAATTCCCATTGTCGGCACACATTCGTAAGTTGTCCATTACAGTTTCCAAAGCTGTCTCGGTGCCGTGGCCTGGACGACAACCAAATTGGTCCCTATCCAGCAAATGATTATCCTCGAGACAGCATGACAAGGTTTTACTGACTGCTTTTTCTAAGATTTTAATTGGATATGACAGGAGGGAGATAGGTCTAAAGTTTGCTGGAATCGTAGGGTCTAGCGAGGATTTCTTGAGCAGAGGTGTCACTACTGCCTGCTTCCATACCTCTGGTACCACTCCTTCTTCCAAGGATTGGCAGCAAATCTGCCGCAGCCAAGGGAAGGTTTCTTGCCCAAATACTTACCAGATTATATATGGGAGGGGGTCAAGAGGAGAGCCCGAGGAAACACTGTGAGCAAGGTTATTAAAGGAACCCTCCATAAGAGCTTGAAAGTATTCCAGGGAGGTATCTACCCGGGGTTCTTTGTCTAACTTCCAGGGCGAGTCATCCTGGTCACTGGTGTCATTAGGGTAAAGATCTCCAAGAATTTTAGCATTTTTTTCTTCAGAGTGGGAGGCAATCTTGTCGCAGAGTTTCTGCGATGCAGCCACCTTATTGCTCGTGCAAGTTGGGCTGGAAAGGTCCCTGAAGATATTAAAAAGAGCTTTTGTGCTGTTTGGTGCTTGCAAAATAGATTTAGCATAGAAGTCTGCTTTTGACCTAGAGATAGACTCCTTGTATCTGGCCTGTACTAATTTCAATTCTTTCTTATCCAGCTCCATTTTCTCTCAGCCTTCTTGCATGTTGCTCACAATAGTTTCAGCTCCTCATCATACCAGGGGGCTGAGGCTTTATTTCTATTCTTGAGTCTCTTTACTGGAGCTAGTAAGTCCAGAGTTCCAGCTATGTAATTAAAATATGTTTGGTAATTTTCCTCTATGGAGATAGAGGGAGCACAAAGATTCTGGTTTGGGAAGGTCGGGTGAGTCTTGTTTTTTACTAGTTTGGCCCACTCTCTTCCCTTTCGGTATGTCACCGATCGGTTATGATTATCCTCTGAGCAGGGTATCGTGATACTAAAATGGATCAGAGAGTGATCAGTCCAGCTTTGAGGCAGTATATCTGCCACCTCAGTCTCAGTCTGATTAGCAAACAGGAGATCTAGGACATGCCCTCCTTGATGAGTTGGTTGTTGTACCAATTGTTGTAAGTTAAGATTCTCACATGTTTGCCTTAAATCTCTCAAATGGTTACCTATATCCCATAAATTAAAATCCCCTAGTAGAATCGTTCTAGAGTGAGTTAGGGTCAGGTTAGTAATGGTATCAAGAAGTGCTTGATATTGGGTATCTTGTCCTAGGGGTTTATAGCAGACCATTCCTGAAAGAAGCCTGCCTTTGGCCTCTTGCAGCGAAAAATCCAGGAGTTCGATCCCTGTGACGTCGTCTACCTGTAGAGGAGCAAAATTCAACTTCTCCTTAAAAATCACTCCAACCCCTCCTCCTCTTCCAACAGCCCTCGGTTTGTGAAAGATTTTATAACCTTCTGGGCAAGCAAAACCCATTTCCAAAGAGGAGTCCGTGCTAGTCCATGTCTCTGTTAAAAACAGGATGTCCAAATCCATGTCCTCTAGCATGTTAGACACCTCTTGATGATGCTTTATCAGAGATCTACTATTAATCAGCCCACAATATAAGAAACTTGCCCGTAGCAGGTGGAATTTGATGATTCCCCCCCATCCTCCCTCTTACCAATATTGAGCAGCTGTTCCCTGGAGTATTTTATCCGGTCTTGTTCTCTGTCAGAACGGACAGCATGGCTGGCGCTGAGCGCGACCGGCGCGCGAACGGGCACAGACGGGCTTGCCTCTGGTGCGCCTCCGGCGTGCCATCGGCGCGCCCGAGCTGCGCGCTTGCATTGCCCGTCCTAAATAGGCAGGCAAGTGCTGGCAGCCAGACACTAGAGCGCAACCCAAAATGGCGCTGGGAAAAGTGCCGGAAAGCCCCTGGTCCCCTCACCCAAGATGGCGCTAATGAAAGATTGGAGGGCCCTGATTCCCGCTAAGCAGCAGAATGAGATGTATCAATTTTACGTGCGGGTAAGCGGACTCAATACTGTTTCTATTTACAGAGAATAAAAGGTATTAAAAATCAATTGGTTCTAAAAACAATCCCCCAATACCACAGTGCAACAATATGCTAGCAGCGTTTATGCAAAAGCTTTTCCCTCGTTCAGGCGGTCAGCGCGTGGTAATTATCATTAAAAGTTTGGATTACTGCACGCTTGCTTTGCCCGGCCTAAATAGGCAGGCAAGTGCTGGCAGCCAGACACTAGAGCGCAACCCAAAATGGCGCTGGGAAAAGTGCCGGAAAGCTCCTGGTCCCCGCACCCAAGACGGCGCTAATGAAAGATCGGAGGGCCCTGATTCCCGCTAAGCAGCGGAATGAGATGTATCAATTTTACATGCGGGTAAGCAGACTCAATACTGTTTCTATTTACAAAGAATAAAAAGTATTAAAAATCAATTGGTTCTAAAAACAGTCCCCCAATACCACAGTGCAACAATATGCTAGCAGCGTTTATGCAAAAGCTTTCCCCTCGTGCAGGCAATCAGCGCGTGGTAATTATCATTAAAAGTCAGGATAACTGCACGCTTGCATTGCCCGGCCTAAATAGGCAGGCAAGTGCTGGCAGCCAGACACTAGAGTGCAACCCAAAATGGCGCTGGGAAAAGTGCCGGAAAGCCCCTGGTCCCCGCACCCAAGATGGCACTAATGAAAGATCGGAGGGTCCTGATTCCCGCTAAGCAGCGGAATGAAATGTGTCAATTTTACGTGCGGGTAAGCGGATCAGGAGGGCAGAGGCGAAGGGATTGTGCTACGCAGAGCTAGGGGAAGTGTGTGCTGCCCAGTCACTAGATTAGAGACATTCATGACGCAGCGACCAAGGGCTGCAGGGGGCCCACTCTTGATACACGCAAATGGGCCCCCCATTACCATATTCCAGTTCAAGAGGGTTATGGCTATAGCCATAAGGAAAGCCAACATGAACCCAGCAGTTTTTGGGACTCGTTCCTTTAGAATTGGGGCTGCTACAGAGGCAGTTGCCAAAGGATTGAGCAGAAAGAAAGTGCAAACGATTGGGAGATGGTCGTCAAACTGCTATAAACGATATGTGCGATTGCATATGCTTGGAGCAAGTGGCGGGGAGACCAACTGATGGTTGTTTTCTCTCTACTTTCTGTTGCAGTTTCTTCGTCCTGAGACAAAGATAGGAAGCATGCAGCGGTGGCATCCGCCTGCCACGCAGGAGGTGGTCACCGAACAACAGTACAAGAATGAACAGTACGCGCCATGGCGCAAATCCACTTCAGGGGGCAGGAAGAAAGGGATGTGTGGGTCATTGGTCATTGCTACATTCACCATCTAACTGCCTTCTTTGCAGGTGATTTCAAGGCTAGGGCTCGGCAGGCAAAGGTAAATCTGGTATTCCAGGGACAGGGTGGACTGCGAATTAGGCAGTTCAGGGATCTAATGGAGGATGCGCTGCAGAATAGCCTAAGCCCCCCGGCTGCCTGTATTTTGCATTTTGGGGGCAACAATTTGGTGCACATGAGCTGAAGGGCGGTGGTGGAGGACCTGCTTACTGAAGTGGGATGGCTAGCAAAAAGTGTCCGGAGACAATAATTGTTTGGTCTCACATGATCCCGAGACTCCAATGGGGGGGGGGGGGGGAGTCAGTAAGGGTGTTGAATCACTCAGTAAAGAGGATCAACAACAAGATGGAGAGGCTGTTCAGGACACCCAAGCTTGCATCCATAGCACATGGGTATATCAGGGGCGACCACTTCTTTGTAAAAGATGGGGTCCACCTCTCAGCCAAAGGTAACCAGGCTTTCATGGAAGACATTCTAGCTTGGCTGGAGTGCAATGCGCAGGGCATGACCTACAGGGTAGCTGAGGGGGATGCCAGATAGTCGGTAAACTACGCTGGCCTGTGGCGGTAAGGTCATGGTTGGTGAGCATACTTTGCGGTCCTTTGAGGGCATCACCTTTATGAAAGGGGATGCCCGAGGGGGAGACGGAGGGTCACTCATAGAACTCCAAGGGGCAGTTTCAGCCAGTATGTGGAAGGGGCGCAGGGGGCTCTGAGAGCCATGCTTCCAGTAGGCCATGGGCCACCCCGCACGCGCATGCGCTCAAGGGCGCATACTGTTTAAGGGCTGCGTTTTGTGGAGACAAAAGGATAGGGATCTGGGCTGCCAGTCATTGACCTTGCCGAAGGTTCTAAAGGGTTGCGCAGAAAGGAAATCATATTTTCATTTAGAATATGATAGGAATCCAGATGTATTAGAGAAATGTTAAGGTTAGCCTTTGAACAACTGTGCCTATCTGTATTTCGACTTTCTGCGCATTGTATATAATGTATAACTCAATATCTGAATGTTTAAGTTTGTAATGAAATACGGTCGGGGGTCTACGACCCCTGATCCAAACCAGTAGTGTTGTCTGACTTGTCTCTCGTGGGGGGGAAGGGGGTGGGGGAGGCCCACCCCCTCCCCTTTTTGAGGATCATTTGCTTTTATGAGAGGGGCCTAGGCGGTACCAGTCCATAACACACACGCACTTGATACGACAAAAGCCGCTCACGTTCCGTTCGTTCATGTAGTTCCAGTGCTGTGGCGACAGGCCTTTTTTTTATCTAACAAAATCTCAAATACGTGGCAGAATGGCGTAATCTCAGACATTTCCTTAGCAAGCCTATTGCGCAGTACAGAAAATAGGCAAGAAGATTGCACCACTGTAAGCAAAATTGCGCCCTTGTCTAATCAATTCTTCCGTGATCGGAATACCGAGGTGGAAATCATGCAGAATTTGTAATATAAACCAGCCGTCACTAATTTGAGCGGATTTGAAATGCCACACTTGTTTCCGAAATGTACCGAACTGAGGGCCATATGTAGGTAGAACGTGTTTTGCGATTCTCTAATTGCAATTTTTAGGGAATCGCAATTAGAGAATTGCAAAACGGAATGTAGGTAGGATTAGCAAATAATTTTGCGAATCCTACATATTCCTTAATTGCGAATTGCAAATTGCAATTCGCAATTAAGGAATACCTCCCCATTCATTCCTATGGGCCTAGAGGCCCATAGGAATGAATGGGAAGACATTCTCAATTTGCGATTCTCAATTAGAGAATCGCAAATTGAGAATGCAATTTCAAGTGTGCCAGGGTTTCAAAAGGACACCCTGTTGCACCCCTGAAATGAGCATGGGTGCACATGTGGCACACATACATGCCCTAAGGGCATGTGTGTGCGCCACATGCCACTTTGAAAAATGCAAAAATATGCATTTTTGAAAGAAATCGCAAATTACCACCAACCTGTAGTTAGTGGTAATTTGCGATTCCTTAAGGCCAAATTGCCCTTTTTTGGTGCTTCTTACATTGCATTTAAGGAATCGCAAAATTTGCGATTCCTTAAATGCAATTGCAAAATAAGGAATCGCAAATTTAGCGATTCCTTATTTTGCACGCAGATTTGCCTTCCTACATACCACTTAGCAAAATTGCGATCGCAAACGCCGAAATTCGGCGAATTTCGGCGTTTGCGATCGCAATTTTGCTTTCTACATATGGCCCTGAGTTCGGTGTTTAACTTTGACACAAATCGTGCAGCGTTTTCAATGTCCTTTCACATACTTTTAATAGATGGCCCAATTAATGGGTAACTGGCGCCTTAATGATACAGAGTAAATCAGTCACACATGGCAACACAAAAATAAAAGAGGCATGGATGAAACAATATCAAAATAAAATGTGAAATTGAAAAAGAGGGTGAGTAACAGAGCACTACCAAATAGGTCAATAGATCGATCATATGTGATCATAAACGTAAAAACACAGCGCTCAGCATGTCCATTTTATTAAGGCCCGTAAAGTTCCTGGACCAGAGACACTGCGACATTTTCCAAGAAGTAACGTTTTATGGCGATAGCCTTGGAGCAAGATTGCACTGGACAGCTAACAATAATGTCATGGTATTCTGTTAAAATGATTATATCGGTGAATTATTGTCAAATGTTTGTTCAATTACCACTAGTTCTTTGAAATAGCAAGAGGAGCCAGAAAAGTGAGACACACACATTTTAAAGAATCCTATTTTTAACAGTTCTGAATAAATTACACTTGCTTTCAACTACAATCCCTTTGCAGAACGCTGTACTAATTTTATCCCGTACACTGTTAGACATACCTTTGTGCATTTTGATACTGTCCGACGGACTCTGTTTAGTCAACCAACCTTCTGATGCAGAGTACTTTATGTAACCAGTCTGCACTCCTATCTGGAGAGCCCCAGATACAGTTGTGCTTGCTGCCTTAGGCGTCGCTACCAAAACTGTTGAAAGTTGACTAGAAGACACTACAAAAAAAATACACACATTCTGAATGACATTGTTATTTGCAACTATGTTTTACTACATAGGATCGATTGTTTGAGGCAATATATCTGCCTAAAAGTGTACGTAAAATGCGCACACACACACACGCACACACACACACACACACACGCACCCCCCCCTCCCCCCCCCTTTGTGGGGACTATGTGTGAATACCTGCCTTGTGGGGACTAACCTTTCTCAATGTTTTTAAACTACGCTAATAACGGAAAAATTTTAAGAAAAAATTAATGATACAGGATCCGGCTTCAAACATATTGTTATTTTACTGTGCGCACAGCACCATCTTTGTGGGGACTTGAACACGTGCTACCATCCTTGTGGGGACCTAGTCTGTAACACTATTTGTGATTGAATACAGTCAAAGGCACATGGCTAAATGTTTATTTTATCAACAATATACACAAACAACATTATAATCTATTCATATATGAATTGATGCATATATACTAGGGGGATACATTAAAGACAGATTATGTTAATGTGCCAGAAAATATCATATCATGCTTAAAGAAAGACACTTAAAGCTGTATTTAACCTATTTATTAGTGCGTAAAACCTTAGGAGATAATGGAACTAATACATAAAGAAATTAACATATGGAACCAAGGAAAATGGTCAAGTGGAGTCCAGAGCTTGATTAGCTGATTACATTTTGCCAAAATAGATCTTCAAGACCCCACAGAGATAGTGGGTGAATATCATTGTGCTTAAGTCTCCATAGAAATGGCTTAAATCCCATTATAAAGACTGTGAAGCTAATGATGTTCAAGTCCACAAAGAGGTTGTGTGTAATTATAGGAACGCTCAAGTCCCCACAGAGATGGTATGTTATTATAGTGATGTTCAAGTCCCCACAAAGATAGTGTTTTATTATAGTTTTTTCAAGTGCCCACAAAGATATTGTGTCATTATAGCGATGTTTAACCCCTTCAGTGCCACGCCCTTTCCCCCTCCTGTGCCGGGCGTTGCACTAGTGGGTGGGGTTCATGACGAGATAGTCTCGTCATGGGCACAGCGCAACCGTGCTCCATGACGAGACTATCTCGTCATGGGCACTGAAGAGGTTAAGTCCCCACAGAGATAGTGCATGAAGATGATTGTGTTTAAATCCTCATTAAAATAGGGCCCAATTCACAAAGGTAAACTTAGACAAAAAATTTAACTATTCTACTTTTCAGTTTCACAAATGTAAATTTAGACGAAAAGTCTAACTTTACTACTTTTCTGTATTCACATAGTCCCATACAGAGAATGCGAAGCTGATGATCTTCAAGCCAAAACCGAGCTTGCATGTAATTACAGGAATGCTCAAGTCCCCAAAGAGATGGAGTATGACTATATTATTACCACGGTAGCCAAGAAGCATGTGTGTGATTATAGACATGCCCAGGACCCCACAGAGATAGTGTGTGATTATAGATATGCCCAGGTCCCCACAGAGATAGTGTGTGATTATAGACACACCCAGGTCACCACAGAGATAGTGTGTGATTATAGACATGCCCAGGTCCCCACAGAGATAGTGTGTGGCTATAGACATGCCCGGGTCCCCACAGAGATAGTGTGTGATTATAGAGATGTTGAGGTCCCCACAGAGATGGTGTGTGACTATAGTATTACCACGGTTGCCAAAGAGAATGTGTGTGATTATAGACATGCCCGGGTCCCCACAGAGATAGAGTATGATTAAAGACATGTCCAGGTCTTCACAGATATAGTGTTTAATTATAGACATGCCCAGGTCCCCACAGAGATGGTTAATGGGATGCACGCGGATAGCACACAGTGATAGTGCATGATTAAAGTCATGTACAAGTCCTCACATAGAGGTTGTGCGATTACAATGAGGTTTAAGTCCTCACAGTGATAACGTGTGATTACGGTCATATTCCAGTCAAGTTTCCAAAGTGATGTGTGTATTTATAGGTTTGTTGGAGAACACATACAGATCGTATTAGTCTGGTGGCTTAAATGAATGAATCCACTTGAGGGATGTGGTTGACCACTCTCTCACATGTTTGAATCCTGGTGCTACCACTCAGCCTTTATTCCTTCCAAACAAGGTGAAACATGGGAAACTTTCACAAAGTTGAAACCTCTATTTATTTAGCCTTTTATATCTGGAGTGTAAAATAGAAATCTTTAAACAAGGCTCAAACATTCTCAAAAGTGTCCATGTCAGCTACCAAGAGACCTTCTCAGTGTTGATGGTCTTGTTATTTGAAGGGCAAATCTTGTACAAGAGTCTTACAAATTGTATTCCTGAACTGAGCTTGTATGCTCATAATGTAAGAGTAGAGAAAGTCACTTTGACTGACATGCAGTTGTCTTTTTCATGGGAATAAAAACCTCAGAATGTGCCTACTTTAACTATAGGAATCTTTCACAATGTTAACAAAACTTTTTTGAGGAGTCTGCCCAAATGTTGTGCTTCGGTGTGTATGGGGTATAAAACTAGGCTTCCTAAAAGGAGCCGGCGAATCATTTGTTCAGGAATAGAGATGGACAATTTGATAGTCATGCACTAGCTGTTTTTGTGAGAAAAGAACCCTTCCAAAATATCATGTGACATAAATATGTTGTCAAAAATATCACCACTGTAAAAATATAGTGGAACAGAATATCAAAATATAGGGGCCGATTCCGAACCGGGTCGGAAGGGCACCGAACGCCATCCCACCGGAAAAACTACTCGACGTATGCGTGTTTTCCGCCCGACTCGTACAGCTGTACGAGCGAGCAAGTACGATGGGAGCTACATGAAATTCACCGAGCGACTCGTTTCCGGATCCGAACCGCTCCGTACGTCTCGGTCGGAAGCTAACCGTGGAGTGCAATGGATGCGATTCACGACCGAGCCAGTACGATGCACGCGTCGGACAGCCTGTGCGAGCCGGAGTGTCCGGCTCGCAAATTGTCTGGCTGGTTGCCTTTGGGGGTCCCCGTCGGACCCCCTGTCACCCGCAGCCCTACGACTCGGACATAGGGGGAGACCCATGGGTCTCCCCAACACAGGCATGTACGGTGCGGATGTCACTGACACGTACTCACTGTAGGGGGCACACTTGTCCGCAACGTACCCATTCAGTCAATGGGAGCCCATGTACGTGTCATACGACCGGCTCCCATTGACTTCTATGGAAGTCCGACCGAACCGAGTCTGACAGCATACGGCCGCATCCTACTCGCTCAGTCAGACTGCAGGACTCCGGCTCGGTCGGAAAACACTCTGCATCCGGCTCGGTCGGGGTGCTTTCCGACCAGGATCGGAATCGGCCCCTAAGAATGCAGGTTTTATTGTCATTCGTAATAAACATTGTTTTTAATTAAATATATATATACTTATAATATTAGTAAAATTGTCTTTTTTAAATATAGTTTGCAATTTTAAATGTGTAATTGAATTTTCAATAGGTAAGGTCTGGTGGCTCAGTACTATTGGGTAACAATAAACACCTGTTAGCGCCAAGATGCCTAAGAGTTCATGTGGGATCTACAAATGCCTATGTTAAGTAGTTTATAATTTAGTAGGGGGATATTGGGTTTTTAGGGGAATATGGTGGGAGGTTAATTACATTTTATCAATTTTTTTAATGTTAAGTAATGTATGGTAAAATCAATACATAAATGGTTAGTATGTAATGTTTTAATTGTTCTTTCGTTTATTTGGGTTTAATTTCAGATTTTTAATTTATATTTTTATGGTATAATTAGTTATAGATAATTTAGCAGCATGTTCAGTTTGCAGGGGAATAGAGTGAGAAATTATTTAAATGAAAATAGTTTTCTTTATTAATTTTTTGTTATTTAAATATTTAATGTATACATCATTATATAATTTTTCATTTAATCTTTAAAATGAAAGAATAGTTTTATTTAGACTATGCAAGAAATAATTAGTAATACATATCAGCAAGTGTATATTATATTTATAATTTTTATGTTTAATTTATTTTAATTTTATTATTGTTTTATTTATATCTTAATTTATCTTCTTGGTGTTTGTGGGTTTTTTCAGTAGTAGTGAGAGAAGTGAATTCTACGTATGTTTATTTAAACATTTTATTTAATTATGCATTTATTTTGTATATTTATAATAAATTGTGCATTTTATTTAAATGTATACAATATATGTTTTCTAATTTATCTATGGTTAGTCATTTTATGTTTTTAGGTATTTAAATATTTTTTTAAATGACTGTATTGGAATGGTATATGTAACCTTTCTGAAGTCCAACACTTTCCCTACTGTTGCTTAAATTGGGGTGGGAACAGTAAATCTAGTCCATCCAATTCCTATGCTTTCCTCATTATTGCTTAATTGGGGTGGGGCTAGTTAATATAACCCTTACAAAGTCCAACACTTTCCCTACTGTTGCTTTGGATGGAAGGGGAATTGTAAATATAACCCCTTTGAAGTCCAATACTTTTCCTTCTGTTTTATATATATTGGGTTGGGAATAGCAAATCTAATCCTTCTGAAGTACAACACTTTCCCAGCTGTTACTTACATTGCATTGGGAATAGTAAATCTAACCTCTGCGAAATTCAGCATTTTCACTGCTTTTGCCTAGGGTGGAATGGGAATAGTAAATTTGACCCCTTCAGCGGTTCAACACCTTCCCTACTGTTGTTTAGACTGGAGTGGAAATGGCCATTTGAACCCCATGGAAGTCCAAAACTTTCCTTACTGTTATTTAGATTGGAGTGGAAGTAGCAAACACTGACCTTCTAGTGGACTTGATCCCTTCATAGCAAAGCTCTGCCTGGTAGCTGCTGCAGCCCCTGTTCCTGTTGCTGACCCTTGGTCAGGAGCTCAAGGCCCACCTCCACCCGCAGACCCCTGCCTGTGCCTCATATCTGGTGGTTTAGTGGTAGAGCGTCACTGCTCTGCTGCTGGGCTGTCTCTCTGCCTCACTTTTCTGATTTCTGCCTTTATTCAGCATTTTACTTTTTTACCTTTTTCTTTCCTTTGTTAGCCACCCTCGTTCCTGTTGCTGTGATCCCCATGGCCTGACCCCTCCAGTGACCCTTCCTCTCCTGCATTTCCTGCCGCTTAGCTGTCCAGCGCCCAGCACAACTTAATGACAGCTGCTGCACGGCTGCACCACTGGGGTGCCAAAGACAGGTTTCTCTGCACCTGTCCGTGCCTGGACAATGCCTAGCGCCAGGGACCCTGGTTCTCGGACCTTCCACCGCTATGATGCCAGCACCCTCCTCACCCACAACCCGGGACGCCATACCGCCTGCAACCTCGCGTCACTGAAGCCCCAAGGACCCTTCTGCCAGAACCGCAGCCCCATCCTCACCCACGCCAGAATGTCTGATCCTCTTGCCACCCAACCGACCAACAGCACACTCGACAGACTCAACTGCATACTCCTCAACGTGCAATCCCTCCACAAACACGCCACAGAAATCTGGGACCTCCTCAACGTGGCCTCTCCAGACATCACCTTCTTCATGGAAACCTTGATCAACCCCTGATCCGGACTGGACATCGCCATCACTATCTCAGACGGCTACAAAATCACCTGCAAGGACTGCACCGACTGACCAGGAGGATACATCGCTATCATCCACAAAAACACGCTCCGACTGACCGTGCACTCAAACGACCAAATGACAATGATGGAACACCTCCACTTCCAGATCCAGACCAACAACACCCTTTGCAGTACCCTCATCTACAGGCCCCCAAGGCCCCCACCAGCTCTTCACCGACACCAACGTAGATCTCATCGTACCCCAGGCTCTAGCATCCACCGATTATATCCTACTCAGAAACTTCAACTTCCACCTGGACAACCCCAGTGACCAGAACACTGCCTCCCTACTGGTGAACCTTGCAAAAATTGGACTCAAGCAGTTAGTCACTACACCGACTCACTCAGCTGGATACATGCTCAACCCCATTTTCTCTGCCAGCAGAAACATCACCTACAGCCACACCACTGAATTCGGCTGGACTGACCACCACTGCGTGCATCTCGCCTTTGCCATGCCCACCGTACACTATCACCCTCATCATCCCCCGTCGCAGCTGAAACAAGGACACAGAAGATCTTTTCGTCAACTTCCTCAGCACAACCACTCCGCCAACACCTCAGTGCAAAACCTTCACCAATGGATCTCCAACTGCCGAACACTCTGGCCACCTCTAGAAGACACCAGGCAAGCTACACTCAAAGAAAGCCAGTTGGTTCACTCCCGCCCTCCATGAGTCCGGATGACTTGAGAAGTCAACATACATCCCACCCTCCCAAGACCTCTGCAACAAACTTGGCACCTTCTTCCACCACCAGATCAGGCAGATCTACTACAGCTTCACCACTCAAAACCCTGCTACCATTCGCATTATACTCATGTACTTGCAGTAAAATGTTGCTGCAAATGACACAATAGTATGTGAAGTGGTGCAATTTTTGAAATTTTGCTCAGCAAGTGTAGAGCAATGTTAAAAAAAAATCTGTGATTCTTGCTGCTTTATTTAACTTTCTTGTGGTCTAAAAATGATGGTAAACCATAATAATGGGAGTTGGTGATATGAGAAGTAGCACTACACCTTTTTTAAAAGGAAGGGACACTGACTAGTACTGTACGATTTTATGTTGTTGACTTGGGGAAGGACACCATGATGTGGAAAGACTGATGCTCTGAAAGATCTTTTACTAAAATGTAAATGTGGGTGTACTTGTAAAGCACACTGTGACTCCATGGAGTATCCTGGTGCTGAAGACCGCTGGGGAACCCGTCCTGGTTTTCCCTGTGAGATGGTCCCTTTCTGGGTATCTCCAAGGTGAAACCAGGCATCCCCGGCATCTGTGGGGGGCCGTTGTAGAGATGAGGTAAGCTTAATGCCCAGAGTTGCCGAGTGTGTTCCTGGTTAGAGTAGGTACCGAGGCGAGAATTATCGAGTCCGTTTTGACCCTGGTCCACGATCCTGCCACGTCGGGAATTGAACCCTGGTCCCTGGCCGATTCTCTGCTTACGGGTCTGCCGCCTCTAACCAGTGAGCCACACCTCCCACAGTACTGCTCATGCGATGATCTTATAAAGAGTACGGCATGTTATAAGAAAAAGAAGTTGTGCATGGGTATTTGCGTGGTAAGGGATTTTTTAAGGTTTAGGGTGGGCATAGGTTTTGGGTGGCAGGGGAACTTACATGGTTTAGAGTGGGTATGGGTTTTTGGGTGGCAATGAATCTTTAGGGTTTGTGTGGGTTTTTTTGGGCGGCAAGGATTTTTTTAGGGTCGGTATGGGTTTTTGAGCGCCAAAGGATTTTTTAGGGTTTAAGGTGAATACGGATTTTTGAATGGTAAGGGATATTTTAGGGTGCGTATGATTTTTTTGGGCGGCAATTGCATTTTTATGGTTTAGGGTGGATATGGGTTTTTGGGCAGTAAGGGATTTTTTAGGTTTTAGGGTGGGTATGGGTTTTTAGGAGGCACAGGAAAGTTTAAGGTTTACGGTGGGTATGGATTTTTGGGTGGCAAGGGAAGGATTTATGGTGGGTATGGGATATTGGTTGGTAAGGGATTTTTTAGGTTTTAGGGTGGGTATGGTTTTTTTAAGCGATATGGACTTTTTTATGGTTTAGGGTGGATATGGGGTTTTGGGCAGTAAGGGATTTTTTAGGTTTTAGGGTGGGTATGGGTTTTTAGGTGATAAGGGCTTTTTAGGGTTTAGGGTGCGTATTGATTTTTGGGTGGCAAGGGAAATTCTAGGGTTTAGGGTGGGTATGGTTTTTGGGTGGCTAGGGACATTTTAGGGTGGCAAGGGAATTTCTAGAGTTTAGAGTTGGGTGTTTGGTGCTAAGGTATTTTTTCGGGTTTAATGTGAATATAGGTTTGTAGGTGATAGGAGTTTTTTTAGGGTTTACGGTGGGTATGGATTGTTGGGTGGCAAGGGACTTTTCAGGATTTATGGTAGGTATGGATAGGTATGGGTTATTGGTTGGTAAGGGATTTTTTAGGTTTCATTGTGGGTATGTTTTTTTTTAAAGCGATATGGGCTTTTTTATGGTTTATGGTGTGCACAGGTTTTTGGGTGGCAAGGGAATTTCTAGGGTTTAGAGTGGGTATAGGTTTTTGGGTGAAGGGTATTTTTTAGGGTTTAGGTTGATTAGAGGTTTTGAGGTGATAGGTTTTTTAGGGTTTAGGGTGGCTATGGGTTTTTGGGTGGCAAGGACATTTTTAGGGTTTCTGTTGGGTATGGGTTTTTGGGTGGCATGGGAATTTTTAGGGTTCAGGGTGGGTATGGATTTTTGAGTGGCAAGGTATTTTTTAGGGTTTAGGGTGGGTATGGGTTTTTGGGCGACAACTGCATTTTTTAGATTTAGGGTGGCTATGGGTATTTGGGTGGAAAGGGATTTTTAAGGTTTAGGGTGGGTATAGGTTTTTGGGTGGTAAGAGCTTTTTAAGGGTTTAAGATAGGTATGATTTTTGGGTGACAAGTGAATTTTTAGGGTTTAGGGTGGGTGTAGGTTTTTGGGTGGTAAGGTTTTTTTTAAGGGTTTTGGGTGGGTATGGGTTTTTATGGGTAGCAAGGGATTTCTATCATTTAAGGTGGGTGTGGGATTTTTGGTGGCAAGGGATTTTGTATGATTAACGGTGGGTATGGGTTTTTGGGTGGCAATGGAATTTGTAAGGTTTTGGGTGGGTGTGGGTTTTTATGGGGCAAAGGAAATTATATGGTTTAGGGTGGGTATGGGTTTTTGTGTGATAAGGAATTTTTAGGGTTTAGGTTGGGTATGGTTTTTGGGTGATAATGATTTTATTAGGGTTTTGCATTTGTATGGGTTTTTGGATGGCAAGGTATTGTTTTAGGGATTAGCATATACAAGGATAGAGAAACATCTCAGAAAGAAACCAAAATGCTGGTGGAGTGATAAACTATGGGAAACAAAAATGTATTTAACATTTCCCTTTTTAGCGAGCCCCCACTGTTTTCATACCACTTTCAAACTTGTCTGCACAAATTTCCATATGACTGATTGCAGCCAGCAGGTGTGGGTGCTTCCTGAAACCTGGTTAGAGCATCATTTTCTTCCAAGTCGATGCTGCATGTAGTGCAAGTCGATTGGCCTGAAGTTGTAGCGGTGTACAATTTTCACATTACAGGCACTGTTGAGCATGTTAATGCAGTAAGATACGGGGACATTTTCAATTTGTTTAATATTACTATATGTTTCCACTGCTTTAAAAACCTTGCATTCTCACTAAATTTGTTTGCACCATTTGCCAATTGTTTTTTTTTTATTCTTGGGAGGAGGTTCACCCAAACTTCATGTTTGTCCATTAAGCTTGCTCTCTTTGATACCTAAATAAAAACCATAACCAACGTTTACAAAATGCTACTTTTAAATGTCACCAACTGCCACTGGCCGAATACACACAACTCATTCTCTCCCTCTCCGACAAGAGACCCAACAGAAGAGTCAAGTTCACCGCATGCATGACCAAAGTTGCTAAATGGATGAGAGTCAACTGCCTCAAGCTTAACACTGATAAGATAGAACTAGTGATTTTCGTAAAGAACACCTCGCTATAGGACTCCAACTGGTAACCAGCCACACCCAGCACCTATACCAGGAACCTCAAAATCATCGACAGCATACTGGACATAAATGCACAAGTCAGCACCATCACCACACTCTGGAAATGCTGAGGAGTATTTTCAAAATGGCTTCTAAGCAACACTAGAAAAATGGTCACTAGCAAGTTAGACTATTGGAACAGCCTCTACTCTGAGATCACCAAGCAACCCACTAGAAGACTACAATCCATTCAGAACTCAGCAGTCTGACTCATCCACAGCATCCCACATAGTGCTCACATCACACCACACCTCAGGGAGCTCCACTGACTCCTAATACACAAACACACTCATTCTAAACACCTCACACACTCACTGAAGGCACTAGCCAACTTAGACACCACGTATCTGAATAGTTGCATCTCCTTCCACCAGACAGACTAGACACCACTGTTCCACAGGACTCGCATCTGCATACATTTCACGCATACGCAGAACTAGGATGATGGGCGTTCTATTAAATCACTCCTAAAGCATGGAACGACCTCCCACTCCACATCTGAGCCGCCTTCTTTCTTCTCTTCTTGAATTCTGCAAGAAGCTGAAGACCTGATTCTCCAATCAAACAAACTAGAGATGGCTCAGGATACTGAAATTTTGAGTCAGGCTTGAGCCTGAATCCTGGCTCTGAATCAGCTTGAAGTTCTGTTAGAACCTTGATCCAAAAACAAGTCGATCTTTCATGTGGCTTTTGCCTGCTTTACTCCCTCTTCCCAGGATGTGGTGTTATGGCCAGCGCTGTAGACTGTGCAACTGGGTAACCAGTTTTAAGCCTTGGCACTAGACCAACAGTAATCCATGTTAGCAATGCAGTCCCTGTTTACAATTCAAATTTTTTTCATGCTGCATTCCCCAAGTGTAATTTAGTTTTGCCAGATGTTATTATTCTGTAGGTTTTTTCATGCAACATAGAATTCTTGTCTAGTGCATACTGTGAACTGAGTCGCCCATAGGTGTCTGGGTGAATTTGGGTTGGAGATGGCAATTCCTATTGAGGCTCAGTTGAGGGCTTTGTAGTTGAAGATGAGAGCAGTGAGAGTTTCTCACATCGCATGGCATTGGGTCATAAATGTGTGCATATTACATGCTGATCAAATGCGTGGACTCTGTGCAGCACACGGAGCGATGGGAACAAGTGTTGCTTTGTTGGGTTGGCCTGCAGTTGCTGCTTCTGTCTGTGGGCAGTGGAAAGGATGGACTTTTGCCTTGCTGTGGTATCCTATTTAAGAAGATTTTCGAGGGGCTTGAAGTAGAGCTTGCCTCCTGTTCTGAAGATTCAGGGACACAAAGACGTTACCTGCAACTTGCTAAACAACACCTGGCTTCCTCTGCTGGACTCCTGGTTGCCAAAGGGTGCCAATTCCAGATCCTGGGGGAGCGATGCTGCCAGCAATGCTGCAACATACACCGAGGCCGTGGGCACCCGTTCGTGAAGTATACGACGCACTGCCCTGACTGCACCGCAGCTCTGACAACCGCTGATACCTGCAAGTTATCGTTCTTCCTGACGCCAGCGCTCACACTGACACCTGACGTCGCCAGCGACTGCATCTCATCATCGCGAAGCCAATAACCGATGTGGGTGACTTCCCGAACTCATCGACACTGACTGCTGAATGGAATCGATGCCTCATGGACTCAATGTCTCGCCTCCCTGTGGCAGTAAGGAGCTGGCCCTCGCCTTGGTGCATTGACGCTTCACCTCCGTGATGCTGTGCACCATCCATTGACTCTGATTTCCAAGGTACTGTTACTTAGGGAACAATGTGAACAGGTGGCCGGCCTGCACACCTTGCAGTCAGTGGCGTACTTGAGATTTGTGCCTGTTACGAGTCGTAATAGCCCCAGTTGGACCTATATGTTGTTACAAGCGTTATTTTTGCAATACTCATTCTAAAAGTGATATCTTGATATATGTGTGCTGGTTTCTTGTCATTGTTTGGTTTGGATAAAGGTATTTTAATTTTCTAAATTGGTAGGGTGTCCATTTGTAGTGTTTTCCCTGTGGTACTATGTGTTTTATGTACAAATGCTTTACACATTGCCTCTGATATAAGCCTGTCTGCTCATGCCAAGGTACCAAGGGGGTGAGCAAAGGTTATTTTACAAGTGTAAGCCCCCTTACTCTGACTAGAAGGAAAGATCCCTACTTGGACAGGGTACAAACCTGTCAACGTTGTCTTTGGGTTCTCATGAGTCAGGACGCCCCTCCCTTAAGTATGACATAAGATAACATAATTTACTTTTTACATCTGCATATTTAGAAATATGGCGGCATATTTTGTCATGTAATTGTAAATTGTAATGATATAACGCTTACTACCCTTGATGAGGCGTTGATGCATTTTGAGGCCAGTAGCACACTACCCAGGGGTACATGTTTAGAGTTAAATAGATAGCAGATTATTAATCTGTACAAGTTTTGCCCTTAACCCACTCAGAACGTATTACATTGTTTACAGAAACCGTAATAGCAACACCTCCTTATTGGAATCTGGTATCTGGATAGACTTTGGCAGGTCTGAAAATGGGTCTCCTGCAATCAAAATGATTTGCACAGAAGTTAGAGGAGATGAATCCTCACATGGAATACTCCTCTAGTTTGAGACTTTAACTGAATTCTTCTTTGTATTCTGGTATGTATGTTTTTCATCCTTTCCAGCAACAGCAAGCAAGCACTGTGAAACTGTACAGAAGGTACAACCTGGGAACTAATTAAGGATAGCAACAATAGTTTGAGACTGATGTTAGAGTTGTCAGTAATTCCTTGATGATCTGGCCATGCACATCAAGCATAAACCTCCTGCAGATGTTTGAGTCTTGGAGATTAATTATGTTCACTTTTTTCCTACCAAACCATGGAATTAGGAGTGACCGAATCTCTGTAACCTTAAATCAAAGTAAGCTTCTTGAAGAGCTTCCTAGGCTCAGTGTAGAAATTGTCTTGTCTTCCAATATCAATACACCATAAAAGTAAAACATTTCTGCTGACATGCTAGATACAAAGTCTCAGGATATTGAAGATTGGTGGCTGAACTAGACACTCTGATATGATCCATCATGATCCCCAGAACGATAAAAGAGAAATCTGACAACATAACTGCTCAGTTGATTCTTGGCTGTGTTAAAAAATATTTTCAGCATAAGGGATCCATGTTCTTTGCTACTCTTGGTTGTCATTAGCAGTATGTGGTCCAACTTGTTGGCTTCAAGCCAACCCACCCTACAGGTTTACATGGAGTCTGAGGTAGTAGCCTTCTTGCTACTTGGAGGATAACTCCATACACCTACATGGATGAATACTTCAGCCTGACCCACGAAGCAGCTGGTAAGTAAGGAGTTGGAGGCGATCTGCCACTGCCCTTCAAATTCACATAATTTTGGAAGCAATGAAAAGTCTAAGTGTCACCCCTAACTCAGTGTCCTCATTATATTGACTTACTTCTTGCTTTGTCAGGCCACTATAATTTTGTTTGTTAGCAGCAACACTTCCTTTACTATGGATGGTATGTGAATATTTTGGCGTTTGCAGAAAGAGGGTTGTCTAATCTTCAGATTGCTGCATATTTTATCAATTGCGGTCTTAAAATGTAACATACACTGGCCCTGTCGTTTCACAAATACAATGCTGACTGACTACTTAGACTGAAATCAAGTCAGAAACCTTGAACCACAATGGGTTTTCAGAGTGCTACAGGAGAGAGGATGTGGTGTTGCAGCAGAGCTGCTTACTTTGGCCCAGTTCCAAAGCAGTTCAAACCTCTTAGTTCACGTACAGGATAGTCTGAGGCCAGAACAACTCTAATTTAACATACCTTATTAGTAAGAATGTGACAGGGAATAGCAGTATTTATGTAATGCCTAGATTGCTTAATGGTAATCTCCAATTCTTCTAGTCCAAGCATCTTTGTCATAGTCTTTACATCCTACCAAACATCTTTCCACCTAGAGCTTTGCTTTGCCTGGAATGCTTCTATAATTGGCCAGCTTCTCTTTTACCAAATTTATTTGGTGGGCAAGAAAACTACCTTCTACAGATTTTTAGTGTTTATAAATGCAAGTTATTTTCTCTGAGGTGTAATCCACCTCATTAGTACGGCCTGTGATGAGAAAGAGTATGACAGTGGGTAATGAAGATAACCTGTAAGGTACTGATTATGTGTCTGACAGAGCAGAATTCTCATTTGGAAATCAGATCTGCCCTATCACGACTGGGACAGGTTTCGCACACGTAGTTTTCCTGGGTACAAGAACACCAGATCTTATTTTCCTGGTTGAAATTTCCAGCTGGAAAAATTGAATGAAGCTTTGGCTGCAACAGCATACACTCCTCATCCCCAATTCTGGACAAGCATTTTGTCTGGTAACAGGGAAGCATTCACTTGCCCCCCTGCCAGAACTGTTCTTCCCTTTGTCTCCCCAACCTTCCAAACTCCTCCACCCACTCGTAAGCCACCGCTTCTACTTACAATCTGCTAAAACTAGCTGGGAATAATGTGCAGAATTCCACACTGTAATTTGGCATCTGCATAGTTATTTCCAATTCCAAAAGGTATGACTCATCATAGGTCAGTACAATGGTTCAGATCAAGTGCTACTTTGCCTAGTAAACTGTGAGCTATCAAAGTGTCAGGTAACATTTAGACCCGTGCATAATCTTCATTAGTTGGGTGAAATCCTAAGTAATTTATAAATGTCACTATGTAAAATGTGCAAAATGCTCACCATTTCACATGATGTAAAGTTTATAATTATATTTGCCTGTTTGACGCTGGTTTGAACAGAAGTTGTCTAGCAGGGAGGCCTTTTATCCATGAACTAGTCAATTTCTGCTTAAGCCAATCTCTGTCTGTCTGCACATTTTGTAACTTTTCTGTTCTGTGTATGTCCACAACCATCACCGAGAAAAGTCATGTGAGGTGCACACTGTGTAATTGAGCAACTATGTTTCTGAAATTTTGCATAACTTTGGGAAAAAATAAGTTGTGCAAATTCACCACATCCCTAATAATTACAAGTATCTGAGCCAAATACCCATGGCAGTAGCAGACTGGAAGACACATTAAAAACATATTTTAATTAAGTGTATAACGCTGCTTGCAACATATCAGATTTCACAAATATTATGACACCCATGAGGTAGAAGACAACTATGTAATCACAAGGCAGTAGGGGGATAGTCAACTATAAAGCCAATGAGTTGGGATCTGAAGGTAGTGGAAAATGTAATTGTGTGTAAATTGAAGAAACACCAGCCGTGCACAAATCCACTTTTTGAAGTAAAGTGCACACTGAATCCTATGCTGACAAGACATCAGGGCAAATGTTGTGAGAAGAAGCACATCTCACAAAAATTAAGCATCCCTTTCTTTACTATCCTTTGTCAAATAAAATAGAGTCGGAAGTGGACCTTCCAGAGGTACCAATGGTGTTTTTCCAGCTATCTGTTTAGCATGTCCACTCTTTGTATGGGAGTGCACCCAGTTAAACATCCACAGCTCCCATAGAGGTGGGAATAGCCATGACTCTACGGAAAAAAGAAAAAGCCAGGTATCGCAGACCTCTTCTGTTGTCTAATTGGGGTCCTGTCGAATTTGTGCAAAATATATTTGGACCGGCACAGCTTGCAGGTGTGTAGAAAGAGTCCTCCTCCCCTCTCACTAGCTAAAAACATGGTAATATAGATTCTTTCCAAGATACCATGGCGCCTAGTCTGGATGGCAACCCACTACAAGATGAAGGTCTTGGTTAGCATTTGCTGCGTAAGGATTGGTAACACCTATTGCTGAGTAAATCATTTAATAAGCCATTTGTGGGCAGAATGGCATGGCAGCCAGTATGACAGAGATTGTAGAACTTATGTAATTATAGGCACAACACAAGCGGAATAAATAATTTCTGTTAGATACACTATAATATGTAGCAAAATACACTCAACCAAAATATACATCATTACTCATATCCTAAGAGCTAGTTAGTACAAGGGATTAGTACTGCACACTACACTGCAATAGGGGTTATCATGTATTGCATGCATGCAACATCGCATGATGTGTTACAGGTAATAGTAGGAAAAAAACATACAAGGTGGCAAGAGCACACCTGGGGCCTTATTACACAAAGTGCCCCGGGGGCGCAACAGGCGTTTGTACCCGCTTTGCGCGTCCGAGTCACTTTTGCATTACAGAAGAGGCTGAAAATGCTTGTGCCGCCCCTTCTGTACTACAGATAGCACTGGTGCATTTATAGCGCTATCGAACAAGTTACTTACCTTCGGTAACGATATATCTGTAAGAAACATTAGTTAGTTAGATTCCTTACCTTAGAATATCCCCAGGCGTCAGGCTGGATCCGGAAAGATTTTTCGTCAGCAATACCCTTGCGCGTCGCTAGGCGTCGTCTGCGGCTCCGCATCCGTCATCGGCTTTGTGATCGCCGGGATGACGTTGTCGGAGTACTTAGAAGCCGCCCTCGCGCGCTGACGTCAGTTCTTGTACACAGCTTTCCGCGCCAGGAACGCAGAGCCATGCAAGAAACCGACACTGGTGCCATGAATCTAGGGCCCTGAAAGGAATTACCTTAACCCTAGATGTCAGTTCGCAGAACGGGGAGGATGGGTGGGGCGGTAAGGAATCTAACTAACTAATGTTTCTTACAGATATATTGTTACCGAAAGTAAGTGAAATTGTTCATCTGAAAGAAACACGTTAGTTAGATTCCTTACCTTAGAATAGATACCCCAGCAATACCAACCCCGGTGGTGGGTCTGCGAACCAAGATCACACCAGGAGGTCCTGGAGAACGGAACGGCCAAAGAAGCCGTCCCTCCGGACTTGGCTGTCCAGGCAGTAATGCTTGGCAAATATGTGCAGCGAGGCCCAAGTTGCTGCCTGACAAATGTCCTGCAAAGGGACTCCCCGTCCCTGGGCAGTAGTAGCCGCTGTGGCCCGAGTGGAATGGGCCCTCAGCCCCACAGGAGGTTCCTTCTTAGCTAAGGAATAACAGGCCTTAATGCACAAAACGACCCACCAAGAGATGGTTCGCTTGTGCACCGCCCGCCCCTTCTTAGCGCCCACGTAGCCAACAAAGAGTTGGTCGTCCACCCGGAACTGTTTCATGCGGTCCAGATAGATCCTCTTTCGAGGGATGCGGAGGCGGAAAGAAGGTGGGCAGTGTAACAGACAGGCCGACGTGAAAGGCAATTAACACCTTAGGGAGAAAGGAAGGACGAGTTCTGAGAACAACCTTGTCCGGATGGACAGAGAGGAAAGGAGGCTTAGAAGAGAGAGCCTGGAGCTCACTCACCCGTCTAGCAGAGGTGATGGCAACCAGGAAAGCAGTCTTAAGAGTTAGAAGACGAAGAGGACAATTATGAAGTGGCTCAAAAGGAACGCACATCAGATAGGTTAACACCAGGTTCAAATCCAACTGAGTCATTACGAAAGGGACAGGAGCAAACAAATGAGTAATGCCTCTAAAGAATCGAGCAACAACAGGGGATTTGAAAAGAGAAGGCTGATCAGGAAGCCGTAAGAAAGCAGAAATAACATAAAGATAACCCTTGAGGATGCCCAGAGCAGAGCCTGCTGGGCTAGGGAAAGAAGAAAGAGGAGAACCTCAGAAAGAGGGGCGGAAAGGGGATCCACAGCCTTTGCTGTGCATCATGCCACAAATTTGTTCCATGTGCAGGCGTATACCATTTTAGTGGAGGGACGCCTGGATGCCAGAATGACATCACAGACTTCAGGAGGCAAGTCAAATGACATCAACTGTCGCCGCTCAATCTCCACGCATGGAGGTGGAGGCTGGACAGGTTCAGGTGGACCACCGTCCCCTTTTGCTGCGACAGAGGGTCCTCCTGAAGAGGCAGTCGAACCGGGGGATCGATGGATAGACTGAGTAGCTCAGGATACCAGTATCTTCATGCCCAATCCAGAGCCACAAGGATGACTTGGGCCCAGTCGCACCTGATCTTCTGCAGTACTCTGGGCAGAAGTGGTATAGGCAGAAAGGCGTACAACAGACCGCAACTCCACTCGCGACGAAAAGCGTCTCCGAGCGAGTGCCGCCTTGGAAACTCCAACGCGCAGAACTGCCCGACATTGCACGTTCTCTTCGGTGGTGAATAGATCTAACCCAGGCTCTCCCAACTGCCGAAAGAGGCCTTGCGCCACGTCCGAGTTCAGACACGATTCGTGATCCATCATACACCGGCGGCTGAGTTTGTCCGCCCTGGCGTTCAGAGAGCCCGCCAGGTGTTGAACCACCAGGGTGATGCCCTGATGTTCTAGCCATGTCCAGAGGCTAGAACATCAGGGCATCAGTCGATTTGCAGCACCCACCTGTCCGATGTGATGGTATGCCAGTGGAGCAGGTGATGGCAAAATCTGCCTCCAACTGGCGTGGAATGGGCCTGAAAGTTCAGACTAGGAAGGCTTTGAGGCAGATGCTGCTGGGGCAGATGTTGGGTGACCCGCTCTCTGTCACCCTGCTCCGCCTCAGCGGAATCCACGTCCGCGACCACGTTGAGGCGGGTTCTGTGACCTGTGGCTAGACGGACATGTGGGGGCACCCCTTCCTTGGCCATGAAAGGGGCGAAAAGCGGAAGTTTGCGTGCATGGGGCCGAGAGGCCCAAGGACTTGGCCGTAGCCCTGGAGTCCTTAAAGCACTCCAGCACACTATCCGCTTTGTCGTCAAAGGGCATGTCCATGAGGGTGCTCTGGACATCCCTGGAGAAATTCGTGGACCTCAGCCAGGCGTGGTGACAAATCGCCACCGTGGTCGCAATTGCCATACCTAGCGGGTCCGTTGTGTCAAGCCCACATCGTATCGAGTACCGTGCCACATCCCGCCCCTCGGCAAGAGCCTGGGCGAGCCGTGTCTGGGCCTCCTCTGGACACTGGGGCAGCACGTCCGCCACCGTATCCCACAAGGAGTGGGTGTAACGGTCCAAAAGGCACTTGGTGTTGATAGACCGCAACCCCAAACTAAGGGAGGAAAACAACAACAACAGTTTCTTCCCAAACTGTTCTAACCTTTTGGATTCCCGATCCGGGGGAGCAGACGGGAAGGCGGTCTGGATGGTAGAGGCCTGGATAACCAGGCTCTCAGTCGTGGGGTGCACCCACAGAATGCTGGGGTTGCCCTGTGTGGGTCGGTGGCGCCGGTCCACAGGAGGGACTGTGGAGGGCTTGGACCAGGTGCCCATCAGAACGTCGGTCAGTGCTTCATTGAACCGCAGCAGAGGCTCCAAGGAGCTTACTGGCGGTTAAAGCACATCAGTGAGGAGGTTAGTCCTCACGGCCACTGCAAGGAGCTCCAGATGAAGGGCTTTGGCAGCCCTGCACAGCACCACAGAATAGGTAGCACCCTCCTCCATAGCCACGGAGGGAGGAGAGATGAAGCCAGTGTCAGGGGAGGTGTCGGGACCACTGGCATCCCCCAGCTCTTCTGCCCAGTCCTGACTAAAATAGCACTGCTATGCCAAAGGGTCCTCAGACCCCTCCCAGCCATCCCCATCATCCAACTCCTGGTAGACAGGCGGAAAGGTCGGAGCTGGGCGGCAAATAAATCTGTCATCCATCGGCACTGGGCGGCGCCGCTCCGACGCCGGGCCCGGTCCGGGGCTGAACCTGAGGACGACGTTGTCCGAAGACAGCACCGAAAGGGTCGACGCCGGCGGAGGGGTCGTAAGGTCGACTGGCGTCGACTGGGATCCAGGCCTGGATCCCACGGGGGCCTGTGGCGTCAGGACACCGAAGTCGACGATGGCGCCGGAGTCGCCGGCTCGCTAGGCCTCCCAGTCGGTCCTGCGGGGCCCAAAGGCGCGCCGGCAGGCCTTGACGGCGGAGCGAGACTCCTCATGGCCATGAGAAAGTCTCGGAGCTCCATCAGAGTCGCATCGGGCCCAGGGACCGGAGAGTATGGGGCCGGATGAGACTCCTGCTGCTCCGATGGAGCCGCGCGGGTGGTGCAACCCGAACCCTCAGCCGAGTCGCGTGACTGGAGTCAGAAGAGCGATGTCGCCTCTTCAACTTCTTCTTACTGTGACTCGACTTACCGGAATGTGAGGACTTCAACCCCGACGAGCGGTGATGGCTGCGGCTCCGCAACCAGTCCCTCGACCTCCTCCTCGACCAGGACCTTGAGCTTTGCGGAGCCGACTGCCGGATCTCGAGCAGCTTGCGGGACCGCTCCCACCTAGCCTTCGAGGTCAAGGCCCAGCAGTCGAGGCACAACTCGGCATCATGGTCGACCCCAAGGCAGTACAGACACCAGCGGTGGTGATCCGTGACCAACATCAGGTGGTGAAAGGCGTTGCACGGCTTGAACCTGGGCATCCCTTCCGGCACCAGGAGTCGAGGTCGACACGAAATAGGAACCAAAAAAGTTCAAAAAGTTTAGTCAAAAAGTGACTAAAGGGTATGCTCTTCCCGGATCTGCGCTTACTGGCGCGGAAAAAAAGAACTGATGTCAGCGCGCGAGGGCGGCGTCTAAGTACTCCGACGATGTCATCCCGGCGATCACGACGATGGACGCGGAGCCGCAGACGACGCCTAGCGACGCGCAAGGGTATTGCTGACGAAAAATCTTTCCGTATCCAGCCTGAAGCCTGGGGATATTCTAAGGTAAGGAATCTAACTAACGTGTTTCTTTCAGATATCAGAGGTTGTTCCCTCATTTGCATGGGGGCACACCGTACTACAGATGCGGGTGCAAAGACAAAGAAGCACTCAGGAAGTGCACTGAGAGTGCTCCACATAAAGGTAGCACACAGTCAGTGCACCCCTTAATGGCAGACCTCTGGAGGGGGTAAAGGGGGCTCTACAGACCCCCCAGACATCCCCTTACAGGCAGGTGCAGTCACTCACTATACCCACCTGCATACAGCTCTCTATCCCCTCAAAGTGCAGGTGGCCTGCCACCTGCACAGTGAAACACGAAGCAGCTGCTTTAAAGGTGCTCTGTATTTCACTTGAATGCGCTGCTCTAGGGGCAAACAAAGAAAATGCACCATATTCGTATTACGGCCCCAGGTTGATTGGCAATTCTGAAAAATCATAAATAACAATGACAGGTTTTAGACTAACCTGTGGGAAAACAACCTGGAAAGACGGATGTATGTTTCCTGGAACAGGTGGGTTTTTGGGGCTATGTAACATCCCAGTGCAATCCCTGAATGAATTGCTTATTCCTGTGACATCATCCATGCTTGAACTTTTTAGGACGCGATAGACCACAAACCTACAATGGTTATCTCTTTCTGATACAGGCACACCACTTCTGAGTAATCAATTTTGGAGTCCCTGCTTCCCAGCCACGGTTCCTCCGCTAAGGCAGAGGATCGTCTCCCATCTGCTCTGGGAGCAGTTTAAAAAGAAAAACGAAAATGATAATAACTAATATCATCATTTTCGTTTTCCTTCCTGCTTAGGTGCAGGGCGGGGCGGCGGGTGGGGCTGGGCTGGCTAGAGCAGGGGCCAGGGGGAGGAGTGTTAAGCACACTCTAAAGTGTGCAGGACGGTTTGGCCGTCCCTCTTGGGCCGACCAATCAGTTCTGCGCACTTTGCATGTTCCCCACCAGGATACATTACACAGCATGGTGGGGAACATGCATAGCCTAAATGTTCCCGTCTGAGTGCCGGACCACAATGCTCAGACCAATACCAACGCTGCATTGCAGCGTTGTATTTGGCCAGGGGACTCTGGGAGGCTGTGTGCTTCCTGTTGCGGCTCGGAGAAGACGACGGAGGAGAGGCGGCAGCCGGTGGCACCCAGGTAAGTCATTTTATTTTATTTTTTATTCCTCTCCTCTTCCTTCCCGCCCACCAACCCCGCTCAGTAGCAGCCGCTACTGCTGCTTCCTAACAAATCTTTGTTCAATTGGAAGGAAACCCAATTTACAGTCCCATGACATCCTTGGTTCAAAAGGTTTCTGTCTTACACCTGTGGGCTTGGGTTCAGTGGACGAAGTGGCCGGTATCAGCAGGGCACGGCGTACCCCTACTTCTTTAATTTTAAGGATTCCATTCCCCTACTTTTTTATTCTGAAAATGCGTCCCAGGACGCAAGAATTCGCCACCGCCTGTAAATAAAGCTCTGGGTTCCCGGCGTTCGTGACGGGTGGGACGGCAGATAAGTAACACAACTCTGTCTTTTCCTTCTTGCCCAGAGAAGAAAAAGACAGTGTCCACTTCTGCTCTGCAGCTTCAGCTGCCCCCCACTCTTTCCTTCTTCCCTCTCTTTCTGTCTAGCAGTTCTTCTCTTACTGAAAACAGTGACTTCAAGACGGGGTTCTCACTCTCTTTCCTCTCCTTTCTTTTATTTGCTCCCCTGTGAAATGGAACCAAAAAAGAAAAACACTTTTACTGGAAATGTCGTATTTTTCCGACATTTTAATTCTAAAGTGCAGCATCAGGAATAAAAGGTTATAATATGAAAAATAACTAAATAAAGTAAGATAGAGTGGGAGCAAACTGGCCAGATTGATTTTATTCACACCCAAACACATTAGCGCCACTTTTACAGAGTTTGCCAGTGAAGCGCTATTTTTGTTTTCTTGTCTTTGTTTTCCCTGGGCTTGCAACTAGTGCACCAATCCTAGAGGTACTACTATGTGTGGATCGGAAAACAAAATGTGTACTGCGGCTCTGCGTCCAGGGATGTGGTCTTTTTACCATACTACTTACGTTTTGTAAGGATATAAGCAATGGACATTGAAATGGGTCCATTCAGGGCCCTGTAGTCATGTCCTTAACTTTTCAGGCAAAAGCACTCACTGATTTCTGAATAGTGAGTGTAAAAGAGTTAAGGTAACCATGTTGTTCCTGCTTACATTTCACATGGTTTGCTAAATTTTGCATTGCTTTTTCCATGATGTTGTTACTTTTTTTTGTAGGCCACATATTGCTCTTGTCTAGTACGTAATTTAAATTGAGCTGCATCCAGGTGTTTATAGTCGGCAACAATTGGGTTGTAGTTCAAGGCAGTGGGAGATTTCCACAGTGGGGCAGTATGGTGTTCAGTGGGGGAGAGGATGTGGCACTATGACCAGAGCTGCTGAATTTGGAACTGGGGAACCAGGTTCAACCTTAATAACCAGTCCACCAGACTACTCTCCTGAGAGAGCACAATCCCATGCTAGACCTTAGAAGGCTTCGCAAGACCTTAGAAGCTCTGATGTCTTAGCACCAGCAGGTGGACCCTAGCATAACAAGTGTAGGTTAACCTTTAAGGCTTGTCCACCACAATCCATACTGAAGTTCACCTCCAGTCTTGCGGGCAGGCCTATGCAGCAGCATACTCTAGAGCAACAGTGACTCTGTCACTGAGGTCACGGGACCCTTGAGAAGGGCCAGCTCTAGGGCGGTGCAACCGGTGTGACCGCACTGGGTGCTGACTTTGGGTGGAGGCATTATGTTTGCTAGTATATTATGGTTTTTAAAGCACTTGCTGCCTCCTTTTTGGCCTCCAGCAATTTTCGGCAACAATAAAAATGCCATGATGACTCTGGTGATTAATGTTCTTCCTAGAATTTTGTTTATTGGAAGTTTTGACTCATGAAAAGGTAGCTCGGAGGGTTAGTGTACCTGCTGCAAAGAACATGTACAATGCAGATCACAAATTGCACATAATGTAAATAGGTCAGTGGGCTACTGTTTTTGTCAGAGAGATCCTTTTGTTACTTGCAGTTTATACGTTAAATTCCTAACATAGAACAGTGAGCTATTAACTGTCAGCTAAATAGCTGCATACAAACTGCAAGGTATAAGTTAGAGCATCATGTTTTCCCCCCAGTCTTTGATTATCCTAATGTTGCAAAAAGTGTTCTTTTGGACAGAAATCAATTCTGAATATTAAAGAGAACCCCCACACCATGGTATTACGTTTTAAATTCTGAGTTTGTGTTTCTCCAGACCAATCATGTGACTCCTACACCTTGTAGTCCTTAGAATTATGTACCATTTTCTATACATGTGATTTGCACACATATTGATTGTCTCTGTGCAATGTGTGTGATGCAAAGTGGTCTGACACCCTACAATGGTATGAGTGGTGCTGTAAATCAAATTAAATGCATCTGAGAGAGAATGTGGTTATGGAGACTTGAGGGGCACTGTTAAAGGGTGGCAGTGAGGAAATCCATGGCAGAGGTGGTCATTGTGGGGCACTAACGAACATTAATGCACAGGGCACCACCAGTGCTAAGGCCGGCCCTGCCCTTGAGGCCAGTCTGCCTCACCCATAGGTACCCCCATTGGCCTTGTTTCAGCAGTAGTAGCTGCAACTCACTAGGGATTGGCAATGCTGGATTTGCACGCACACCGAACTAAGTTTGCAAACTTCACAGTTTCTCTGCTTCATTCACAAGCACTTTTAACATGTGCCGCCTGCTGTGGGGCCACTGGAATCAATTATGCAGCAAAGTAGGACAAAATTATGCTGCAGTGTTGACTAAATTATGCATTTTTACAAAGGCTGCAGCGTAATGCAGTATATTTTCTTATATTTTATTATTTTGACATTTGTATACATACTAACAGTCCCTGGAAAGATTTTGCCTTATTTGTACCAGTGGAACATACACATGCAGCAGTGAAAAAGGTGATCAGTCAACCTTTGCAAGGTGCCCTCCACTTCGCGGCAACACAAGTTACTTTTTTTTATTAACTTTTGATACGTTTGAGCTACAAACAATTTATTAGTTTAAATGGTCAGATCATGCAGCAGAACTTGCATTATGAGGAAAATATGGCAGAGCCATAATTATATAGAGAACATTTGCAAACTAGGATATTTTGCCATACATGTTTGAACTGCTGTTGTGGAAAAAGGGAGAAGTGCTGAAGGCAGAAACTCCATGGCTCAGAGACAAATGGCTTGTGCTTCCACATTTTACCTTATTTGGGACATTCGGTGAGTATAAGCATATCCCATTTTGTGAATGTATTTTAATGTCAATAACTCATTATAACCTAAAATAATCATGTGTATCTATTGGTTGATTTAACTGGGCAGTGAAATGCCAAACAAATACTAAAAAATGTGGATGTTTGCGCATTCTTGCAACGCCTCTGGCTTGGCCCAGTGATCCAATCCTTGGGTTTTTCCTGCCCTCTGATTCTCCGCCCACAGTTCCACTACTTTTTTTCTCCCCACTTCGACCACTGCTTGGGTTACATCATGGTCGTCATAAGATAGCAAATTTTCTAGTCCTGAATGGGTCTTATCAACCTAAGGCTTCATTCTCTATGGGCTTTTATAGCTATCACTAGGGTAGCTACTCCTTACCAAGTGGGCCTCTCAGACCTACTACTGTAGGCTCTGTAGGCGTCTACAAATATTGCTAGGATAGTAGCTAGTGTTGCGTAACTGGATAGTATTTCTACTACTGTAGGTGCTGTATGAATGACCGTTTTTTACCTTCTTCTGTAAGAGTACTTAATGCATAGCTGCTTACAAAAACCATAAATACCCAACTAAATGGCATTGTTTGTGACAACAGCATTACAAACCAATTTCCTTATGCATGACAAAGTTAGTAATATTGTGAGGATGATTTTATATAAATGTGCAGAGCAATCTGTGTACATATATATAAAAAAAACAATTGTAATTTACTATACACAACATTTCCAATATAGAAAACATCCCTTTTGTGAAGTTTGAACAACAGTCTGTAATATTCATACATTTAATCAGTGAAACAAAAACAAATGCATATCAACCATGTAATAAAAGCATGATAGTCTGTAAATGTTGTGCATGATAACCTGCAACTCCTCATATAGATTAGCGTACTATCTGTCTACTTCAGCACTTTGCGTATTAGCCCTACACAATACCCATACCATACCATATTTTCTGTTCTTACCAACCTTCGACCTATCTCAAAATCTAAAACCAGGACCAACGTACCCCTTTGCATTACCTATCTTATCAGAGAACATTTTGTATTTTAAATTTCTGGTGCTCTATATAGTAAACATGTGCAAAAGGTTTGCATGTTCAAATGACTCACTTCTTGCGCTCTGCTATAGGAAAATAATTTTTGGTGCTATGTATTTCTAGTATGCAGCATTGCCAGACTGCTTGTGTGCGCAAATTATATTAGCACTAGTGTAATGTCGAATTGTACTAATAGCTAGTTTGTGTAGGCCATTCCACATTATCTCTGTATGTTAGGTTGCAATAGGTTGAATGCTAAACCAAAGCTGAGAAAGTAAAACTGGGGATTGCTTACGACCTATGCTTTTAAAGGTTGTGCGCATTTTCTTTCTTTCTTTCTTTTTCCTCTCAATGTTGCTGGCATTTTCATTTAAAGAAAATGTGCATGATTGTAAAAAAAAATAGGAATATTTTCATTATTTAAACAGTTTATGGAACCACCTATAGATTTTAACTAAGGTGGCTTCTGTGCATTACAATAATTTCAAACGCTGTGGACTACAGTACAACTGTTATTTTGCAGAAAGAGTAGTTACTATTATGGTGCTTCTTTCACTGTCATTTTTGGTCAAAAGGCACAAACTAGCTATGCAGCATTAATTTTACCTGCATTACAAAACTGGTATAAAAAAGAATTTATGCTCGCTCTTGCCCTCCACCGATTACCATTCAGGTTTAAACTGGGCCCACTGGCAATTTGTGCATGATTATACCACCTGTTTTTGCAGATTGGAACATGGCACATAAATGGTGAAGTACAAAAACTGATTGCGCGCACACTAACTTGTAAATCTGGTGTAAAGACACACCACACACCCAATTTATGTGTTTATGTGCCAGGGTGTTTTTGCACCCGCTGTTTAGAATGAGATATTAGTGCTAGATAAAACGTTCCAAATTCTCTCACTGTCAACATGTGTAGTGCATTTGTGATTTAGCTCTGGATGTGAAAGCTTCTCAGGTCATACTAATGTCTGGATTAGTTATCAGTAATTTACCAGTCCTCTTCCTCTCTTTTAGGTCCACATTCTGATCCTAGAAGAACTGTGCGCTAATTTCCCTTTAGGAACCATTCAAAATCACGCATCTGGCCTCATTCTCACTTCCCTGTTATGTCTGTGAGGGTATACTAATGGGTGTCTCCCTTGAGCTAATAAGGATTACAAATCCCCCCCCCCCCCCCCCAGAATGGTAAATAACATGCAGATCATATATTTCTAGCGCCAGTTCTGCATGTTTTCTCCTTTCAGGGACAAAAATTGGCCTAAATTCACATAATTTACCACCTTCTTACAATAGGTGGTAAATTTTATGAGGGTTTTTATTTTCTTTGTCGCCGGGGGTAGAAGGGTAAACATCCTTTACAATGACTGCGTTACAAAGCCTATCATTACACCACATTTTTTACTCCGCAAAATCTTTTACAACGCAGGGCTTTACACCGCAAACCATTACAACGCTCCTGTGGAGTTAGAATAGTAAATTGTGTTGTAAAGGATTGCGTTGTAGAGCCCTGTCTTGTAAAAGATTTTGCGGAATAAAAAATGCAGGGTAATGGCACGCATTGTAAATGCGTGCGGGGTAAATTGTCATATTCGGTAGAAGGGGTCAGGAGTGGCTGGAAGGCACAGTTTCCTTAACTTCAGCTAGAAATGATGGCTTTCTCAGCCAGAATTCCTTAATGCTAAATCACCTAGAACACCGGTTTTTTACACATTGCCAAATATTCATAAACACTTGACCAGTCCGCCGGGCCGCCCGATAGTTTCGGGATGTGGCTCCATAATGGAACCATTAGGCCAATATGTTAACTTTTTCATTAAGGACTTTGTACCCAATACACAGTGTTACTTCAGGGACAGCATGGATATGATTAATATGGTTGAGCATCATCCCTTTAACACGACTGATGACCTGCTCTGTACTCTGGATGTTGAGTCATTGTATACTAACATCCCACAGGTTCTTGCCCTTAAAGTGATTCAACAAATTCTTGACTCAAGGCCCAGACCACATACTGTCCCTACAATATTTCTTCTGAAACTGCTTGAGCTATGTTTGACCAATTTTTTTGTAGCTTTGATAATGAATTTTTTCAACAGGTGAAAGTTTTTGCCCCTAATCTGGCCATTCTCTTTATGGATTTTTTGGAAACCACCGTCATTTTGACATCTGCTAACCCCTTTTACTCTGGGGTTAAAGTATGGCGCCGATATATTGACGACGTCTTCCTAATTTGGCATAACAATGCATCTACGTTGAACCAATTTTTACATTGGCTTAACAATAACTGCCTTGGCCTTCAGTTTACACTCTCTTTTGACCACTCCTCTATTCCCTTTCTTGATCTCACTATTTATCATTCCAATGATGAACTTCTTACCAAACTCTACAGGAAACCAACTGAACGCAACACATTACTGAGATATGAAAGTAGTCACCCTAGGGCTCTGCGGGACTCTTTACCTTATTCTCAATTCTTGCGGATCAGACGCAATTGCTTCTCCAAGGAAGATTACTTCCTTGAGGCAGCAATCCTTTCGGGTAAACTCAAAGCCCGCGGCTACCCCAAGCGCTTGGTTCGTAATGCCCAGAAACGTGCTTGGTACTGTCCTAGAGAAGTCTTGCTCACACCCAAACCCAAAGACGACACAAAGAGAATAGTTTGCGTCACGACTTTTTCTGTAATTTCTAACCACATCCGCAAATCTGTTCTCAAACATTGGCCCACAATGAATGTAGGTTCCCTAAATCTAGAACGACCATTGTTTGCGTTCCGAAAGAATCGTAACTTGAAAGACCATCTAGTGAGAGCGGCAATTCCCAGAATAGCACCTCCTCTCACACTGAATCCACATTGGAGCTTGACACCTTTGACTGGTCATGTTAAATGTGGCAATTGCAATATGTGCGATTGTACATTGGAAGGTAAAACCTTTTCTTTTGATAATATTGTTGTTAAATCTAATGGTTTTTCTAATTGCAATACATGCAACGTGATCTATCTGATCCAATGTCCCTGCAACAAGAATTACATTGGTCAGACCACACAGAAAATCAAGACAAGAATTGGACAACATCGCAGTAGGATCCGATGCAACGTCCAAAATGCGCCGCTGGTCGATCACTTCAACCAAGCTGGACATAAGGATAGCGAGATCAAGTGGACTGTACTAAAAATTCTCAAGCTGCCACCAAGAGGCGGGGACTTGGCACAGATCCTTAACAAAGAGGAGCTCAAGCTTATTATCCGCTTGGACACAATTCGTACTGGCCTCAACAGGAATGAGGATTGGATGACCTTGATTTAAATTTTCTGAACAGCTGTCTTTGTTTCTATAAGCTACCTTCAAAATTCCTTATGTGCTAAATGTGCCTTGCAAGCAATTATTTAAGTTTTTTTGATATTCTATGTAACAATGTGTCTGCCTTCTAATATTCCTGGTTGCATTATTCAACTGCCCCCACTGACCCCACATGGCCGCCACAATTTCCGTCACTGGGCTATGCTTGCGGTGTCAGAACTCCTCTGACGTGCATGATCACGTGTGCGCACATCGTCGCCTTGACATGAGCACTCGCGGACCTTCAATCACTAGCGATCGAGCTCAATTCCTGCCCGAAGGTAAAATCTTGCCTTGCTCCGATAGGGAGCTTCCCTCACAAACTCTCCACACCAATTCTAATCTCCTTACTCGTTTTCTAGGCCCTTCTTGTGATCGACAAGTTCACGGCGCAGAACAAGGACGCCCCGATTCCTAATTACCGGCGCAGCGGAATCTTCTTAATTATTCACCTCACATCACTGCAGCTTGGAGTCACCAAGGTTGATTCAATGGAAAGTCTTGGCCTCCTGTACATGCCGCACTCCGTATCCCTTTCTCTGTATCCTCCCCTAACCGATTCCTTCCCTTTTTAGAAGCCATATCCTTGTGTACCCTCTGGTTTCTCCTGCGCACAAGGCTAACGGTGAGCCCCCGTACCGCATGACTCGATTCCGCTATCACCACGATAATGATGAGTTCGGCGCTGTATCACTTAGGACCAATTTAACCCCTTACCTTCTCCGGCACAGTGTTTTGGGCACAAACACTTTCACCAATCTTGATTATTCCTCCACATCACCGTATATATCACCTTGCTAAATTCGGGCATAACATGCACCATACAGCCTTAACCCCTTCAGTGCCCGCCCCTTTCCCCGCCCTGTGCCGGCCGTTGCATTAGCGGGCGGGGTCTATGACGAGCTGGACTCGTCATGGGCACAGCGCAACCGCGGCCCATGACGAGTCCAGCTCGTCATGGGCACTGAAGGGGTTAATCAAGCAGTTATACATTGTTTTGCTGATGTCAATCAGGAGGTACTGTCTTCCTCCTGATTTTAGATTAAACATTGTTTTAATTATACCAAATGTTTTCTCTGATATAACTTGCACTGACTGTTTTTGGACCCTCGAATATTCTGTGTGGTTCATTGTTTTCGCTATCTCTGTTTCGATTTTAATGTTCCTTCTTCTGTTTCCCTTCCTGTTTCTTCCATTTCAACAGGCCGTGCGCTCTCAGGCTTGTTATCAATTAGTCCTGATGATGATCATGATATCATGTAATAGATCGAAACGTCATGGACCTACTGAACAGCATGCATGTTAAACACATGAGTTAAAAATTGTGCATAGCTGTTCTTTGTCTAAAAAGCTTGCCTAATTATTCTTTATCAGCGTTAAGCTATTGTGTTTAGCCTGAAAAATGTCTTTTCAACTGTGATTGTCTTTAACTGTTTTGTTTGTTTAAGGACACAGGACTGTGTCCCACTCTATATTTCTTGTTTGTGTATATCCAATTTTTTACGGTGAATATTAAATTTATATGTCCGGCTGGACATTTCCAAATAATATAGCACTGATTTCGGTCTATATTCATTTTTCTGATAAAGTGATTTTGAAGGACCAATTGTTTTTTGAAATAGTAAGCACCCTAGGTCCTTCTTACCTATTGGGTTTCCCCTTGTGTATAATTAATGAAGTATGAGTGTGGGCAGTGTCTGAGCACAGCAGCCTCCCGCAGCCCCGATGCTCCTAGGAAGTGTTCACATCCTGTGTCTCTTGGCTTAGAAAAATCAGTTCAGAAGTTTGAGGACCCGATATCTCGGGGCCCAGAAACTTCAAAAACCCTGTTGTTACCCAGAGCAATATTCCGCCATGTATTCCACTCCAGACAACTCTAAATGAGGTTCTTAGTGATTTTTTCCCAGGGGGCAAATATTAATTTTTCAAAATAAGAATAAGAAAAAAATGTGTGGAATCTGGGTTATAACATTAGATTTTCACACATTTTTCCTCTTCATAACCAGTTTCCAAAATTTTAATTTTGGCAGGTACTACCTGGCAAAATTTAAGCATGGAAAAAGCTTTACTCCACTCTCCGCAACTTAAATCCACTTAACGCTATACCACCACACAATGCTACACCACTCTACTCTACTCTACTCCACCCTACTCTATGCCAGGCCATTCTGCACCGTGCCACGCCATTCCATGCCACTCCATTGCATGCCACTCCATTGCATGCCACTCAATGCCACTGCATTCCACACCACTCCACTGCATTGCACACCACTCCACTGCATTCCATGCCATGACATTCCACTTCATTCCACGCCACTCCACCCCACGCCACGCCATTCAATGCCACTGCATTCCACGCCATGACATTCCATTACACGCCATGCCTCATCATTCCAAGCCATTCCATGCAATGACATTCCATTCTATTCCACGCCACTCCATGCCATCACATGCCACGCCACGTCACGCCACTCCACACCATTCCATGCCATTCCATGCCATTCCATTCCACGCCATTCCATTCCACGCCATTCCATTCCACTCCACGCCATTCCATTCCACACCACGCCACACCATTTCACTCCATGCCATTCCATGATATTCCACTCCATGACATTCCACTCCATGACATTCTACTTCATGACATGACATTCCATTCCACTCCACTCCACATTCCATTCTATTCCACTCCACTCCACATTCAATTCCACTCCACTCCATATTCCATTCCACTCTACATTCCATTCCACTCCACTCCACTCCACATTCCATTCCACTCTACATTCCATTCCACTCCACTCCACATTCCACTCCACATTCCATTCCATTTCACTTTCAATTCCATTCCACATTCCATTCCATTCCACATTCCATTCCACTCCACTTTCCATTCCATTCTACATTCCATTCCATTCCACTTCACATTCCATTCCACTCCACTCTACATTACATTCCATTCCACTCCACATTCCATTCCATTCTACTCCACATTCCATTCCACTTCACTCCACTCCACTCCACATTCCATTCCATTCCACTCCACTCCATATTCCATTCCACTCCATATTCTATTCTATCCCACTCTACATTCCATTCCACACCACATTCCATTCCACATTCCATTCCATTCCACTCCACATTCCATTCCATTCCACATTCCATTCCACTTTCCATTCCATTCTACATTCCATTCAACTTCATTCCACATTCCATTCCATTCTACATTCCACTCCACATTCCATTCCACTCCACTCCATTCCACATTCCATTTTACATTCCACTCCACTCCACTCTACATTCCAATCCACTCCACATTCCATTCCACTCCACTCCACATTCCACTCCACATAACATTCCAATCCACTCCACATTCCATTCCACTCCACATTCCATTCCACTCCACTCCACATTCCATTCCACATTCCATTCCACAATCCATTCCATTCCACTCCACTCCACTCCACATTCCATTCCACTCCACTCCACATTCCAATCCACATTCCATTTCACTCCACATTCCATTCCATTCCACTCCACTCCACATTCAATTCCACTCCACTCCATATTCCATTCCACTCTACATTCCATTCCACTCCATATTCTATGCCACTCCACTCCACATTCTATTCCATTCCACTCCACATTCCATTCCACTCTACTCCACATTCCACTCCACTCCACATTCCATTCGACTCCACATTCCATTCCACTCCACATTCCATTCCATTCCATTCCACTCCACTCCACATTCCACTCCACTCCACATTCCATTCCACTCAACTCCACATTCCATTTCACTCCACATTCCATTCCATTCCACTCCACATTCAACTCCATTCCACTCCACATTCCATTCCATTCCACATTCTATTCCATTCCACTCTACATTCCATTCCACTCCACATTCCATTCCACTCCACATTCCATTCCACTCCACATTCCATTCTACTCCACTCCACATTCCATTCGACTCTGCTCCACTCCACTCCATTCCTCTCCACAGTCCATTGCACATTCCATTGCACATTCCATTCCACATTCCTTTCCAGTCTACATTACATTACATTCCATTCTACATTACATTCCATTCCACTCTACATTCCATTTCATTCCACTCTACATTACATTACATTCCACTCCATTCCACATTCCATTCCATTCCACCACTCCATTCCACATTCCATTCCACTCCACATCCCACTCCACAGTCCACTCCATTCCACATTCCATTCCACATTCCACTCCACTCCACATTCCACTCCACTCCACACTCCACATTCCACTCCACTCCACATTCCACTCCATTCCACTTTTCATTCCATTCCACTTTCCATTCCATTCCACATTCCACTCAACTCTATATTTCAATCCACTCCACATTCCACTCCACTCCACATTCCACTCCACTCCACATTCCACTCTACATTCCATTACACTCCACATTCCACTCCACTCCACATTCCACTCCACTTCACATTTCATTCCACATTCCACTCCACTCTACATTCCACTCCACATTCCATCCCACTCCACATTCCACTCCACTCCACATTCCACTCCACATTCCACTCTATATCCCATTCCACTCCACATTCCATTCCACTCCACATTCCATTTCACATTCCACTCCACTTAACTCTACATTCCACTCCACATTCCATCCCACTCCACTCCACATTCCACTCTACATTCCATTCCACTCCACATTCCACTTAACTCCACATTCCACTCCACTCTCCACTCCATTCTCCAATCCACTCTCCACTCCACATTCCACTCCACATTCCATTTCACTCCACATTCCATTTTATTTCATTCCACTCCACTCCACATTCCACTCCACATTCCACTCCACTCCACATTCCTTTCCACATTCAACTCTATATTCCATTCCACTCCATATTCCATTCCACTCCACATTCCATTCCACTCTGCATTCCACTCCACATTCCACTCCACATTCCACATTCCATTCCACATTCCATTCCATTTCATTCCACTCCACATTCCATTCCACATTCCACTCCACATTCCACTCCACATTCCATTCCACTCCAACTCCACATTCCATTCCACTCCACATTCCATTCCATTCCACTCCAACTCCACATTCCATTCGACGCCACTCCATTCCACTCCACAGTCCATTGCATTACACTGCACATTCCATTCCACATTCCATTGCACATTCCATTCCACATTCCATTCCATTTCAGTCTACAGTACATTACATTCCACTCCATTCCACATTCCACTCCATTCCACTCCATTCCACATTCCATTCCACTCCACATTCCACTCCACATTCCACTCCATTCCACATTCCATTCCACATTCCACTCTACTCCACATTCCACTCCACTCCATTCCACATTCCACTCCATTCCACTTTTGATTCCATTCCACTTTCCATTCCATTCCACATTCCACTCCACTCTATATTTCAATCCACTCCATATTCCACTCCACTCTACATTCCACTCTACATTCCATTCCACTCAACATTCCATTCCACTCCATTCCATTACACTCCACATTCCATTCCACTCCACATCCCATTCCATTTCATTCCACATTCCACTCCACTCTACATTCCACTCCACATTCCATCCCACTCCACATTCCACTCCACTCCACATTCCAATCCACTCCACATTCCACTCCACTCCACATTCCATTCCACATTCCACTCTATATTCCATTCCACTCCACATTCCATTCCACTCCACTCTACATTCCACTCCACATTCCATCCCAATCCACTCCACATTCCACTCTACATTCCATTCCACTCCACATTCCATTACACTCCACATTCCACTCCACATTCCACTCCACTCTCCACTCCACTCTCCACTCCACTCCACATTCCACTCCACATTCCATTCCACTCCACATTCCATTCCATTTCATTCCACTCCACTCCACATTCCACTCCACTCCACATTCCATTCCACATTCAACTCTATATTCCATTCCACTCCACATTCCATTCCACTCTGCATTCCACTCCACATTCCACTCTACATTCCACTCCACATTCCACTCCACATTCCACCCCACATTCCATTCCACTCCAACTCCACATTCCATTCCACTCCACTCCACACTCCACTCCACATTCCATTCCACTCCACTCCACATTCCATTCCACTCCACATTCCATTCCACTCCCCATTCCACTCTACATTCCATTCTACTCCACGCCACTCCACATTCCATTCTATTCCACTCCATTCCACATTCCATTCTACTCCATTCCATTCCACATTCCACTCCACTCTATATTTCAATCCACTCCACATTCCACTCCATTCCACATTCCACTCCACTCCACATTCCACTCCACTCCACATTCCACTCTACATTCCATTCCACTCAACATTCCATTCCACTCCATTCAATTCTACTCAACATTCCATTCCACTCCATTCCATTCCACTCCACATTCCATTCCACTCCACATTCCATTCTACTCCACGCCACTCCACATTCCATTCTATTCCACTCCATTCCACATTCCATTCTACTCCACTCCACATTCCATTCCACTCCACTCCACATTCCATTCCATTTCATTCCACATTCCACTCCACTCTACATTCCACTCCACATTCCATCCCACTCCACATTCCACTCCACTCCACATTCCACTCCACTCCACATTCCATTCCACATTCCACTCTATATTCCATTCCACTCCACATTCCATTCCACTCCATATTCCATTCCACATTCCACTCTATCTTCCACTCCACTCCACTCTACATTCCACTCCACATTCCATCCCACTCCACTCCACATTCCACTCTACATTCCATTCCACTCCACATTCCATTCCACATTCCATTCCACTCCATATTCCATTCCACTCCATTCCACTCCACATTCCATTCCACATTCCACTCCACATTCCACTCCACATTACACATTCCATTCCATTCCATTCCACATTCCATTCCATTTCATTCCACTCCACATTCCATTCCACATTCCACTCCACATTCCACTCAACAATCCATTCCATTCCACTCCAACTCCACATTCCATTCCACTCCACATTCCATTCCACTCCAACTCCACATTCCATTCGACTCCACTCCATTCCATTCCACAGTCCATTGCATTACACTGCACATTCCATTCCACATTCCATTGCACATTCCATTCCACATTCCATTCCACTCTACATTCCATTCCATTCCACTCTACATTACATTCCATTCCACTCCATTCCACATTCCATTCCATTCCACTCCATTCCACATTCCATTCCACTCCACATTCCACTCCACATTCCACTCCACATTCCACTCCATTCCACATTCCATTCCACATTCCACTCCACTCCACATTCCACTCCACTCCATTCCACATTCCACTCCATTCCACTTTTCATCCCATTCCACTTTCCATTCCACATTCCACTCCACTCTATATTTCAATCCACTCCACATTCCACTCCACTCCACATTCCACTCCACTCCACTCCATATTCCACTCCACATTCCACTCTACATTCCATTCCACTCAACATTCCATTCCATTCCACTCCACATTTCATTCCACTCCACTCTCCATTCCATTTCATTCCATATTCCACTCCACTCTACATTCCACTCCACATTCCATCCCACTCCACATTCCACTCCACTCCACATTCCACTCCACTCCACATTCCATTCCACTCCACTCTACATTCCACTCCAAATTCCATCCCAATCCACTCCACATTCCACTCTATAATCCATTCCACTCCACATTCCATTCCACTCCACATTCCACTCCACATTCCACTCCACTCTCCACTCCACATTCCATTCCACTCCACATTCCATTCCATTTCATTCCACTCCACTCCACATTCCACTCCACTCCACATTCCATTCCACATTCAACTCTATAATCCATTCCACATTCCATTCCACTCTGCATTCCACTCCACATTCCATTCCACTCCACATTCCATTCCATTCCACTCCACATTCCATTCCACTCTGCATTCCACTCCACATTCCATTCCATTCCACTCCACATTCCACTCCACTCCACATTCCATTCCACTCCACTCCACATTCCACTCCATTCCACATTCCACTCCACATTCCACATTCCACTCCACATTCCAGTCCACTCCACATTCCACTCCACATTCCACTCCACATTCCATTCCACTCCACATTCCATTCCATTCCACATTCCACTCCACTCTACATTCACATTCCATTCCACTCCACATTCCAATCCACATTCCACTCTACATTCCACTCTACATTCCACTCCACATTCCATTCCACATTCCACTCCACTCCACATTCCATTCCAATCCAACTCCACATTCCATTCCACTCCACTCCAAATTCCACTCCACATTCCATTCCACTCCACTCCACATTCCATTCCATTCCATTCCACTCCACATTCCATTCCACTCCACATTCCACTCCACATTACACTCTACATTCCATTCCACTCCACATTCCATTCTACTACACGCCACTTCACATTCCATTCTACTCCACTCCATTCCACATTCCATTCCACTCCACACTCCATTCCACTCCACACTCCATTCCACTCCACACTCCACTCCACTCTCCACATTCCACTCCACATTCCACTCCACTCCACATTCCACTCCACATTCCACTCCATATTTCATTCCACTCCTCACTCCACTCCACTCTCCTCCCCACTCCACTCTTCTCTCCACTCCACTCTCCACTCCACATTCCATTCCACTCCACATTCCATTCCATTCCACTCCACACTCCACTCCACATTCCATTCTACTCCACTCCACACTCCACTCCACATTCCATTCTACTCCACTCCACAATCCACTCCACATTCCATTCCACTCCACATTCCATTCCACATTCCATTCCACTCCACATTCCATTCCACATTCCATTCCACTCCACATTCCACTCCACATTCCATTCCACTCCACATTCCATTCCATTCCACATTCCACTCCACTCTACATTCACATTCCATTCCACTCCACATTCCACTCCACATTCCACTCCACATTCCACTCCACATTCCATTCCACTCCACATTCCATTCCATTCCACATTCCACTCCACTCTACATTCACATTCCATTCCACTCCACATTCCATTCCACATTCCACTCCACTCCACATTCCATTCCACTCCAACTCCACATTCCATTCCACTCCACTCCAAATTCCACTCCACATTCCATTCCACTCCACTCCACATTCCATTCCATTCCACTCCACATTCCATTCCACTCCACATTCCACTCCACATTACACTCTACATTCCATTCCACTCCACATTCCAT